>NW_027362763.1:514311047-514926431 GCF_046119375.1 Phyllobates terribilis | reverse complement strand
TTAAATCAGTAGTACAGTGGATGTGGACAAAGCAGGAGAAATTGCCGTCCGCACAGCAGGGGAACAGCTGACGTTACCGAACCCCAATAACACGGCAGCAAGTGTTGACTGTGCAGACGGCACTTCCGAGCGCCAACTGGCAGTGTTGGAGCTCAGGGATAATACTGAAAACAGAGGAGCCAGAGGTGTATTTGGAGGAGGTTTTAAATCAGTAGTACAGTGGATGTGGACAGAGCAGGAGAAATTGCCGTCCGCACAGCAGGGGAACAGCTGACGTTACTGAACCCCAATAACACGGCAGCAAGTGTTGACTGTGCAGACGGCACTTCCGAGCGCCAACTGGCGGTGTTGGAGCTCAGGGATAATACTGAAAACAGAGAAGCCAGAGGTGTAATTGGAGCAACTTTAAAATCTGTAGTAGTGAGAATGTGGACAGAGCAGGAGAAATTGCCGTCCGCACAGCAGGGGAACAGCTGACGTTACTGAACCCCAATAACATGGCAGCAAGTGTTGACTGTGCAGACGGCACTTCCAAGCGCCAACTGGCGGTGTTGTAGCTCAGGGATAATACTGAAAACAGAGGAGTCAGAGGTGTAATTGGAGCAACTTTAAGATCTGTAGCAGTGAGAATGTGGACAGAGCAGGAGAAATTGCCGTCCGCACAGCAGGGAAACAGCTGACGTTACTGAACTCCAATAACATGGCAGCAAGTGTTGACTGTGCAGACGGCACTTCCGAGCGCCAACTGGCGGTGTTGGAGCTCAGGGATAATACTGAAAACAGAGGAGCCAGAGGTGTATTTGGAGGAGGTTTTAAATCAGTAGTACAGTGGATGTGGACAGAGCAGGACAAAGTGCCGTCCGCACAGCAGGGGAACAGCTGACGTTACTGAACCCCAATAACACGACAGCAAGTGTTGACTGTGCAGACGGCACTTCCGAGCGCCAACTGGCGGTGTTGGAGCTCAGGGATAATATTGAAAACAGAGGAGCCAGAGGTGTAATTGGAGCAACTTTAAAATCAGTAGTAGTGAGATTGTGGACAGAGCAGGAGAAATTGCCGTCCTCACAGCAGGGGAACAGCTGACATTACTGAACCCCAATAACACGGCAGCAAGTGTTGACTGTGCAGACGGCACTTCCGAGCACCAACTGGCGGTGTTGGAGCTCAGGGATAATAGGATAATACTGAAAACATAGGAGCCAGAGGTGTAATTGAAGCAACTTTAAAATGTGTAGTAGTGAGAATGTGGACAGAGCAGGAGAAATTGCCGTCCGCACAGCAGGGGAACAGCTGACGTTACCGAACCCCAATAACATGGCAGCAAGTGTTGACTGTGCAGACGGCACTTCCGAGCGCCAACTGGCGGTGTTGGAGCTCAGGGATAATACTGAAAACAGAGGAGCCAGAGGTGTATTTGGAGGAGGTTTTAAATCAGTAGTACAGTGGATGTGGACAGAGCAGGAGAAATTGCCGTCCGCACAGCAGGGGAACAGCTGACGTTACTGAACCCCAATAACACGGCAGCAAGTGTTGACTGTGCAGACGGGACTTCCGAGCGCCAACAGGCGGTGTTGGAGCTCAGGGATAAAACTGAAAACAGAGGAGCCAGAGGTGTATTTGGAGGAGGTTTTAAATCAGTAGTACAGTGGATGTGGACAGAGCAGGAGAAATTGCCGTACGCACAGCAGGGGAACAGCTGACGTTACTGAACCCCAATAACATGGCAGCAAGTGTTGACTGTGCAGACGGCACTTCCAAGCGCCAACTGGCGGTGTTGTAGCTCAGGGATAATACTGAAAACAGAGGAGTCAGAGGTGTAATTGGACCAACTTTAAAATCTGTAGTAGTGAGAATGTGGACAGAGCAGGAGAAATTGCCGTCCGCACAGCAGGGAAACAGCTGACGTTACTGAACTCCAATAACATGGCAACAAGTGTTGACTGTGCAGACGGCACTTCCGAGCGCCAACTGGCGGTGTTGGAGCTCAGGGATAATACTGAAAACAGAGGAGCCAGAGGTGTATTTGGAGGAGGTTTAAAATCAGTAGTACAGTGGATGTGGACAGAGCAGGAGAAAGTGCCGTCCGCACAGCAGGGGAACAGCTGACGTTACTGAACCCCAATAACACGGCAGCAAGTGTTGACTGTGCAGACGGCACTTCCGAGCACCAACTGGCGGTGTTGGAGCTCAGGGATAATACTGAAAACAGAGGAGCCAGAGGTGTAATTGGAGCAACTTTAAAATCTGTAGTAGTGAGAATGTGGACAGAGCAGGAGAAATTGCCGTCCGCACAGCAGGGGAACAGCTGACGTTACCGAACCCCAATAACATGGCAGCAAGTGTTGACTGTGCAGACGGCACTTCCGAGCGCCAACTGGCGGTGTTGGAGCTCAGGGATAATACTGAAAACAGACGAGCCAGAGGTGTATTTGGAGGAGGTTTTAAATCAGTAGTACAGTGGATGTGGACAGAGCAGGAGAAATTGCCGTCCACACAGCAGGGGAACAGCTGACGTTACTGAACCCCAATAACACGGCAGCAAGTGTTGACTGTGCAGACGGCACTTCCGAGCGCCAACAGGCGGTGTTGGAGCTCAGGGATAATACTGAAAACAGAGGAGCCAGAGGTGTAATTGGAGCAACTTTAAAATCTGTAGTAGTGAGAATGTGAACAGAGCAGAAGAAATTGCCGTCCGCACAGCCGGGGAACAGCTGACGTTACCGAACCCCAATAACATGGCAGCAAGTGATGACTGTGCAGACGGCACTTCCGAGCGCCAACTGGCAGTGTTGGAGCTCAGGGATAATACTGAAAACAGAGGAGAAAGAGGTGTAATTGGAGCAACTTTAAAATCTGTAGTAGTGAGAATGTGGACAGAGCAGGAGAAATTGCCGTCCGCACAGTAGGGGAACAGCTGACGTTACTGAACCCCAATGAAACGGCAGCAAATGTTGACTGTGCAGACGGCACTTCCGAGCGCCAACAGGCGATGTTGGAGCTCAGGGATAAAACTGAAAACAGAGGAGCCAGAGGTGTATTTGGAGGAGGTTTTAAATCAGTAGTACAGTGGATGTGGACAGAGCAGGAGAAATTGCCGTCCGCACAGCAGGGGAACAGCTGACGTTACTGAACCCCAATAACATGGCAGCAAGTGTTGACTGTGCAGACGGCACTTCCAAGCGCCAACTGGTGGTGTTGTAGCTCAGGGATAATACTGAAAACAGAGGAGTCAGAGGTGTAATTGGAGCAACTTTAAAATCTGTAGCAGTGAGAATGTGGACAGAGCAGGAGAAATTGCCGTCCGCACAGCAGGGAAACAGCTGACGTTACTGAACTCCAATAACATGGCAGCAAGTGTTGACTGTGCAGACGGCACTTCCGAGCGCCAACAGGCGGTGTTGGAGCTCAGGGATAATACTGAAAACAGAGGAGCCAGAGGTGTAATTGGAGCAACTTTAAAATCTGTAGTAGTGAGAATGTGAACAGAGCAGAAGAAATTGCCGTCCGCACAGCCGGGGAACAGCTGACGTTACCGAACCCCAATAACATGGCAGCAAGTGATGACTGTGCAGACGGCACTTCCGAGCGCCAACTGGCAGTGTTGGAGCTCAGGGATAATACTGAAAACAGAGGAGAAAGAGGTGTAATTGGAGCAACTTTAAAATCTGTAGTAGTGAGAATGTGGACAGAGCAGGAGAAATTGCCGTCCGCACAGTAGGGGAACAGCTGACGTTACTGAACCCCAATGAAACGGCAGCAAATGTTGACTGTGCAGACGGCACTTCCGAGCGCCAACAGGCGGTGTTGGAGCTCAGGGATAAAACTGAAAACAGAGGAGCCAGAGGTGTATTTGGAGGAGGTTTTAAATCAGTAGTACAGTGGATGTGGACAGAGCAGGAGAAATTGCCGTCCGCACAGCAGGGGAACAGCTGACGTTACTGAACCCCAATAACATGGCAGCAAGTGTTGACTGTGCAGACGGCACTTCCGAGCACCAACTGGCGGTGTTGGAGCTCAGGGATAATACTGAAAACAGAGGAGCCAGAGGTGTTATTGGAGCAACTTTAAAATGTGTAGCAGTGAGAATGTGGACAGAGCAGGAGAAATTGCCGTCCGCACAGCAGGGGAACAGCTGACGTTACTGAACCCCAATAACACGGCAGCAAGTGTTGACTGTGCAGACGGCACTTCCGAGCGCCAACAGGCGGTGTTGGAGCTCAGGGATAAAACTGAAAACAGAGGAGCCAGAGGTGTATTTGGAGGAGGTTTTAAATCAGTAGTACAGTGGATGTGGACAGAGCAGGAGAAATTGCCGTCCGCACAGCAGGGGAACAGCTGACGATACTGAACCCCAATAACATGGCAGCAAGTGTTGACTGTGCAGACGGCACTTCCAAGCGCCAACTTGCGGTGTTGTAGCTCAGGGATAATACTGAAAACAGAGGAGTCAGAGGTGTAATTGGAGCAACTTTAAAATCTGTAGCAGTGAGAATGTGGACAGAGCAGGAGAAATTGCCGTCCGCACAGCAGGGAAACAGCTGACGTTACTGAACTCCAATAACATGGCAGCAAGTGTTGACTGTGCAGAAGGCACTTCCGAGCGCCAACTGGCGGTGTTGGAGCTCAGGGATAATACTGAAAACAGAGGAGCCAGAGGTGTATTTGGAGGAGGTTTTAAATCAGTAGTACAGTGGATGTGGACAGAGCAGGAGAAAGTGCCGTCCGCACAGCAGGGGAACAGCTGACGTTACTGAACCCCAATAACACGGCAGCAAGTGTTGACAGTGCAGACGGCACTTCCGAGCGCCAACTGGTGGTGTTGGAGCTCAGGGATAATACTGAAAACAGAGGAGCCAGAGGTGTAATTGGAGCAACTTTAAAATCAGTTGTAGTGAGAATGTGGACAGAGCAGGAGAAATTGCCGTCCGCACAGCAGGGGAACAGCTGACATTACTGAACCCCAATAACACGGCAGCAAGTGTTGACTGTGCAGACGGCACTTCCGAGCACCAACTGGCGGTGTTGGAGCTCAGGGATAATACTGAAAACAGAGGAGCCAGAGGTGTAATTGGAGCAACTTTAAAATCTGTAGTAGTGAGAATGTGGACAGAGCAGGAGAAATTGCCGTCCGCACAGCAGGGGAACAGCTGACGTTACCGAACCCCAATAACATGGCAGCAAGTGTTGACTGTGCAGACGGCACTTCCGAGCGCCAACTGGCGGTGTTTGAGCTCAGGGATAATACTGAAAACAGAGGAGCCAGAGGTGTATTTGGAGGAGGTTTTAAATCAGTAGTACAGTGGATGTGGACAGAGCAGGAGAAATTGCCGTCCGCACAGCCGGGGAACAGCTGACGTTACCGAACCCCAATAACATGGCAGCAATTGTTGACTGTGCAGACGGCACTTCCGAGCGCCAACTGGCAGTGTTGGAGCTCAGGGATAATACTGAAAACAGAGGAGCCAGAGGTGTAATTGGAGCAACTTTAAAATCTGTAGTAGTGAGAATGTGGACAGAGCAGGAGAAATTGCCGTCCGCACAGTAGGGGAACAGCTGACGTTACTGAACCCCAATGAAACGGCAGCAAGTGTTGACTGTGCAGACGGCACTTCCGAGCGCCAACTGGCGGTGTTGGAGCTCAGGGATAATACTGAAAACAGAGGAGCCAGAGGTGTAATTGGAGCAACTTTAAAATCTGTAGTAGTGAGAATGTGGACAGAGCAGGAGAAATTGCCGTCCGCACAGCAGGGGAACAGCTGACGTTACTGAACCCCAATGACACGGCAGCAAGTGTTGACTGTGCAGACGGCACTTCCGAGCGCCAACTGGCGGTGTTGGAGCTCAGGGATAATACTGAAAACAGACGAGCCAGAGGTGTATTTGGAGGAGGTTTTAAATCAGTAGTACAGTGGATGTGGACAGAGCAGGAGAAATTGCCGTCCACACAGCAGGGGAACAGCTGACGTTACTGAACCCCAATAACACGGCAGCAAGTGTTGACTGTGCAGACGGCACTTCCGAGCGCCAACAGGCGGTGTTGGAGCTCAGGGATAATACTGAAAACAGAGGAGCCAGAGGTGTAATTGGAGCAACTTTAAAATCTGTAGTAGTGAGAATGTGAACAGAGCAGAAGAAATTGCCGTCCGCACAGCCGGGGAACAGCTGACGTTTCCGAACCCCAATAACATGGCAGCAAGTGATGACTGTGCAGACGGCACTTCCGAGCGCCAAATGGCAGTGTTGGAGCTCAGGGATAATACTGAAAACAGAGGAGAAAGAAGTGTAATTGGAGCAACTTTAAAATCTGTAGTAGTGAGAATGTGGACAGAGCAGGAGAAATTGCCGTCCGCACAGTAGGGGAACAGCTGACGTTACTGAACCCCAATGAAACGGCAGCAAATGTTGACTGTGCAGACGGCACTTCCGAGCGCCAACAGGCGGTGTTGGAGCTCAGGGATAAAACTGAAAACAGAGGAGCCAGAGGTGTATTTGGAGGAGGTTTTAAATCAGTAGTACAGTGGATGTGGACAGAGCAGGAGAAATTGCCGTCCGCACAGCAGGGGAACAGCTGACGTTACTGAACCCCAATAACATGGCAGCAAGTGTTGACTGTGCAGACGGCACTTCCAAGCGCCAACTGGTGGTGTTGTAGCTCAGGGATAATACTGAAAACAGAGGAGTCAGAGGTGTAATTGGAGCAACTTTAAAATCTGTAGCAGTGAGAATGTGGACAGAGCAGGAGAAATTGCCGTCCGCACAGCAGGGAAACAGCTGACGTTACTGAACTCCAATAACATGGCAGCAAGTGTTGACTGTGCAGACGGCACTTCCGAGCGCCAACAGGCGGTGTTGGAGCTCAGGGATAATACTGAAAACAGAGGAGCCAGAGGTGTAATTGGAGCAACTTTAAAATCTGTAGTAGTGAGAATGTGAACAGAGCAGAAGAAATTGCCGTCCGCACAGCCGGGGAACAGCTGACGTTACCGAACCCCAATAACATGGCAGCAAGTGATGACTGTGCAGACGGCACTTCCGAGCGCCAACTGGCAGTGTTGGAGCTCAGGGATAATACTGAAAACAGAGGAGAAAGAGGTGTAATTGGAGCAACTTTAAAATCTGTAGTAGTGAGAATGTGGACAGAGCAGGAGAAATTGCCGTCCGCACAGTAGGGGAACAGCTGACGTTACTGAACCCCAAGGAAACGGCAGCAAATGTTGACTGTGCAGACGGCACTTCCGAGCGCCAACAGGCGGTGTTGAAGCTCAGGGATAAAACTGAAAACAGAGGAGCCAGAGGTGTATTTGGAGGAGGTTTTAAATCAGTAGTACAGTGGATGTGGACAGAGCAGGAGAAATTGCCGTCCGCACAGCAGGGGAACAGCTGACGTTACTGAACCCCAATAACATGGCAGCAAGTGTTGACTGTGCAGACGGCACTTCCGAGCACCAACTGGCGGTGTTGGAGCTCAGGGATAATACTGAAAACAGAGGAGCCAGAGGTGTTATTGGAGCAACTTTAAAATGTGTAGCAGTGAGAATGTGGACAGAGCAGGAGAAATTGCCGTCCGCACAGCAGGGGAACAGCTGACGTTACTGAACCCCAATAACACGGCAGCAAGTGTTGACTGTGCAGACGGCACTTCCGAGCGCCAACAGGCGGTGTTGGAGCTCAGGGATAAAACTGAAAACAGAGGAGCCAGAGGTGTATTTGGAGGAGGTTTTAAATCAGTAGTACAGTGGATGTGGACAGAGCAGGAGAAATTGCCGTCCGCACAGCAGGGGAACAGCTGACGTTACTGAACCCCAATAACATGGCAGCAAGTGTTGACTGTGCAGACGGCACTTCCAAGCGCCAACTTGCGGTGTTGTAGCTCAGGGATAATACTGAAAACAGAGGAGTCAGAGGTGTAATTGGAGCAACTTTAAAATCTGTAGCAGTGAGAATGTGGACAGAGCAGGAGAAATTGCCGTCCGCACAGCAGGGAAACAGCTGACGTTACTGAACTCCAATAACATGGCAGCAAGTGTTGACTGTGCAGAAGGCACTTCCGAGCGCCAACTGGCGGTGTTGGAGCTCAGGGATAATACTGAAAACAGAGGAGCCAGAGGTGTAATTGGAGCAACTTTAAAATCTGTAGTAGTGAGAATGTGAACAGAGCAGAAGAAATTGCCGTCCGCACAGCCGGGGAACAGCTGACGTTACCGAACCCCAATAACATGGCAGCAAGTGATGACTGTGCAGACGGCACTTCCGAGCGCCAACTGGCAGTGTTGGAGCTCAGGGATAATACTGAAAACAGAGGAGAAAGAGGTGTAATTGGAGCAACTTTAAAATCTGTAGTAGTGAGAATGTGGACAGAGCAGGAGAAATTGCCGTCCGCACAGTAGGGGAACAGCTGACGTTACTGAACCCCAAGGAAACGGCAGCAAATGTTGACTGTGCAGACGGCACTTCCGAGCGCCAACAGGCGGTGTTGAAGCTCAGGGATAAAACTGAAAACAGAGGAGCCAGAGGTGTATTTGGAGGAGGTTTTAAGTCAGTAGTACAGTGGATGTGGACAGAGCAGGAGAAATTGCCGTCCGCACAGCAGGGGAACAGCTGACGTTACTGAACCCCAATAACATGGCAGCAAGTGTTGACTGTGCAGACGGCACTTCCGAGCACCAACTGGCGGTGTTGGAGCTCAGGGATAATACTGAAAACAGAGGAGCCAGAGGTGTTATTGGAGCAACTTTAAAATGTGTAGCAGTGAGAATGTGGACAGAGCAGGAGAAATTGCCGTCCGCACAGCAGGGGAACAGCTGACGTTACTGAACCCCAATAACACGGCAGCAAGTGTTGACTGTGCAGACGGCACTTCCGAGCGCCAACAGGCGGTGTTGGAGCTCAGGGATAAAACTGAAAACAGAGGAGCCAGAGGTGTATTTGGAGGAGGTTTTAAATCAGTAGTACAGTGGATGTGGACAGAGCAGGAGAAATTGCCGTCCGCACAGCAGGGGAACAGCTGACGTTACTGAACCCCAATAACATGGCAGCAAGTGTTGACTGTGCAGACGGCACTTCCAAGCGCCAACTTGCGGTGTTGTAGCTCAGGGATAATACTGAAAACAGAGGAGTCAGAGGTGTAATTGGAGCAACTTTAAAATCTGTAGCAGTGAGAATGTGGACAGAGCAGGAGAAATTGCCGTCCGCACAGCAGGGAAACAGCTGACGTTACTGAACTCCAATAACATGGCAGCAAGTGTTGACTGTGCAGAAGGCACTTCCGAGCGCCAACTGGCGGTGTTGGAGCTCAGGGATAATACTGAAAACAGAGGAGCCAGAGGTGTATTTGGAGGAGGTTTTAAATCAGTAGTACAGTGGATGTGGACAGAGCAGGAGAAAGTGCCGTCCGCACAGCAGGGGAACAGCTGACGTTACTGAACCCCAATAACACGGCAGCAAGTGTTGACAGTGCAGACGGCACTTCCGAGCGCCAACTGGCGGTGTTGGAGCTCAGGGATAATACTGAAAACAGAGGAGCCAGAGGTGTAATTGGAGCAACTTTAAAATCAGTTGTAGTGAGAATGTGGACAGAGCAGGAGAAATTGCCGTCCGCACAGCAGGGGAACAGCTGACATTACTGAACCCCAATAACACGGCAGCAAGTGTTGACTGTGCAGACGGCACTTCCGAGCACCAACTGGCGGTGTTGGAGCTCAGGGATAATACTGAAAACAGAGGAGCCAGAGGTGTATTTGGAGGAGGTTTTAAATCAGTAGTACAGTGGATGTGGACAGAGCAGGAGAAATTGCCGTCCGCACAGCAGGGGAACAGCTGACGTTACTGAACCCCAATAACACGGCAGCAAGTGTTGACTGTGCAGGCGGCACTTCCGAGCGCCAACAGGCGGTGTTGGAGCTCAGGGATAATACTGAAAACAGAGGAGCCAGAGGTGTAATTGGAGCAACTTTAAAATCTGTAGTAGTGAGAATGTGGACAGAGCAGGAGAAATTGCCGTCCGCACAGCCGGGGAACAGCTGACGTTACCGAACCCCAATAACATGGCAGCAAGTGTTGACTGTGCAGACGGCACTTCCGAGCGCCAACTGGCAGTGTTGGAGCTCAGGGATAATACTGAAAACAGAGGAGCCAAAGGTGTAATTGGAGCAACTTTAAAATCTGTAGTAGTGAGAATGTGGACAGAGCAGGAGAAATTGCCGTCCGCACAGTAGGGGAACAGCTGACGTTACTGAACCCCAATGAAACGGCAGCAAGTGTTGACTGTGCAGACGGCACTTCCGAGCGCCAACTGGCGGTGTTGGAGCTCAGGGATAATACTGAAAACAGAGGAGCCAGAGGTGTAATTGGAGCAACTTTAAAATCTGTAGTAGTGAGAATGTGGACAGAGCAGGAGAAATTGCCGTCCGCACAGCAGGGGAACAGCTGACGTTACTGAACCCCAATGACACGGCAGCAAGTGTTGACTGTGCAGACGGCACTTCCGAGCGCCAACTGGCGGTGTTGGAGCTCAGGGATAATACTGAAAACAGAGGAGCCAGAGGTGTATTTGGAGGAGGTTTTAAATCTGTAGTACAGTGGATGTGGACAGAGCAGGAGAAATTGCCGTCCGCACAGCAGGGGAACAGCTGACGTTACTGAACCCCAATAACACGGCAGCAAGTGTTGACTGTGCAGACGGCACTTCCGAGCGCCAACAGGCGGTGTTGGAGCTCAGGGATAAAACTGAAAACAGAGGAGCCAGAGGTGTATTTGGAGGAGGTTTTAAATCAGTAGTACAGTGGATGTGGACAGAGCAGGAGAAATTGCCGTCCGCACAGCAGGGGAACAGCTGACGTTACTGAACCCCAATAACATGGCAGCAAGTGTTGACTGTGCAGACGGCACTTCCAAGCGCCAACTGGCGGTGTTGTAGCTCAGGGATAATACTGAAAACAGAGGAGTCAGAGGTGTAATTGGAGCAACTTTAAAATCTGTAGCAGTGAGAATGTGGACAGAGCAGGAGAAATTGCCGTCCGCACAGCAGGGAAACAGCTGACGTTACTGAACTCCAATAACATGGCATCAAGTGTTGACTGTGCAGATGGCACTTCCGAGCGCCAACTGGCGGTGTTGGAGCTCAGGGATAATACTGAAAACAGAGGAGCCAGAGGTGTATTTGGAGGAGGTTTTAAATCAGTAGTACAGTGGATGTGGACAGAGCAGGAGAAAGTGCCGTCCGCACAGCAGGGAAACAGCTGACGTTACTGAACCCCAATAACACGGCAGCAAGTGTTGACTGTGCAGACGGCACTTCCAAGCGCCAACTGGCGGTGTTGGAGCTCAGGGATAATACTGAAAACAGAGGAGCCAGAGGTGTAATTGGAGCAACTTTAAAATCAGTAGTAGTGAGAATGTGGACAGAGCAGGAGAAATTGCCGTCCGCACAGCAGGGGAACAGCTGACATTACTGAACCCCAATAACACGGCAGCAAGTGTTGACTGTGCAGACGGCACTTCCGAGCACCAACTGGCGGTGTTGGAGCTCAGGGATAATACTGAAAACAGAGGAGCCAGAGGTGTAATTGGAGCAACTTTAAAATGTGTAGTAGTGAGAATGTGGACAGAGCAGGAGAAATTGCCGTCCGCACAGCAGGGGAACAGCTGACGTTACCGAACCCCAATAACATGGCAGCAAGTGTTGACTGTGCAGACGGCACTTCCGAGCGCCAACTGGCGGTGTTGGAGCTCAGGGATAATACTGAAAACAGAAGAGCCAGAGGTGTAATTGGAGCAACTTTAAAATCTGTAGTAGTGAGAATGTGGACAGAGCAGGAGAAATTGCCGTCCGCACAGCAGGGGAACAGCTGACGTTACTGAACCCCAATGACACGGCAGCAAGTGTTGACTGTGCAGACGGCACTTCCGAGCGCCAACTGGCGGTGTTGGAGCTCAGGGATAATACTGAAAACAGACGAGCCAGAGGTGTATTTGGAGGAGGTTTTAAATCAGTAGTACAGTGGATGTGGACAGAGCAGGAGAAATTGCCGTCCACACAGCAGGGGAACAGCTGACGTTACTGAACCCCAATAACACGGCAGCAAGTGTTGACTGTGCAGACGGCACTTCCGAGCGCCAACAGGCGGTGTTGGAGCTCAGGGATAATACTGAAAACAGAGGAGCCAGAGGTGTAATTGGAGCAACTTTAAAATCTGTAGTAGTGAGAATGTGAACAGAGCAGAAGAAATTGCCGTCCGCACAGCCGGGGAACAGCTGACGTTTCCGAACCCCAATAACATGGCAGCAAGTGATGACTGTGCAGACGGCACTTCCAAGCGCCAAATGGCAGTGTTGGAGCTCAGGGATAATACTGAAAACAGAGGAGAAAGAGGTGTAATTGGAGCAACTTTAAAATCTGTAGTAGTGAGAATGTGGACAGAGCAGGAGAAATTGCCGTCCGCACAGTAGGGGAACAGCTGACGTTACTGAACCCCAATGAAACGGCAGCAAATGTTGACTGTGCAGACGGCACTTCCGAGCGCCAACAGGCGGTGTTGGAGCTCAGGGATAAAACTGAAAACAGAGGAGCCAGAGGTGTATTTGGAGGAGGTTTTAAATCAGTAGTACAGTGGATGTGGACAGAGCAGGAGAAATTGCCGTCCGCACAGCAGGGGAACAGCTGACGTTACTGAACCCCAATAACATGGCAGCAAGTGTTGACTGTGCAGACGGCACTTCCAAGCGCCAACTGGTGGTGTTGTAGCTCAGGGATAATACTGAAAACAGAGGAGTCAGAGGTGTAATTGGAGCAACTTTAAAATCTGTAGCAGTGAGAATGTGGACAGAGCAGGAGAAATTGCCGTCCGCACAGCAGGGAAACAGCTGACGTTACTGAACTCCAATAACATGGCAGCAAGTGTTGACTGTGCAGACGGCACTTCCGAGCGCCAACAGGCGGTGTTGGAGCTCAGGGATAATACTGAAAACAGAGGAGCCAGAGGTGTAATTGGAGCAACTTTAAAATCTGTAGTAGTGAGAATGTGAACAGAGCAGAAGAAATTGCCGTCCGCACAGCCGGGGAACAGCTGACGTTACCGAACCCCAATAACATGGCAGCAAGTGATGACTGTGCAGACGGCACTTCCGAGCGCCAACTGGCAGTGTTGGAGCTCAGGGATAATACTGAAAACAGAGGAGAAAGAGGTGTAATTGGAGCAACTTTAAAATCTGTAGTAGTGAGAATGTGGACAGAGCAGGAGAAATTGCCGTCCGCACAGTAGGGGAACAGCTGACGTTACTGAACCCCAAGGAAACGGCAGCAAATGTTGACTGTGCAGACGGCACTTCCGAGCGCCAACAGGCGGTGTTGAAGCTCAGGGATAAAACTGAAAACAGAGGAGCCAGAGGTGTATTTGGAGGAGGTTTTAAATCAGTAGTACAGTGGATGTGGACAGAGCAGGAGAAATTGCCGTCCGCACAGCAGGGGAACAGCTGACGTTACTGAACCCCAATAACATGGCAGCAAGTGTTGACTGTGCAGACGGCACTTCCGAGCACCAACTGGCGGTGTTGGAGCTCAGGGATAATACTGAAAACAGAGGAGCCAGAGGTGTTATTGGAGCAACTTTAAAATGTGTAGCAGTGAGAATGTGGACAGAGCAGGAGAAATTGCCGTCCGCACAGCAGGGGAACAGCTGACGTTACTGAACCCCAATAACACGGCAGCAAGTGTTGACTGTGCAGACGGCACTTCCGAGCGCCAACAGGCGGTGTTGGAGCTCAGGGATAAAACTGAAAACAGAGGAGCCAGAGGTGTATTTGGAGGAGGTTTTAAATCAGTAGTACAGTGGATGTGGACAGAGCAGGAGAAATTGCCGTCCGCACAGCAGGGGAACAGCTGACGTTACTGAACCCCAATAACATGGCAGCAAGTGTTGACTGTGCAGACGGCACTTCCAAGCGCCAACTTGCGGTGTTGTAGCTCAGGGATAATACTGAAAACAGAGGAGTCAGAGGTGTAATTGGAGCAACTTTAAAATCTGTAGCAGTGAGAATGTGGACAGAGCAGGAGAAATTGCCGTCCGCACAGCAGGGAAACAGCTGACGTTACTGAACTCCAATAACATGGCAGCAAGTGTTGACTGTGCAGAAGGCACTTCCGAGCGCCAACTGGCGGTGTTGGAGCTCAGGGATAATACTGAAAACAGAGGAGCCAGAGGTGTATTTGGAGGAGGTTTTAAATCAGTAGTACAGTGGATGTGGACAGAGCAGGAGAAAGTGCCGTCCGCACAGCAGGGGAACAGCTGACGTTACTGAACCCCAATAACACGGCAGCAAGTGTTGACAGTGCAGACGGCACTTCCGAGCGCCAACTGGCGGTGTTGGAGCTCAGGGATAATACTGAAAACAGAGGAGCCAGAGGTGTAATTGGAGCAACTTTAAAATCAGTTGTAGTGAGAATGTGGACAGAGCAGGAGAAATTGCCGTCCGCACAGCAGGGGAACAGCTGACATTACTGAACCCCAATAACACGGCAGCAAGTGTTGACTGTGCAGACGGCACTTCCGAGCACCAACTGGCGGTGTTGGAGCTCAGGGATAATACTGAAAACAGAGGAGCCAGAGGTGTATTTGGAGGAGGTTTTAAATCAGTAGTACAGTGGATGTGGACAGAGCAGGAGAAATTGCCGTCCGCACAGCAGGGGAACAGCTGACGTTACTGAACCCCAATAACACGGCAGCAAGTGTTGACTGTGCAGGCGGCACTTCCGAGCGCCAACAGGCGGTGTTGGAGCTCAGGGATAATACCGAAAACAGAGGAGCCAGAGGTGTAATTGGAGCAACTTTAAAATCTGTAGTAGTGAGAATGTGGACAGAGCAGGAGAAATTGCCGTCCGCACAGCCGGGGAACAGCTGACGTTACCGAACCCCAATAACATGGCAGCAAGTGTTGACTGTGCAGACGGCACTTCCGAGCGCCAACTGGCAGTGTTGGAGCTCAGGGATAATACTGAAAACAGAGGAGCCAGAGGTGTAATTGGAGCAACTTTAAAATCTGTAGTAGTGAGAATGTGGACAGAGCAGGAGAAATTGCCGTCCGCACAGTAGGGGAACAGCTGACGTTACTGAACCCCAATGAAACGGCAGCAAGTGTTGACTGTGCAGACGGCACTTCCGAGCGCCAACTGGCGGTGTTGGAGCTCAGGGATAATACTGAAAACAGAGGAGCCAGAGGTGTATTTGGAGGAGGTTTTAAATCTGTAGTACAGTGGATGTGGACAGAGCAGGAGAAATTGCCGTCCGCACAGCAGGGGAACAGCTGACGTTACTGAACCCCAATAACACGGCAGCAAGTGTTGACTGTGCAGACGGCACTTCCGAGCGCCAACAGGCGGTGTTGGAGCTCAGGGATAAAACTGAAAACAGAGGAGCCAGAGGTGTATTTGGAGGAGGTTTTAAATCAGTAGTACAGTGGATGTGGACAGAGCAGGAGAAATTGCCGTCCGCACAGCAGGGGAACAGCTGACGTTACTGAACCCCAATAACATGGCAGCAAGTGTTGACTGTGCAGACGGCACTTCCAAGCGCCAACTGGCGGTGTTGTAGCTCAGGGATAATACTGAAAACAGAGGAGTCAGAGGTGTAATTGGAGCAACTTTAAAATCTGTAGCAGTGAGAATGTGGACAGAGCGGGAGAAATTGCCGTCCGCACAGCAGGGAAACAGCTGACGTTACTGAACTCCAATAACATGGCATCAAGTGTTGACTGTGCAGATGGCACTTCCGAGCGCCAACTGGCGGTGTTGGAGCTCAGGGATAATACTGAAAACAGAGGAGCCAGAGGTGTATTTGGAGGAGGTTTTAAATCAGTAGTACAGTGGATGTGGACAGAGCAGGAGAAAGTGCCGTCCGCACAGCAGGGAAACAGCTGACGTTACTGAACCCCAATAACACGGCAGCAAGTGTTGACTGTGCAGACGGCACTTCCGAGCGCCAACTGGCGGTGTTGGAGCTCAGGGATAATACTGAAAACAGAGGAGCCAGAGGTGTAATTGGAGCAACTTTAAAATCAGTAGTAGTGAGAATGTGGACAGAGCAGGAGAAATTGCCGTCCGCACAGCAGGGGAACAGCTGACATTACTGAACCCCAATAACACGGCAGCAAGTGTTGACTGTGCAGACGGCACTTCCGAGCACCAACTGGCGGTGTTGGAGCTCAGGGATAATACTGAAAACAGAGGAGCCAGAGGTGTAATTGGAGCAACTTTAAAATGTGTAGTAGTGAGAATGTGGACAGAGCAGGAGAAATTGCCGTCCGCACAGCAGGGGAACAGCTGACGTTACCGAACCCCAATAACATGGCAGCAAGTGTTGACTGTGCAGACGGCACTTCCGAGCGCCAACAGGCGGTGTTGGAGCTCAGGGATAATACTGAAAACAGAGGAGCCAGAGGTGTATTTGGAGGAGGTTTTAAATCAGTAGTACAGTGGATGTGGACAGAGCAGGAGAAATTGCCGTCCGCACAGCAGGGGAACAGCTGACGTTACTGAACTCCAATAACACGGCAGCAAGTGTTGACTGTGCAGACGGCACTTCCGAGCGCCAACAGGCGGTGTTGGAGCTCAGGGATAATACTGAAAACAGAGGAGCCAGAGGTGTAATTGGAGCAACTTTAAAATCTGTAGTAGTGAGAATGTGGACAGAGCAGGAGAAATTGCCGTCGGCACAGCAGGGGAACAGCTGACGTTACTGAACCCCAATAACATGGCAGCAAGTGTTGACTGTGCAGACGGCACTTCCGAGCGCCAACTGGCGATGTTGGAGCTCAGGGATAAAACTGAAAACAGAGGAGCCAGAGGTGTATTTGGAGGAGGTTTTAAATCAGTAGTACAGTGGATGTGGACAGAGCAGGAGAAATTGCCGTCCGCACAGCAGGGGAACAGCTGACGTTACTGAACCCCAATAACATGGCAGCAAGTGTTGACTGTGCAGACGGCACTTCCATGCGCCAACTGGCGGTGTTGTAGCTCAGGGATAATACTGAAAACAGAGGAGTCAGAGGTGTAATTGGAGCAACTTTAAAATCTGTAGCAGTGAGAATGTGGACAGAGCAGGACAAATTGCCGTCCGCACAGCAGGGAAACAGCTGACGTTACTGAACTCCAATAACATGGCAGCAAGTGTTGACTGTGCAGACGGCACTTCTGAGCGCCAAGTGGCGGTGTTGGAGCTCAGGGATAATACTGAAAACAGAGGAGCCAGAGGTGTAATTGGAGCAACTTTAAAATCTGTAGTAGTGAGAATGTGGACAGAGCAGGAGAAATTGCCGTCCGCACAGCAGAGGAACAGCTGACGTTACTGAACCCCAATGACACGGCAGCAAGTGTTGACTGTGCAGACGGCACTTCTGATCGCCAACTGGCGGTGTTGGAGCTCAGGGATAATACTGAAAACAGAGGAGCCAGAGGTGTAATTGGAGCAACTTTAAAATCTGTAGTAGTGAGAATGTGGACAGAGCAGGAGAAATTGCCGTCCGCACAGCAGGGTAACAGCTGACGATACTGAACCCCAATAACACGGCAGCAAGTATTGACTGTGCAGACGGCACTTCCGAGCGCCAACTTGCGGTGTTGGAGCTCAGGGATAATTCTGAAAACAGAGGAGCCAGAGGTGTAATTGGAGCAACTCTAAAATCTGTAGTAGTGAGAATGTGGACAGAGCAGGAGAAATTGCCGTCCGCACAGCAGGGGAACAGCTGACGTTACTGAACACCAATAACGTGGCAGCAAGTGTTGACTGTGCAGACGGCACTTCTGAGCGCCAACTGGCGGTGTTGGAGCTCAGGGATAATACTGAAAACAGAGGAGCCAGAGGTGTAATTGGAGCAACTTTAAAATCTGTAGTAGTGAGAATGTGGACAGAGCAGGAGAAATTGCCGTCCGCACAGCAGAGGAACAGCTGACGTTACTGAACCCCAATAACATGGGAGCAAGTGTTGACTGTGCAGACGGCACTTCCGAGCGCCAAGTGGCGGTGTTGGAGCTCAGGGATAATACTGAAAACCGAGGAGCCAGAGGTGTATTTGGAGGAGGTTTTAAATCAGTAGTACAGTGGATGTGGACAGAGCAGGAGAAATTGCCGTCCGCACAGCAGGGGAACAGCTGACGTTACTGAACCCCAATAACACGGCAGCAAGTGTTGACTGTGCAGACGGCACTTCCGAGCGCCAACAGGCGGTGTTGGTGCTCAGGGATAATACTGAAAACAGAGGAGCCAGAGGTGTAATTGGAGCAACTTTAAAATCTGTAGTAGTGAGAATGTGAACAGAGCAGAAGAAATTGCCGTCCGCACAGCCGGGGAACAGCTGACGTTACCGAACCCCAATAACATGGCAGCAAGTGATGACTGTGCAGACGGCACTTCCGAGCGCCAACTGGCAGTGTTGGAGCTCAGGGATAATACTGAAAACAGAGGAGAAAGAGGTGTAATTGGAGCAACTTTAAAATCTGTAGTAGTGAGAATGTGAACAGAGCAGGAGAAATTGCGGTCCGCACAGTAGGGGAACAGCTGACGTTACTGAACCCCAATGAAACGGCAGCAAATGTTGACTGTGCAGACGGCACTTCCGAGCGCCAACAGGCGGTGTTGGAGTTCAGGGATAAAACTGAAAACAGAGGAGCCAGAGGTGTATTTGGAGGAGGTTTTAAATCAGTAGTACAGTGGATGTGGACAGAGCAGGAGAAATTGCCGTCCGCACAGCAGGGGAACAGCTGACGTTACTGAACCCCAATAACATGGCAGCAAGTGTTGACTGTGCAGACGGCACTTCCAAGCGCCAACTGGTGGTGTTGTAGCTCAGGGATAATACTGAAAACAGAGGAGTCAGAGGTGTAATTGGAGCAACTTTAAAATCTGTAGCAGTGAGAATGTGGACAGAGCAGGAGAAATTGCCGTCCGCACAGCAGGGAAACAGCTGACGTTACTGAACTCCAATAACATGGCAGCAAGTGTTGACTGTGCAGACGGCACTTCCGAGCGCCAACAGGCGGTGTTGGAGCTCAGGGATAATACTGAAAACAGAGGAGCCAGAGGTGTAATTGGGGCAACTTTAAAATCTGTAGTAGTGAGAATGTGAACAGAGCAGAAGAAATTGCCGTCCGCACAGCCGGGGAACAGCTGACGTTACCGAACCCCAATAACATGGCAGCAAGTGATGACTGTGCAGACGGCACTTCCGAGCGCCAACTGGCAGTGTTGGAGCTCAGGGATAATACTGAAAACAGAGGAGAAAGAGGTGTAATTGGAGCAACTTTAAAATCTGTAGTAGTGAGAATGTGGACAGAGCAGGAGAAATTGCCGTCCGCATAGTAGGGGAACAGCTGACGTTACTGAACCCCAATGAAACGGCAGCAAATGTTGACTGTGCAGACGGCACTTCCGAGCGCCAACAGGCGGTGTTGGAGCTCAGGGATAAAACTGAAAACAGAGGAGCCAGAGGTGTATTTGGAGGAGGTTTTAAATCAGTAGTACAGTGGATGTGGACAGAGCAGGAGAAATTGCCGTCCGCACAGCAGGGGAACAGCTGACGTTACTGAACCCCAATAACATGGCAGCAAGTGTTGACTGTGCAGACGGCACTTCCGAGCACCAACTGGCGGTGTTGGAGCTCAGGGATAATACTGAAAACAGAGGAGCCAGAGGTGTTATAGGAGCAACTTTAAAATGTGTAGCAGTGAGAATGTGGACAGAGCAGGAGAAATTGCCGTCCGCACAGCAGGGGAACAGCTGACGTTACTGAACCCCAATAACACGGCAGCAAGTGTTGACTGTGCAGACGGCACTTCCGAGCGCCAACAGGCGGTGTTGGAGCTCAGGGATAAAACTGAAAACAGAGGAGCCAGAGGTGTATTTGGAGGAGGTTTTAAATCAGTAGTACAGTGGATGTGGACAGAGCAGGAGAAATTGCCGTCCGCACAGCAGGGGAACAGATGACGTTACTGAACCCCAATAACATGGCAGCAAGTGTTGACTGTGCAGACGGCACTTCCAAGCGCCAACTTGCGGTGTTGTAGCTCAGGGATAATACTGAAAACAGAGGAGTCAGAGGTGTAATTGGAGCAACTTTAAAATCTGTAGCAGTGAGAATGTGGACAGAGCAGGAGAAATTGCCGTCCGCACAGCAGGGAAACAGCTGACGTTACTGAACTCCAATAACATGGCAGCAAGTGTTGACTGTGCAGAAGGCACTTCCGAGCGCCAACTGCCGGTGTTGGAGCTCAGGGATAATACTGAAAACAGAGGAGCCAGAGGTGTATTTGGAGGAGGTTTTAAATCAGTAGTACAGTGGATGTGGACAGAGCAGGAGAAAGTGCCGTCCGCACAGCAGGGGAACAGCTGACGTTACTGATCCCCAATAACACGGCAGCAAGTGTTGACAGTGCAGACGGCACTTCCGAGCGCCAACTGGCGGTGTTGGAGCTCAGGGATAATACTGAAAACAGAGGAGCCAGAGGTGTAATTGGAGCAACTTTAAAATCAGTTGTAGTGAGAATGTGGACAGAGCAGGAGAAATTGCCGTCCGCACAGCAGGGGAACAGCTGACATTACTGAACCCCAATAACACGGCAGCAAGTGTTGACTGTGCAGACGGCACTTCCGAGCACCAACTGGCGGTGTTGGAGCTCAGGGATAATACTGAAAACAGAGGAGCCAGAGGTGTAATTGGAGCAACTTTAAAATCTGTAGTAGTGAGAATGTGGACAGAGCAGGAGAAATTGCCGTCCGCACAGCAGGGGAACAGCTGACGTTACCGAACCCCAATAACATGGCAGCAAGTGTTGACTGTGCAGACGGCACTTCCGAGCGCCAACTGGCAGTGTTTGAGCTCAGGGATAATACTGAAAACAGAGGAGCCAGAGGTGTATTTGGAGGAGGTTTTAAATCAGTAGTACAGTGGATGTGGACAGAGCAGGAGAAATTGCCGTCCGCACAGCAGGGGAACAGCTGACGTTACTGAACCCCAATAACACGGCAGCAAGTGTTTACTGTGCAGGCAGCACTTCCGAGCGCCAACAGGCGGTGTTGGAGCTCAGGGATAATACTGAAAACAGAGGAGCCAGAGGTGTAATTGGAGCAACTTTAAAATCTGTAGTAGTGAGAATGTGGACAGAGCAGGAGAAATTGCCGTCCGCACAGCCGGGGAACAGCTGACGTTACCGAACCCCAATAACATGGCAGCAAGTGTTGACTGTGCAGACGGCACTTCCGAGCGCCAACTGGCAATGTTGGAGCTCAGGGATAATACTGAAAACAAAGGAGCCAGAGGTGTAATTGGAGCAACTTTAAAATCTGTAGTAGTGAGAATGTGGACAGAGCAGGAGAAATTGCCGTCCGCACAGTAGGGGAACAGCTGACGTTACTGAACCCCAATGAAACGGCAGCAAGTGTTGACTGTGCAGACGGCACTTCCGAGCGCCAACTGGCGGTGTTGGAGCTCAGGGATAATACTGAAAACAGAGGAGCCAGAGGTGTAATTGGAGCAACTTTAAAATCTGTAGTAGTGAGAATGTGGACAGAGCAGGAGAAATTGCCGTCCGCACAGCAGGGGAACAGCTGACGTTACTGAACCCCAATAACACGGCAGCAAGTGTTGACTGTGCAGACGGCACTTCCGAGCGCCAATAGGCGGTGTTGGAGCTCAGGGATAAAACTGAAAACAGAGGAGCCAGAGGTGTATTTGGAGGAGGTTTTAAATCAGTAGTACAGTGGATGTGGACAGAGCAGGAGAAATTGCCGTCCGCACAGCAGGGGAACAGCTGACGTTACTGAACCCCAATAACGTGGCAGCAAGCGTTGACTGTGCAGACGGCACTTCTGAGCGCCAACTGGCGGTGTTGGAGCTCAGGGATAATACTGAAAACAGAGGAGCCAGAGGTGTAATTGGAGCAACTTTAAAATCTGTAGTAGTGAGAATGTGGACAGAGCAGGAGAAATTGCCGTCCGCACAGCAGAGGAACAGCTGACGTTACTGAACCCCAATAACATGGGAGCAAGTGTTGACTGTGCAGACGGCACTTCCGAGCGCCAAGTGGCGGTGTTGGAGCTCAGGGATAATACTGAAAACAGAGGAGCCAGAGGTGTATTTGGAGGAGGTTTTAAATCAGTAGTACAGTGGATGTGGACAGAGCAGGAGAAATTGCCGTCCGCACAGCAGGGGAACAGCTGACGTTACTGAACCCCAATAACACGGCAGCAAGTGTTGACTGTGCAGACGGCACTTCCGAGCGCCAACAGGCGGTGTTGGAGCTCAGGGATAATACTGAAAACAGAGGAGCCAGAGGTGTAATTGGAGCAACTTTAAAATCTGTAGTAGTGAGAATGTGAACAGAGCAGAAGAAATTGCCGTCCGCACAGCCGGGGAACAGCTGACGTTACCGAACCCCAATAACATGGCAGCAAGTGATGACTGTGCAGACGGCACTTCCGAGCGCCAACTGGCAGTGTTGGAGCTCAGGGATAATACTGAAAACAGAGGAGAAAGAGGTGTAATTGGAGCAACTTTAAAATCTGTAGTAGTGAGAATGTGGACAGAGCAGGAGAAATTGCCGTCCGCACAGTAGGGGAACAGCTGACGTTACTGAACCCCAATGAAACGGCAGCAAATGTTGACTGTGCAGACGGCACTTCCGAGCGCCAACAGGCGGTGTTGGAGCTCAGGGATAAAACTGAAAACAGAGGAGCCAGAGGTGTATTTGGAGGAGGTTTTAAATCAGTAGTACAGTGGATGTGGACAGAGCAGGAGAAATTGCCGTCCGCACAGCAGGGGAACAGCTGACGTTACTGAACCCCAATAACATGGCAGCAAGTGTTGACTGTGCAGACGGCACTTCCAAGCGCCAACTGGTGGTGTTGTAGCTCAGGGATAATACTGAAAACAGAGGAGTCAGAGGTGTAATTGGAGCAACTTTAAAATCTGGAGCAGTGAGAATGTGGACAGAGCAGGAGAAATTGCCCTCCGCACAGCAGGGAAACAGCTGACGTTACTGAACTGCAATAACATGGCAGCAAGTGTTGACTGTGCAGACGGCACTTCCGAGCGCCAACAGGCGGTGTTGGAGCTCAGGGATAATACTGAAAACAGAGGAGCCAGAGGTGTAATTGGAGCAACTTTAAAATCTGTAGTAGTGAGAATGTGAACAGAGCAGAAGAAATTGCCGTCCGCACAGCCGGGGAACAGCTGACGTTACCGAACCCCAATAACATGGCAGCAAGTGATGACTGTGCAGACGGCACTTCCGAGCGCCAACTGGCAGTGTTGGAGCTCAGGGATAATACTGAAAACAGAGGAGAAAGAGGTGTAATTGGAGCAACTTTAAAATCTGTAGTAGTGAGAATGTGGACAGAGCAGGAGAAATTGCCGTCCGCACAGTAGGGGAACAGCTGACGTTACTGAACCCCAATGAAACGGCAGCAAATGTTGACTGTGCAGACGGCACTTCCGAGCGCCAACAGGCGGTGTTGGAG
Organism: Phyllobates terribilis; assembly: GCF_046119375.1. NCBI lineage: Eukaryota > Metazoa > Chordata > Amphibia > Anura > Dendrobatidae > Phyllobates > Phyllobates terribilis. The sequence goes on along the minus strand of NW_027362763.1, from coordinate 514,902,927 downwards.
CTCAGGGATAAAACTGAAAACAGAGGAGCCAGAGGTGTATTTGGAGGAGGTTTTAAATCAGTAGTACAGTGGATGTGGACAGAGCAGGAGAAATTGCCGTCCGCACAGCAGGGGAACAGCTGACGTTACTGAACCCCAATAACATGGCAGCAAGTGTTGACTGTGCAGACGGCACTTCCGAGCACCAACTGGCGGTGTTGGAGCTCAGGGATAATACTGAAAACAGAGGAGCCAGAGGTGTTATTGGAGCAACTTTAAAATGTGTAGCAGTGAGAATGTGGACAGAGCAGGAGAAATTGCCGTCCGCACAGCAGGGGAACAGCTGACGTTACTGAACCCCAATAACACGGCAGCAAGTGTTGACTGTGCAGACGGCACTTCCGAGCGCCAACAGGCGGTGTTGGAGCTCAGGGATAAAACTGAAAACAGAGGAGCCAGAGGTGTATTTGGAGGAGGTTTTAAATCAGTAGTACAGTGGATGTGGACAGAGCAGGAGAAATTGCCGTCCGCACAGCAGGGGAACAGCTGACGTTACTGAACCCCAATAACACGGCAGCAAGTGTTGACTGTGCAGGCGGCACTTCCGAGCGCCAACAGGCGGTGTTGGAGCTCAGGGATAATACTGAAAACAGAGGAGCCAGAGGTGTAATTGGAGGAACTTTAAAATCTGTAGTAGTGAGAATGTGGACAGAGCAGGAGAAATTGCCGCCCGCACAGCCGGGGAACAGCTGACGTTACCGAACCCCAATAACATGGCAGCAAGTGTTGACTGTGCAGACGGCACTTCCGAGCGCCAACTGGCAGTGTTGGAGCTCAGGGATAATACTGAAAACAGAGGAGCCAGAGGTGTAATTGGAGCAACTTTAAAATCTGTAGTAGTGAGAATGTGGACAGAGCAGGAGAAATTGCCGTCCGCACAGTAGGGGAACAGCTCACGTTACTGAACCCCAATGAAACGGCAGCAAGTGTTGACTGTGCAGACGGCACTTCCGAGCGCCAACTGGCGGTGTTGGAGCTCAGGGATAATACTGAAAACAGAGGAGCCAGAGGTGTAATTGGAGCAACTTTAAAATCTGTAGTAGTGAGAATGTGGACAGAGCAGGAGAAATTGCCGGCCGCACAGCAGGGGAACAGCTGACGTTACTGAACCCCAATGACACGGCAGCAAGTGTTGACTGTGCAGACGGCACTTCCGAGCGCCAACTGGCGGTGTTGGAGCTCAGGGATAATACTGAAAACAGAGGAGCCAGAGGTGTATTTGGAGGAGGTTTTAAATCAGTAGTACAGTGGATGTGGACAGAGCAGGAGAAATTGCCGTCCGCACAGCAGGGGAATAGCTGACGTTACTGAACCCCAATAACACGGCAGCAAGTGTTGACTGTGCAGACGGCACTTCCGAGCGCCAACAGGCGGTGTTGGAGCTCAGGGATAAAACTGAAAACAGAGGAGCCAGAGGTGTATTTGGAGGAGGTTTTAAATCAGTAGTACAGTGGATGTGGACAGAGCAGGAGAAATTGCCGTCCGCACAGCAGGGGAACAGCTGACGTTACTGAACCCCAATAACATGGCAGCAAGTGTTGACTGTGCAGACGGCACTTCCAAGCGCCAACTGGCGGTGTTGTAGCTCAGGGATAATACTGAAAACAGAGGAGTCAGAGGTGTAATTGGAGCAACTTTAAAATCTGTAGCAGTGAGAATGTGGACAGAGCAGGAGAAATTGCCGTCCGCACAGCAGGGAAACAGCTGACGTTACTGAACTCCAATAACATGGCATCAAGTGTTGACTGTGCAGATGGCACTTCCGAGCGCCAACTGGCGGTGTTGGAGCTCAGGGATAATACTGAAAACAGAGGAGCCAGAGGTGTATTTGGAGGAGGTTTTAAATCAGTAGTACAGTGGATGTGGACAGAGCAGGAGAAAGTGCCGTCCGCACAGCAGGGAAACAGCTGACGTTACTGAACCCCAATAACACGGCAGCAAGTGTTGACTGTGCAGACGGCACTTCCGAGCGCCAACTGGCGGTGTTGGAGCTCAGGGATAATACTGAAAACAGAGGAGCCAGAGGTGTAATTGGAGCAACTTTAAAATCAGTAGTAGTGAGAATGTGGACAGAGCAGGAGAAATTGCCGTCCGCACAGCAGGGGAACAGCTGACATTACTGAACCCCAATAACACGGCAGCAAGTGTTGACTGTGCAGACGGCACTTCAGAGCACCAACTGGCGGTGTTGGAGCTCAGGGATAATACTGAAAACAGAGGAGCCAGAGGTGTAATTGGAGCAACTTTAAAATGTGTAGTAGTGAGAATGTGGACAGAGCAGGAGAAATTGCCGTCCGCACAGCAGGGGAACAGCTGACGTTACCGAACCCCAATAACATGGCAGCAAGTGTTGACTGTGCAGACGGCACTTCCGAGCGCCAACTGGCGGTGTTGGAGCTCAGGGATAATACTGAAAACAGAGGAGCCAGAGGTGTATTTGGAGGAGGTTTTAAATCAGTAGTACAGTGGATGTGGACAGAGCAGGAGAAATTGCCGTCCGCACAGCAGGGGAACAGCTGACGTTACTGAACCCCAATAACATGGCAGCAAGTGTTGACTGTGCAGACGGCACTTCCATGCGCCAACTGGCGGTGTTGTAACTCAGGGATAATACTGAAAACAGAGGAGTCAGAGGTGTAATTGGAGCAACTTTAAAATCTGTAGCAGTGAGAATGTGGACAGAGCAGGACAAATTGCCGTCCGCACAGCAGGGAAACAGCTGACGTTACTGAACTCCAATAACATGGCAGCAAGTGTTGACTGTGCAGACGGCACTTCTGAGCGCCAACTGGCGGTGTTGGAGCTCAGGGATAATACTGAAAACAGAGGAGCCAGAGGTGTAATTGGAGCAACTTTAAAATCTGTAGTAGTGAGAATGTGGACAGAGCAGGAGAAATTGCCGTCCGCACAGCAGAGGAACAGCTGACGTTACTGAACCCCAATGACACGGCAGCAAGTGTTGACTGTGCAGACGGCACTTCTGATCGCCAACTGGCGGTGTTGGAGCTCAGGGATAATACTGAAAACAGAGGAGCCAGAGGTGTAATTGGAGCAACTTTAAAATCTGTAGTAGTGAGAATGTGGACAGAGCAGGAGAAATTGCCGTCCGCACAGCAGGGTAACAGCTGACGATACTGAACCCCAATAACACGGCAGCAAGTGTTGACTGTGCAGACGGCACTTCCGAGCGCCAACTGGCGGTGTTGGAGCTCAGGGATAATTCTGAAAACAGAGGAGCCAGAGGTGTAATTGGAGCAACTCTAAAATCTGTAGTAGTGAGAATGTGGACAGAGCAGGAGAAATTGCCGTCCGCACAGCAGGGGAACAGCTGACGTTACTGAACACCAATAACGTGGCAGCAAGTGTTGACTGTGCAGACGGCACTTCTGAGCGCCAACTGGCGGTGTTGGAGCTCAGGGATAATACTGAAAACAGAGGAGCCAGAGGTGTAATTGGAGCAACTTTAAAATCTGTAGTAGTGAGAATGTGGACAGAGCAGGAGAAATTGCCGTCCGCACAGCAGAGGAACAGCTGACGTTACTGAACCCCAATAACATGGGAGCAAGTGTTGACTGTGCAGACGGCACTTCCGAGCGCCAACTGGCGGTGTTGGAGCTCAGGGATAATACTGAAAACAGAGGAGCCAGAGGTGTAATTGGAGCAACTTTAAAATCTGTAGTAGTGAGAATGTGGACAGAGCAGGAGAAATTGCCGTCCGCACAGCAGAGGAACAGCTGACGTTACTGAACCCCAATGACACGGCAGCAAGTGTTGACTGTGCAGACGGCACTTCTGATCGCCAACTGGCGGTGTTGGAGCTCAGGGATAATACTGAAAACAGAGGAGCCAGAGGTGTAATTGGAGCAACTTTAAAATCTGTAGTAGTGAGAATGTGGACAGAGCAGGAGAAATTGCCGTCCGCACAGCAGGGTAACAGCTGACGATACTGAACCCCAATAACACGGCAGCAAGTGTTGACTGTGCAGACGGCACTTCCGAGCGCCAACTGGCGGTGTTGGAGCTCAGGGATAATTCTGAAAACAGAGGAGCCAGAGGTGTAATTGGAGCAACTCTAAAATCTGTAGTAGTGAGAATGTGGACAGAGCAGGAGAAATTGCCGTCCGCAAAGCAGGGGAACAGCTGACGTTACTGAACACCAATAACGTGGCAGCAAGTGTTGACTGTGCAGACGGCACTTCTGAGCGCCAACTGGCGGTGTTGGAGCTCAGGGATAATACTGAAAACAGAGGAGCCAGAGGTGTAATTGGAGCAACTTTAAAATCTGTAGTAGTGAGAATGTGGACAGAGCAGGAGAAATTGCCGTCCGCACAGCAGAGGAACAGCTGACGTTACTGAACCCCAATAACATGGGAGCAAGTGTTGACTGTGCAGACGGCACTTCCGAGCGCCAAGTGGCGGTGTTGGAGCTCAGGGATAATACTGAAAACAGAGGAGCCAGAGGTGTATTTGGAGGAGGTTTTAAATCAGTAGTACAGTGGATGTGGACAGAGCAGGAGAAATTGCCGTCCGCACAGCAGGGGAACAGCTGACGTTACTGAACCCCAATAACACGGCAGCAAGTGTTGACTGTGCAGACGGCACTTCCGAGCGCCAACAGGCGGTGTTGGAGCTCAGGGATAATACTGAAAACAGAGGAGCCAGAGGTGTAATTGGAGCAACTTTAAAATCTGTAGTAGTGAGAATGTGAACAGAGCAGAAGAAATTGCCGTCCGCACAGCCGGGGAACAGCTGACGTTACCGAACCCCAATAACATGGCAGCAAGTGATGACTGTGCAGACGGCACTTCCGAGCGCCAACTGGCAGTGTTGGAGCTCAGGGATAATACTGAAAACAGAGGAGAAAGAGGTGTAATTGGAGCAACTTTAAAATCTGTAGTAGTGAGAATGTGGACAGAGCAGGAGAAATTGCCGTCCGCACAGCAGGGGAACAGCTGACGTTACTGAACCCCAATAACATGGCAGCAAGTGTTTACTGTGCAGACGGCACTTCCGAGCGCCAACTGGCGATGTTGGAGCTCAGGGATAAAACTGAAAACAGAGGAGCCAGAGGTGTATTTGGAGGAGGTTTTAAATCAGTAGTACAGTGGATGTGGACAGAGCAGGAGAAATTGCCGTCCGCACAGCAGGGGAACAGCTGACGTTACTGAACACCAATAACGTGGCAGCAAGTGTTGACTGTGCAGACGGCACTTCTGAGCGCCAACTGGCGGTGTTGGAGCTCAGGGATAATACTGAAAACAGAGGAGCCAGAGGTGTAATTGGAGCAACTTTAAAATCTGTAGTAGTGAGAATGTGGACAGAGCAGGAGAAATTGCCGTCCGCACAGCAGAGGAACAGCTGACGTTACTGAAGCCCAATAACATGGGAGCAAGTGTTGACTGTGCAGACGGCACTTCCGAGCGCCAAGTGGCGGTGTTGGAGCTCAGGGATAATACTGAAAACAGAGGAGCCACAGGTGTATTTGGATGAGGTTTTAAATCAGTAGTACAGAGGATGTGGACAGAGCAGGAGAAATTGCCGTCCGCACAGCAGGGGAACAGCTGACGATACTGAACCCCAATAACACGGCAGCAAGTGTTGACTGTGCAGACGGCACTTCCGAGCGCCAACTGGCGGTGTTGGAGCTCAGGGATAATACTGAAAACAGAGGAGCCAGAGGTGTAATTGGAGCAACTTTAAAATCTGTAGTAGTGAGAATGTGGACAGAGCAGGAGAAATTGCCGTCCGCACAGCAGGGGAACAGCTGACGTTACTGAACCCCAATGACATGGCAGCAAGTGTTGACTGTGCAGATGGCACTTCCGAGCGCCAACTGGCGGTGTTGGAGCTCAGGGATAATACTCAAAACAGAGGAGCCAGAGGTGTAATTGGAGCAACTTCAAAATCTGTAGTAGTGAGAATGTGGACAGAGCAGGAGAAATTGCCGTCCGCACAGCCGGGGAACAGCTTACGTTACTGAACCCCAATGACACGGCAGCAAGTGTTGACTGTGCAGACGGCACTTCTGATCGCCAACTGGCGGTGTTGGAGCTCAGGGATTACAGTTCAGGTGGTAGAAACATGAACAGAACAGGAGACCTGGATACTTTTGCCAACAATTATTTATTCTGGAAGAGGACTGGCAAATTCATGAGAGATCCAGGCCTTGTTCATTTTGAGAAAAGTAAGCCGGTCAACGTTATCGGAGGATAGTCGCATGCGACGGTCTGTTAGTACACCACCTGCGGCACTAAAGACGCATTCTGATAATACACTAGCAGCAGGGCAAGCTCGCACCTCCAATGCATACTGACTTATCTCTGGCCATGTATCTAGCTTACAGACCCAAAACTTGAAGGGAGAAGAGCTGTCTGGGAGTACACTAAGAGGGCAAGACATGTAGTCTGTCACCATCTGACGGAAACGTTGCCTCCTGCTGACTGGAGCCGTCTGTGATGGTGTAGACATTTGTGGCGGCGGGGACACAAAACTTTGCCACATTTCGGCCATACTGGTCTTGCCTTGTGCTGAGGCGCTGCTTCTGCTCCCTCTTTGTGCAGAGCTTCCTCCACTGCCTCGACGCACTGAGCTGCTTTGTAAAGCACTAGCAGCAATGCTCTCGGTTGGAATGGAGAACATGATGGAATGCACCAGTGCGTCTTGGTACTCCCGCATTTTACGCTCCCGGTTCAACGGTGTTATGAGGCTTTGTAAGTTGTCCCGGTAGCGAGGATCTAGGAGGGTGGACACCCAATAATCAGCCGTGTTGAGAATGTGGGCGATGCGGCAGTCGTTTCTCAGGCACTGCAGCATGAAATCAACCATGTGCTGGCCAAGAAATGCTGTCCCCTGCTTGAGGCGTGATCTCTGCCTGCTCTGCATCACCCCACCCTCGCTCTAGATACTGACTACTAGAGCATTGTGTACCTCCCTCCTCTGGACAGATGTCTTCCTCATCCATTGACTCCTCCTCATCCTCCTCATAAAGTGTCCCCTGCCTAGGCCTTTGTGAGGAACCACGTTGCGCAGACTGTAGAGAAGCAGATGGCATTTGTGACTCCTCATCCTCCACCTCTTCCAAAACCTCGTCCCTTAGTGTTTGCAGTGTTTTTTCAAGCAGGCAGATAAGGGCGATAGTCATGCTGACTAGTGCATCATCTGCACTCGCCATCCGCGTGGAATAATCGAAGGCACGCAAAACGTGGCAAATGTCCTTCATAGAGGCCCACTCAGTGGTGGTGAAGTGTGAACGGCGCGCACTGCGACTTGTTTGCGCCTGCTGCAGCTGGTACTCCATTACTGCTGCCTGCTGCTCACACAACCTCTCCAACATATGTAACGTTGAATTCCACCTGGTGGGTAGGTCACATATGATGCGATGTTCCGGAAGACGTAATCGGCGCTGCAGAGCTGCAATGCGTGATCTTGCATTGCTGGAATGCCGCAAGTGAGCGCACTCTATGCGGACCTTGTGAAGCAGTGCATCAAGATCCGGATAGTCCCTCAAAAAACTCTGCACGACCAAGTTGAGCACATGTGCCAGACATGGGATGTGAGTGAGGTTGCCTAGGCCCAGAGCTGCCACCAGATTTCGGCAATTGTCACACACTACCATGCCTGGCTGGAGATTCGCTGGCACAAACCACACGTCGCTCTGCTGCTTGATGGCATTGCAGAGCTCCTGCGCTGTGTGGCTTCGATTCCCCAAAGAAATTAATTTTAATACGGCATGTTGACGTTTGGCCACGGCTGTGCTCATATTGGTCACCATAACAGGTAACCGTTCACGGGTCGATGTGGAGGTAGACCATGACGGCTCCTGCAGCGCTGATTCAGAGGAACTGGAGTATGAGGAGGAGTCAATGTGTACAGACTGGATTCCTGCAATCCTTGGAGTTGGCAGAACACGTACAGCACCACTCTCAAGATCTGTACCCGGCTCCACAACATTTACCCAATGGGCAGTGAGGGAAAGGTATCGTCCCTGTCCATGCTTACTGGTCCACGCATCGGTGGTCAGGTGGACCTTGCTACTGACGGCGCTTTGTAGCGCATGTTTAATTTTTCCCTCCACATGATGTTGCAGGGCAGGGACGGCTTGCCTGCTGAAATTAAATCGGCTGGGCACGTTGTATTGTGGGACTGCCAATGCCATAAAGTTACGGAATGTGTCAGTCTCCACCAGCCTGAATGATAGCATTTCAAGGGCCAGTAGTTTAGCAATGCCAGCATTCAGAGCCTGTGCTCGGGGGTGGTTTGCCGAGTATGGGCGCCTTTTCTCCCATGCCTGTGCTAACGATGGCTGTAGACTGGCCTGGGAGTGTGAGGATGACTGGGAAAGTGGTGCTGTGGGTGGAATTACACTGTGTCTCTGTACAACAGTGCCAGAGATTAGAGATGAGCGTTGTTCTACTCGAACTGTTCGCCAATCTCAAATTCGAGCTGTTTTGGGCGGTGTTCGAGCCGTTCGGCGAACACGAACGATTTGAGAAAAATTCGGCTGTTCTAGGTTATGTTCGATAAATGTTCATGCACCAAAATCATAACTGGATTTTTTCTCAGTAATGATGAAAATTAATGTTAATACGCAGTTTGAGTGTACAGCGGGGTGGGGGGAGGGGCAGAGGATGGATCTCTGCAGGAATAATGAAGAACTCCATTTTTTTTTCTCTTTCCCGCATTTACAGTGGGGAGGTACAATCTGTCAGCCTATCAGCAGCGCACACACGGAGCGAAGTGCTTTTTTTCACACAAGCAAGGGCATGTGTCATTGGCAGTGTATGTCACATGTCCTTGCCCTATAAGACCCAGCCATTTTCCCTGTCACCACCATTTTCTCACTGCTGCAGCTGCGTGTCAGACGGCACCGCTGTTGCTGTGTGCGCTATACCTTGTTAATTTCAAGCCAATTTTCGCACAAATCTACAGATAGCTTGGGAGTAGGGAATAGTTGTGATTGCAGTCCTTTTAAGGACTAGGTTACAGCATTTCCTACGACTTTTATCAGGCAGGTCTGTGCTCTTAAATAGATAGATTGTGGGAGTAAAGACTAATTGTAATTGCAGTCCTTTTCAGGACTAGGTTACATCAGTTCCTATCAGTTTTTGCCAGGCAGGTCTGTGCCAGTGTGTGCAAGTTTTTTTCACAGCATTTGGCTGAATCTAGCAAAGCTAATCCTTTTTGGCCTATTGCAGAGTGTGTTAGTCAGTGGAGTAGCCTATCTGTGTTGCAAGATATACCACCTGTGTATAGAATACCAATTTTTTTACTGCACCTAGTGAAGTAAAATCTTTTGGGCATAGCATCATTCTATTAGTCCATCTATACTGACCTCCATCAGGTTGCAAACTGAATATAATTTTTTTCTGCATCTAGCTCTGAAAAAATATTTGGGCTTCTAGCAGTGTGTGGGACTTGGTCTATTAGTCCATCTATACTGACCTCCATCAGGTTGCAAATTGAATATAATTTTTTTCTGCATCTAGCTCTGAAAAAATATTTGGGCTTCTAGCTGTGTGTGGGACTTGTTCTATTAGTCCATCTATACTGACCTCCATCAGGTTGCAAACTGAATATCATTTTTTTCTGCATCTACCTCAGAAAAAAAATTTGGGCTTCTAGCAGTGTGTGGGACTTGTTCTATTAGTCCATCTATACTGACCTCCATCAGGTTGCAAATTGAATATAATTTTTTTCTGCATCTACTTCTGAAAAAATATTTGGGCTTCTAGCAGTGTGTGGGACTTGGTCTATTAGTCCATCTACACTGACCTCCATCAGGTTGCAAATTAAAAATAATTTTTATCTGCATCTAGCTCTGAAAAAATATTTGGGCTTCTAGCAGTGTGTGGGACTCATTGTATTAGGCCATCTATACCAAGCTCCACCAGCTTTGAAATTAATAATAATTTTTAGCTGCATCTAGCCCTGAAAATAATTTTTCCCAATAGTGGTAGCAATAGAAATATGGGGCGCGCGCCTGGCTAACAAAAATATACGCTTCATAGCACAAAACACCAGCCTAGCGCACTGCATTAATAGGATGGCATCATCGTCTCTCCTAGTGCTAGGCCTACTACGCAGGCTAGCATTCCTGTGCCTAAAACACAACGTATGGGTCCGCGCTAGCCACTATGCTGAGGGGTATAAAGCTGCTGCTAACGCTTTATAACAATTCAATTGGCAGATTTTCACAGAGCTCTTCCACAACGCCCACCCATCGGGCAACAGTTGCCCACCCTCCCTATGGGATCTAGTGGCGAATAGTTGATGCCATTAATCAGAGCGTCAGTTGCCCCGTCAACGTGGCAAGCATACGGTAAGGCATGGGAAGAGTGGACACGACTAGTAGCAGGCAGACGGGTTGACCAATGTGAACAAGCCAGATCACAAGTCACCATAGAATTTCTCCACCAGCTAATGATGAGGGGCATATCAGGAGCTTCAGCGCAGCGGTGTCTGACCGGAGTAGCATTTCACTTCCAACTACTGAATTGGGGAGATGTGACAAAGATTCATCATCAGACAATCCATAAAAGGGTGGAAAAGGGGTCAGCCAAGTCAGGAAAGTAGACGTCCCGTCCCGTGTCACTAAAACTGATTTCTCACATCATATCCCTAACACCATTACCATGACACTCACAATTTGAAGCAACACTAATGTCTACTGCATTTGTGATCGCCTTCTTCGGGGCGCTATGTATAAGCGAATTAGTCCCTCAATCCAAAATTACCACCAGTGGAGGCTTATTACACCAGGACGTAGTCATAGCCAATAATGCAATACGTCTACGCATACACCAATCGAAAACGGTTCCAGCGGGCAGGGGTACTTGGGTACTTCTACAACCCACAAACGGTACACTGAGTCGGGTAACAATAGTAAAAACATATCTAACCATCAGATCACAAAGTAATTTCTTCCTATCACACATTGATGGAACGCCATTATCAAGATACCTGTTCCAAGCTATATTTAATAAATGCATAACTTCGGCAGGGAACCACCCCAAAGATTACGGGACACACTCATTCCGCATAGGTGGGGCCACGGAAGCAGCAAGAGCAGGACTGTCAGAAACGGAAGTTCAGAGGCGATCCACGTGTTTGGCGAGATACATAAGACCGGACTTGTTATCCTAACGTGGTTTGTTTCTTTTACAGGTGACGCTAAGCCAACAGTGTGAGTGATAGGCCACTCGTATATATATTGGGCACAAATGGGCGAAAGTCCGCCCAGGCGGGAGGAAATTAGAGTTTCATAACACATATTTCAACTGGAGAGGTATTAGAGGCCTGCTATGGTCACAGGTACTAATGGAGGTAATCAAGGTAGGGAGAGAGGCAAGAGGTCCGGTCATCTTAGTTATACAGGCCAGGGGAAACAACCTAGGTCATCACAAGAGCACATAACTAATGGCAATAATGAAACAAGACACTGAGCGCTTCAGAGAATTTTTCACAAAATTAGCTATAGTATGGTCAGAGATTGTGCCGATAGCGGTATGGCAAGGTGCGCGAGACATCACGGCCATCGAATGGACAAGGCGGGTAATAAATATTCGGATGGCAAAATTTAGAAGAGACAGAGGCGGTGTAGTGATACGACACCGACAACTGGAAGGAGATAAAGCAGGCCTCATACGGCCCGACGGTGTTCACTTAATAGATATTGGACTGGACATATTCCTGTCAGGACTCCAGGACGGAGTGGAACAAGCGTTAAGAGTGATGGGTGGGGGTCAGAGTCCTGCATACGAGTAAGCTGGATCCTCCGTGGCCTGGAAATAGAAAGGACATGTTGGAGAGTTACACTTGTTGGCCAACTTGCCGGAGTGGGGACCCAGGGCATGCTGCAACAAGCTGAATTATTTTAGAAATAAAATGCCTTTTTAATGGAATGAGTATAAAAAGTTAATAAAGCTGTGACCGATCCTCACCCATTCAGTTGTAAGAGTTACATTATTGTATTGTCCATGAAAGGGGGGCGGTAGGGGGGCTGAGCGTCTGGGTTTGGTTGGGGGTCCCCACAGTCTGCCTAGGCTAGATTCATTTAAAAATTCTTATTAGATACACAGGCGGTGCAGCTTGCTTCGCAGCTGGGCTACTACGCCCAAAGTATTGCCTAGGCTAGATGCAGTTAAAAATTCTATGCTGACTAGCAGACACTGAAGATTTAGAGCAGACCTCTGAGTAAACAGCTCTTCAGACTCAACCATCTGTGTTACCCCAAGCCATAGTGTATGTAGTTTCTTACAGTTAAAAGGGGGGGGGGTGTGACCCAACCCACCTGGAATTGACGATGCCAACGTCACGTAAGACACAGCAAGGGGACTCCCAAAATTGTGGCACAGACACCACTTAACCCTAGAACGCATACCTGTGGCCTTGCAGGCCCGCCCAGTTAATTGTTTTCTATTTTCTGCAAGATTACTTTAGTTAGAATTTTGAAACTCTAGGTATTCTTCATGTATATAGTTGTTTGTCATTTGAGTTTGAGTTATTCCATGTTATTTGCACACGGGCCTAAAGGGCCCCAGGTATGTGAAAGTGTAGATTTTTATGGTCATGCATTCTAGGGTTAAGTGGCATCAATTGCCCCACTGTTGCTTAAAACGGTTGGTGAGGTGATTTTACCAAATCCCCAAGCTTTTAGTCTCCCAAGGATGACACAGGGGTAGAAATGTCCTTTCCATGATTTGTTCATCTTTATGAACGTGAGTCTGTCTACATTCTCAGTGGACAGCCGCGTGCGCTTATCTGTCAGCTCACCACCAGCAGCGCTGAACACACGTTCAGAGAGAACGCTGGGTGCATGGCATGACAAGATCTCCAAGGCGTGAGTGGCAAGCTCCGGCGATTATTCCAGATTGGAATACCAAAATGAGCAAGGGTCCAGTGACACAGTCATGGCTTCGATGTTCACTTGGAGATTCTCCTGTACCATCCTCTCTAGGCATTGACTATGTGTCAGACTTCTTGTCTCCTGTAGCCTTGCAAAGGATGGTCTAAAAAAGTGGTGAAACGATTCCACAAAATTGCTGTTACCAGCAGATACTGTGTTACTGTTACTGTTTGAGTGATGAAGACTCGACAGTCCCACCGTTGGCAAGTTAGAACTGTGAGATTCACTACGTGCACCACTGGTGTTTTGTGGAAAAGCACATGTAAGATTCTGCAACAGCGTCTGCAGATACTCCTGCATTCGTCAATACCTTTTTATGGCAGGAATTATTTCGGCAAATATACTTTTGTACCGGGGATCTAAGAGTGTGGCAACCCAGTAGTCGGGATTACATCGAATTCTGACAATCCGGGGGTCATGTTGAAGGTAGTGCAGCAAGAAGGCACTCAAGTGTCTTGCGCATCCAGAAGTACCAAGTCCTTGTTGTGTTGGTAGCGAGGTAAGAATCATGCTTCCTTCCTCTGCCCTCTCCCTCCAACCTCGCACAACAGAAATGTGATCAAGGTCTCCCTAATCTGATGAGTCTTCCATGCCCATCGCCAGTTCGTCCTCCACTTCTTCCTCGGCTCCTGCACCTTCCTCAACAGTTTGGCTGCTACCATGCGCCCTGGTTAATCCCTCTCCCCCACCCTCCCATGCCTGCCTCCTTGGTGCTGCCAACCATCTGGACCTTGGAGATGTTATCCCTTCCGCATACGACTCCTCCTCTACTTCCTTCACCTCCTCTTGTCCCACCACCTGACTCTGAATTCTGTTTAATGTGTGCTCCAGCATGTAAATCACAGGAATAGTCATGCTGAAAATGGCATCGTCGTCAGCACTAAACATCTTCGTCGCCATTTCAAAACTGTGCAGAAGGGTGTGTGGCGCCCCTGAGGGTTCAGTCGCCACAGAGTTACTGCATCTCACCCAGAGGTGTGGTATCTCACCCTCAGGTAAGGAAGGCGTATGGCTCGGGACCCTGACTCCTGCATCCAACACATAGCCGCAGTGGGGGTAGGGCGAGATTGCTCCTAAGGGAGAGCACAGTCCCAGGTCCCTAGCTGGTTTGAGGGTCCTATGTAGTGGGTGCTTAGGGGAGCAGCTTAGGGGAGCACATGACAAGGAGAGTATAAATAGGAAGCCATCTTAGAAAGAGCAAGCCAGACAGAGGAGGAAAAGTGACAGGAGCAGAGACTAGGCATGAGCTCTGCTCCGGAGGCGGGCCTAGCCTGGGAGGCCCAGGACTGAAGGAGAGAAGAGAGGAGTGGGAGCTGGAAGGCTCCAGGAACCGAAGGGACCCTACGGCTACGGGCTGTGCAGAAGGCCACCCGTACTCCCGCAGCTACCAGGAGGTAGAGGGGTCAGGCCAGATAAGGGGAACCGGTCCCTCAACTAGCGGAGAAACAGCAAGGCTCAACTAGAAACCGGAGGCTGCTGCATTTCATGTACTGCAGGCCAAAGTCCACACCAGTCTCACTAAGAAGGTAGCCACATAGGACCCAGGGGACGGAACACACGTCACCCGCCAAGGCCCGAGGATACCGTATAGAAGTGTCACTGGGTGTGAGGTGCAGGGAGAAGGCCAGAGAAAGGACACACAGAAGGGGGTCCTGCTAAGTACTCCGGAGCTATCTGGGGGTGGACTGAGCCCCTCACTGAGTATGCACAGCACGACGGGGGAGATTGCTCTGGTACCTGTAATCTGGACTACAACAACTGTGAGTAATATCTTGAGACGGCATCACACGGACTCTGTGTTCATTACTGACTCCCTGCACTACAACCACCATCATCCACCCACACTGCCCTGAAGCTACACTCTTCCTGTGGTGAGTAATAATACCGTTGCTGCAAAACCACCAGCTTCAGAGGACTGTTCCGCAGCGACGGCCCCTTTGGCCGCACTCCACAGGTGGCGTAGTCAGACATTATAAAATCGATATATACAAATTACCCTTGGATTGACCGCCCTGGGTCACGGACTGGGTCACCGCCACAGTGACTACAACCCCCAGCGTCTACCGGCCCGGCTCAGGGTACCCCATGGCCCAGGGGGCGCGTCAACTTCATAGGTCCCTGATCTGAGACCACTCCTGCAGCGTGATTTGCCCCACCTCTGGATCTCGTTGGCCCAGGCTATACGTCAGAACGTATTGCACCAGGGCTTGTCGGTGCTGCCACAGTCGCTGCAACATGTGCAGAGTTGAATTCCACCGCGTCGGCACATCGCATTTCAGCCGGTGAACTGGCAGGCCCAACGACTTCTGTAGAGATGTAAGTCGTTGAACTACGGGATGCGAACGGCGGAAGTGAGCACACAGCGACCGTGCCCTCTGCAGAAGGCCATCTAGTCCGGGATAGTGGGCTAAAAATTGCTGGACAACCAGGTTCAACACGTGAGCCATACAAGGCACGTGTGTGACATTGCCCCGGTGAAGTGCCGCACCCAGGTTTGCAGCATTGTCGCACATGGCCTTCCCTGGTTGCAGGTCCAGTGGAGACAACCTTTCATGAAACTGGGTCTCCAGAGCTGACCACAACTCCTCAGCTGTGTGACTCACATTTCCCAGACATTTCAAAGTAAACACTGATGCCGTTGAGCCCTGCTGCCAGCATAGTAAGGAGGTGTGCAGGATTCCTTCTGCGCAGTTAGAAAGCAGGTGGCATTACCAGACAGGCTTTGGGTGCAGGTGGAGGACCGAGAGGAGGTTGAGGAGGCAGAAGCAGTGGAGGAACTTCGAGATAAAGAGGATTGACGCACAACTCGTGGGGACGGTAAGACTTGGACAGCAGCCCCTTGTCCTGCTGTCACCATAGTTACCCAGTGCCCAGTCAGCGACATGTAACGCCCCTGTCCATGCCTTCTCGTCCAAGTGTCTGTGGTGAAGTGCACCCTGTCACACACAGAGTTTCTCAAAGAAGCGGTGATGTTGTGTGCGACATGCTAGTGGCGCGCAGGCACACCTTTCTTTGAGAAGTAGTGCCGAATGGGCATCTGGTACTGGGGCACTGTGACGGACATAAGGTCTTGAAAATCCTCTGTGTCCTCCAGGTGGAAAGGCAGCATTTCTGTAGCCAACAGCTTGCAGATGGTGAAATTCAACCTCTTAGCTTTCTCATGGCTAGGAGGAAATGGTCTTTTACTTTTCCACATCTGAGGGACCGAGGGCTGGCTGTTGTGCTTAGACGGTGCTGAGTAGGGTGTCCCCGGCAAACTGCCGGTCTGTGAGGAAGATGCAGGCGGACATGTTAGGTTTCCTTGATCCAAAGGTGGTGCTCTCGATGTCGGAGAGCGCTCAACACTAGCAGGTGTTTCCACTTCCCAATGAACTGACGACCTGCCAATCACACTGGCTGTTGCCGGTAAAGAGGTGGCATGTCTGCGTCCAAAAACATGTGTGACTGCTGTCCCCCCAGTCACAGAGGATGAAGAGGCTGCGGATGCACAAGATGGGGCAGACGGTTGTTGGCCCAGCCGGCTAGGCCGCATTGTAGCACAGTGAGCTTCCCACTGCAACTTATGCTTCATATCCATGTGACGGTACATGCATGAAGTACTCAAACTATGGATTTTTTGGCCTCTACTTAGCTTTTGCTGACAAATATTACAGATAACACGAGTTGGGTCATCCTTATCGATCTGAATAAATGCCCAGGCTATGCAAGGCTTAGAGCCCATGTGACCTGAAGAGCCACTACGACTTGTGGTCAGAGGAAGAGTTGTGGTTGAGAATGCAGTTGTTGACATGCTTCCAGTACTCCGTCTCTGTTCAGGAAGGCGCAACCTAACCTCGTCGTCAATAGCATCTGTGATGCCCCGCTGCGCTTGGTATCACAGATCCTAGAAGAGTGCATTGATGGAATCCTCCACAAGAGGCCCCCATAAACATTCACACATCTCCACCTTCCACCTCAGACCAGCAGAGGGAGCCCGTTAGGGATATAAATAGGGAAGGTGGAGCTAGGCAGTTCAGTTCCTCTGAAGAGTTCCTGCAGTAGAGAAGCCTAAGAGAGGTCAGTCTGCAGTGGAGCTCAGTCTAGTCTAGAGAACGCAGTTAATAGTTCAGCAGTGGAGCACGAGGCTCCTGCTTGCTAGATTCAGGGAGCCCAGATAGAGCTTAAGGTGTGCCGGTGCCGTAAGATCAGTGAAGCGCGGCAAGCTGCCGTTAGTGTGTATAGCCTAGTGAGGGCCCGAGTAGGCCGAAGGCGAGTGGCGAGTTAGTACATAAGGGGCAGAGGAGCTTAACCAGCTCACCCCGAAGCATTTACCGGACACAGGATCCGAGCTTACCGGTATCTCTATGACCCAGTAAGGCATAACCGGAATCCCTGGAGAACTACAAGTCCCAGGATCGCTAAGGTGCTGATATGTGACAGAGCCAGGAGACACTTAGGCCCCGCATACTGGGAGTGTGAACTCCAAGAGAAGGCCCTACCACAAGGTCAACCAGCGCAGGACAGAGACAAAGTTAGGCCTAGCTCCAGGCAGGTCAGAAACTTACTACGCAGAGGCAAGAAACAGGAGGCCCTACACCCGCTCATTGGGGAG
Organism: Phyllobates terribilis; assembly: GCF_046119375.1. Classification (NCBI taxonomy): domain Eukaryota; kingdom Metazoa; phylum Chordata; class Amphibia; order Anura; family Dendrobatidae; genus Phyllobates; species Phyllobates terribilis. Next base: position 514,885,393 of record NW_027362763.1, on the reverse strand, counting down.
GATCCTGATATGCACCCTTCACCCTACAGTGCTCCGGGATGTGCCTGAATTTCCACCAGTAAAAGGTACTGAAGTGACTACCGTGTCCGTTCCCGTTCTTGCTCTGACCCAGCTGGGTCTCGCCTGTCCTGCATTCCCCCTGCATGCGCTGCCCTGAGACCTAGGTCCACCTGTGCAGAGCTATACCATCGAGCTGCCTTATCACCGGCCTCAGTGGACTGCTGCAGCGCTGGTGCTTGTCACCAGATATCACAGGTGGCGTCATGAACTCTTATAAAATTAACAATTATCCACCATTTTAAAGAGAGACCCCAGGGTACGGGCCAGGGAGCCGACCACCGCGACATCCCCAAGGCCAGGCAAATGCCCGGGTACCGAGTCATCCCCATCCCCAGGGCTAGTCACATCCTCCTCCACCTCCTCTGCTGACCTCATCGACTGGCTGACTGTGGGTTGACAGTAAGTGGGATCTCCAACCTCGTCATCATCACCCTGTGTGTTATCACACCCGTCGTCCTCAGAGCCAACCTCTTCCTGCCCTGACCAAAAAGTCAAGTTGTCGCTCCAATCAGGTATTTGAGTCTCATCATCGTCTTCATCATTGTCTCCACCAACAGGAGTTACAGTTTGGGAACAAGGGTCTACATTATGCTCAGAACCTTCTTCATCTGGTCCTGGATCCGACTTATAAAGATTCTGGGCATCAGATCAGATCATTTCCTCATCTGGATTAACAGAAGCTCTGGAGCAGACCTCCGTTTCCCAGGCTATAGTATGAGTAAACAGCTGTGCAGACTCAAATATCTGTGCTACCCCATACTCAGACGGGCAGCTGGAGACTTGGGAGCTGTGAGGAAGCAAGTGCGATTGGGGTGACAACTCTGAGGACTGGAGTATTTGTGATGTTGAAATTGAGGTGATGGAGAGCCCACTTGAAGGAGCACTTGATATCCGTTGAAGCACCTGCTGTTTTTGTGCCTCATTTAGAATTTGTAGCGATGGGCGTGTCCGTAAGAATGGGATCGTATCACATTGTCCACGAAAAGAAGTCGACATCTTAGTTTGGCTGGAAGATGGTCTTTCTTCTGCAGATGTTACTCCCCCCCCACCGTGGGGGGCCTCGACCCACCGGCGGACAGGCACCAGTATTGGGATAGGGGGGCTGGCCGTCAGGGTCCACCGCGGCTCTGGCACAAACCCGGCGACACAGAGGTGGCACGGGCAGGAACGGACTGGCCGTGTCGGCTTCTCACTTTTTGGATTTTAGAAGGGCATGACATGCCTATATCTGTGTCTCCCCCTCCTTTTACTCCTCCACCTCTTTTCTTTTCGCATGACTATATGTACTTGTCACTTTTCCATGTGTTAGTTATGTCTTCTGAGCAGTTTGTCAGCTTTTGGACACCTTTGAAGGTGTTTTCTATGTGTTTCTATGTGTTTTTGTTTGCCTGCCATTGGTTTTAACGGTGTTCGAAGGTGTTCGACGAACAGTGCGACGAACAGTTCGGCGAACACATGGGTGTTCGACGAACCGAACCGAACTCGAACACTACGGGGGTGGCTCAACACTACCAGAGATTCTTCCATGGTGATCCTGTGAGGAAGCCGAACCAGCTGTGTGTGAGCTGGAGGAAGAGGCTACAACACGAGCTGAAGAGTAGAGATGAGCGTTGTTCTACTCGAACTGTTCGCCAATCTCAAATTCGAGCTGTTTTGGGCGGTGTTCGAGCCGGTCGGCGAACACGAACAATTTGAGAAAAATTCGGCTGTTCGAGGTTATGTTCGATAACTGTTCGTGCACCAAAATCATAACTGGATTTTTTCTCAGTAATGATGAAAATTAATGTTAATACGCAGTTTGAGTGTACAGCGGGGCGGGGGGAGGGGCAGGGGATGGATCTCTGCAGGAACAATGAAGATCTCCATTTTTTTTTCTCTTTCCCGCATTTGCAGTGGGGAGGTGCAATCTGTCAGCCTATCAGCAGCGCACACACGGAGCGAAGTGCTTTTTTTCACACAAGCAAGGGCATGTGTGATTGGCAGTGTATGTCACATGTCCTTGCCCTATAAGACCAAGCCATTTTCCCCGTCGCCACCATTTTCTCACTGCTGCAGCTGCGTGTTAGACGGCACCGCTGTTGCTGTGTGCGCTATACCTTGTTAATTTCAAGCCAATTTTCGCACAAATATACAGATAGCTTGGGAGTAGGGAATAGTTGTGATTGCAGTCCTTTTAAGGACTAGGTTACAGCATTTCCTACGATTTTTATCAGGCAGGTCTGTGCTCTTAAATAGATAGATTGTGGGAGTAAAGACTAATTGTAATTGGAGTCCTTTTCAGGACTAGGTTACATCAGTTCCTATCAGTTTTTGCCAGGCAGGTCTGTGCCAGTGCTGTGCAAGTTTTTTTCACAGCATTTGGCTGAATCTAGCAAAGCTAATCCTTTTTGGCCTATTGCAGAGTGTGTTAGTCAGTGGAGTAGCCTATCTGTGTTGCAAGATATACCACCTGTGTATAGAATACCAATTTTTTTACTGCACCTAGTGAAGTAAAATCTTTTGGGCATAGCATCATTCTATTAGTCCATCTATACTGACCTCCATCAGGTTGCAAACTGAATATAATTTTTTTCTGCATCTAGCTCTGAAAAAATATTTGGGCTTCTAGCAGTGTGTGGGACTTGGTCTATTAGTCCATCTATACTGACCTCCATCAGGTTGCAAATTGAATAAAAAAAATTTCTGCATCTAGCTCTGAAAAAATATTTGGGCTTCTAGCGGTGTGTGGGACTTGGTCTATTAGTCCATCTATACTGACCTCCATCAGGTTGCAAATTAAAAATAATTTTTTTCTGCATCTAGCTCTGAAAAAATATTTGGGCTTCTAGCAGTGTGTGGGACTTGGTCTATTAGTCCATCTATACTGACCTCCATCAGGTTGCAAATTAAAAATAATTTTTTTCTTCATTTAGCTCTGAAAGAATATTTGGGCTTCTAGCAGTGTGTGGGACTTGTTCTATTAGTCCTTCTATACTGACCTCCAGCAGGTTGCAAATTGAATATAATTTTTTTCTGCATCTAGCTCTGAAAAAATATTTGGGCTTCTAGCGGTGTGTGGAACTTGGTCTATTAGTCCATCTATACTGACCTCCATCAGGTTGCAAATTAAAAATAATTTTTTTCTGCATCTAGCTCTGAAAAAATATTTGGGCTTCTAGCGGTGTGTGGGACTTGGTCTATTAGTCCATCTATACTGACCTCCATCAGGTTGCAAATTAAAAATAATTTTTTTCTGCATCTAGCTCTGAAAAAATATTTGGGCTTCTAGCAGTGTGTGGGACTTGGTCTATTAGTCCATCTATACTGACCTCCATCAGGTTGCAAATTGAATAAAAAAATTTTCTGCATCTAGCTCTGAAAATTTTTTGCAAATTAAAAATAATTTTTTTCTGCATCTAACCCAGCCAATAGTTTTGGCCTAATACCACAGTTTGGCCACTCAGCTCTGCTCGGTTACCATCCATTGTTTTTTTGTGCAAACAACTCCAGAGTTGTGAATTAGTTAACCACCAAAATGAGTGGAAAAAGGCCTGCTGCTGGTGGAAAGGGGAATAGGCGTGTTGGGAAGGGGAAAAAAGGTTGTGTCCGTGGGGTAGGTGCAGAAGAAAGACCATCTTCCAGCCAAACTAAAATGTCTACTTCTTTTAGCGGACAATGTGATAAGATCCCTTTCTTACGGCCACGCCAATCGCTACAAATTCCAGATGAGGCACAAAAACAGCAGGTGCTTCAACGGATATCAAGTGCTCCTTTAAGTGGGCTCTCCTCCACATCAACTTCAACATCACAAATACTCCAGTCCTCAAAGGTGTCACCCAAATCGCACTTGCTTCCTCACAGCTCCCAAATCTCCAGCTGCCCGTCTGAGTATGAGGTAGAACAGATGGTTGAGTCTGCAGAGCTGTTTACTCATACTATAGCCTGGGAATCAGAGGTCGACTCCAGCGCTTCTGTGAATCCAGACGAGGAAATGATCTGCACTGATGCCCAGAATCTTTATGAGTCGGATCCAGGACCAGACGCAGAAGGTTCTGACCATAATGTAGACCCTCATTCCCAAACTGTAACTCCTGTTGGTGGAGACAATGAGGAAGACGTTGATAAGACTCAAATACCTGATTGGAGCGACAACTTTAGTTTTTTGTCAGGGCAGGAACAGGTTGGCTCTGAGGACGACGGGTGTGATAACGCACAGGTTGATGATGATGAGGTCGGAGATCCCACTTACTGTCAAGCCACAGTCAGCCAAGAGATGAGGTCAGCAGAGGAGGTGGAGGAAGATGCTAGTGACGACGAGGTCAGGTTGCGCCTTCCTGGACAGAGACGTAGTACTGGAAGCACGTCAACAACTGCATCCTCAAACACAACTCTGCCTCTCACCACAAGTCGTGGTGGCTCTTCAGGTCGCATGGATGCTAAGCCTTGCATAGCCTGGGCATTTTTTCAGATCGATAAAGATGACCCAACTCGTGTTATCTGTAACATTTGTCAGCAAAAGCTAAGTAGAGGCCAAAAAATACATAGTTTGAGTACTTCATGCATGAACCGGCACATGGACATGAAGCATAAGTTGCAGTGGGAAGCTCAGTGTGCTACAATGCGGTCTAGCCGGCCGGGCCAACCACCGTCTGCCATATCTTGTGCATCCGCGGCCTCTTCATCCTCTGTGACTGGGGGGACAGCAGTCACACCTGTTTTGGGACGCAGACCTGCCACCTCTTTACCCGCAACAGCCAGCGTGATTGGCAGGTCATCATTTTCTTTGGAGGTGGTAACACCAGCTGGTCTTGAGCGCTCTCCGACATCGAGAGCGCCACCTTTGGATCAAGGCAACCTAACATGTCCGCCTGCATCTTCCTCACAGACCGGCAGTTTGCTGGGGACACCCTTATCAACCCCGTCTAAGCACAATAGCCAGCCCTCGGTCCCTCAGATGTGGACAAGTAAAAGACCATTTCCTCCTAGCCATGAGAAAGCTAAGAGGTTGAATTTCACCATCTGCAAGCTCTTGGCTACAGAAATGCTGCCTTTCCGCCTGGTGGACACAGAGGATTTTCGAGACCTTATGTCCGTCGCAGTGCCGAAGTACCAGATGCCCAGTCGGCACTACTTCTCAAAGAAAGGTGTGCCTGCGCTCCACCAGCATGTCGCACACAACATCACCGCTTCTTTGAGAAACTCTGTGTGTGACAGGGTGCATTTCACCACAGACACTTGGACGAGTAGGCATGGACAGGGGCGTTACATGTCGCTGACTGGGCACTGGGTAACTATGGTGACAGCAGGACAAGGGGCTGCTGTCCAAGTCTTGCCGTCCCCACGAGTTGTGCGTCAATCCTCTTTATGTCATTTTTCCTCCACTGCTTCTGCCTCCTCAACCTCCTCTCGGTCTTCCACCTGCACCCAAAGCCTGTCTGGTCATGCCACAAGCTTTCTAACTGCGCAGAAGGGATCCTGCACACCTCCTTACTATGCTGGCAGTAGGGCTCAACGTCATCAGGCGGTTTTTACATTGAAATGTCTGGGAAATGTGAGTCACACAGCTGAAGAGTTGTGGTCAGCTCTGGAGAACCAATTTCATGAATGGTTGTCTCCACTGGACCTGAAACCAGGGAAGGCCGTGTGCGACAATGCTGCAAACCTGGGTGCGGCCCTTCGCCGGGGCAATGTCACACACGTGCCTTGTATGGCTCACGTGTTGAACCTGGTTGTCCAGCAATTTTTAGCCCACTATCCCAGACTAGATGGCCTTCTGCAGAGGGCACGGTCGCTGTGTGCTCACTTCCGCCGTTCGCATCCCGCAGCTCAGCGACTTACATCTCTACAGAAGTCGTTGGGCCTGCCACTTCACCGGCTAAAATGCGATGTGCCTACCCGGTGGAATTCAACTCTGCACATGTTGCAGCGACTGTGGCAGCACCGACAAGCCCTGGTGCAATACGTTCTGACGTATAGCCTGGGCCAACGAGATTCAGAGGTGGGGCAAATCACGCTGGAGGAGTGGTCTCAGATCAGGGACCTATGCACCCTTCTGCACAGTTTTGAAATGGCGACGAAGATGTTTAGTGCTGACGATGCCATTATCAGCATGACTATTCCGGTGATTTACATGCTGGAGCACATGTTAAACAGAATTCGGAGTCAGGTAGTGGCACAAGAGGAGGTGGAGGAAGTAGAGGAGGAGGAGTTGTATGCGGAAGGGCTAACATCTGCAAGATCCAGACGGTCGGCAGCACCAGGGCGGCAGGCATGTGAGGGTGGGGGAGATGATTTTACCAGGGCACATGGTAGCAGCCAAACTAGTGAGGAAGGTGCAGGAGCCCAGGAAGAAGTGGAGGACGAACTGATGGAAGACTCATCAGATGAGGGAGACCTTGATCACATTTCTGTTGTGCGAGCTTGGGGGGAGAGGACAGAGGAAGGAAGCATGATTGTTACCTCGCCACCAACACAACAGGGACTTGGTGCTCCTGGATGCGCAACACACATGAGTGCCTTCTTGCTGCACTACCTGCAACATGACCCTCGAATTGTGAGAATTAGAAATAATCCTGACTACTGGGTTGCCACACTGTTAGATCCCCGGTACAAAAGTAAATTTGCAGAAATTATTCCTGCCATAGAAAGGGATGCACGCATGCAGGAGTATCAGCAGAGACTGTTGCAGAATCTTACATGTGCTTTTCCACAAAATACCAGTGGTGCACGTAGTGAATCTCACAGTTCCAACTTGCCAACCGTGGTCTGTATGGAATTGTTCAATAAAGGGCCCAAAATTAAGATAACATAGATGGGAGAGGTCTCTATGAATAGGAATTCCTAAGTATTTGATACCCTGTGAGGGCCAGGCAAAGGGAAAGTTGGACTGGATGGAATCCTATATGGATTTAGGGAGGGAGACATCGAGGGCCTCAGACTTCGCTGCATTGATTTTAAAATTTTACCATGTAACAAAGTGATCTATTTCAGCCATAACAGCAGGGATGGATATATGTGATTGAGTGATATATACTAGGACATCATCAGCAAATAGAGAGCACTTGTACTCGGTGCCTCCCACCTCAATCCACCTAATATTGGGGTTATGGCGAATTGATGAGAGCAGGTGCTCCGTCACTAGGATGTATAAGAGAGGGGACAGAGGACATCCCTGCCTTGTCCCATTGGTGATTGTGAAAGGTGATGAAAATGTTCTGACGCACCCCCTGGGCCTTGGGACACCCGGAGCCGGACCCTTTTTGGTGGATGCTGGTGGTTGTAGTCTTCGTGGCGGCGATCCGGTTCCGTGGCTCAGGGCGGTCAAACCAGTGGCGGAACTATTTATGTGGTTTTGATGTTTAAATGTCCGACTACGCCACCCGTGGATTGCGGTCAGAGTGAACCGCCGCTACAGGGCAGACCGCTAAGGCTGGTGTTGTGGGTGCAGCAGAGCGTAGCATAACTCCCCACGGGAGGAGTATAGCCTCAGGGCAGTGTATGCGGAGGATGGGGGTGATGGTGCAGGGCAGCAGCAGTAACGACACGGAGTCAGTGATGCAGTTCAGGGCCTTTACTCACAGTTCTTATTATCCAGACCACGTCTGCAGGTAACGGCTGCCCACGTCGTACTGTGCTCACCAGGTGAGGGGCTCAGACAACTCCCAGATAACTTTGGAGCGCTTCACAGGACCCCCTTTGTGTGTCCTTTGTCTGGCCTTTCTTACCAACACTTCTGTCCGGCTGCCTCGGCCTCCTCTTGGTAAACTTGGCGCCAGTTTCCCTGACCCTATGTGGTGCCTTCCTAGCGGGTGGAGCAAGGGGCTGCGCCACATAAAATGTCAGAGCCTCCGGTTTCTAGCTGAGGGTCGTTTCCTGCCTCCACTAGTTCGGGGACCGGTCTCCCCCTTTGGCCTGACCCCTCCACGCAGGTGGATTCGGGCGTGCGGTGGCGACTCGCCCGTCCGCACCCCTGGGATCCCTTCATTCCTCGTTCCTGGAGCCTTCTCCGCTCCTCTTCCTTCCTTCTCCCTCTTGCAGGCCTGGGCCTCTGTTACTAGGCCCGCCTCCGGAGCAGAGCTCATGCAGAGCCCCTGCTCCCTGCCACTTCTGCTCAGACTTCTCTGCACTGAACTAAGATGGTGCCCACCTTTTATACTCCCTTCTCAATGCACCCAGGAACTGCTTCCTCCCTGCTCCTGCACTGCAGGGTTCCCCTTCCTCAGTGTTCCCTCCCCCCACTCCAGCCAGGGACAGGGACTGTCGTGCCCATCTCAGGGGCATATTGGTCGCCCTGCCCCACGGCAATGTGGTGTAATGCATGCAGGTGTCGGGTCCTGATCCACACTCCATCCTTATCTGAGAGTGAGATATCACACCTCTGGGTGAGGTGCAATACGTCTGTAGCAACCGAGCCCTCGGTGCTACAGTTCCATTTATCTTCAGCCTAGGTGACGTATTGTGATACAGGGCCGTGATTTTGGCTATAAAAGGGTCCCCTAGACGCCTACCCCAAGCTTTTTAAGAGAATCATATATGGCGTGCCAGGAGACTCTATGGAATGCTTTCTCAGCATCCAACGAGAGTATCTACTTACAAATTTTTAACTGCATCTAGCCCAGGAAATACTTTGTGCCTAGTAGCAGTGTCTGCTAGTCAGCGGATTATCCCGGCTGTTAAGCAAGCTACACCACCTGTAGTTTGGACACTTAATTTTTTCAAAGGAAATGCTTCGGGACCACGGGATACTTAGTGAAGAGCATCAGGAGGAACCCCAAGGCATAGGGGCTGGGACTGGCACTAGGATGCCTTGCGGTGGACAGCCGAGCTCGATCCTTATAAAAGCTTTTTAACTGCAGCAGCTTTAGTGGACGCTACTGGAGCTGGAATTACGCGGCTGCTGGCATGAGACTTGCCCTCCAATAGATCCTTGTAAATGGATTTAAAGTGTATTCATTCAAATTAGAGGGACAATTTAAATTAAAAAGCTTAGAGCTGCCTCCACCACAGGGCGGCTCTCTCGACCCACCAGCGGACAGGCACCAGTATTGGGAGAGGGGGGCTGGCCGTCAGGGTTCACCGCGGCTCTGGCACAAACCCGGCGACACGGAGGTGGCACGGGCAGGAGCGGACTGGCCGTCTCGGCTTCTCACTTTTTGGATTTTAGAAGGGCATGACATGCCTATATCTGTGTCTCCCCCTCCTTTTACTCCTCCACCTCTTTTCTTTTCGCATGACTATATGTACTTGTCACTTTTCCATGTGTTAGTTGTGTCTTCTGAGCAGTTTGTCAGCTTTTGGACACCTTTGAAGGTGTTTTCTATGTGTTTCTATGTGTTTTTGTTTGCCTGCCATTGGTTTTAATGGTGTTCGAAGGTGTTCGACGAACAGTTCGACGAACAGTTCGGCGAACACACGGGTGTTCGACGAACCGAACCGAACTCGAACACTACGGGGGTGGCTCAACACTACTGAAGAGGTGGTAGGTGGCGCTGTAGGTTGGCATAGGTCTTCAGTGTGTTTTTGTAACTCCACCATTTGCTTGGTCCGCACATGTTTCCACATATTTGTGGTATTGAGGTTGCTGACACTTTTCCCTCTTTTCACCTTCTGATTACACAGCTTGCATTTGACAAAGCAAATGTCATCTGCAACTGTGTCAAAAAAGGACCAGGCACTGCAAGTCTTGGGAGCGCCCGCTTTGGATTTTGGAAGAGCCATGCTCCTAATGGGTGCCGAAGTGGAGGCTACAGGCAACCAAGTCTGCCCCCTCCCTCTCCCTCCTTTTTGGGCTGTTCAGGGAATCTCTTCCTCAGAGTTGCTCCCACCACCTTCCTGTCCCTCACGCCATGATGGGTCAAGGACCTCATCATCTACACCACCCTCTTCAAACAACTGTTTCTCCTGGGTAGTCTCGACAGCACAGTACGCACCAGAAAGTGGCACCTGAGTCTCATCATCAGATGCGTACTGGGGTGTGCTGCTGACCATAGGCACTGGCCCACCCGCCTCTTCAGATTCAGAGAGACAAAACGGTTGCGCATCACTGCATACTACCTCTTCTTCAAATTCTCAAATTCTGCTTGGCTGGCCCCCTCTTTCCAAGCCAAGAGATTCAGAGAACAGAAGTAGAGATGGCTCCTGTCCAGGGCTCTCTGACTGCCTGGGCAATTTGGCAGGTGGTGAAGAGACAGATGGGTGCTCTTCAGTGCTCAGGACCTGAGAGGATCTGGAACTAATTGAAGTCGATGCGTTAGCTGCCATCCATCCGACAACGGCTTCAATTTGGTCCTCCCGCAGCAGTGGGGTACGGCTAGCTCCTACAAAGCTGCGCATAAAGAACTGTTCCCTGGTAAAACTGGGGGATGCTGAGTCACTGGGGCCCGCAGCAGGCACAGAATCCCCACGTCCTCTCCCTGCAGGCACAGAATCCTCACGTCCTCTCCCTGCAGAAACTCCATGCCCACGCCCACGCCCACGACCACATGCCTTACTCCCTGCCTTCTTCATCTTGGTAGACTGATAAAGATAGGCAGAAAAGTACTAAGGGCTTAGTGTGCTTATTCCTGAACAGCTGCTAACAGGTATAAGAAACACTAATTTTATAAAGTGTGGACTAGACTTTAATATGAGCTAATGTGGCCTACACAACTGTAAAGTGGTGTGTTTGGTGAACTTTATTTAGGTTTTTTTTGTCACAAAAAGACACTGGATGTGCCTAAAGATGTAATAACGATAGTATCACAAACTTTTTGTAGCTATTACAATGTAGGAAGGTAACCTACAATGCAATAGATGAGGCTGCAAAAAATAGGCTAATACTAATCTGGCTGGGGCTGCAGGGCCCAATGCTGCAGAAAGGCTCCTCTAACTACTCCTATATAGTGTGTTTGGAACCAATTTAGCTGAATACGGATGGAACCACCACACTAATAGGAGAAATCAGGAAAAATTATGAATTGGCAAAAAAGGACAATGTATGAGGCAGTGACACACACTGAGTGCACTACAACCAGACGTGGTTGAAGCACACACTACAGGGTGAGCTGCACTCACACACCAGACCTTGCAGACAGCGGTGAACAGTACAGATGCAGAGCACTGTGCACTAGCGCTGCAAGACCAAAAAAAATTCTCTATCTACTCCTATATAGTGTGTTTGGAACCAATTTACCTGAATATGGATGGAACCACCACACTAATAGGAGATATCAGGAAAAATAATGAATTGGCAAAAAAGGACAATGTATGAGGCAGTGACACACACCGAGTGCACTACAACCAGACGTGGTTGAAGCACACACTACAGGGTGAGCTGCACTCACACACCAGACCTTGCAGACAGCGGTGAACAGTACAGATGCAGAGCACTGTGCACTAGCGCTGCAAGACCAAATAAATTTCTCTATCTACTCCTATATAGTGTGTTTGGAACAAATTTAGCTGAATACGGATGGAACCACCACACTAATAGGAGATATCAGGAAAAATTATGAATTGGCAAAAAAGGACGATGTATGAGGCAGTGACACACACTGAGTGCACTACAGGGTGAGCTGCACTCACACACAGAGACCTTGCAGAAAGCGGTGAACAGCACAGAGAACTGTGCACTAGCACTGCAAGGCACAGCGATTTATAAAGTAGCTTGGGTAAAGCAGAATAGACCAAATAGGTAGCTAAAACTGTCCCTCCGAACAACAGCATCCTATCCCTAACTGAATTCATAGCAGAGTGAGCTCAAAATGGCGGCGGCGGCTTTTATAGTGCATCATGACATCCTTTCAGCAGCCAATCACAGCCATGCCATTAGTTATGATGCCTACATGCCTAACAGCATGTGCCCACACTTCTTAGGATCCTCATTGGCTGAATAAAATGAAAATGGCTCAGTGCATTATGGGAACTTCCAATTCCGGTATACGATATTGCAAAAGTATCGGAATTAAGTATCGGAATACCGATACCGCGAATATCGGCCGATACCCGATATTTCAGTATCGGAATGCTCAACACTAGCTGGCAACACTGAGATCCATTGACAATATGGAAAGGATTTTACTGCTCACTGAACAGCTGCTCACTGAGGCAGATGTGGGGGAGGGTGGTAGTAGGGAGCTGCAGGACAGTGAGGCAGCTCAGTGAGAGTTAGAAGGGGGGGTAGAGGGAAGAGTGCCAGGGATGTTAGTCCTGATCTGGCACTCCCCAATAAGTTTGCAAAGTTGGCAGATGAGGGGGGTGTCAGTACAGGGGTAGCACTGCTGCAGAAAGGCATGTCCTCTGAAAGCCGGAGGAGTGTTAGCTCCAGTAAGGGGGGAAATAGGAGAGCAGGGCAGGCCAGGCAGGTGTAGGTAGTGGGGGACTCAATTATTAGGGGAACAGATAGGGCAATCTGTCATGAAGACAGAGATCGTCGAACAGTGTGCTGCCTACCTGGCGATCGAGTCCGGCACATCGCTGATTGGGTTGACAGATTACTGGGAGGGGCTGGTGAGGACCCAGTGGTCATGGTGCACATTGGCACAAATGACAAAGTTAGAGGTAGGTGGAGGTAGGTGGAGGGTCCTTAAAGATGATTTCAGGGAATTAGGCTGCAAGTTTACAGCAAGGACCTCCAAGGTGGTATTCTCTGAAATACTACCTGTACCACGTGCCATGCCAGAGAGGCAACGGGAGATTAGGGAGATAAATAAGTGGCTCAAGAACTAGTGTAAGAAGGAGGGATTTGGGTTCTTGGAGAACTGGGCCGACTACTCTGTTGGCTGCAGATTCTACGCTATGGACCAGCTGCACCTCAATGGGGAGGGTGCAGCTGTGCTGGGGGAGAAAATGGCTAGAAGGTTGGAGGAGTGTTTAAACTGAGGATTGGGGGAGGGTAATCATTTTATAGGTGGGGAAGATAGTGCAGATAGTGAACTGGGCACAAATAAATAAATTGGGGGTGGGGTTAGAACAGTCAATATAGTAAGAAGGAATAGAGGTGCAGAGAGATACATAAAATGCATGTACACTAATGCAAGAAGCCTCACCAACAAAATGGAGGAATCAGAATTAATTTTGTTGGAAAATAATTATGACATGGTGGGGATATCTGAGACATGGCTGGATGAGAGTTATGACTGGACAGTTAATTTACAGGGCCACAGTCTGTTCAGAAATGACCGTACAAACAAGCGAGGGGGAGTGTGTGTTTATATGTAAAATCATCCTTAAAACCCATCTTGCGGGAGAATATATGTGAATCTAATGAAAATGTAGAGTCACTGTGGGTGGAGATAAGGGGAGGGGGAAAAAATAATAAATTACTGCTAAGGGTTTGTTATAAGTCTCCAAAAATAATGGAAGCAGCGGAGAATATCCTCGTAAAGCAAATAGATGAAGCAGCGACTCAAGGAGAAGTCATTATTATGGGTGACTTCAACTACCCTGAAATACATTGGCGAACAGAAACCTGTAGTTCAAGCAAAGGTAATAGGTTTTTGACAACTATGAAAGACAATTACTAGTGATGAGCGAACATGCTCGGCACTACTCGGTACTCGCCCGAGCATCATGGTGCTCGAGAATCTCGGCGCTCGGCGAGTATTTCCGGGTTGCTCGGGCGGGAACTCGGGTCCCCTCCCTGCATGTTTGGCGCTCTTTAGAGAGCCAATGAACATGCAGGGATTGCCTGCCATGCACTGTAATGCCGTAGCCATGTTGGTTGTGGGCATTACAGTGATTGACTTGCCGAACAGCGTCATCAGGTGTATATCAGACCTGGCGTCGCCATGCTCGTCACAGTCACTCCGAATCAGATAGTGTAGGGAGAGCTGCTGCTGTGTCAGGGAGAGATTTGCTTGTGTATTAGGTAGTGTAGGGAGAAAAACCGTACATTACACATATCCATCTTAACAAACAGTCCTTTTGAGGACTAACAAATCCATCTTCAGAGATATCAGGCAGGCAGTGTATATAGGCAGGCAGGCAGTGTATATAGCAGACTGCAGTGCACATAGCACAAGAGGCTCCATTCCAATTCTGCCTTCAGCTGCTGTTAGATATTTGGAAATAGGCCCAGGTCTCAGGGGCCAGGAATAATTTTTTTTGCATCTTAATCCTCATTATTTGCTAAAAAGCAATCCAGAGAACACGATTTTTCTGCGCCATTAGCTTGTTGGCACTGCAGAATACAGCCAGGTCCTTTCCATATTACTGCGCTAAAAATCCATCTATTTGAAACTGTGTTTTCTCCGTCACACGGATTACATATACGTTTTCAGAAAATACTGCCATTTCTGGCCTCCATTAAATTTTTTTTTCAGTGTGTCAGCAAAGTTTTTGACACTGGTTTAATGTTCAAAACAGTAACCTACAGGCCAGGTATTTAAAACTGTGTTTTCTCCATCACACGAATTACATATACGTTTTCAGAAAAATACTGCCATTTCTGGCCTCCATTAAAAAATGTTTTCAGTGTGTCAGTGAAGCAATTGACACCAGAATGCTGTCCAAAATAGTTACCTACAGGCCAGGTATATAAAACTTTGTTTTCTCCGTCACATGGATCACATATACGTTTTCAGAAAATACTGCCATTTCTAGCCTCCTTTAAAAAAAAAATTCAGTGTGTCAGTGAAGCAATTGACACCAAATTGCTGTTCAAAATAGTTACCTACAGGCCAGGTATTCAAAACTGTGTTTTCTCCGTCACACGGCTCACATATACGTTGTCAGAAAATACTGCCATTTATGACCTCCATTAAAAATTTCCTTTAGTGTGTCAGTGAAGCAATTCACAGCAGTTTGCTGGTCAAACTACTTACCTACAGGCCAGGTATTTAAAACTCTGTTTTCTTCTTCACACGGATCACATATAAATTCGCTCCAAGCTCAGTCATTTGTAGTGAGCGTGGAAGATATGGGACGGGGAACTGGACGTGATGGTAATGGTGCATGCAGAGGCTGAGGACAAGGCCGTGGGCAAGCCGAAATTGTGCCACAACAAACACCCACATCTTCTCGCTTTCTTCCAGTCACTTAGCCACCACCACCACCACCCTGTCTTCCACATGGTCAAGTCTCAGTAGCCATGAGTCTGGACCGCATATTCCTCACCCTGATCCTCCTTTCTCCCACCATGCCGAGTACCCAGATCCAACTGATCCCACATTTGGACACTCTGAAGAGCTTTTCACTTTTCCATTTATAGATTCGGGCCTCTCGCCCAGTCCTCTTGAAGCGGGGCAAGAGGAGATCGCGTGTAGCTATGCCCAAATATTTGAGCAGCCTCGGTCACACGAAGGCGATGGTGGGAAAGTGTCACAAGAGGTGGACAATGATGAGACACAATTGCCAGAAAGTCAGGAGGAGTACCAGGGTGCGGAAGTGGAAGATGAGGTGGTGGATGATATAGTAACTGACCCAACCTGGCAGGAGGACATGCAGAACGAGAACAGCAGCACACAGGGGGAGGGAGGCAGAGCACCCCAACAGGCAGGAAGAAGCAGTGTGGTGGCCGCAGACAGAAGGCAGGCAACCGTTCCCCGTAACACCAACACGAAGGAAGTTGCCAGTACAACTGTTAGGTCTTCCCGAGTCAAGTTGTTTTTTAAAGACTCTGCCAATAACCCCAAAAAGGCCATTTGCAACACCTGCGAGGCCAGCATCAGCAGGGGTGGCAAAATGACCAGCCTGATCACAACCAGCATGATCAGGCACATGGCAGCAAAGCACCCGACTTTGTGGGCCGAACCCCAGGGTCCAGGAGCAGTGTCTGTGGGTGGCACAATTGCTTCTTCCTCTGTTGTGCATGCAAGCCAATAACCTGTCCATGGTGCATGCGAAGATGCCTCCTGCCCTGCACCTGTCGCTGCACACTGTCAAGTAGCAGCATCAGGAAGCACGTCCATGTCCTTGTCCCAGCGCAGCATTTAGTTGTCCATACCCCAGTCCTTGGAACGCAAGCGCAAATATGCAGTCAACGCACCACAAGCCACACTACTAAATTCTCATATTTCACGACTGCTTGCGCTCGAAATGTTGCCTTTTAGGCTCATGGAGATGGAAGCATTCTGCAACATGATGGCAGTGGCCGTCCCTTGGTTCTCGGTCCCCAGCCGCCACTATTTCTCCTGGTGTGCTGTCCCCGCATTACACAAGCACGTGTTCCAAAACATTAGCCGTGCTATCAACAACGCAGTTAACGGTAAATTCCATCTAACCACGGACACGTGGACAAGTGCTTTTGGGCAGGGATGGTACATCTAGCTGACGGCACACTGGGTTAACATAGTGGAAGCAGGAACCCAGTCAGACCTTGGGACAGTACACGTCCTCCCAACGCCAAGGATTGCGGGCCCTAGGTCAATCAGGGTTGCCCCCACGGTCTACAGCTCCTGCACCTCATCCTCCTCTGCCTCCTCCTCCTCCTCTTCAGCCTCCTTCTCAGAAATGACCACATCAGTCACAAGCTGGAAGCACTGCAGCACTGCCTTGGCCAAGCGGCAACAGGCTGTGCTGAATCTAATATGCTTAGGTGAAAAACCACACAATGATGAAGAGTTGTGGACAGTTCTGAAAGAGCAGGCAGATCTGTGGCTCACACCGCTGAGCCTACAGTCAGGCATGGTCGTGTGACAGTGGCCGGAACCTAGTGGCAGCTCTGAGGCGAGGCCAGCTCACACACGTACCATGCCTGGCCCATGTGCTTAACCTCGTGGTTCAGCGGTTTTTCAAATCCTACCCGGAGCTGCCTGTGTGCCCATTTTAGAAAGTCAGCTACAGCTTCTGCCTCCCTTGCAGTGTTTCAGCAGCGTTTGCAGCTTCCTGCTCACAGACTGGTGTGTGATGTCCCCACTAGTGTTGAGCGAGTATGTTCTGTTAACCCTTTCGGCGAGTATGCTCGGGCCGAGCACCGAGTAGTTACAGCTGCTCGGTGTTATGTTAAAATCACTCCCGTGTGCATGATTTGCAACTGTTTGACAGCTTTATTACATGTGAGGAATGCAAAAGAAACAATCATTCGGCCTGAGCATACTCGCCGAAAGGGTTAACAGAACATACTCACTCAATACTAGTCCCCATGCATTGGAATTCTACACTGCAGATGTTGGGAAGGATTTGTGAGCAGAAGAGGGCAGCTGTTGAGTACCAGCATCAACAAGGCCATCGGTATTCAGTTCAGACTCCACACATAAGACCTCAGGAGAAGACATGGATGTCAGACATATGTACCATCCTCTAAAACTTTGAGGACTCCACCAAGATGGTGAGCGGCGATGACACCATAATTAGCGTCACCATCCCGATTCTCTGTCTTCTGAAACGCTCTCTGCTCACAATCAAAGAGGATGCATTGCAGGCGGAGCACGATGAGATGGAGCAAGGAACTATACAGGGTGATTACACACAGCCAAGCCTCATCTCATCCCAATGTGGATTGGGTGACAATGAGGAAGAGGAGGAGGAGGAGGAAGGACAGGAGCTAGTTTCATGCACTATAGACGGTACTACTTGCACAGCTGTCATACCGTCTGTTCAGTGAGGATGGCCAGAGGACAGAGAGGAGGAGGAGGAGGAGAGCATGGTTAGTCATCCTCTAGGTGAGGACACGGATGTCTTGCCTGTTAGCAGTCTGGCACACATGCTAAGTGTAACGGGTCTGGGAGGCGGAACCTCTGAGCTACTATACAAGGGGGCAGTCCTTGTAAGGGAGCGGGTGGCAACCAGGGAAGACGGGCAGGAGGTCACAGCAGGTGACCGGGACAGTCTCTGAGTGAACGGGCTGGAGGTCACGGCAAGTGGCCGGGGCAGTCTCTGGATGAACGGGCAGATGGTCACGGCAAGTGACCGGGGCAGTCTCTGGATGAACGGGCAGATGGTCACGGCAAGTGACCGGGGCAGTCTCTAGGTAAAGGGTTGGTACGACCTGTGGCGGCTGATGATAGACGTGAGCTCCCAGGTGAGCAAGCGAGAGTCTCTGGATGAACGGGTGGTCACAGCATGTGACGGCGGAGCCTCCAGGAAAACCAACAGACAGGCGGCAGATGAGCGCTCCCAGGTGAGCGGGCAGAAGTCTCTGGACAGGCGGGTGATCACAGCGCGTGACGGCAGAGCCTCCAGGTAGGCTAGCAGACAGGCAGCAGATGAGCGCTCCCAGGTGAGCGAGCAGGAGTCACTGGACAGGCAGGTGGTCACAGCACGTGACGGCGGAGCCTCCAGGTAGACTAGCAGGCAGGTAGCAGGTGTGTGCTCCCAGGTGAGCGGGCAAGCTGGTCCATAGACAGACTGACAGGAGTTGGAAGGCAGACCGTCGGACCTCAGGCAAGCAGGCAGGTGGCTGATGTGCGCTCCCAGGTGAGCGGGCAGGCTGGTCCTTAGACAGACTGACAGGAGTAGTAAGGCAGACCGTCGGACCTCAGACTAGCAGGCAGGTAGCAGATAATCAGGCAGGAATCTGGCAGGTAACTGGCAGGTAACTGGCAGGTAACTGGCAATGGGACCTGAGGGCTGAAGCAGAGTAGTGAACAGTGCAACAACATTGCTCGGGCACCTCCATTTTGGAGGAGGTGCCTTATATATGGTGAGGTCCTCCGGCCATTGGCCGGGGACTCCTTAGGACGGCGCCTTTAAGAGGGAGGTAGAGCGCGCGCGCGCGCCCTAAGCACAGTGGCCGGGAAGTAGCGCGCGCTGCCAGCAGAGCGGGAGGAGGACGCCGGGCACGGAGCAGGGAGGTGAGGGGAACAGCGTCCCTGCCTAGCAGAGGGCAGGGACGCCGGCGCTACAGTACCCCCCCCTTTAGGCCCCCCCTTTTTTAGGCCAGACAGAAATTTAGCTAAGATAAGAGGGGCATGGATGTTCTCCCGGGGCTCCCACGTTCTCTCCTCAGGACCAAACCCCCTCCAATCTACTAGAAAAAAGGTCTTTCCTCTTACCCTTTTGGTGGCAAGAATGTTCTCTACCTCAAACTCGTCCTCAGCAGAAACCGGAGCAGGAGGCGTACCTGTAGACTTGGAAAAAGAGTTAAGTACCACAGGTTTGAGGAGAGATACATGGAAGGAGTTAGGGATCCGTAAGTTGGCCGGGAGTTTTAATTTATAGGCCACCGGGTTGATCTGACTGATGACCTCCAGAGGACCGATGAACCGAGGCCCTAACTTGTAAGAAGGTATCTTGAGTCGGACATATTTAGATGAGAGCCAGACTTTATCTCCAGGACGAAAATGTGGAGGATCCAGGCGTTTTTTGTCAGCGTGTCTTTTCATCCGTTCGGACGACTGAAGGAGTGCGGATCGGGTACTCTCCCAAATGGAGGAAAATTTGCTAACGAGAGATTCCGCAGCCGGGTTGTCCACAGAGGTGGAGACAGGAAAAGGAATCCGAGGATGCTGACCGAAGACTACAAAAAACGGGGATTTGGAGGAGGATTCGCTCTTGTGATTGTTATAGGAGAACTCGGCCCATGGTAGGAGATCCACCCAGTCAGAATGATGGGCATTAACTAAGTGCTGGAGGTAACTGGTCAGGTTCTGATTGATCCGCTCCACTTGACCATTGGACTGTGGGTGGTAAGCGGAAGAGAAGTCCAGGGTGACGTCTAGCAGTTTACAAGTGGCTCTCCAGAAACGTGAGGTGAACTGTACCCCACGATCCGACACGATGTGGAGGGGCAGGCCATGAAGACGGAAGATGTGGCGGATAAAGTCTTTAGCCAGCTCGGGTGCAGACGGGAGGCCTGGCAGGGGAACGAAATGAGCCATCTTGGAAAAGAGGTCAGCGACCACCCAAATGACCGTACAACCGGCAGAGACGGGGAGATCAGTTATGAAGTCCATAGCAATATGCTGCCAGGGGGCAGCAGGCACAGGAAGCGGAAGAAGGCGACCGGCTGGCAGGTGTCTCGGGACTTTGTTGCGGGCGCAGGACACACAGGCAGAAACAAAGTCTATTACGTCCTTGTGCAGGGTAGGCCACCAGTAGTGCCGGGCAATAAGCTGGAGGGTCTTTTTCTGACCGGCGTGGCCAGCTAGTTTAGACGAGTGACCCCAGTGTAGGATCTTCTCCCGATCAGGTACTGATACGAACGTCTTACCAGGAGGGAGACGATTTAGGCTCACGGGAGCCACCTGCATTACTCTGGCGGGATCGATGATATGTTTAGGTTCTTCCTCGAGATCGGACACCAGAAAGGATCGGGACAAGGCATCTGCTTTGACATTTTTGTCAGCCGGGCGAAAATGAAGAACAAAATGAAAGCGAGTAAAAAAACAAGGACCACCGGGCTTGGCGCGGGTTAAGTCTCTGGGCATGCTGGAGGTAAGCCAAGTTCTTGTGGTCAGTGTAAATTATTACCGGGTGAAGAGCCCCCTCGAGTAGGTAACGCCACTCCTCCAATGCCAGTTTGATGGCCAATAACTCTCGGTCTCCTATGGAATAGTTGCGCTCAGAAGAGGAGAAGAGTTTGGAGAAGAAGCCACAAGTTACCATTCTCCCGGAAGATGATTTTTGAGTAAGTACCGCTCCGGCTCCAGAGGAGGAGGCGTCAACTTCCAGGAAGAACTGCTTGTTGCCGTCCGGGCGATGCAGCACCGGGGCAGAAGAGAAGGCCTGTTTTAGGGAAAGAAAGGCCTCCTCTGCTTCGGGCGGCCACTCTTTGGGATTAGTACCCTTACGGGTGAGCGCGGAAATTGGGGCAGTCCGGGAAGAGAAGTGTGGTATGAAGAGGCGGTAGTAGTTGGCGAAGCCCAGGAATCGCTGAATGGCCTTCAACCCCTCCGGTCGAGGCCATTTCTCGATGGCAGACAGTTTCTCTGGATCCATTCGTAGGCCGGTCTGAGAAATAATGTAGCCCAAAAACGGAAGCGAGGTCTGCTCAAAGAGGCACTTCTCGTATTTAGCGAAGAGGTGATTCTGCCTGAGCCTGAGCAGGACCTGACGAACGTCCCTCCGGTGAGTCTGGAGATCCGGAGAGAAGACCAAGATGTCGTCCAGGTACACCACTACGCAGGAGTAGAGAAGGTCCCGGAAGATGTCATTGACCAACTCTTGAAAAACGGCAGGAGCGTTACAGAGACCAGAGGGCATTACCAGATATTCATAGTGGCCATCCCGGGTGTTGAATGCCGTCTTCCATTCATCCCCCTGACGGATACGAACCAGGTTGTACGCCCCACGGAGGTCCAGTTTGGTGAAGATTCTAGCCCCCCTCAGACGATCAAATAACTCCGGAATGAGCGGAAGGGGGTACTTATTCTTCACCGTGATCTGGTTAAGGCCTCTATAGTCTTTACAGGGACGGAGAGAGCCGTCCATCTTTTTGACGAAAAAGAAGCCTGCTCCCGCCGGGGAGGTAGATTTCCGGATGAATCCCCTGGCTAGATTCTCCTCAATATATTCGGACATCGACCGGGTCTCAGCAGCGGATAAAGGATAAATACGCCCACGGGGAGGAGTAGTACCAGGTAACAGGTCGATAGGGCAGTCGTATGGTCTATGAGGAGGTAGTGTCTCTGCTTCCTTTTTATTAAAGACATCAGCATAAGACCAATAAGGAATCGGAAGTCCAGGTAGATTAGCTGGGGTAGGAGAAGGACGGACGGGATGGACGGGAACCAGACAGGTCTTATGGCAGTCCTGTCCCCAGCGAAGGACTTCTCCGGTCTGCCAGTCAAGCACGGGTGCATGTCTCTGGAGCCAAGGTAGGCCTAGCAAGAGGGCGTGAGAGAGTCCAGGCAGAACATGAAAGGAGATACTCTCAGAATGCAGCATTCCCACCTGCAGAGTAATGGATTCGGTGAAGAGTTGGATGGGGCGTGGTAAGAGGCCCCCATCCACGGCAGCAACAGTCAAGGGTACAGCCAGAGATTTGGTGGGGATGCGGTATTTCTCTACCAGGGACTGTGAAATAAGATTCCCGGCTGCTCCAGAGTCAAGTTGGGCAAGTTCGAAATAACGGTTCTCCCCGCAGACGATTGAGACTGACAGCAGCAGAGATGGAGAGGATTTATTCTTGTCTAGGTCGACCTCTCTGAGTGAACCAAGACACAGGCGTTTCCCGACCTCTCCGGGCAGGCACGGATCCGGTGCTCCTTACTGCCACAGTAGAAGCGGCTCCCCTCGGCACGGCGTAAGTCCTGACGGGTTTTGACCATCTTGGTCTGGTCGACCTGCATAGGCTCAGGAGAGTGTACCTGGGTAGAGACGGAGGGAGTGACGGGTTTCTGAAAAGTAGGAGCTAGACGTGGTAACCTCCTCTCACGGGTGACCTCTTTGGCACGCTCCTGGAACCGTAGGTCAATCCGGGTGGCAAGAGTTATTAGGTCATCGAGAGTGGTAGGAATGTCCCGACCGGCAAGTTCATCTTTAATACGGCCGGACAGACCCTCCCAGAAGACGGATACCAGAGCGTCGTTATCCCAGGCCAGCTCCGAGGCAAGGGTACGGAACCGTATGGCATATTGGCCCACGGTGAGACTTCCCTGACGGAGGCGTAGCAGTGATGATGCGGATGAGGTCTTCCGTCCGGGTTCGTCGAAGACTTTCCGGAAAGCCGTGAGAAAAGCAGGCAAGTTGGACACCAGGGGGTCTCCTCTCTCCCATAGAGGATTTAGCCAGGCCAGGGCCTCCCCGGTGAGATGGGACATGATGAATGCAATTTTGGCCCGGTCGGAGTTAAACTGGTGGGACAATAGTTCAAAGTGCAGGGTGCACTGATTTATGAAGCCCCGAGCCTGGGCGGAGTCGCCTCCGAAGCGAGGAGGTGCAGAAAGCCGGGGTCCGGGGTAGGATACCATGGTATTAGTGGGCAGCGGGGCTGCCGGATTGCGAGACATGGCACTGGCGGAGGTTGCTGGTGGAGCAGTCAGAGTGTCCAGGCGAGTATTGACATTCCGCAGGTGACCCAGGATGGACTCCTGTTGGGACCTTTGACGGGACAGTTCATGACACAGGTCCGAGAGCGAGGGAGCTTGGGTGCCACCGGGTTCCATGGCCCGAGCAAACTGTAACGGGTCTGGGAGGCGGAACCTCTGAGCTACTATACAAGGGGACAGTCCTTGTAAGGGAGCGGGTGGCAACCAGGGAAGACGGGCAGGAGGTCACAGCAGGTGACCGGGACAGTCTCTGAGTGAACGGGCTGGAGGTCACGGCAAGTGACCGGGGCAGTCTCTGGATGAACGGGCAGATGGTCACGGCAAGTGACCGGGGCAGTCTCTGGATGAACGGGCAGATGGTCACGGCAAGTGACCGGGGCAGTCTCTAGGTAAAGGGTTGGTACGACCTGTGGCGGCTGATGATAGACGTGAGCTCCCAGGTGAGCAAGCGAGAGTCTCTGGATGAACGGGTGGTCACAGCATGTGACGACGGAGCCTCCAGGAAAACCAACAGACAGGCGGCAGATGAGCGCTCCCAGGTGAGCGGGCAGAAGTCTCTGGACAGGCGGGTGATCACAGCGCGTGACGGCAGAGCCTCCAGGTAGGCTAGCAGACAGGCAGCAGATGAGCGCTCCCAGGTGAGCGAGCAGGAGTCACTGGACAGGCAGGTGGTCACAGCACGTGACGGCGGAGCCTCCAGGTAGACTAGCAGGCAGGTAGCAGGTGTGTGCTCCCAGGTGAGCGGGCAAGCTGGTCCATAGACAGACTGACAGGAGTTGGAAGGCAGACCGTCGGACCTCAGGCAAGCAGGCAGGTGGCTGATGTGCGCTCCCAGGTGAGCGGGCAGGCTGGTCCTTAGACAGACTGACAGGAGTAGTAAGGCAGACCGTCGGACCTCAGACTAGCAGGCAGGTAGCAGATAATCAGGCAGGAATCTGGCAGGTAACTGGCAGGTAACTGGCAGGTAACTGGCAATGGGACCTGAGGGCTGAAGCAGAGTAGTGAACAGTGCAACAACATTGCTCGGGCACCTCCATTTTGGAGGAGGTGCCTTATATATGGTGAAGTCCTCCGGCCATTGGCCGGGGACTCCTTAGGACGGCGCGCGCGGCCCCTTTAAGAGGGAGGGAGAGCGCGCGCGTGCGCCCTAAGCACAGTGGCCGGGAAGGAGCGCGCGCTGCCAGCAGAGCGGGAGGAGGACGCCGGGCACGGAGCAGGGAGGTGAGGGAAACAGCGTCCCTGCCTAGCAGAGGGCAGGGACGCCGGCGCTACACTAAGTTTATGTTATGCTGCCTTTCCTGTGACCCTCACGTTGTCCAAATTTTGGGTGACACTCATTACTGGTTGGTGACACTTCTAGACCTACGCTACAAGGAGAACTTTATATCTCTTATTCCTGAGGCGTACAAGTATACAAAAATTGGGCGGTACCAGAAAACCCTTTTTGCGGAACTATTAAAAAAATTCCCATCTGAAAACGCTGGCGGCAGAGGGCACACTTCGTTGGACAACCAAGGAGTACAGGCGAGAGAGACACAACTTCAATCCAGCAGAGGCAGAGGAACACTGGCAAAGTTCTGGGAGAGTTTTCTCAGACCCTCCCATCGGACAGGCCCTGATGCGCAGGGTACTCTCACAAGGAGTGCAAAGTTTGGGAAGATGCTGAGGGAGTACCTTGCCGACCGTACCAACGTCCTCCGTGATTCCGCTGTACCTTATAATTATTGGGTATCCAAGCTGGATACATGGAATGAACTGGCTCTCTATGCCTTGAAGGTCCTGGCCTGCTCTGCCGCCAGCGTTTTATCAGAGCGGGAATTAAAACTGAAAAGCCCATCCGCCTGTCAACTGAAAATGCTGACAGGCTGACTCTTATAAAAATGAACTAGGGCTGGATTGGGCCAGACTTCTCAACACCACCGAATGATAGCAGCGTAACATAAACTCCAATCCAGTGTCTTTTCTTGGGAGGTGTATTCCCGTGCACCTTTTCACACCCACTCATGGGTATACGCTTCCTGATTTTGGCTATTTGCTCTTGTCTTCCTTCTTCTCCTCATCCTCCACCACCATATCACCAGGGTGACCGTGGTCCGTGATGCAACACCCACCTAATTTTTTTAAAGGGTGGTTATGATGCCCGTAAAAAAATTTTTTTTATACAGAATGTTCATGTATACCCCCCAGGGGTAAATGTTTATCAGCCCATACACTTAGTGCATGGGCATTACAAGTATAGGAAGCCCGCTCCTTTCTAATGGGAACATTTTTTTATGAGCTCCTCCTTCATGTCTCTTCCAAGGGGCATTGAAGTGTCTCCAAATTTTTGGCAGCCCTTGCATTCACTGCATAAGTCAACACTATGGAAGACTCTCTCCTTTCTAACGGGAATTTGTCGTTACTGTGTCCCTGCTCCATGTGTCTTTAAATTCTTAGTGGGGTATTTCCTAAAATTGACAGCCGTTGGACTCACTGTATACCCTATAACTGTATAGCAGACTCTCTCCTTTCTAATGGGAACATGTCGTACTTGTTACTGTGGCCCTGCTCCAAGTGTCTTTAAATTCTTATTGGGGTTTATCCTAAAATAGTCAGCTGTTGGTCTCACTACATACCCTATAACTGTATAGCAGACTCTCTCCTTTCTAATGGGAACATGTTGTACCTTGTTACTGTGGCCCTGCTGTTAGAACCCTCCTGTTTGTTTTTTCCATCTTGTGTTTTGCGGTCCCGTGACCATCTGCCTTTATATGCCAGCTCTGCCCTTCTGGCTGTGCTGGACTACAGTGTTTGACTGTTTCTCTAGCCAAGTGCTTCTGTGCCTTTCTCTGTCAGCTCGCTTGGTCCTTCTGGGACCTCTAGTACTTTTTTGTCAGTTTGTCTTTTTGTCTTCTGCAACTACTTTTCTGTTTAGGAGGTGTCCCATTATTGTCCCAGTCCTTAGTTCGTTTAGGGACCCCTTCCGTTATGCTATAAGTCTTCGTTCAGACTAGCCGAGGACTAAGGCGGGTCTATTCACTAGGAACAGGCAGCCCGCTACATCATAGGGATTCAGCTTAGTCTTACTGTAGGGATAGCTTTCCCCTATCTTTCCTTAGTTCATGTTGCAGATCATAACAGTAAGTCCAGCCCAAAAAACTAAAAGGATAGAAATTCGGGGATCAGTATGGTTTCCGTCCTGGATTTGGCTCAACGCCTGCAGGGATTGTCTCTGGAGGTGGCCGAGCTTCAGCAACACGTGAGTAGCTGTTCTGGAACGCATTTTGTCGAACCCATGGTAGGACTGCCTGATGTTTTTTATGGTAAACAGAAAGATTTTTTTTTCCTTTAAAAATGCTTGTTTGTTATATTTTCGATTGAGACCAAGGTCCTCTGGGAATGAATCACAGCGCATTGGTTTTATTATGTCACTTTGGCTCAATGAACCACACGGGTGGGCCTTTTCTCTCCAACCTAATGATCTGTGTTTAATGTCTGTTGAAGAATTTTTTTATGCTATGGGGCTGTTATATGACGATCCTGATCGAATCTCATCTGCTGAGGCAAAACTCAGGCGTTTGAATCAGGGGTCAGGTGATGTTGAAAATTATTGCACACACTTCAGGAGATTGGCCTCAGAAGTTAAATGGAATGATCCTGCGCTGAAATGTTTATTTCTTGCTGGTCTGAGTGAAAAGGTTAAGGATCTGCTAATTGCATTCCCTGCACCTGAGACTCAGCAGGATGCCATGCAATTAGCTGTTCGTGTGGACATGAGACTGATGTTCAAGCTGAATGAGGTAAAGACTCTTGTAATGTCAGGTCCTAGTCCCCAGAAAATCTGCTCAGACGGCAGAGAACTGGTGGAGTTTGGGGCGATGTCACTCCGCTCTCAGGAAAGAGACCGGAGGATAGTGTCTTTATTGTTGTAAAGCTGACCATTTGATTAAGTATTGTGCGCGTCGTTTAAGTAAAGAAAAAAAAAAGGTCAGTTACGCCCGTATAGCTTGTTTATGCTCTGCTGGAGTATTTCCTTCTGGGAGTACTACTTTGCAGGGAGATTTGATTGAATTTCAGGTATTTGTGGATTGTGGTTCAACACTTAATGTGATTGATAAAGAGTTTTTGGAAAACCTTAAATTGAAATCCAAACCTTTGTCATCACCTATTTCTGTGATTGCAATTGATAACACTCCCTTGAAATGTATTACTCACAAGGTTGCCTCATTTCCCCTCACTATCAATGGAGTTCAGCAAGAAATTTTGGACTTGGTTGTTTTAGATAATTCACCCTCTCCGGTTGTTCTAGGATTGCCTTGGTTAAAACTGCACAATACTTTACTGGACTGGTCTACTAATGTGATTAAGTCTTGGAGTCCGAAGTGCTATGATAAATGTTGTAATGGTCGCATTGCGGCTGTGGAAAAAGGGGAATTACCTGTACCTATTCAAGATTTTTGGAGGGTTTTTTCGGAGGAGGAGTCGCAAGTTTTACCTCCTCATAGGGATTATGATTGCGTCATTGAGTTTGTCCCGGGAGCTACTCATCCGAAGAGTCGCTTGTTTAATCTGACTATCCCTGAAAGAAAGGCTTTGGAGGAATACATACAGACTAGCCTGGCTGCTGGTCACATTAGACTTTCTAAGTCGCCTGTGGCAGTTGGATTTTTCTTTGTTAAAAAAAAGGACGGGGGTTTATGTCCATGTCTGGATTTTCGTTAAATTAATAAGATTACCGTATGCAATTCCTACCCATTGCCGTTATTTCCTGACTTGTTTAACCAGTTAGTGGGGGCCAAGTGGTTCTCTAAAATTGATCTCCGGGGGGCATACAATTTGTTACGAGTGAAGGAGGGTGATGAATGGAAAACTGCTTTTAACAATCTGGTAGGTCATTTTGAGAATCTGGTGATTAGAAATGAGCGGTGTTCATCTAGAACTGTTTGTCAATCTCAAATTCGAGCTGTTTTGGGCAGTGTTCGGGTCGTTCGACGAATGCGAACCGTTTGCAAAAAATTCGGCTGTTCGAGGTTATGTTCAATAACTGTTCGTGCACCAAAAGCATAACTGGATTTTTTCACATCATGCAGGGATTGTCTGCCACTCACTGTAATGTCATAGCCATGGTGGTTGTGACATTACATTGGTTGCCCAAATCGATGGGAACAGTGCTCACAGTGATACATGAAAAGCCGGCAATTCAGCAGCGGCATACACCGGTACCCGACAATTTAGAAGAGAAAGAATAGAGCATTACACATAGATTAGATAGATAGAAACATGTCAGTCACATATATAAGAAGTACAGTGACAGTGTTGGTTACTGTACTTGTCATTTAGTGTTAAAGGATTTATTAAAAAAAATAAGTGTTTTCATGCACCGTCTTTTTAAAAAAGCCGGCCGACAATTCAGCATCGGTACCCGACAATTTAGAACAGAAAGAATAGAGCATCACACATAGATTAGATAGATATAAACATGTCAGTCACATATATAATAAGTACAGTGATAGTGTTGATTACTGTAACTTGTCATTTAGTGTTAAAATAAAGGATTTATTAAAAAAAAAATTGGCGTGAGGTTCCCCGTAATTTTAGTCTCTAGCGGAGGTTAAGCAGATGGCTGGGGCAGATGTTTGAAGCCTGGGAAGGGGGTAATACCCACGGAGCTTCCCAGGCTACTTATATCAGCCCCCAGCTGAATACCTAGCCTTTACTAGTTATTAAAATGGGCGACCCCCACAAAAAATGATGTGGGGTCCCCCCTATTTTAATAGCTAGCAAAGGCTAGGCAGACAGCTGGGGGCTGATATTAATTGCCCTGGAAGGGTGCCATGAATATTGGCCCCCTCCCAGGCTAGAAACACCAGCTGTCAGCCGCCCCAGAAGTGGCACATCCATAGGATGTGCCAATTCTGGCACTTAGCCTCGCTCTTCCCACTGCCCTGTAGTGGTGGCAGTGGGGTAATAGGGCTGGGGCTGATGTCAGCTTATAATGCCAGCTGACATCAAGCCCAGGTTAGTAATGGAGAGTCGTCTATAAGACACCCCCATTACTAACCCCATAGTTTAAGTTAAAAAAAACACCAACACCCAAAATAAAGTCCTTTAATTGAAATAAACACACAATTCTTTAATGTTCTAAATTAAACCATACTTACCGTCACGCCCATTCCAGGTGAAGCCAACGATCTCCTGCAATAAAAGTAAAATAATAAACCAACATCATCCTTACCTTTCCATGGTTCCCAGGACCACTCCAGCTCTGCTACATTCACATGACAGGCTGGATCACAGCCGAAAGCTGCCATTCAGCTTGCCATGCCGCAGACACTGAGAAGCGCAGGCATGCTTGTGTTCCTCAGTGTCTCGCTGTGACGGCATCATGATGAGCCGAGTTCATGTCCAATGAACTCAGCTCACCTCATGCATGTCACTGACAGCGTGGGAGAATTCTCCTGTGCTCAGCGCTTGAGCAGGAGAATTCTCGCACGCTGGGATGGCATTCTGATGACAGGCTGGATTGCAGCTGAGCGCTGCTATCCAGCTTGTCATCCTTCAGAGACACTGCAGAGCGCAAGCATGCCTGCACTCTGCAGTGTCTATGAAGGATGGCATGCTGGATGGCAGCGCTCAGCTGTGATCCAGCCTGTCATCTCAATGCCATCCCAGCGTGCGAGAATTCTCCTGCTCAAGCGCTAAGCACAGGAGAATTGTTCCACGTTGTCAGTGACGTGCATGAGGTGAGCTGAGTTCATTGGACATGAACTCGGCTCATCTGGATGCTGTCACAGCCAGACACTGAGGAGCGCAAGCATGCCTGCGCTTCTCAGTGTCTGCGGCATGGCAAGCTGGATGGCAGCTTTCGGTTGCGATCCAGCCTGTCATGTGAATGTAGCAGAGCAGGAGCCGTCCTAGGAACCATGGAAAGGTAAGGATGATGTTGGTTTATTATTTTACTTTTATTGCAGAAGATCGTTGGCTTCAGCTGGAATGAGCATGATTGTAAGCATGGTTTAATTTAGAACATTAAAAAATTGTGTGTTTATTTCAATTAAAGGACTTTATTCTGGGTGTTGTGTTTTTTTTAAATACTTTACTAGAAATTCATGGCGGTCATGTCTAATATTGGCGTGACCCCATGAATTTCGGGCTTAGGGCCAGCTGATAATACCAAGCTGGCCCTAACCCCTTTATTACCCAGTGAGCCACCGCACCAGGGCCCTGGATGAGTTGGGTACAGCGCCAGAAGATGGCGCTTCTATGAACGTGCCATTTTCTGGGGTGGCTGCGGACTGCAATTTGCAGCGGGGGGGGGGCAGAAATCTTGGGCCTCCCTGCGCTGCGGATTCCAGCCCCCAGCTGCCTAGTTGCACCTGGCTGAACACAAAAATAGGGCGAAGCCCCACGTATTTTTTTTTTTAATTATTTCATAAAATTCATTCAACGGTGTTTGATGGTGTTCGACAGTGTTCTAAGGTGTTCGACGAACAGTTCCATGAACATTCCGGTGTTCGACGAACCGAACCCGAACACTACGGGGGTGGCTCAACACTACTGGTGATGCCTTTTGGTCTTACCAATGCACCTGCATTTTTTCAGAACCTTATTAATGACATCCTGAGACCTTTGATTGGTAAGAATGTGGTTGTGTATTTGGATGACATTTTGATTTATTTACCCGATCTAGAGTCCCATTGGCAGAGTGTTTGTGAAGTTTTGCAGTTATTGAGTGATAATTCACTCTTTGCTAAGCTGGAGAAATGTGAGTTCACTGTGCAGAAAATTTGTTTTTTGGGCTACATTGTCTCCAGCGAGGGCTTTGAGATGGACCCTGTGAAGGTTCAGGCTATGCAGGAATCGCCTAGGCCTATTGGTTTGAAATCTATACAGAGATTTTTGGGTTTTGCCAATTATTACAGGAAATTCATTAAGAATTTTTCTGTAATTGTTAAACCTCTAACCGATCTCACCAGGAGAGGTGCGAATACGGTACAGTGGGCTACTGAGGCTTTTGAAGCGTTTGAGTATCTCAAAGAGAGGTTCAGTTCTGCCCCTATCCTTATGCAGCCTGATGAGACGAAGACTTCTTTGGTCGAGGTCGATGCTTCATCAGTGGGGGTCGGAGAAGTTTTGTCTCAGGAGAACAAGGGTGGAGTACATCCTTGTGCCTTCTTTTTGAAAAAATTTTCGGAAACCGAACTAAATTATGATGTTGGAAATCGGGAGTTGCTGGCTATTAAACTCGCGTTTGAACATTGGCGTCATTTTTTGGAAGGCGCTTGATTTCCTATTCAGGTTTTAACAGATCATAAGAATTTGATCTATCTGGATGCTGCCTAGCGCTTGAATGCCCGTCAAGCTAGGTGTGCACTTTTTTTTCTCGGTTTCATTTTTCTGTTACCTATATCCCTGGTACTAAGAATGTTAAAGCCGATGCTTTATCTCGCAGCTTCTCTCCTATGGTCGGTGCCGAGGAGAATGAGAGAATTTTATAGAAAGGAGTTGTGGTGGCTGCATTGGACTCCATTTTGGAGAATGGGATTCTGAAAGCTCAAGATGATGCTCCATCTAACACTCCCCATGGGAGGTTGCTCATGCCTAGAGCCTTTAGGAGAGATTTGTTTGTGGAGTGTCATGAGTCTCGGTTGGCAGGTCTTCCAGGAATTTCAGAGACTAAGAGACTTATCAGTTGCAGTTTTTGGTGGCCTGGAAGGCAGAAAGAAGTCATCAAGTGGGTGCGTCAGTGTACTGTGTGTACTAGGTCAAAGGCTTCAAATACTCCTGCTGCGGGGTTGCTTTGCCCTCTGGAGAATCCTAGTGCGCCTTGGACGCATCTCACAATGGATTTTATTACTGATCTTCCTGTGTCCGAAGGTTTTAATGTCATCTGGGTGGTCATGGACCATTTTAGTAAGATGTGTCCTTTGGTTCCATTCATTAAATTGCCCTGCGCTAAGACACTCGCTAAGGCGTTTGTTAAGGAGATTGTCAAGCTCCATGGCATTCCCACGGATATTGTTTCTGATAGAGGACCTCAGTTTATGGCTCGCTTTTGGCGTGCTTTTTGTGACAGGTTGGGAGTCCATTTGTCATTTTCATCTGGTTTTCATCCGGAGTCTAATGGACAGACTGAAAGAAAGAACCAGGATGTTGAACAGTTTTTGCATTGTTTTGTGGCGGACAATCAAGAGGTGTGGTTTGAGTTTCTGCCTCTCGCAGAATTTGCTCTTAACAATCATACATCTTCCTCTGCTGGGTGTTCTACTTTTTTTTGTTGCACTGGAAGACATCCGTCTTTTGGTTCGTTCTCTAAATTGGGGTCGGCGGTGCCGGAGGAGGGGAATTTTTGAAGTGATTTGGAGAGAGTTTGGACTAATGTACGTTGCAACCTTCAAGAGGCTAACAAGAAGTCCAAGAAGTATTTTGACAGGAAACGTAAGGAGGTTTTGTTTACTGTGGGTGACATGGTTTGGTTGTCTTCGAAGAACCTGCGGTTGAGGATTCCCTCTAAAAAACTCGGTCCTAAGTTTGGGGGTCAATTTAAAGTGCTTCAGGTTGTTAACCCGTCTGCGGTTAGGTTGGATGTCCCTACTTCCTGGAACATTAATCCTGTGTTTCATGTTTCCTTGTTGAAAAAGGCTGATGTATCTGATAGGGACGCCACTGTCACAGTTCCTCCTGTGGTGGAAGACGGCGAATATGAAATTTCTCGTATCTTGAATTCTAGATGGCATAGAGGGAGATTACAGTATCTTGTCTCCTGGAAGGGTTTGGGTCCCGAAGACAACTCCTGGGTAAGGACGGATGATGTCTCTGCTCCTAGGCTTGTTAAAGCTTTCCATAGGAGGTTTCCGGATAGGCCTGGGCCTGAAGGATCCGGAGGATCCTCATAAAAGAGGGGGTACTGTTAGAACCCTCCTGTTTGTTTTTTCCATCTTGTGTTTTGCGGTCACGTGACCATCTGCCTTTATATTCCAGCTCCGCCCTTCTGGCTGTGCTGAACTACAGTGTTTGACTGTTTCTCTAGCCAGGTGCTTCTGTGCCTTTCTCTGTCAGTTCGCTTGGTCCTTCTGGGACCTCTAGTACTTTTTTGTCAGTTTGTCTTTTTGTGTTTTGCAACTACTTTTCTGTTTAGGAGGTGTCCTATTTTTGTCCCAGTCCTTAGTTCTTTTAGGGACCCCTCCCGTTATGTTATAGGTCTTCGTTCAGACTAGCCGAGGACTAAGGCGAGTCTGTTTGCTAGGATCAGACTGCCCTCTACATCGTAGGGATTCAGCTTAGTTTTACTGGAGGGACAGCTTTCCCCTATCTTTCCTTAGTTCATTTTGCAGATCATAACACCTGCTCCATGTGTCTTTAAATTCTTAGTAGTGTTTTTACTAAAATTAGTCAGCCGTTGGACTCAGTGCATACCCTATAACTGTATAGCAGACCTTCTCCTTTCTAATGGGAACATGTCGTACCTTGCTACTGTGGCCCTGCTCCATGTTTCTTTAAATTCATAGTGGGGTTTTTCCTAAAATTATCAGCCTTTGGACTCACTGCATACCCTATAAATGTATAGCAGACCCTCTCATTTCTAAGAGGAACATGTCGTACTTGTTACTGTGGCCCTGCTCAATGTGTCTTTAAATTCTTAGTGGTGCTTTTACTAAAATTGGTCAGCCGTTGGACTCACTGCATACCCTATAAATGTATAGCAGACCCTCTCCTTTCTAAGAGGAAAATGTCGTACCTTGTTACTGTGGCCCTGCTCCATGTGTCTTTAAATTCTTAGTGGTGCTTTTACTAAAATTGGTCAGCCGTTGGACTCACTGCATACCCTATAAATATATAGCAGACCCTCTCCTTTCTAATAGGAACATGTCGTACCTTGTTACTGTGGCCCTGCTTCATGTGCCTTTAAATTCTTAGTGGTGCTTTTACTAAAATTGGTCAGCCGTTGGACTCACTGCATACCCTATAAATATATAGCAGACCCTCTACTTTCTAATGTTAACATGTCGTACCTTGTTACTGTAGCCCTGCTCTGTTTGTCTTTAAATTATTAGTGGGGTTTTTCCTAAAATAGTCAGCCGTTGGAATCACTGCATACCCTATAACTGTATAGCAGACTCTCTCCTTTCTAATGGGAACATGTCATACCTTGTTACTGTGGCCCTGCTCCATGTGTCTTTAAATTCTTAGTTGTGTTTTTACTAAAATTTGTCAGCCGTTGGACTCACTGCATACCCTATAACTGTATAGCAGACTCTCTCCTTTCTAAAGGGAATATGTCGTACTTGTTACTGTGGCCCTGCTCCATGTGTCTTTAAATTCTTAGTGGGGTTTTTCCCAAATTTTGGCAGCCCTTGCAGTCACAGCATGGGCATTACCACTATAGGAGACCCGCTCCTTTATAATGGGAACATTTTTTTTACTGAGACCCTCCTCTATGTCTCTTCAAAGGGGTATTGGGTGGCTTCCAAATTTTTGCAGCCCTTGCAGTCACTGGATGCGCAATAACAGTATAGGCGACCCACTTGTTAATAATGGGAACAACAAAGCATAGCCGGCTGATGGCTCTCTAACAATAGCTAGGGCCGACTGCTGGCCTTTTAAGAATAGTAAGGGCAGCCTGATGTCCCTATAAAAATAGGCCTTACAACTTTCAGAGTCCCTCCATCATAAATAAAACAGGATGTGTCTGATGATGTGTCACACACCACATTGCCAGATAAGGTTGTAAAATGTTAAAATTACATTTCCCGGTGAATGCATTTGTCTTAAAAAAAAACTTAAAAATTAAAAACAATAGGCTCTTTCTTTAGTATAAAAAACAGCATCACCAATTTAACAACAATGTAATCACATTGTTCAGCTCATGCACCTCCTCCTCCATCTCCGAAGTGACCACATCAGTCACAAGCTGACAGCACTGCAGCACTGCCTTGGCCAAGCAGCAACAGGCTGTGCTGAAGATAACATGCTTAATGCTTAATTGACAAACCGCCCAGCGCTGCAGAGTTGTTGAAGGCTGTAACACAGCAGCCTGATCTGTGGCTCTCACCGCTGAACATACAGCCAGGCATGGTCGTGTGTGACAATGGGCGGAACCTGATGATGAATTGACAGCCGTGGTAGATACGGTTTCCCTCTATGCCAGTCCTTTCACCGAGCTAAAGAATATGGCTGTGGTGAAATACAACTCCCACTGAGAAGCTGTTTCAGATTGAAAAACATTTTGCCCACCAGAGGATTTGATTCTGAGGGCTAACCTTTCTCCCCCACTCAAGAGCCTCATAGCAGCTGCAAACTTAGCGCTATCATGAACTCTCCTGAGGTAGAAGCCAAGGCACACCAAAGGATTCTCTGGTGGGACCATCCAACCCTGCCAAGAAGCAGTCATGGCTAAGAAAAGTGTGTGGAAAGGTTCCCGGACACTCTATGGCTGC
Organism: Phyllobates terribilis; assembly: GCF_046119375.1. NCBI lineage: Eukaryota > Metazoa > Chordata > Amphibia > Anura > Dendrobatidae > Phyllobates > Phyllobates terribilis. Next base: position 514,850,091 of record NW_027362763.1, on the reverse strand, counting down.
TTTTTTACTGAGAAGGAAACACACCAAACACGGGGAGAACATACAAAGTCCTTGCAGATGTTGTCCTTGCTGGGATTTGAACCCAGGATCCCAGCGCTGCAAGGCTTCAGTGCTAACCACTGATCCAATGTGCTGCCGTTCACTCTCTAATATTTAACAGGCTGGAGAAACTTGCACCTACTGCCACTCTATCTTCAGCTCCTTTGTGAGAAAATGTATTTGGGCAGCCACTCAGTCTACCAAATAAAATTCCTGAGAAGGAAATTGGGGATGGCTTTGCTACTGGTACTGAGGGCAGTGCTAATACCATGGCGTCGTACCATAGTTTGCTGGAAATATTCCAGGCTGGTAGGAGGCAAGCAAATTCCCACAGAAAAGTACAAGCAGCAATGTTCAGGGACCCGTGCTTGTAGAAGACGGAGACAACAACTGGAGAAATAGTGACGGCTGGGGACCGAGTATGGACACGAGGCATGAGGCATGTGGTTGTGAAAAGCTTCCGCCTCCACAAGCCTAAAAGGCCACATTTCAAGTGAAAGCAGCTTTACAGGACTTCCTGTGAGAAATGACACACAGGGTGGATAGGGTTTCACTCTATGCCAGTCCTTTCACCGAGCTAAATACAACTCTCAGCAAAAAAAGTTGTGGACTGGCTCCGTACCGTGCCTGGCCACATTCACCTGTCCACGTGTTTGTGGTTAGACGGTCCTTCCCGGTAAGTGCACTGGGGAGGGCACGGGTAATGTTGTGGGACCCGTGCTTGTGGAAGGCGGAGGCGATAGTAGAAACTATAGTGGCAGCTGGGGACCGAGTATGGACACTCGGCCGCCACCGGCATGAGGCTGTGAAAAGCTTCCGCCTCCACGAGCTTAAAAGGCCCAGAAATCTGGCAGTTTAGTGTTGCGGCCTGTGGGTGGCTGGCTGCATACTTGCACTTGCATTCCAAGTAACAGAAAACTAAGCAGATGTGGCCTCTATCATCATTGTGGCCTCACCTCCGCACTATGAACTCTCCTGAAGGAGAAGCCAGGGCCCGCCGGAGGAGTCTCCGGTTCTCTGGTGGGCCTGTCCAACCCTGCTGAAAAGCAGCCCTGGCTAAGAAAAGTGTGGGGGAAGGTTCACGGACACTTTATGGCTGCTTTTTTAATGTGGATCGGCCATGCTTATGCATGTTATTTCTCAAACCGCATTACAGATCAGGCCATTGTCCAACTCTGTATTCAAGAAATTAAATGCGCAAAGAAAGATGTGTGTGTGTCAAAGCACCACTGACAAGGGCGAGTTGATGTTGGATGGGCTGCCATTGCTTCTGCAACAAGCTGCATTACAGGACTTCCTGTGAGAAATGACATGCAGGGTAGATAGTGTTTCCCTCTATGCCAGTCCTTTCACCGAGCTAAATACAACTGTCAGAAAAAAAAATTGTGGACTGCCTCCGTAGCGTCCCTGGCCACATTCACCTGTTTGTGGTTAGGCGGTCCGTCCCAGTAAGTGCACTGGGGAGGGCACGGGTAATGTTGTGGGACCCGTGCTTGTGGAAGGCGGAGGCGATACCGGGAAATATAGTGGCGGCTGGGGACCGGGTATGGACACCCGGCTGCCGCCGGCATGAGGTTCTGAAAAGCGTCCGCCTCCACGAGCCTGAAAGGTCACATTTCAAGTGCAAGCAGCTGTCAAAAATTTGTCAGTATAGTATTGCAGCTTGTGGGTGGGTGGGTGGGTGGCTGCCTGCATACTTGCACTTGCATTCCAAGGAATTGGGTAGGGACAACTGAACGCTGCAGTGGAACAATGACAAGGACGGTGATTGTTGCAAGTCTGCAACGACCGTTTCATGGCGGGAGGCATCTTCGCATGCGCCAAGGATCACTTATGATGGGCACACTTTTAGGCAGTGACCTGGGAGTCAGAGATGCTTCCAGAGGTCTTCCCCATGCTGTTCCCATGAATTTTCAGCACTGTATGCATGTGTCTGATGATGTGTCACACACCACATGGCCATATAAGGTTGTAAAATGTTAAAATGACATTTCCTGGTGAATGCATTTGTCTTGGTTGAAAGCAATGCAAAAGTGCAAAAACGCATCAAAAACGCTACGTGTGAACATAGCCCAAGGTTTGGAGGAGTATTTTTGTTTTTGCTATTTATTTTGCCTTATATACAAGTCATAACCCTGGAAAGGATGTTCCTTAACATATTTCCCAGGAAAATCCATTTTGGTTTCGTTTTTGTATGTTTTATTGTGAGCCCGTAAAAGTGGTGTAATACTCTGACAACGTTGTTGACAGCAATGATCTGGGAGTCAGAGATGCTTCCAGGGGTCTTCCCCATGCAGTCCCAATGTCCTTTGAGCACTGTTCCCATCGATTTGGGCAATTTTTAGGCCCCCTGCAGACCGCCGGGGGGAGCCACCTGGAAAAATGCTCGAGTTTCCCATAGACTTACATTGGGCTCGTTGCTCGGGTCGAGCACCCAAGTATTCCAATTTGCTCGACCCAAGCAACGAGTACCCGAGCATTTTAGTGCTCGCTTATCACTAACAATTACCTTTCACAACTGGTTCAGGACCCAACAATAAGGGGGGCACTGCTAGACCTAATATTAACCAACAGGCCAGACCGCATATCAAATTTACGAGTTGGGGGTTACTTGGGTGATAGTGATCACAAAATAATAAGTTTTCATGTAACCTTTAATAAGATGTGTAGTAGAGGGGTTACAAGGACACTAAACTTCAGGAAGGCAAATTTCCAAGAGAGATGATCTTAGTTCAATAAACTGGGACGATATCCTGAGACATAATACTACACAAAGCAAATGGGAGACATTTATTAGCATCCTTAATAGGACCTGTGCACAATATATACCCTATGGGAATAAACATGCTAGAAATAGGAGGAAACCACTATGGCTAAATAGAGCTGTAAGGGTCGCAATAAGTAACAAAAAGAAAGCATTTAGAGAACTAAAGCAAGTAGGTAGTGATGAGGCATTAAATAAATACAGAAATTAAATAAATTCCAAACCAAATCAAGGCAGCAAAGATTGAGACAGAGAATCATTGCCAGAGAAAGTAAAAATAATCCCAAAATATTCTTTAACTACATAAATAGTAAAAAATTAAAAAATGATAGTGTTGGCCCCCTTAAAAATAGTCTGGGTGAAATGGTAAATGAGGACGAGGAAAAGTAATCTTAACCTCTACTGTGGGTAAAATCCTGGAGGGTTTCCTAAGAGATGCTATACTAGAGTATCTGAAGAAGAATAACCTCATGATCCAATATCAACATGGGTTTACGAGTGACCGTTCCTGTCTAACTAACTTGATCAGCTTTTATGAGGCAAGTTTCGGACTGGACCAAGGAAATGCAGTGGATGTTGTGTATATGGACTGTTCAAAAGCTTTTGATACGGTTCCCCACAAAAGTTTGATACTAGTGTTGAGCGAGCCCAAAAATGCTCGGGTGCTCGAAGCTCGGGCCGAGCTCGCGGTGATATTCGGGTGCTCGACCAGAGCAATGAGCCCAATGTTAGTCTATGGGAGACTCGAGCATTTTTGCGGTGGCACCCCCGGCAGTCTTTTAAAAGCCTAACAAGTGCCCAAAATGATAGTGACAGTGCTCAAATGACATGGGGACAGCATGGGGATCGTCCCAGGAAGCATTTCTGACCCCCAGGTCACTGCTGTCAACAACGTGGTCAGAGGTATTAAGCCACTTTTACGGGCTCACAATAAAACGTTCAAAAACGAAAGTGAAACTTTTTTCCTGTGAAATATGTTAAGGAATATCCTTTCCAGGGGAAAGACTTGTGTATAAGTTAAAATAAATTACCAAAAATAGAAATTCTCCTCCACACCTTCGGCTATGTTCACAAGTAGCATTTTTTATGCGTTTTTGCACTTTTGTATTGCTTTCAACTATGACAAATGCATTCACCGGGAAATGTCATTTTAACATTTTACAACCTTATCTGGCCATGTGCTGTGTGACACATGCATAAAGTGCTGAAAAGACATGGGAACAGCATGGGGAAGACCCCTGGAAGCATCTCTGACTCCCAGGTCACTGTCTAAAAGTGTGCCCATCATAAGTGATCCTTGCCGCATCAGAAGATGCAGACTTGCAACTATCCCCATGCAAGTTCTAGTCCCAGGGCAGTGTTCAATTGTACCTCCCCCATTCCTTGCAATGCAAGCACAAGTATGCAGCCTGCCACCCACCCACCCCCAGGCTACAATACCATACTGCTTGCTTGCTTGAACTTGAAATTGGGCCTTTTAGGCATGTGGAGGCGGAATCTGGCCACCACGTCATGGCTGTGTTGGCGGCCTGGAATCCATCCTCAGTCCCCAGCCACCCGGCGGCCGGGTGTCCATACTCGGTCCCCAGCCGCCCCGCGGCCGGGTGTCCACACACGGTCCCCAGCCGCCAGGGGGCTGCCGGGCGACCATAAACGGTCCCCAGCCGCCCCTATTTCTCCTTGGAACATCCCCCCACACACTTTTCTTAGCCTGGCCTGCTTTATGCAGCATTGGACGAGCCCACCAGAGAACCAGACTCCTCCGGTGGGCCCTGACTTCTCCATCGGTGGAGTTGAGAGTGCCAAGGTGAGGAGCATGATGATGATGACAGAAGTTAGCATCTGCTATGTTTTCTTTTAATGCAAGTGTAAGTGTGCAGCCTGCCACCCACCCACCCCCAGACTGCAATTCCATACTGCTAGCTTGCACTTGAAATGGGGCCTTTTAGTTTGGAGGAGGCCGAAGCTGGCCACTACCTCATGGCTGCTTCGGCAGCGAGGTATCCATACTCAGTCCCCAGCCGCCTCTCTTTGTCCTGGCGTGCCTTATAAATAAGATTAAGCGCGTATACCAAAACATTACCTGTGCCCTCCCCAGTGCATTTAGTGCGAAGGAGAGCCTATTCCGCTGTAGTGTGTGCATGCCAAACCCCTGTTCATGGTACATGCGAAGATGCCTCCCACCTTGCACCTGTCGTTGCAGACTTGCACCTATCCCCATTCAAGTCCTTGTCCCAGGGCAGTGTTCAATTGTACCTCTCCCATTCCTTGCAATGCAAGCACAAGTATGCAGCCTGCCACCCACCCACCCCCAGGCTGCAATACCATACTGCTTGCTTGCACTTTAAATTGGGCCTTTTAGGCATGTGGAGGCGGAATCTGGCCACCACGCCATGGCTGTGTCGGCGGCCTGGTATCCATACTCAGTCCCCAGCCGCCTGGTGGCCGGATGTCCCCGCTTGCTCCCCAGCCTCCAGGGGGTGGCCGGGTGTCCATACTCGGTCCCCAGCCACCCCTATTTGTCCCGGAAACCTTTCCCACACTTTTCTTAGCCTGGCCTGCTTTAGGGCAGCATTGGCCGAGCCCACCGGACTATCAGACTCCTCCGGTTGGCCCTGGCTTCTCCATCAGGGGAGTTGAGAGTGCCAAGGTGAGGAGCATGATGAGGATGATAGAAGTTAGCATCTGCTTTGTTTTGTTGTAATGCAAGTGCATTTATGTAGTAGCGGCTAGGCCTGAGGTGGTCAGCGTTTTGGCGCATATCCTACCTCCTCCGAGGATTGCTGGATGTTTTCCGGCTACTATCCAAGTTCTATGACTCCCGTTAAAACAAAGCTTCAGGTGATAAATGATGGATGAGGTAGTGGCAAAGGAGAAAGAGCAGGAGGAACAGGGACCATTCACATCAATATCAGGCCAGTCAACCAGATATGTGTTGTAGGATATGTTTCTGTAACAAAAGGAGCGGTTCGGCTGCACAGTTATAGGGCATACTGTGAGTGCAATGCCTACCAAAAATTTCGAGGCACTCCAATGCCCCTTGGAAATGACATGGAGGTCAGAGGGCGTTAACTAAACCTTTTTTTCCATTTATAGCAACTGGGTCTCCTGTGCACTGTTGGCCTAAGCAGTGAATGGAAGGCTTTCCAAAAATTTTGAGGAACTGCAATGCCCCTTACAAGAGCCATGTGTGGCACCCCAGGGGTCTGGTCACCACAGTAATATAGATATTACATCGGAGAGCAAGTGGGAGGTTTCCTGGTCAGGATCCCTTAAACATGCAACATCCTCCTGCCCCAGTCCTGGGAGGGGAGAATTCTGCCCTTATAAACTGGATCTGGGGCGGGGTTGAGTGAGTCAGAGAACAGAGAACAGTCATAGTCTGAGTGAGAGCAAGGGAAAGTAACAGCAAGGAGCTCTGTAGGAGCTAGGAGCTAAAGACCAGGGGCTGGAAGCTGAGCAGAGCTCGCCCTGGCAGAAGACAATAGGAACCGGACGCAGGAGTCCGAGGCTGTGAGGACTTATATATCCAGCAGCAGAAACCAGCCGGCAGGGGATTTCAGGTCCTCTGCCCATAGAAGCCCGGAGGCTCAGTCACAAGCAAGGGACCAGCACCGCCGCTGTGGAGTGGAGGCTAACAGAAGGCCCCAAGTCACCAGCCATACGGGTGAGCACTACAAGGTACACTCAGGGACATGGGCTACTTCTACCCGCTTACAGCAAGGTAGCCAGGAAGAGTGCAGACAGACGGGGAGGCCTACAACTCCACCTGGCCAGGGGAACACCTGCTTGCTCACAGACTGACCAGGCCTCTTATGCTAGCCAGTACTCCCGGGAGGGTCTACCTTATGATCATCAGTAAAGACCCTGAACTGCACTGCAAAGACTCTGAGTCATTCCTGCTGCGCTCGTGCACCATCACCCCCATCATCCTCACTCACTGCCATGAGGCTATACTCCTCCCGTGGGGAGTTATCCCATTCTCTGCTGCGCACACAACACAAGCCTCAGCGGTCTGCCTCGCAGCGGTGGTACTCCCTGACCGCAATACACGGGTGGCGCAGTCGGACAATTAAACTCAAAACCTAAGAAAGACTGCCACTGGTTTGACCAGCCTGAGCCACGGGACCAGGTCACCGCCACGGAGACTACAGACCCCAGAGACCTGGCAGCGGGTATCCCACACACGTGTACACACGGCCCAGGGGGCGCGTCACATGCAGTACAGCATATTACAAACATAAGTCCCATTAATGGGGAGTGGGTCTCCTATAGTATTTGCTTATGCCTTGCAAGCAAAAGCTGCCAAAAATTAGGACGGAGCAACTTGCAATGCCCCTTACAAGAGCCATGCAGTACAGCATATTACAAACATAAGTCCCATTATTGGGGAGTGGGTCTCCCATAGTATTTGCTTATGCTTTCCAAGCAAAAGCTGCCAAAAATTAGGACGGAGCAACTTGCAATGCCCCTTACAAGAGCCATGCAGTACAGCATATTACAAACATAAGTCCCATTATTGGGGAGTGGGTCTCTCATAGTATTTGCTTATGCTTTCCAAGCAAAAGCTGCCAAAAATTAGGACGGAGCAACTTGCAATGCCCCTTACAAGAGCCATGCAGTACAGCATATTACAAACATAAGTCCCATTATTGGGGAGTGGGTGTCCCATAGTATTTGCTTATGCCTTGCAAGCAAAAGCTGCCAAAAATTAGGACGGAGAAACTTACAACGCCCCTTACAAGAGCCATGCAGTACAGCATATTACAAACATAATTCCCATTATTGGGGAGTGGGTGTCCCATAGTATTTGCTTATGCCTTGCAAGCAAAAGCTGCCAAAAATTAGGATGGAGCAACTTGCAATGCCCCTTACAAGAGCCATGCAGTACAGCATATTACAAACATAAGTCCCATTATTGGGGAGTGGGTCTCCCATAGTGTTTGCTTATGCTTTCCAAGCAAAAGCTGCCAAAAATTAGGACGGAGCAATTTGCAATGCCCCTTACAAGAGCCATGCAGTACAGCATATTACAAACATAAGTCCCATTATTGGGGAGTGGGTGTCCCATAGTATTTGCTTATGCCTTGCAAGCAAAAGCTGCCAAAAATTAGGACGGAGCAACTTGCAATGCCCCTTACAAGAGCCATGCAGTACAGCATATTACAAACGTAAGTCCCATTATTGGGGAGTGGGTGTCCCATAGTATTTGCTTATGCCTTGAAAGCAAAAGCTGCCAAAAATTAGGACGGAGCAACTTGCAATGCCCCTTACAAGAGCCATGCAGTACAGCATATTACAAACATAAGTCCCATTAATGGGGAGTGGGTGTCCCATAGTATTTGCTTATGCCTTGCAAGCAAAAGCTGCCAAAAATTAGGACGGAGCAACTTGCAATGCCCCTTACAAGAGCCATGCAGTACAGCATATTACAAACATAAGTCCCATTATTGGGGAGTGGGTGTCCCATAGTATTTGCTTATGCCTTGCAAGCAAAAGCTGCCAAAAATTAGGATGGAGCAACTTGCAATGCCCCTTACAAGAGCCATGCAGTACAGCATATTACAAACATAAGTCCCATTATTGCGGAGTGGGTCTCCCATAGTTTTTGCTTATGCTTTCCAAGCAAAATCTGCCAAAAATTAAGACGGAGCAACTTGCAATGCCCCTTACAAGAGCCATGCAGTACAGCATATTACAAACATAAGTCCCATTATTGGGGAGTGGGTGTCCCATAGAATTTGCTTATGCCTTGCAAGCAAAAGCTGCCAAAAATAAGGACGGAGGAACTTGCAATGCTGGCACCCTGGTGGTATAGTGGTGGTGGAGGCTGAGGATAAGGAGAAGAAGATAAAACAGCCGAAAAGAGGAAGCGTATACCTATGTGTGGGTGTGAAGCAGTGCTTGTGAATACACCTCCCGAAATAACACAGTGGATTTGACTTTCTGTTACTCTGCTGTCATTTGGTGGTGATGAGAAGTCTGGTCCAGTGCTTGTGTAGTGCGGGGATGGCACACCGGGCAAAATAGTGTCAGCTGGGGACCGAGTACCGAGGGACGGCCACCGCCATAAGATTGCGGATGGATTCCGTCTCCACCAGCCTAAAAGGCAGCATCTCCAACGCAAGCAGTCGTGAAATGTGCGAATTTAGGACTGTGGCCTGTGGGGCGTTAGCTGCGAATTTCCGCTTTCGTTCAAAGGTCTGGGATATGGACAATTGAACGCTGCGGTGGGACGTGGACGTGGGCGTTGATGCTGTTTCTTGAGAAACTGCCATAACAAGTGAAGACTGAGAGGAGGGGGCATCTTTACATGCAGTATGGACAGGGGATTGCCTTGCACACACAACAGGGGGTTCTATTGCACGCACAACAGTGGAAGAAGCAGTGGTGACACCCGCTGACACTGGTCGTGGACCCTGGGTTTCGCCCCACAAAGTCGGGTGCTTTGCTGCCATGTGCCTGATCATGCTGGTGGTGGTCAGGCTGGTAGTTTTGTCACCCCTGCTGATGCTGGCATGGCAGGTGGAACATATGGCCTTTTTGGGGTTATCAGCAGAGTCTTTAAAAAAATTACAGGCTCTGGAAGACCTACCGCTTGTACTGGCAACGTCCCTCGTGTTGGTGTTACGGGGAACGGTTGCCTGCCTTCTGTCTGCGGCCACCACACTGCTTCTTCCTGCCTGTTGGGGTACTCTGTCTCCCTCCCCCTGTGTGCTGCTGGCCTCACTCTGCATGTCCTCCTTCCACGTTGGGTCAGTTACTAGATCATCCACCACCTCCTCCTCTTCCACTTGCGCACCACGATCCTCCTCCTCACTTCCTGGCAATTGTGTCTCGTCATCGTCCACCTCTTGTGACAGATTGCCAACGTCGACTTCCTGTGGCCGTGGCTGTTCAAATATTTGGGCATCGCAACATGGGATCTCCTCTTCCACCACTTCAAGCGTATCAGGCGAGGGGCCCAAATATGGAAATATGGAACAGCTCTTCAGAGTGTCCAAGTGTGGGATCACTTGCTGTCTGATGACACTCGGCATGGTGGGAGCAAGGAGCATCAGGGTGAGGAGGAGTATGCGGTCGAGACTCACGGCTACTAAGAGTTGACCGTGTGGAAGACAGACCGGAGGTGGTGGTGCCCAGGTAACTGGAAGTATTATCTGCTATCCAATTAATAACCTGTTCACACTGATCAGTTCTCAATACTGGTGTTGTTCTGTGCTTCCCTAGTAATGCGGTCAAGAAGTGGGAGTGAGAAGATGTGGCTGTTGGTTGTGGCACATTTTCACGTTGGCCACGGCCCCGTCCTCTGCACGAACCATCACCAGAACGTCCACTTCCACGTCCCTTGCCACGCGCCTTGCCCATTGTAAATGAAGTAAAATAGCTTACACTTGCACTATCAATGGAAAAAGCGTAATAAAGAGTATATTAGAACCGTGGAAGAGGAAAACCACAGTTATTGTTTACTGGGGTATACCACACTTTTTTAAATAGAGATATTTGCGGCTGAACAGTGAGCGACACACTCAAGCTGCTTTTTTTTTAGATACCAAAGGCCCAAAACTGGATAGTACAGCAATTTGACTCATGGAACTGCGAAACCACACTGGGATGTCGGGCCTACACAAGACTATTTTCAACAGATATATTTTTGTGTCACAACAGTAAGGAGACTCTACTGTTTTTCTTTACGGAAAAAAATACCAAAAGCTGAATAATAGAGATTTTTTATCGTGGGATGGCAAAACCACAGTTATTGTTTACTGGGGTATACCATACTTTTTTAAATAGAGATATTTGCGGCTGAACAGTGAGCGACAAATTCAAATTGCTTTTTTTTTAGATACCAAAGGCCCAAAACTGGATAGTACAGCAATTTGACCCGTGGAACTGCGAAACCACACTGGGATGTCGGGCCTACACAAGACTATTTTCAACAGATATATTTTTGTGTCACAACAGTCAGGAGACACTACTGTTTTTCTTTACGGAAAATATACCAAAACCTGAATAATAGAGATTTTTTACCGTGGGATGGCAAAACCACAGTTATTGTTTACTGGGGTATACCACACTTTTTTAAATAGAGATATTTGTGGCGGAACAGTGAGCGACACACTCAAACTGCTTTTTTTTTAGATAACAAAGGCCCAAAACTGGATAGTACAGCGATTTGACCCATGGAACTGCGAATCCACACTGGGATGTCGGGCCTACACAAGACTATTTTCAACAGATATATTTTTGTGTCACAACAGTCAGGAGACACTACTGCTTTTCTTTATGGAAAAAACAACCAAAAGCTGAATAATAGAGATCTTTTACCGTGGGATGGCAAAACCACAGTTATTGTTTACTGGGGTATACCACACTTTTTTTAAATAGAGATATTTGCGGCTGAACAGTGAGCGACAAACTCAAACTGCTTTTTTTTTAGATACCAAAGGCCCAAAACAGGATAGTACAACGATTTGACCTGTGGAACTGCGAAACCACACTGGGATGTCGGGCCTACACAAGACTATTTTCAACAGATATATTTTTGTGTCACAACAGTAAGGAGACACTACTGTTTTTCTTTACGGAAAATATACCAAAACCTGAATAATAGAGATTTTTTCCGTGGGATGGCAAAACTACAGTTATTGTTTACTGGGGTATACCACACTTTTTTAAATAGAGATATTTGCGGCTGAACAGTGAGCGACACACTCAAACTGCTTTTTTTTTAGATACCAAAGGCCCAAAACTGGATAGTACAGCGATTTGACCCATGGAACTGCGAAACCACACTGGGATGTCGGGCCTACACAAGACTATTTTCAACAGATATATTTTTGTGTCACAACAGTCAGGAGACACTACTGTTTTTCTTTACGGAAAATATACCAAAACCTGAATAATAGAGATTTTTTACCGTGGGATGGCAAAACCACAGTTATTGTTTACTGGGGTATACCAGACTTTTTTAAATATATAGATTTGCGGCAGAACAGTGAGCGACACACCCAAACAGGGTTTTTTTTTTAGATACAAATGGCCCAAAATGGATAATACAGAGGTTTGAACCGTGGAAGTGCAAAACAACACTTCTGTTTCTCTAGCCTACACCAGACTATTTTAAACAGTTATATTTGTGTCTGAAAAATCAGAGACACGCTTTTTTTTTGGGGGGGGGGGACACCAAAAGGTTAATAAGACTGGTATTGGTACAGTGTGAAGGTGGAAAAAAAGGGAGGATTTAGATGAAAAAAAAAGGATTTTTCCTTGCCCCCGACACCTGGTGCTAAGTCCAGCAATTTCAGCAACAGGAGCACACAGGACTGTAATGCAGGTTTGCTGGTATAACCACTGTGTCTCCTATACAGCCTGCCTGCCTGGTATCTGGGATGGATATTAGTCCTGAAAAGGACTGTTTGTTTGTTCTGGCAGCCTTTACAGACCCTACACTAACTATTTCGCAGTTTATATATCTCCCTAAATCAGCAGCGCTGTCCCTACACTGTCTAATCCGGAGCGACTGTGTCCAAGATGGCGGCGCCCGGTTTTAAATACTTGAGGTGACGCTGTGCGGCCAGCCAATCACTGTAATGCCCACAACCAACATGGCTGCAGCATTACAGTGACTGGCTGGCAATCCCTGCATGTTCATTGGCTCTGTAAAGAGCGCCAAACATGCAGGGCAGAGACCCGAGCTCCCACCCGAGTAACCCGGAAATGCTCGGTGCTCGCCGAACATCCCGAGTAGCGTGATGCTCGGGCGAGTACCGAGCAGTGTCGAGCATGTTCGCTCAACACTAGTTGATACATAAAATAAGAACAATGGGGATAGGGGAAATATATGTATGTGGGTTAAGAATTGGCTCAGTGATAGGAAACAAAGTGTAGTTATTAATGGAAAACACTCAGACTGGGTCTCAGTTAACAGTGGGGTACCACAATATTGGGCCCCCTTCTTTTTAACATATTTATTAATGACCTTGTAGGGGGCATACAGAGTAATATTTCAATATTTGCAGATGACACTAAACTCTACAGGGTAATCAATACAGAGGAGGACAATTTTATATTACAGGAGTATCTATGTAAACTAGAAGATTGGGCTGATAAATGGCAAATGAGCTTTAATGGGGATAAATGTAAGGTAATGCACCTGGGCAGAGGAAATAAAATGTATAATTATATGCTTAATTGTAAAACACTGGGCAAAACTGTAACTGAAAAAGACCTTGGTGTATTGGTGGACGACAAGCTCACGTTTAGTGGCCAGTGTCAGGCAGCTGCTGCAAAGGCAAATAAAATAATGGGATGCATTAAAAGAGGCATAGATGCTCATGAGGAGAACATAATTTTACCTCTATACAAGTCACTAGTCTGACCACACTTAGAATACTGTGTACAGTTCTGGACTCCGGTGTATAAGAAAGACATAGCTGAACTAGAGAGGGTACAGAGAAGAGCGACCAAGGTTATTAGAGGACTGGGGGGTCTGCAATACCAAGACATGTCTGTGTAATGAGTTGTACGAATGCTCTCGGTGCGTCCCTTGGTGTCTCCGTCGGCCTTGTCTCTATGTGTCCGGCGGTGCCCGGTCATGTGACATCCACGTGATCAGGGCGTCATAGGTCACATGACGAGGTTGCCGTGAATGCGGTGAGTGGGCGTTGATCTGCATGTGACGCGCCCCCTGGGCCGTGGGGTACTCGGTAGCCAGGCCGGTCGATGCTGGGGGATGTCAAAGTGGCAGTGACCCGGTCCATGACCCCGGGCGGTCAATAAAAGGGGGATTATTGGAAAGGGATTATAGTTTTTACATAAAATGTTCATGATGCCACCTGTGGTATGCTGCTATATGGAGCCGCCGCTGCAGTGCAGATCCTCTGGAGCTGATGATGACGCACCAGAGATGGTTCAGCTCTCCTCAGGCAGAGCTAAGCTCCAGGGCAGGAAATGGTGACGTTATAGATGTTGCTGTGCAGTGTAGTGCAGGGGATGGTGCAGTTAATAATCAGTCTACAACTTAATGGCGGTTTCCTCTTATCTTTAATTGTGGTGGTTAGGCAGACCGGAACACGGGTACTAGCTGGTAGTAGAGTTCCGGGTGGCCTGGAAGCAAGTTGGGAATCCACCTCGCTAGGTGAAGTTGGAGGCCTTCCCTTTGCGATAATCTCTTTGGCCCTGCTGCTTATAGCTGTGCTGTGGCCCTCGTCCCTGAGTAAAACATCTTTCTGCTCACCCGTATGGCAGGGAGCTCGGGCCTTCTTGGAGTGTCGCTCCCACGTGGCGGTGCTGGGCCCTATGTGCTGCTGAGCCTCTGGACGTCTGATGGGGCCAGGAGACCTGCAGTCTCCTGCCCTGTGGTTTCTGCTGTTGAGCCTTCAGTGCCCCACAACCTTGGACTCCGGGGTCCGGTTCTTCTATGTTCCTCTCTGGGGTGAGCTGCCATGCAGCTCCACTCCCCAGGTCTTTCCTCTTCGCTGTCCTGTATTCAACTCCTCTCACTAGCTCTAACTAACCCCGCCTCCAGATTCCAGTTGCTAAGGGGAGGAGCTCCCCTTGCTGGTCTGGAGCCAGGAAAGTGTTGCATGCTAGTATACCTGACTAAGGGACCCCTGCTTGCTTCCAGGCATGGCATCCCCTCTTGTGAGGGAGGCAATGTTACTGTGGCAATCGGACCCCTGGGGTGCCACACATGTGTCACCAAAAGCTCATCCCACAAATATTGGCTTAGCATCTTCACGCCTCCGTTTATTATTGGTTTGGTGGACCTTTTTAAACCTCGCCTATTCTCATTGAGACCACCCCCTGACGAAGGCCGCTGAGCCGAAACGCACGTCGGGGTGTGCGCCATTGAGGAGGTTGTGTATACCCATAGTGGATGTGAATAATTGTTAAACTTCCATAGATATGGATACCCCTGCTGCTTCACTTAGTTCCCGGTGAATATGTAGGCCGAGGGCTCCTTACATTAATCCCTTATTTGCTACTTTCCTGAGATAGATATATCTGAGGGTATGCCTTCTATTTATTTTTTGCTCTAAAACATCCCTTTGAATCTATGACCTGCAGGCATATGCTGTTTGGCATGATTTATCCTCATATAATGCCTGCACTTCATTACATTGTTAGACCCTGGCATACTTACCTAATCTACTCTTTATTTGTATAAATTGGATCTAACGGTGTATATTATATTGTATACTACATACTTGATGTCATTTCTGGTCCATATTATATCTTACTAATAGAGATGAGCGGTGTTCGACTAGAACTGTTCGCCAATCTCAAATACGAGCTGTTTTGGGCGGTGTTCGAGTTGTTCGACGAACCCGAACGATTTGCAAAAAATTCGGCTGTTCGAGGTTATGTTCGATAACTGTTCGTGCACCAAAAGCGTGTCCTGCATGTCTGGCGCTATTTAGAGCACCAATCATGCAGGGATTGTCTGCCACTCACTGTAATGCCACAGCCATGGTGGTTGTGGCATTACAGTGATTGCCCAAATCGATGGGAACAGTGCTCACAGTGAAACATGAAAAGCCGGCAATTCAGCAGCGGCATACACCGGTACCCGACAATTTAGAACAGAAAGAATAGAGAATCACACATAGATTAGATAGATAGAAACATGTCAGTCACACATATAAGAAGCACAGTGACAGTGTTGCTTACTGTACTTGTCATTTAGTGTAAAGGATTTATCAAAAAAAATAATAGTGTTTTCATGCACCGTCTCTTTAAAAAAGCCGGCCGGCAATTCAGCATCTGTACCCGACAATTTAGAATAGAAGGAATAGAGAATCACACATAGATTAGATAGATAGAAACATGTCAGCCACATATATACGAAGTACAGTGACAGTGTTGCTTACTGTACTTGTCATTTAGTGTAAAGGATTTATTAAAAAATATAATAGTGTTTTCGTGCACCGTCTCTTTAAAAAAGCCGGCCGGCAATTCAGCAGCGGTACCCGACAATTTATAACAGACAGAATAGAGCTTCACACATAGATTAGATAGATAGAAACATGTCAGTCACATATATATGAAGTACTGTGACAGTGTTGCTTACTGTACTTGTCATTTACTGCAAAGGATTTATTAAAAAAAATAATAGTGTTTTCATGCACCGTCTCTTTAAAAAAGCCGGCCGGCAATTCAGCATCTGTACCCGACAATTTATAACAGACAGAATAGAGCTTCACACATAGATTAGATAGATAGAAACATGTCAGTCACATATATAATAAGTACAGTGACAGTGTTGGTTACTGTACTTGTCATTTAGTATTAAAATAAAGGATTTATTATTAAAAAAAATTGGCGTGGGGTTCCCCGTAATTTTAGTCTCTAGCGGAGGTTAAGCAGACAGCTGGGGCAGATGTTTGAAGCCTGGGAAGGGGGTAATACCCACGGAGCTTCCCAGACTACTAATATCAGCCCCCAGCTGAATACCTAGCCTTTACTAGCTATTAAAATGGGGGACCCCCCAAAAAAATGACGTGGGGTCCCCCCTAATTTAATAGCTAGCAAAGGCTAGGCAGACAGCTGGGGGCTGATATTAATAGCCCAGGAAGGGAACCATGAATATTGGCCCCCTCCCAGGCTAGAAACACCAGCCGTCAGCCGCCCCAGAAATGGCGCATCCATAGGATGCGCCAATTCTGGCACTTAGCCTCGCTCTTCCACGCTGCCCTGGTGCGGTGGCAGGGGGTAATAGGGTTGGGGTTGATGTCAGCTTATAATGCCAGCTGACATCAAGCCCAGGTTAGTAATGGAGAGGCGTCTATAAGACACCCCCATTACTAACCCCATAGTCAAAGTTAAAAGAAAACACAAACACCCAGAATAAAGTCCTTTAATTGAAATAAAGACACATTCCTTCATTGTTCTAAATTAAACCATACTTACCGTCATGCCCATTCCAGCTGAAGCCAACGATCTCCTGCAATAAAAGAAAAATAATAAAGCAACCTCATCCTTACCTTTCCATGGTTCCCACGACAGCTTCAGCTCTGCTACATCGAGATGACAGGCTGGACCGCAGCAGAACGCTGCCATCCATCCTGTCATCCCGCAGACACTGAGAAGCGCAGGCATGCTTGCGCTCTGCAGTGTCTGGCTGTGACGGCATAAAGATGAGACGAGTTCATGTCCAATGAACTCGGCGCACCTCATGCACGTCACTGACAGCGTGGGAAAATTCTCCTGCACTCAGCACTTCAGCGTGAGAATTCTCCCACGCTGTCAGTGACGTGCATGAGGTGCGCCGAGTTCATTGGACATGAGCTTGTCTCATCTTTATGCCGTCACAGCGAGAAACTGAGGAGCGCAAGCATGCCTGCGCTTCTGAGTGTCCGCGGGATGACAGGCTGGATGGCAGCGTTCTGCTGCGGTCCAGCCTGTCATCTCGATGTAGCAGAGCTGAAGCTGTCGTGGGAACCATGGAAAGGTAAGGATGAGGTTGCTTTATTATTTTACTTTTATTGCAGAAGACATTGGCTTCAGCTGGAATGGGCGTGACGGTAAGTATGGTTTAATTTAGAACAATAAAGAATTGTGTGTTTATTTCAATTAAAGGACTTTATTCTGGGTGTTGTGTTTTTTTAAATACTTTACTAGAAATTCATGGTGGTCATGTCTAATATTGGCGTGACCCCATGAATTTCGGGCTTAGGGCCAGCTGATAATGCCAAGCTGGCCTTAACCCCTTTATTACCCAGTGAGCCACCGCACCAGGGCCCTGGATGAGTTGGGTACAGCGCCAGAAGATGGCGCTTCTATGAACGCGCCATTTTCTGGGGCGGCTGCGGACTGCAATATGCAGCGGGTGGGGTCCAGAAAGCTTGGGCCTCCCTGCGCTGCAGATTCCAGCCCCCAGCTGCCTAGTTGTACCTGGCTGGGCACAAAAATAGGGCGAAGCCCCACGCATTTTTTTTTAAAATTATTTCATGAAATTCATGGAATAATTAAGAAAAAAAGGGCTTCCCTATATTGTTGTGTCCAACCAGGTACAAATAGGCAGCTGGTGGTTGGGGGCAGCCCGTCCCTGCCTGCTGTACCTGGCTGGACACAAATATAGTGCGAAGCCCCACGTCAATTTTTTTTTAATTATTTCATGAAATAATTTTTTTAAAAAAGGGCTTCCCTATATTGTTGTGTCTGGCCAGGTACAAATAGGCAGCTGGTGGTTGGGGGCAGCCCGTTCCTGCCTGCTGTACCTGGCTGGACACAAATATAGTGCGAAGCCCCACGTCAATTTTTTTTTAATTATTTCATGAAATAATTTTTTTAAAAAAGGGCTTCCCTATATTGTTGTGTCTGGCCAGGTACAAATAGGCAGCTGGTGGTTGGGGGCAGCCCGTTCCTGCCTGCTGTACCTGACTGGACACAAATATAGGGCGAAGCCCCACGTCAATTTTTTTTAAATTATTTCAGGAAATTCATGAAATAATGAAAAAAAAATTGATGTGGGGCTTCGCCCTATATTTGTGTCCAGTCAGGTACAGCAGGCAGGAACGGGCTGCTCCCAACCACCAGCTGCCTATTTGTACCTACCCGGACACAACAATATAGGGAAGCCCTTTTTTTCTTAATTATTCCATGAATTTCATGAATTTAAAAAAAAAATACGTGGAGCTTCGCCCTATTTTTGTGTCCAGCCAGGTACAACTAGGCAGCTGGGGGCTGGAATCTGCAGCGCAGGGAGGCCCAAGCTTTCTGGGCCCCACCCGCTGCAAATTGCAGTCCGCAGCCGCCCCGGAAAATGGCGCGTTCATAGAAGCGCCATCTTCTGGCGCTGTACCCAACTCATCCAGGGCCCTGGTGCGGTGGCTCACTGGGTAATAAAGGGGTTAAGGCCAGCTTGGCATTATCAGCTGGCCCTAAGCCCGAAATTCATGGGGTCACGCCAATATTAGACATGACCACCATGAATTTCTAGTAAAGTATTTAAAAAAAACACAAACACCCAGAAAAAAGTCCTTTAATTGAAATAAACACACAATTCTTTATTGTTCTAAATTAAACCATACTTACCGCCACGCCCATTCCAGCTGAAGCCAATGATCTCCAGCAATAAAAGTAAAATAATAAAGCAACATCATCCTTACCTTTCCATGGCTCCCACTACAGCTTCAGCTCTGCTACATCGAGATGACAGGCTGGACCGCAGCAGAACGCTGCCATCCAGCCTGTCATCCCGCAGACACTGAGAAGCGCAGGCATGCTTGTGCTACTCAGTGTCTGGCTGTGACGGCATCCAGATGAGCCGAGGTCATGTCCAATGAACTCGGCTCACCTCATGCACGTCACTGACAGCGTGGGAAAATTCTCACGCTGAAGCGCTGAGTGCAGGAGAATTTTCCCACGCTGTCAGTGACGTACATGAGGTGAGCCGAGTTCATTGTCGGCTCATCTGGATGCCGTCACAGTCAGACACTGAGGAGCGCAAGCATGCCTGCGCTTCTCAGTGTGTGCGGCATGGCAAGCTGGATGGCAGCGTTCTGCTGCGGTCCAGCCTGTCATCTCGATGTAGCAGAGCTGGAGCTGTCCTGGGAACCATGGAAAGGTAAGGATGAGGTTGCTTTATTATTTTTCTTTTATTGCAGGAGATCGTTGGCTTCAGCTGGAATGGGCGTGATGGTAAGTATGGTTTAATTTAGAACAATAAAGAATTGTGTCTTTATTTCAATTAAAGGACTTTATTCTGGGTGTTTGTGTTTTTTTTTTAACTTTGACTATGGGGTTAGTAATGGGGGTGTCTTATAGACGCCTCTCCATTACTAACCTGGGCTTGATGTCAGCTGGCATTATAAGCTGACATCAACCCCAACCCTATTACCCCCTGCCACCGCACCAGGGCAGCGTGGAAGAGCGAGGCTAAGTGCCAGAATTGGCGCATCCTATGGATGCGCCATTTCTGGGGCGGCTGAGGGCTGGTGTTTCTAGCCTGGGAGGGGGCCAATATTCATGGCTCCCTTCCTGGGCTATTAATATCAGCCCCCAGCTGTCTGCCTAGCCTTTGCTAGCTATTAAATTAGGGGGGACGACACGTCATTTTTTTGGGGGGGTCCTCCATTTTAATAGCTAGTAAAGGCTAGGTATTCAGCTGGGGGCTGATATTAGTAGCCTGGGAAGCTCCGTGGGTATTACCCCCTTCCCAGGCTTCAAACATCTGCCCCAGCTGTCTGCTTAACCTCCGCTAGAGACTAAAATTACGGGGAACCCCACGCCAATTTTTTTTAATAATAAATCCTTTATTTTAATATTAAATGACAAGTACAGTAACCAACACTGTCACTGTACTTATTATATATGTGACTGACATGTTTCTATCTATCTAATCTATGTGTGAAGCTCTATTCTGTCTGTTATAAATTGTCGGGTACAGATGCTGAATTGCCGGCCGGCTTTTTTAAAGAGACGGTGCATGAAAACACTATTATTTTTTTTAATAAATCCATTGCAGTAAATGACAAGTACAGTAAGCAACACTGTCACAGTACTTCATATATATGTGACTGACATATTTCTATCTATCTAATCTATGTGTGAAGCTCTATTCTGTCTGTTATAAATTGTCGGGTACCGCTGCTGAATTGCCGGCCGGCTTTTTTAAAGAGACGGTGCACGAAAACACTATTATATTTTTTAATAAATCCTTTACACTAAATGACAAGTACAGTAAGAAACACTGTCACTGTACTTCATATATATGTGACTGACATGTTTCTATCTATCTAATCTATGTGTGATTCTCTATTCCTTCTATTCTAAATTGTCGGGTACAGATGATGAATTGCCAGCCGGCTTTTTTAAAGAGACGGTGCATGAAAACACTATTATTTTTTTAAATAAATTCTTTGCAGTAAATGACAAATACAGTAAGCAACACTGTCACAGTACTTCATATATATGTGACTGACATGTTTCTATCTATCTAATCTATGTGTGAAGCTCTATTCTGTCTGTTATAAATTGTCGGGTACCGCTGCTGAATTGCCGGCCGGCTTTTTTAAAGAGACGGTGCATGAAAACACTATTATATTTTTTAATAAATCCTTTACACTAAATGACAAGTACAGTAAGCAACACTGTCACTGTACTTCATATATATGTGACTGACATGTTTCTATCTATCTAATCTATGTGTGATGCTCTATTCCTTCATGTCTAAATTGTCGGGTACCGGTGTATGCCGCTGCTGAATTGCCGGCCGGCTTTTTTAAAGAAAGCTCTTCTGAGCAGTTTGTCAGCTTTTGGACACCTTTGAAGGTGTTTTCTATGTGTTCCTATGTGTTTTTGTTTGCCTGCCATTGGTTTTAACGGTGTTCGACGGTGTTCTAAGGTGTTCGACGAACAGTTCGACGAACAGTTCCTCGAACATCCCGGTGTTCGACGAACCGAACCGAACCCGAACACTACGGGGGTGGCTCAACACTACTTACTATCTGTATTCATGTATGATTAGAAGGCATTTGCCACTTGGCATTTTTTAGTATTATGTAATTTTGGCCTCTATATTATTGCTTTAGGCACAGGCACTTTTCTATAAAGTTCATTTTTTATGTACACAAATGTTTTTCAGCAGCATACATAGATGAACGTCTTTTGACGTTATCATTGCACCTCCGTCATTGGTGCCTCTCCACCACATTGTTTTTAATATTTCTTGTGTCCTGTGTTTCATCACCTATGCTTGTTAAAATCTAATAAATATTTTTCTATGATATATTTAAACAGTTTCTCTCGCCCTTCAATACCAAGACAGGTTATTACACTTGGGGTTATTTACTGTGGAAAAACGAAGGCTTAGGGGTGATCTTATTACTATGTACAAGTATATGAGGGGACAGTACAAAGACCTTTCTACTGATATTTTTACTCTGAGGCCAGAGACGGGGACAAGGGGGCATTTTCTACGTCTGGAGGAAAGAAGGTTTAATCATAATCACAGATGCGGATTCTTTACTGTAAGAGCAGTGAGACTATGGAACTCTCTGCCGCATGATGTTGTAATGAGTGATTCACTACTAAAATTTAAGAAGGGCATGGATGCCTTTCTTGAAAAGTATAATATTACAGGTTATATATACTAGATTCCTTGATAGGGTGCTGATCCAGGGAACAAGTCTGATTGTCGTATGGAGTCGGGAAGGAATTTTTTTCCCCAATGTGGAGCTTAGTGTTTGCCACATGTTTTTTTTTGCCTTCCTCTGGATCAGCATGTTATGCTGGTGGTTGAACTAGATGGACTTAGTCTTCCTTCCACCTTAAAAACTATGTTACTATGTTAGATGTCTGACATCCATGCCCACTCCTGAGCTCTTATGTGTGGAGTCTGACCTGAATACCGATGGCCTTGTTGATACTGGTACTCAACAACTGCCCTCTTCTGCTCATAGATCCTTCCCAACATCTGCAATGTAGAGTTCCAACGCATGGGGACATCGCACACCAGTCGTTGAGCTGGAAGCTGTAAGCGCTGCTGAAGCACGGCAAGGATGGCGGAAGCTGTAGCTGACTTTCTAAAATGGGCACACACGCGGCGTACTTTGAAAAGCAGATCCGGCAGATTTGGGTAGGTTTTGAGAAACCTCTGAACCACGAGGTTAAGCACATGGGACAGGCATGGTATGTGCTTGAGCTCGCCTCGCTTCAGAGCCACCACCAGGTTCCGGCCATTGTCACACATGACCATGCCTGGCTGTAGGGTCAGTGGTGTCAGCCACAGATCAGCCTGCTACTTCAGAGCTGTCCACAACTCTTCAGCATTTTGAGGTTTGTCACCTAAGCATATTAGATTCAACACAGCCTGTTGCCGCTTGTCCAAGGCAGTGCTGCATTGCTTCCAGCTTGTGACTGATGAGTTAATTTTGGAGATGGAGGTTGAAGAGGAGGAGGAGCAGGAACTGAAGAATGGGGGGGAACCCTGATTGACCCAGAGCCCGCAATCCTCAGCGTTGGGAGGACGGGTTCCATCCCAAGGTCCGACTGGGTCCCGGCTTCCACTATATTAACCCAGTGTGCCATCAGTGAGATGTACCATCCCTGCCCACAAGCACTTGTCCACGTGTCCATGGCTGGGTGGACTTTCCCAGTAACTGCGTTGTTGAGAGCACGGCTAATGTTTTGGGACATGTGCACGTTTAATGTGGGGATGGCACACCAGGAGAAATAGTGGTGGCTGGGGGCCAAGTACCGAGGGATGTCCACCGCCATCAGGTTGCTGAAAGCTTTCGTCTTCACGAGCATGAAAAGCAACATTTCGAGCGCAAGCATTCGCAAAATATGTGAATTTAGTAGTGTGGCCTATGGGGCATTGGCTGAGTATTTGCGCTTGCGTTCCAAGGCCTGGGGTAGGGACAACTGAGCACTGTGCTGGGACAAGGACGTGGACGTCCTTGCTGATGATGCTAGTTGAGAGTGTGCAATGACACGTGCAGGGCGGGAGGCATCTTCACATGCGCCATGGACGGGGGATTGGCGTGCACGCACAACAGCAGAAGAAGCAGAGGTGTCACCCACAGACACTGATTCTGGACCCTGGGGTTTGGTCCATTTAGGAGGGTGCTTTGCTGCCATGTGCCTGATTATGCTGGTGGTGGTCAGGCTGCTAGTTTTGCCAACCCTGCTAATGCTGGCCTGGCAGGTGGTTCAAATGGCCTTTTTGGGGTTATCTGCAGAGTCTTTAAAAAGCAACCAGACTCGGGAATACCTAACAGTTGTACTGGCAACTTCCATCGTGTTGGCGTTACGGGGAACACTTTCCCACCTTGTGTCTTTGGCCATCACACTGCTTCTTCCTGACTATTGTGGTGCTACGCCTCCCTCCCCCTGTGTGTTGCAGTCCGTGCTCTGCATGTCCCACTGCCAGGTTGGGTCAGTTACTATATCATCCACCACCTCATCTTCCACTTCCACACCCTGATCCTCCTCCTGACTTTCTGGCAATTGTGTCTCATCATCATCCACCTCTTGCGACAGAAATTGCACTTCCCCACCGTTGCCTTCGTGTGACCGTGGCTGCTCAAATATTTGGGCATCGCTACACGCGTTCTCCTCTTCTCCTGCTTGAAGATGGCCAGGCGAGAGGCCCAACTCTATAAATGGAAAAGTGAACAGCTCTTCTGAGTGTCCAAGTGTGGGATCACTTGTCTCTGGGCATTCGGCATGGTAGCAGGAAGGAGGATCAGGGTGAGGAATATGCGGTTCAGACTCACGGCTACTGAGACTTGACCGTGTGGAAGACAGGGTGGGGGCAAAGAGACTGGAAGAATTATCTTCTATCCAACCAAAAACCTTTAGACACTGCTCTATGTTCAATGTTCTATTAATTGGGACAGGAAAGTCGAGTGACAAGATGTGGGTGTTTGTTGTGGCACAATTTCAGCTTGCCCATGGCCATGGCCTCGGCCTCTGCCTCTGCATGCACCATCACCATCACGTCCACTTTCCCGTCCCTTGTCATGCACCCTGCCCATTTTAAATGGAGAACAATATTTCCACGTTCACTACAAATGGCTGGATTTTAACCGCCGTTAAATGTGATACATCTGATGGAGTATTTCAATAATACTATTCTTCACAGCAACCTCGTGTGAATAGCTTCGCTGACACACTGCAATAAAATGTAAATGGTATCCAGAAATGAATGAATTTGGAACGCAGTTACATGTGATATGTCTGACAGAGAACCACGGTTTTAAAAATTGGGTCTGTAGTTTACTAATACTAATCTTCACAGTGACCTCATGTGAATAGCTTCACCGACACACTGCAACAAAATGGAAATGGAAGCCAGAAATGGCTGATTTTGGATCGCAGTTATATGTGATACGTGTTACAACTCTCCTGTTAGGTTTTTTTTTAGTTTGCTGGTCACATGACCAGTTTTGCCTATTTAATCCGGCTCCGCCCTTCTGGCATTGCTGGACTTCATTTGTATTTACTACTGTTGAGCTAGCTTGGTGCTCTGTTGCCGTTCTCTGTTAGATTTGCTAGGTCTTCTGAGCTCTTTACTTTTTGTTGTGTGTTTGTCTTTGACTGCTACGATTTCTGCTAGGAGGTGTCCAACTTTTCCCAGTCCCTAGTTCTTGTAGGGATTCCTCCCTCACATCTATAGGTCTTCGTACAGACTAGCCGAGGACTTTAGTGGGTCTGATCGCAGGATCAGGTTCCCCGTTACATCGTAGGGATCTAGTTTAGTT
The DNA here is from genome assembly GCF_046119375.1 of Phyllobates terribilis. Classification (NCBI taxonomy): domain Eukaryota; kingdom Metazoa; phylum Chordata; class Amphibia; order Anura; family Dendrobatidae; genus Phyllobates; species Phyllobates terribilis. Next base: position 514,825,074 of record NW_027362763.1, on the reverse strand, counting down.
CTATTGTAGGGACAGATCTCCTGTCTTTCCTTAGTCTCTGTAGCAGATCATAACAATACGTCTGACAGAGAACCACGGTTTTAAAAAGCGGGCCTGTAGTTTACTAAAACTGTTCTTCACAGCGACCTTGTGTGAATAACTTTGCTGACACACTGCAACAAAATGTAAATGGAAGCCAGAAGTGGCTGATTTTGGAACGCAGTTATATGTGATACGTCTGACGGAGAACCACGGTTTTAAAAAGCGGGCCTGTAGTTTACTAATACTATTCTTCTCAATGACCTCTCCTGTCTTTCCTTAGTCTCTGTAGCAGATCATAACAGTAAGTCCAGCCTTAAAAAAAAAAAAAAAAAAATTTCTCTAAGGAAAGACCTCCAGTTTTCCATCATGGTCTCGGTTCAAGATTTGGCTCAACGCTTGCAGGGACTCTCTCTGGAGGTGGCCAAGCTCCAACAACACGTGAGTAGCTGTTCTGGAGTTCATTTTGTGGAACCAAAGGTATGTCTGCCTGATCTATTTTTTGGCGAACAACAAGATTTTTTTCTTTTAAAAATGCTTGTCTATTATATTCGTTTGAGACCCGGATCCTCTGGTGATGAATCACAGAGCATAGGGTTCATAATGTCACTTTTGCGCAAAGATCCTCAGGGATGGGCCTTCTCTCTCCAACCTAGTGATCCGTGCTTTAGATCAGTGGATAGTTTTTTTTCTGCTTTGGGTTTATTGTATGATGATCCTGATCGTGTCTCATCTGCTAGTCTGAATTAAGACGTTTGAGGCAGGGATCAGGTAATGTGGAAAAATATTGTTCTCACTTCCGTCGGTGGTCTGCCCAGGTGGGGTGGAATGATTCAGCTTTGAAAAGCTTGTTTCTTGCAGGACTAGGTGAAAGGGTTAAGGATTTACTGATTGCTTATCCCACACCTGGAAACTTGCAGGAGGCAATGCAATTAGCTATACGGGTGGACAGGAGACAGCGTGCAAGGGTTAATGAGAGCAAATCCTCTGCTATGTCAGCTTCGAGTCCTGAGAGGTTCAGTGCTGACAATGGTGAGCCGATGGAAATTGGGGCCATGACACCACGCTCTCAGGAAAAAGACCGCCGACTTTCTGAAGGCTTGTGTTTCTATTGCGGAAATTCTGGTCATTTTATTAAGAGCTGTGTGCTTCGTATGAAGAAAGAAAAAAAAATGGTCAGTCATGCCCGTATTGCCTGTTTAAATTCCCATGGAGTATTCCTATCTGCTACTACTGCTGCTCAGGATGAATTAATTGAATTTCGGGTATTTGTGGATTGTGGATCTACTCTGAATGTGATTGATGGGGGATTCTTGGAAAAACTTAGATTAGAACCTAAAACGTACAGACTAGCCGAGGACTTTAGCGGGTCTGATCGCAGGATCAGGTTCCCCGTTACATCGTAGGGATCTAGTTTAGTTCTATTGTAAGGACAGATCTCCTGTCTTTCCTTAGTCTCTGTAGCAGATCATAACAATACGTCTGACAGAGAACCACGGTTTTAAAAAGCGGGCCTGTAGTTTACTAAAACTGTTCTTCACAGCGACCTTGTGTGAATAACTTTGCTGACACACTGCAACAAAATGTAAATGGAAGCCAGAAGTGGCTGATTTTGGAACGCAGTTATATGTGATACGTCTGACGGAGAACCACGGTTTTAAAAAGCGGGCCTGTAGTTTACTAATACTATTCTTCTCAATGACCTCTTGTGAATAGCTTCACTGACACACTGCAGCAAAGTGGAAATGGAGGCCAATATTTTTGACATTCAGTTCAAATTTCTGGATTTTTATCGCTGTAATATGGAAAAGATCTGGCTGTATTCTGCAGTGCTAACAAGCAAATGAAGCAAAAAATGGTGTACTCTGGATTGCTTCTAAAGCTAATAACCAGGATTAGGATAAAAAAAAATTAGCCCTGGCCCCTGATATCTGGGGCTATGTTTACAAATATCTGTCACAGCAGCAGCAGACAGTACTTGCTATGGACCCTCTTGTGCTTTATGCATTGCAGTCTGCCACATACACTGCTTGCGTAACTCCTGTTATCACCACTAAATATATACATCTGGATTAGTCCTCAGGAGAACTGTTAGTTCAGATGGATATATAGATATTCTGTGGAATACTTTTACTAACTATAAATATTCAACTCTGTCCCTGACTCAGCAGCAGCTCTCCCTACTCTGCCTGTTTCTGGGGTAGACTGTGACAAGCCTAGCGTCATCGGGTCTTAAATAGACCTGATGACACTGTGCGGCCAGCCAATCACTGTAATGCCCACAACCAACATGGCTATGGCATTACAGTGCATGGCAAGCAATCCCTGCAAGTTCATTGGCATTCTAAAGAGCGCCAAACATGCAGGGCGGGGACTTGAGCTCCCGCCCGAGCAACCCGGTGCACCGAGTTTGTCGAGCACCGTGATGCTCTGGCGAGTACCGAGTAGTGGCGAGCATGTTCACATCACTAATGAACAGAGCTGGGTCACATATTACACCACTGCCCCCACAGAAGTGGATGGATCGGTGTCACACATTACATACATTAGATACTGCATATCTAATCCCATCCTGCATATCTAATCCCATCACTCCGCTGAGTCCTACGCCTAATACCATCATGTGATACACTACACTGAATCCTTTATCTAATCCCAGCATGTTCTACTCTAAGCGTATCTAATCGCAGCATTTGATGCACTCCGTGTATCTAACTAACCCCACCTTATGATACAGTGAGTAGCACAAACTAACAGAATCTATGCTGCCGGCTGTTCTCAGCAACACTATCTACTTGTCAGTATCACTTTACAGTCACCAACCAAAATGGCTGCACACTGTGATCCACAACTTCTTCCTCTCTTATCTTTTGTCAAACATCCAGAAGGGGAGGAGAGGAGGAGATGTCACACATGTGAGCACATCAGTCATAATATGAGCTAGTTTTACACTAGGTTTTCATGACAAATTTCAGCAGATCCTCCCCCTAGTGTTTAAAAATGGAAAATGTCAAACCTTTTAAAATCATTTTTCATATTTTACTCCATTAAAAACAAATGATAATATTTAAAAAAAAAAAATAAAACATTAACTTGAATTTTTTTTATGGCGCCTTCCCTTTAATTGTTTATATTCTGAAGCCCTTTGCCATTATATGCAAAGGTTTTACCTAACCTATGTTTAATGCAATATTTCCAGATATCACCTTTGTAAGAATTATCAAGTCGCTTAAAAATATTTAAAGTTAATTTCCCGACCAATTTCTACTATTCTCAATTTACAAGATTCACAAATGACTGTCTTTTATATAAATTAATATTATAGAACAAGTATCACTGCTCATATCACTTAGAATATAACTGATTTATGCAAGTCCTCTACCTATACCCAAACACTTCAAACTTCTACAAGAATGTGATGAGATGGATTTTCAAGTCTAATGAATTCACTGTATCATATTATGTCCAAATAGAGGGGACTTGAAATGCTTTTTAGCTCAGTGCAAGGCCCAATAACTGTATAACTGGTAACAAAAATTCCACTACATATGAAAGAAAATATTAACTGTGTGCTTTAAATATACAGTCATTTTTGGATTAAGTTTTATTAGTGGTTTATATTATATTGTTTTTTTATAGATTTTATTTCCTTTTGTAAGGCTGTTTAAAGCAGCGGTGAGGAACTTTCTTTCTGCCCAGGGCCATTTTGACATTTAAGCCATCCTTCGGGGGCCATACAAATTGTGCCCACAAAGCACATCCTGATGCTGGCACTCGTGTCAGGATGTAATCTTTCATTACATGCGCCTCATTGTTCAGTAGTGAACGCTGTGTGCGCATAATCACAGAGCAAGAAGAAATTAAAAGGCCAGTGACCATCAAAACCTAGCTGCCAGCAAAAGCACTGCAGTCAACAGGAATCTGCCCTGGGCTGAAGAAAAGGTCATTGTGGGCCGTAAATGGCCCTCAGGCCTGAGGTTCCCCATCCCTTGTTTGAAGGTACTTTTTATAGCTTTTTTCAATGAAAGTTAAGCTCGATATAACTCGTATAACTCGGTTTGATGATGAAATTAATAGGTGACAGTGTCGTGAAGGTGTTTTTTTCAACTACTTCATTCCATAGATATTGGAATGTCTTTGTTTTCTTTGACCTTCTGGCTTCCATGTGCATTGTTAACACTCTTCTAATCCTATTATAAAAGACGGAAGACACAACTGCACTTAAACTTATAGTGAGACTGAGAGCATGAGTAAAAAATGCATATATTCAATTCTGTACCAAAATATAGCAAATAAGATAAATTTTATACTGACCATTGAAATGTTAAAAGAGTAACCATATTACTGAATAATGACAAATAGCTGTATCAATAAGACAACTTTCTATCTGTAGAAGTCATTTGTCACAAATGTATAAAAAAACTATCATATACATACAGTATATACAAATAAACTACCGTATATAAAAAATCTAAAATATTAAATGCAGTCCAGTACATGCGTTTACATGAATACATACCTGGATAATTTGCAGGGTGAATCATAGAAATTCAAACTATAAGAGCCAAAAAAAGCAGACACAAGTAAAGGTAAAATAAACTTTGTTATTCAAATTTATATATTCCTAACTCCCCACCATATTTACTTATCATGCTTATATATAGTGGTATTTGATTCCTTGCTGTTCTTGTAAGTTTGCCCACTGACAAAGACATGAACAGTCTATAGTTTTAAGGGAAGGTTAATTTTAACATTTATAGATAGAATATCCCCAAAAAATTCAAGAAAATCACATTGTATAAATTAGATACATTTTTTGCATTTTTCAGTGAGAAATAAGTATTTGATCCCATACAAACCATTATGAGTTCTGGCTCCTACAGACCAGTTAAACACTGCTAATCAACTTGTTACCTGCATTACATAGTCACCTGTATAAAAGACTCCTGTCCACAGACTCAATTAATCAGTCAGACTCTAACCCCTACAAGATGGGCAAGACCAAAGAGCTTTCTAAGAATGTCAGGGACAAGATCATAGACCTGCACAAGGCTGGAATGGGCTACAAAACCATAAGTAAGATGCTGGATGAGAAGGAGACAACTGTTGGTTGTCCATGCACCATGCAAAATCTCACCTCGTGGGGTATCATTGATCATGAGGAAGGTGAGATATCAGCCTGAAACTACACGGGGGCAGCTTGTTAATGATCTCAAGGCAGCTGGGACCACAGTCACCAAGGAAACCATTGGTAACACATTACGCTTTTAAGTTTTAAAATCCTGCAGTGCCTGCAAGGTCCCCCTGCTCAAGAAGGCAAATGTGCAGGCCCATCTGAAGTTTGCCAATGAACACCTGGATGATTCTGTGAGTTATTGGGAGAAGGTGCTGTGGTCAGGTGAGACAAAAATTGAGCTCTTTGGCATTAACTCAACTCGCCGTGTTTGGAGGAAGAAAAAGGATGAGTACAACCCTAAGAACATCATCTCAACTGTGAAGTATGGTGGGGGAAACATTATACTTTGGGGGTGCTTTTCTGCAAAGGGGACATGACGACTGCACCGTACTGAAGGGAAGATGGATGGGGTCATGTATCGTGAGATTTTGGCCAACAACCTCCTTCCCTCAGTAAGGGCATTGAAGATGGGTCGTGGCTGGGTCTTCCAGCAAGACAATGACCCAAAACATACAGCCAAGGCAATAAAGGAGTGTCTCAAAAAGAAGAACAATAAGGTCATGGAGTGGTCTAACCAGTCTTCAGACCTTAATCCCATAGAAAACTTATGGAGGGAGTTGAAACTCAAAATCTTAATGATTTAGAGATGATCTGCAAAGAGGAGTGGACCAAATTTCCTCCTGACATGTGCGCAACCCTCATCATCAACTACAAAAAACATCTGACTCCTGTGCTTGCCAACAAGGGTTTTGCCACCAAGTATTAAGTGTTGTTTGCAAAAAAAATTATCTAATTTATACAATGTGATTTTCTTTATTTTTTTTTGGATATTCTATCTCTCAATGTTAAAATTAACCTACCCTTAAAATTATAGACTGTTCATATCTTTGTCAGAGGGAAAACTTACAAAAACAGCAAGTGATCAAATACTTATTTCCCCTACTGTATCTCAGAATAACTATTAGGGACAGGGGGAGTATGAGCAGACTAAGAAGTCTTCTGTGATTTACATTATGCCGCGCATGCTGGGTATCAGTTTTACTTGCATACTGATTTCACTGGTTGACACTACATTCTTGTAATGTAACTCACCCTCGTTGAGTTAAAGGGGTGGTCCGAAGTCCAAAGTAATTTTCCTCCTAAATCACTATCTATTTAGTACCATAATCAAAACTATTTACTAATACACTTGAATTAAAAATTCCCTATCCCTCCCTAATTACACTATCTAACTGCTTTTCTATTATTTTTTTCACTTCATTGCAGTGCATGCTGGGATACTCAAATGAAGTGCTATGAGAGTACAGAGGCTGCAGTCACTGCCACAGCACCTGCTCCCCCCCACCCCCTTGAAATGAAGCTCATTTCAGGAACTGGGCTAGTCCCTGCAAAATGTGCACTCTGACAGCATATTCCCTATTGCTGCCTCAGATCAGCAGTAACAAACTGGTAGCAGAGAAGTGGTTGTCATTGGTCTCTGCACGCTGGGCATTCTGACAATACGCTCTGTTGTTGGCTCATTACTGCTCATCTGAGTCAGCAACAGAAAGTGCGCTGTCATTGTGCACAATGCACATTGTGCTGGGACAGCCCAGCTCCTGAAACGAATGTCATTGATGACGCTTCATTTATGGGAGGGATCAGGGCTGCGGCAGGATGAAAATGACTTTGAACTTTGGATTACCCATTTAAGCAGGAAGGAGCTGGCTGTCAATCAGGATGTCAGCAGTAACATTCAGTCTACAGATCATAACAAAAGAGAAGGAACTGCTCTGTCAAAGGGACATCACAGGATGTTGGGGAATATGCCTTTGGCATATTTGAATGAATAATATTTTTACATATCAGTATACATGAGACCTGGACATCTTTTTCATATGTTTGCATACCTTTTATTATAGTTGAAGCTGTTTTGCTATAGTGCAAAAATAATTCATATATAATGAAATAAACATAGTATGTTAAAATATTCATCCCCTTCCATTGTGAACATACTGCACTTCTTAATATTTCACTTTATGAAAATGTGCCAGGGGGATTCTAATGAAAGCAGTGGGTTTTAAAACATCTGCTGCTCATTATAGCATTTTATCATTTATTTGGTTAAGGAAAGAAATCTCAGTACAGTTTTGTATACAGTGATAAAAAAACTTCCTATTGAATTACATTTGCCATAACATGAAAACATTTGTGGAGCAAAGGTAAAATGTTTAGAAAACATTAGAAAATAAATGATCCAGTCCTGAAGGAAATAAAAAGTATAAGAAGTACTTTGTGGGAACAATTAAACATAAATTCCTAAAGTAGAGCAAATTGAGGCAGGTGCTGGTATATACCATGCAAAGCCTCTGAAGACAAAGGTTCTTGCTAGAAATGAGTGGATCTGCCGAGATTCAAATTTGGCAATTCACGTGGAATTTACAGGGAAATTTGATTTGCTGCAAAGTTATTTGATGTGAATTGAATGTTCCTTATTTTACTCTGGGTTCTCTCCAAACCCCAGAGCTTAATCCCACTGCTAACCTGTCCCACTATCCCCACAGCAAATTGACTGGTCCACCATGCCTCTTTTGTTCTCTTCCACTGTCACACACTTTATTTTCGGCTGCTTCAGTTCAGGCCCTGACTTGTGGCGCATCAAGGCCATCTGACTTCACAGCTTTCCATTCATGCTGCTCAGACAACTTATATCATAATGTCACAATGTCACAATGAAAGTCACGATGGCATGGCATGCAGGGACATAGAGGCTTAGTCGGGCCAGAAGTCATGAACATACTACCAAAGAGGATATGCGTGATGGAAGAAGGGGAAAAGAGAAGGCGTGAAGGAGTGGACAGTGTACTGTAAGGTAGGTGGGACAAATGAATGCTGAGGTGTGTACTATTTCTTTCCAAACTTTTGCTTGGCCCTATACAGGCCAGAAAAGTGGCTGTCACAGCTGGCTGTAATTTTGCTAAATTCACGGGGCGTGAGTTATGAAAATCCATATCCTGGAGAATACTAATTATTGTAGACTTCTAGGAGACGCTAATTACACTCTAATAAATTTGCTCATCTCTAGTAGAGATGAGCGTTGTTCTACTCGAACTGTTCGCCAATCTCAAATTCGAGCTGTTTTGGGCGGTGTTCGAGCCGTTCGGCGAACACGAACAATTTGAGAAAAATTCGGCTGTTCGAGGTTATGTTCGATAACTGTTCGTGCACCAAAATCATAACTGGATTTTTTCTCAGTAATGATGAAAATTAATGTTAATACGCAGTTTGAGTGTACAGCGGGGTGGGGGGAGGGGCAGGGGATGGATCTCTGCAGGAACAATGAAGATCTCCATTTTTTTTTTCTCTTTCCCGCATTTACAGTGGGGAGGTGCAATCTGTCAGCCTATCAGCAGCGCACACACGGAGCGAAGTGCTTTTTTTCACACAAGCAAGGGCATGTGTCATTGGCAGTGTATGTCACATGTCCTTGCCCTATAAGACCAAGCCATTTTCCCCGTCGCCACCATTTTCTCACTGCTGCAGCTGCGTGTTAGACGGCACCGCTGTTGCTGTGTGCGCTATTCCTTGTTAATTTCAAGCCAATTTTCGCACAAATCTACAGATAGCTTGGGAGTAGGAAATAGTTGTGATTGCAGTCCTTTTAAGGACTAGGTTACAGCATTTCCTACGACTTTTATCAGGCAGGTCTGTGCTCTTAAATAGATAGATTGTGGGAGTAAAGACTAATTGTAATTGGAGTCCTTTTCAGGACTAGGTTACATCAGTTCCTATCAGTTTTTGCCAGGCAGGTCTGTGCCAGTGCTGTGCAAGTTTTTTTCACAGCATTTGGCTGAATCTAGCAAAGCTAATCCTTTTTGGCCTATTGCAGAGTGTGTTAGTCAGTGGAGTAACCTATCTGTTTTGCAAGATATACCACCTGTGTATAGAATACCAATTTTTTTACTGCACCTAGTGAAGTAAAATCTTTTGGGCATAGCATCATTCTATTAGTCCATCTATACTGACCTCCATCAGGTTGCAAATTGAATATAATTTTTTTCTGCATCTAGCTCTGAAAAAATATTGGGCTTCTGGCTGTGTGTGGGACTTGTTGTATTAGTCCATCTATACTGACCTCCATCAGGTTGCAAACTGCATATACTTTTTTCTTCATCTACCTCTGAAAAAATATTGGGCTTCTAGCTGTGTGTGGGACTTGTTCTATTAATCCATCTATACAGACCTCCATCAGGTTGCAAACTGAATATATTTTTTTCTGCATCTACCTCTGAAAAAATATTGGGCTTCTAGCTGTGTGTGGGACTTGTTGTATTAGTCCATCTATACTGACCTCCATCAGGTTGCAAACTGAATATATTTTTTTCTGCATCTACCTCTGAAAAAATATTGGGCTTCTAGCTGGGTGTGGGACTTGTTGTATTAGTCCATCTATACAGACCTCCATCAGGTTGCAAACTGAATATATTTTTTTCTGCATCTACCTCTGAAAAAATATTGGGCTTCTAGCTGTGTGTGGGACTTGTTGTATTAGTCCATCTATACTGACCTCCATCAGGTTGCAAACTGAATATATTTTTTTCTGCATCTACCTCTGAAAAAATATTGGGCTTCTAGCTGTGTGTGGGACTTGTTCTATTAATCCATCTATACAGACCTACATCAGGTTGCAAACTGAATATATTTTTTTCTGCATCTACCTCTGAAAAAATATTGGGCTTCTAGCTGTGTGTGGGACTTGTTGTATTAGTCCATCTATACTGACCTCCATCAGGTTGCAAACTGAATATATTTTTTTCTGCATCTACCTCTGAAAAAATATTGGGCTTCTAGCTGTGTGTGGGACTTGTTCTATTAATCCATCTATACAGACCTCCATCAGGTTGCAAACTGAATATATTTTTTTCTGCATCTACCTCTGAAAAAATATTGGGCTTCTAACTGTGTGTGGGACTTGTTGTATTAGTCCATCTATACTGACCTCCATCAGGTTGCAAACTGAATATATTTTTTTCTGCATCTACCTCTGAAAAAATATTGGGCTTCTAGCTGTGTGTGGGACTTGTTCTATTAATCCATCTATACAGACCTCCATCAGGTTGCAAACTGAATATATTTTTTTCTTCATCTACCTCTGAAAAAATATTGGGCTTCTAGCTGTGTGTGGGACTTGTTCTATTAATCCATCTATACAGACCTCCATCAGGTTGCAAACTGAATATATTTTTTTCTGCATCTACCTCTGAAAAAATATTGGGCTTCTAGCTGTGTGTGGGACTTGTTGTATTAGTCCATCTATACTGACCTCCATCAGGTTGCAAACTGAATATATTTTTTTCTGCATCTACCTCTGAAAAAATATTGGGCTTCTAGCTGTGTGTGGGACTTGTTCTATTAATCCATCTATACAGACTTCCATCAGGTTGCAAACTGAATATATTTTTTTCTGCATCTACCTCTGAAAAAATATTTGGCCTTCTGGCAGTGTGTGGGACTTTCTCTATTAGTCCATCTATACTGACCTCCATCAGGTTGCAAATTAAAAATAATTTTTATCTGCATCTAGCTCTGAAAAAATATTTGGCCTTCTAGCAGTGTGTGGGACTTTCTCTATTAGTCCATCTATACTGACCTCCATCAGGTTGCAAATTGATTATAATTTTTTTCTGCATCTAACCCAGCCAATAGTTTTGGCCTAATACCACAGTTTGGCCACTCAGCTCTGCTCGGTTCCCATCCATTGTTTTTTTGTGCAAACAACTCCAGAGTTGTTAATTAGTTAACCACCAAAATGAGTGGAAAAAGGCCTGCTACTGGTGGAAAGGGGAATAGGCGTGTTGGGAAGGGGAAAAAAGGTTGTGTCCGTGGGGTAGGTGTTAAAGCAACAGTAACATCTGCAGAAGAAAGACCATCTTCCAGCCAAACTAAAATGTCTACTTCTTTTAGCGGACAATGTGATAAGATCCCTTTCTTACGGCCATGCCAATCGCTACAAATTCCAGATGAGGCACAAAAACAGCAGGTGCTTCAACGGATATCAAGTGCTCCTTTAAGTGGGCTCTCCTCCACATCAACTTCAACATCACAAATACTCCAGTCCTCAAAGGTGTCACCCCAATCGCACTTGCTTCCTCACAGCTCCCAAATCTCCAGCTGCCCCTCTGAGTATGAGGTAGAACAGATGGTTGAGTCTGCAGAGCTGTTTACTCATACTATAGCCTGGGAATCAGAGGTCGACTCCAGCGCTTCTGTGAATCCAGACGAGGAAATGATCTGCACTGATGCCCAGAATCTTTATGAGTCGGATCCAGGACCAGACGCAGAAGGTTCTGACCATAATGTAGACCCTCATTCCCAAACTGTAACTCCTGTTGGTGGAGACAATGAGGAAGACGATGATAAGACTCAAATACCTGATTGGAGCGACAACTTTAGTTTTTTGTCAGGGCAGGAACAGGTTGGCTCTGAGGACGACGGGTGTGATAACGCACAGGGTGATGATGATGAGGTTGGAGATCCCACTTACTGTCAACTAACAGTCAGCCAAGAGATGAGGTCAGCAGAGGAGGTGGAGGAAGATGCTAGTGACGACGAGGTCAGGTTGCGCCTTCCTGGACAGAGACGTAGTACTGGAAGCACGTCAACAACTGCATCCTCAAACACAACTCTGCCTCTCACCACAAGTCGTGGTGGCTCTTCAGGTCGCATGGGTGCTAAGCCTTGCATAGCCTGGGCATTTTTTCAGATCGATAAAGGTGACCCAACTCGTGTTATCTGTAACATTTGTCAGCAAAAGCTAAGTAGAGGCCAAAAAATACATAGTTTGAGTACTTCATGCATGAACCGGCACATGGACATGAAGCATAAGTTGCAGTGGGAAGCTCAGTGTGCTACAATGCGGCCTAGCCAGCCGGGCCAACCACCGTCTGCCATATCTTGTGCATCCGCGGCCTCTTCATCCTCTGTGACTGGGAGGACTGCAGTCACACCTGTTTTGGGGCGCAGACCTTCCACCTCTTTACCCGCAACAGCCAGCGTGATTGGCAGGTCATCATTTTCTTTGGAGGTGGTAACACCAGCTGGTGTTGAGCGCTGTCCGACATCGATAGCACCACCTTTGGATCAAGGCAACCTAACATGTCCGCCTGCATCTTCCTCACAGAACGGCAGTTTGCCGGGGACACCCTTATCAACCCCGTCTAAGCACAATAGCCAGCCCTCGGTCCCTCAGATGTGGACAAGTAAAAGACCATTTCCTCCTAGACATGAGAAAGCTAAGAGGTTGAATTTCACCATCTGCAAGTTCTTGGCTACAGAAATGCTGCCTTTCCGCCTGGTGGACACAGAGGATTTTCGAGACCTTATGTCCGTCACAGTGCCCCAGTACCAGATGCCCAGTCGGCACTACTTCTCAAAGAAAGGTGTGCCTGCGCTCCACCAGCATGTCGCACACAACATCACCGCTTCTTTGAGAAACTCTGTGTGTGACAGGGTGCATTTCACCACAGACACTTGGACGAGTAGGCATGGACAGGGGCGTTACATGTCGCTGACTGGGCACTGGGTAACTATGGTGACAGCAGGACAAGGGGCTGCTGTCCAAGTCTTGCCGTCCCCACGAGTTGTGCGTCAATCCTCTTTATGTCAAAGTTCCTCCACTGCTTCTGCCTCCTCAACCTCCTCTCGGTCTTCCACCTGCACCCAAAGCCTGTCTGGTCATGCCACAAGCTTTCTAACTGCGCAGAAGGGATCCTGCACACCTCCTTACTATGCTGGCAGTAGGGCTCAACGTCATCAGGCGGTTTTTACTTTGAAATGTCTGGGAAATGTGAGTCACACAGCTGAGGAGTTGTGGTCAGCTCTGGAGAACCAATTTCATGAATGGTTGTCTCCACTGGACCTGAAACCAGGGAAGGCCGTGTGCGACAATGCTGCAAACCTGGGTGCGGCCCTTCGCTGGGGCAATGTCACACACGTGCCTTGTATGGCTCACGTGTTGAACCTGGTTGTCCAGCAATTTTTAGCCCACTATCCCAGACTAGATGGCCTTCTGCAGAGGGCACGGTCGCTGTGTGCTCACTTTCGCCATTCGCATCCCGCAGCTCAGCGACTTACATCTCTACAGAAGTCGTTGGGCCTGCCACTTCACCGGCTAAAATGCGATGTGCCTACCCGGTGGAATTCAACTCTGCACATGTTGCAGCGACTGTGGCAGCACCGACAAGCCCTGGTGCAATACGTTCTGACGTATAGCCTGGGCCAACGAGATCCAGAGGTGGGGCAAATCACGCTGGAGGAGTGGTCTCAGATCAGGGACCTATGCACCCTTCTGCACAGTTTTGAAATGGCGACGAAGATGTTTAGTGCTGACGATGCCATTATCAGCATGACTATTCCGGTGATTTACATGCTGGAGCACATGTTAAACAGAATTCGGAGTCAGGTGGTGGCACAAGAGGAGGTAGAGGAAGTAGAGGAGGAGGAGTTGTATGCGGAAGGGCTAACATCTGCAAGGTCCAGACGGTCGGCAGCACCAAGGCGGCAGGCATGTGAGGGTGGGGGAGATGGTTTTACCAGGGCGCATGGTAGCAGCCAAACTAGTGAGGAAGGTGCAGGAGCCCAGGAATAAGTGGAGGACGAACTGATGGAAGACTCATCAGATGAGGGAGACCTTGATCACATTTCTGTTGTGCGAGGTTGGGGGGAGAGGACAGAGGTAGGAAGCATGATTGTTACCTCGCCACCAACACAACAGGGACTTGGTGCTCCTGGATGCGCAACACACATGAGTGCCTTCTTGCTGCACTACCTGCAACATGACCCTCGAATTGTGAGAATTAGAAATAATCCTGACTACTGGGTTGCCACACTGTTAGATCCCCGGTACAAATGTAAATTTGCAGAAATTATTCCTGCCATAGAAAGGGATGCATGCATGCAGGAGTATCAGCAGAGACTGTTTCAGAATCTTACATGTGCTTTTCCACAAAATTCCAGTGGTGCACGTAGTGAATCTCACAGTTCCAACTTGCCAACCGTGGGACCGTCAAATGTTCAGCACTCAAACCGTAACAGAACCACAGTATCTGCTGGTAACATCAATTTTGCGGAATCATTTCACCACTTTTTTAGCCCATCCTTTGCAAGGCCACAGGAGACAAGAAGTCTGACACATAGTCAACGCTTAGAGATGATGGTACAGGAGTATCTCCAAGTAAACATTGAAGCCACGACTGTGTCACTGGACCCTTGCTCTTTTTGGGCTTCCAATCTGGATAAATGGCCGGAGCTAGCCACTTACGCCTTGGAGATCTTGTCATGCCCCGCAGCCAGCGTTCTGTCTGAACGTGTGTTCAGCGCTGCTGGTGGTGTGCTGACAGATAAGCGCAAGCGGCTCTCCACTGATAATGTAGACAGACTCACGTTCATAAAGATGAACAAATCATGGATCCGAAACGACTTTTCTACACCTGTGTCATCCTAGGGAGAGTAAAAGCTTGATGATTGGTTAAAATCACCCTACCAACCGTTTTAAGCTTTCAAATTACTAATCATGTTTATCTGTATCTTGGCTGGAAAATAATTTGGGCTTTGTAGCAGTGTGCAGCACTGATTCTATTAGGCCATCTATAATAAGCTCCACCAGATTTAAAATTACTAATCATGTTTATCTGTATCTTGACTGGAAAATAATTTGGGCTTTGTAGCAGTGTGCAGCACTGATCCTATTAGGCCATCTATACTAAAGCTTCACCAGATTTAAAATTAATAATATTTTTTAGCTGCATCTAGCCCGGAAAATAATTTTGGGGCTCCGAGATGCGCAAGACACATAAGTGCCTTCTTGCTGCACTACCTGCAGCATGACCCTCATATTGTCAGAATTCGAAGTAATCATGACTACTGGGTTGCCACACTCTTAGATCCTCCAAACTTTTCGATCAACCTTTTCATTTTAATAAAGACCAAAAAAATGGTCATTTTTGAAATTATAAGCATTAGCAGGTTGTTAGAAACTGAAATCAAACAGTTTTCAACTCAAAACTTTATTCTAGGTGATGTTACATTTTCACATAGGACCCCTTGTTCGAAAGGAGCTTCTGAACTCTCTCGTCCATTGAATTTGTCAGGTTTTGGATGGTTTCTGCTTCAATTGTTTTGCATGAGGACAGAATACCCTCCCAGAGCTGTTGCTTAGATGTGAACTGCCTCCCGCCATCATAGACACTCCTTTTAATGATGCTCCAAAGGTTCTGAATGGGGTAGAGGTCAGGGGAGCATGGGGGTCACACCATAAGTTTGTCCCCTTTTCTGCCCATATCACCAGAGATGCAGATGTTTTATGTGCAGCATGAGATGGTGCATTATCATGCAGAAAAATGATCTTGCTGTGAAATACACGGTTCTTCTTCTTGAACCATGGCAGGAAGTGCTGTTTGAGAAAATCCACATACATTATGGAGTTCATCTTTAGCGCCTTCAGGGATCCTAAAGGGGCCGACAATCTCTCTCCCCATGATTCCAGCCCAAAACATTACTCCACCTCCTCCTTGTTGGCGCTGTAGCCGTGTTTGCGTGGGGTGTCCATCAACCAGCGATCCTCCACTCCATCCATCTGGACCATCGAGCGCTGCATGGCACTCATCCGTGAACAAAACAGTTTTGAAATCAGTCTTCATGTAATGTTTGGCCCACTGGAGCCGTTTCTGCTTGTGTGAAGTGGATAGAGGAGGTCGACAGGATGGCGTATGCACAGCTGCAAACCTCTGAAGGACCCTGCATCTTGTTGTTCGGGGGACGTTGGAGGCACAAGCAGCTTCAAAAACTTGTCTGCTGCTATGACAAGGCTTTTTTGCCGCTGCTCTTTCAACCTGACGTAATTGCCTGTAGGAAAGAGTCCTCAATTTGCCCTTATCAGCACGCACACGTGTGTACTGTGAATTAGCTACATACTTCTTGATTGCCAAGACACTTCATCCTGATCATCGCACAATGTTGATTGTAGTCATGCCTTGACCTAAACACTCCACAATTTGTTGCTTCTCAGCAGCCGACACATCCTTTTTCTTTCCCATTTTGGCAGAAAATGTAGGCTGCTTAATAATGTGAGACAGCCTTCTAAAGTAGTCTTGCCTTTCATTGGACACACCTGCCAAACTAATTAGCACAGGTGTCTGCAATTGCTTACAGTGATATAAAGAGCCCTGACACACATCACCATCAATGAGTTTAACTGACAAACAAACAAATTCTTCCCTTATCACTCCTAAACACTTTTTGCATAATAATTTGGAACACAGTGTACATGTGCTTTTCCACAAAACACCAGTGGTTCACGTAGTGAATCTTACAGTTCTAACTTGCCAACCGTGGTCTGTATGGAGTTGTTCAATAAAGGGCCCAAAATTAAGATAACATAGATGGGAGAGGTCTCTATGAATAGGAATTCCTAAGTATTTGATACCCTGTGAGGGCCAGGCAAAGTGAAAGTTGGACTGGATGGAATCCTATATGGATTTGGGGAGGGAGACATCGAGGGCTCAGACTTCGCTGCATTGATTTTAAAATTTGACCATGTAACAAAGTGATCTATTTCAGCCATAACAGCATGGATGGATATATGTGATTGAGTGATATATACTAGGTCATCATCAGCAAATAGAGAGCACTTGTACTCGGTGCCTCCCACCTCAATCCACCTAATATTGGGGTTATGGCGAATTGATGAGAGCAGGTGCTCCGTCACTAGGATGTATAAGAGAGGGGACAGAGAACATCCCTGCCTTGTCCCACTGGTGATTGTGAAAGGTGATGAAAATGTTCTGACGCGCCCCCTGGGCCTTGGGACACCCGGAGCCAGACCCTTTTTGGTGGATGCTGGTGGTTGTAGTCTCCGTGGCGACACAACTAACACATGGAAAAGTGACAAGTACATATAGTCATGCGAAAAGAAAAGAGGTGGAGGAGTAAAAGGAGGGGGAGACACAGATATAGGCATGTCATGCCCTTCTAAAATCCAAAAAGTGAGAAGCCGACACGTTCAGTCCGCTCCTGCCTGTGCCACCTCCGTGTCGCCGGGTTTGTGCCAGAGCCGCGGTGAACCCTGACGGCCAGCCCCCCTCTCCCAATACTAGTGCCTGTCCGCTGGTGGGTCGAGCGAGCCCCCCTGTGGTGGAGGCAGCTCTAAGCTTTTTAATTTAAATTGTCTCTCTAATTTGAATAAATACACTTTAAATCCATTTACAAGGATCTATTGGAGGGCAAGTCTCATGCCAGCAGCCGCGTAATTACAGCTCCAGTAGCGTCCACTAAAGCTGCTGCAGTTAAAAAGCTTTTATAAGGATCGAGCTCGGCTGTCCACCGCAAGGCATCCTACTGCCAGTCCGAGCCCCTATGCCTTGGGGTGCCTCCTGATGCTCTTCACTGAGTATCCCGTGGTCCCGAAGCATTTCCTTTGAAAAAATGAAGTGTCCAAACTACAGGTGGTGTAGCTTGCTTAACAGCCAGGATAATCCGCTGACTAGCAGACCCTGCTACTAGGCACAAAGTATTTCCTGGGCTAGATGCAGTTAAAAATTTGTAATTAGATACTCTCGTTGGATGCTGAGAAAGCATTCCATAGAGTCTCCTGGCACGCCATATATGATTCTCTTAAAAAGCTTGGGGTAGGGGTCTAGGGGACCCTTTTATAGCCAAAATCACGGCCCTGTATCGCAATACGTCACCTAGGCTGAAGATAGATGGAACTGTAGCACCCTGAGGGCTCGGTTGCTACAGAGGTATTGCACCTCACCCAGAGGTGTGATATCTCACTTTCAGTAAGGATGTAGTGTGGATCAGGACCCGACACCTGCATGCATTACACCACATTGCCGTGGGGCAGGGCGACCAATATGCCCCTGAGATGGGCACGACAGTCCCTGTCCCTGGCTGGAGTGGGGGGAGGGAACACTGAGGAAGGGGAACCCTGTAGTGCAGGAGCAGGGAGGAAGCAGTTCCTGGGTGCATTGAGAAGGGAGTATAAAAGGTGGGCACCATCTTAGTTCAGTGCAGAGAAGTCTGAGCAGAAGTGGCAGGGAGCAGGGGCTCTGCATGAGCTCTGCTCCGGAGGCGGGCCTAGTAACAGAGGCCCAGGCCTGGAAGAGGGAGAAGGAAGGAAGAGGAGCGGAGAAGGCTCCAGGAACGAGGAACGAAGGGATCTCAGGGGTGCGGACGGGCGAGTCGCCACCGCACGCCCGAATCCACCTGCGTGGAGGGGTCAGGCCAAAGGGGGAGACCGGTCCCCGAAACTAGTGGAGGCAGGAAATGACCCTCAGCTAGAAACAGGAGGCTGTGACATTTTATGTGGCGCAGCCCCTCGCTACACCCGCTAGGAAGGCACCACATAGGATCAGGGAAACTGGCGCCAAGTTTACCAAGAGGAGGCCCGAGGCAGCCGGACAGAAGGGTTGGTAAGAAAGGCCAGACAAAGGACACACAAAGGGGGTCCTGTGAAGCACTCCAAAGTTATGTGGGAGTTGCCTGAGCCCCTCACCTTGTGAGCACAGTACGACGTGGGCAGCCGTTACCTGCAGACGTGGTCTGGATAATAAGAACTGTGAGTAAAGGCCCTGGACTGCATCACTGACTCCGTGTCATTACTGCTGCTGCCCTGCACCATCACCCCCATCCTCCGCATACACTGCCCTGAGGCTATACTCCTCCCGTGGGGAGTTATGCTACGCTCTGCTGCACCCACAACACCAGCCTCAGCGGTCTGCCCTGGAGCGGCGGTTCACTCTGACCGCAATCCACGGGTGGCGTAGTCGGACATTTAAACATCAAAACCACATAAATAGTTCCTCCACTGGTTTGACCGCCCTGAGCCACGGAACCGGGTTGCCGCCACGGAGACTACAACCACCAGCATCCACCAAAAAGGGTCCGGCTCCGGGTGTCCCAAGGCCCAGGGGGCGCGTCAGAACATTTTCATAACCTTTCACAATCACCAATGGGACAAGGCAGGGATGTTCTCTGTCCCCTCTCTTATACATCCTAGTGACGGAGCACCTGCTCTCATCAATTCACCATAACCCCAATATTAGGTGGATTGAGGTGGGAGGCACCGAGTACAAGTGCTCTCTATTTGCTGATGATGACCTAGTATATATCACTCAATCACATATATCCATCCATGCTGTTATGGCTGAAATAGATCACTTTGTTACATGGTCAAATTTTAAAATCAATGCAGCGAAGTCTGAGGCCCTCGATGTCTCCCTCCCCAAATCCATATAGGATTCCATCCAGTCCAGCTTTCCCTTTGCCTGGCCCTCACAGGGTATCAAGTACTTAGGAATTCCTATTCATAGAGACCTCTCCCATCTATGTTATCTTAATTTTGGGCCCTTTATTGAACAACTCCATACAGACCACGGTTGGCAAGTTAGAACTGTAAGATTCACTACGTGAACCACTGGTGTTTTGTGGAAAAGCACATGTACACTGTGTTCCAAATTATTATGCAAAAAGTGTTTAGGAGTGATAAGGGAAGAATTTGTTTGTTTGTCAGTTAAACTCATTGATGGTGATGTGTGTCAGGGCTCTTTATATCACTGTAAGCAATTGCAGACACCTGTGCTAATTAGTTTGGCAGGTGTGTCCAATGAAAGGCAAGACTACTTAAGAAGGCTGTCTCACATTATTAAGCAGCCTACATTTCTGCCAAAATGGGAAAGAAAAAGGATGTGTCGGCTGCTGAGAAGCAACAAATTGTGGAGTGTTTAGGTCAAGGCATGACTACAATCAACATTGTGCGATGATCAGGATGAAGTGTCTTGGCAATCAAGAAGTATGTAGCTGATTCACAGTACACACGTGTGCGTGCTGATAAGGGCAAATTGAGGACTCTTTCCTACAGGCAATTACGTCAGGTTGAAAGAGCAGCGGCAAAAAAGCCTTGTCATAGCAGCAGACAAGTTTTTGAAGCTGCTTGTGCCTCCAACGTCCCCCGAACAACAAGATGCAGGGTCCTTCAGAGGTTTGCAGCTGTGCATACGCCATCCTGTCGACCTCCTCTATCCACTTCACACAAGCAGAAACGGCTCCAGTGGGCCAAACATTACATGAAGACTGATTTCAAAACTGTTTTGTTCACGGATGAGTGCCGTGCAGCGCTCGATGGTCCAGATGGATGGAGTGGAGGATGGCTGGTTGATGGACAACCCACGCAAACACGGCTACAGCGCCAACAAGGAGGAGGTGGAGTAATGTTTTGGGCTGGAATCATGGGGAGAGAGATTGTCGGCCCCTTTAGGATCCCTGAAGGCGCTAAAGATGAACTCCATAATGTATGTGGATTTTCTCAAACAGCACTTCCTGCCATGGTTCAAGAAGAAGAACCGTGTATTTCACAGCAAGATCATTTTTCTGCATGATAATGCACCATCTCATGCTGCACATAAAACATCTGCATCTCTGGCTGATATGGGCAGAAAAGGGGACAAACTTATGGTGTGACCCCCCATGCTCCCCTGACCTCTACCCCATTCAGAACCTTTGGAGCATCATTAAAAGGAGTGTCTATGATGGCGGGAGGCAGTTCACATCTAAGCAACAGCTCTGGGAGGGTATTCTGTCCTCATGCAAAACAATTGAAGCAGAAACCATCCAAAACCTGACAAATTCAATGGACGAGGGAGTTCAGAAGCTCCTTTCGAACAAGGGGTCCTATGTGAAAATGTAACATCACCTAGAATAAAGTTTTGAGTTGAAAACTGTTTGATTTCAGTTTCTAACAACCTGCTAATGCTTATAATTTCAAAAATGACCATTTTTTTGGTCTTTATTAAAATGAAAAGGTTGATCGAAAAGTTTGGGGGATCTAAGAGTGTGGCAACCCAGTAGTCATGATTACTTCGAATTCTGACAATATGAGGGTCATGCTGCAGGTAGTGCAGCAAGAAGGCACTTATGTGTCTTGCGCATCTCGGAGCCCCAAAATTATTTTCCGGGCTAGATGCAGCTAAAAATTATTATTAATTTTAAATCTGGTGAAGCTTTAGTATAGATGGCCTAATAGGATCAGTGCTGCACACTGCTACAAAGCCCAAATTATTTTCCAGTCAAGATACAGATAAACATGATTAGTAATTTTAAATCTGGTGGAGCTTATTATAGATGGCCTAATAGAATCAGTGCTGCACACTGCTACAAAGCCCAAATTATTTTCCAGCCAAGATACAGATAAACATGATTAGTAATTTGAAAGCTTAAAATGGTTGGTAGGGTGATTTTAACCAATCATCAAGCTTTTACTCTCCCCAGGATGACACAGGGGTAGAAAAGTCGTTTCGGATCCATGATTTGTTCATCTTTATGAACGTGAGTCTGTCTACATTATCAGTGGAGAGCCGCGTGCGCTTATCTGTCAGCACACCACCAGCAGCGCTGAACACACGTTCAGACAGAACGCTGACTGCGGGGCTTGACAAGATCTCCAAGGCGTAAGTGGCTAGCTCCGGCCATTTATCCAGATTGGAAGCCCAAAAAGAGCAAGGGTCCAGTGACACAGTCGTGGCTTCAATGTTTACTTGGAGATACTCCTGTACCATCGTCTCTAGGCGTTGACTATGTGTCAGACTTCTTGTCTCCTGTGGCCTTGCAAAGGATGGGCTAAAAAAGTGGTGAAATGATTCCGCAAAATTGATGTTACCAGCAGATACTGTGGTTCTGTTACGGTTTGAGTGCTGAACACTTGACGGTCCCACGGTTGGCAAGTTGGAACTGTGAGATTCACTACGTGCACCACTGGTATTTTGTGGAAAAGCACATGTAAGATTCTGCAACAGTCTCTGCTGATACTCCTGCATGCGTGCATCCCTTTCTATGGCAGGAATAATTTCTGCAAATTTACTTTTGTACCGGGGATCTAACAGTGTGGCAACCCAGTAGTCAGGATTATTTCTAATTCTCACAATTCGAGGGTCATGTTGCAGGTAGTGCAGCAAGAAGGCACTCATGTGTGTTGCGCATCCAGGAGCACCAAGTCCCTGTTGTGTTGGTGGCGAGGTAACAATCATGCTTCCTTTCTATGTCCTCTCCCCCCAACCTCGCACAACAGAAATGTGATCAAGGTCTCCCTCATCTGATGAGTCTTCCATCAGTTCGTCCTCCACTTCTTCCTGGGCTCCTGCACCTTCCTCACTAGTTTGGCTGCTACCATGCGCCCTGGTAAAACCATCTCCCCCACCCTCACATGCCTGCCGCCTTGGTGCTGCCGACCGTCTGGACCTTGCAGATGTTAGCCCTTCCGCATACAACTCCTCCTCCTCTACTTCCTCTACCTCCTCTTGTGCCACCACCTGACTCCGAATTCTGTTTAACATGTGCTCCAGCATGTAAATCACCGGAATAGTCATGCTGATAATGGCATCGTCAGCACTAAACATCTTCATCGCCATTTCAAAACTGTGCAGAACGGTGCATAGGTCCCTGATCTGAGACCACTCCTCCAGCGTGATTTGCCCCACCTCTGGATCTCGTTGGCCCAGGCTATACGTCAGAACGTATTGCACCAGGGCTTGTCGGTGCTGCCACAGTCGCTGCAACATGTGCAGAGTTGAATTCCACCGGGTAGGCACATCGCATTTTAGCCGGTGAAGTGGCAGGCCCAACGACTTCTGTAGAGATGTAAGTCGCTGAGCTGCGGGATGCGAACGGCGAAAGTGAGCACACAGGGACCGTGCCCTCTGCAGAAGGCCATCTAGTCTGGGATAGTGGGCTAAAAATTGCTGGACAACCAGGTTCAACACGTGAGCCATACAAGGCACGTGTGTGACATTGCCCCGGCGAAGGGCCGCACCCAGGTTTGCAGCATTGTCGCACACGGCCTTCCCTGGTTTCAGGTCCAGTGGAGACAACCATTTATGAAATTGGTTCTCCAGAGCTGACCACAACTCCTCAGCTGTGTGACTCACATTTCCCAGACATTTCAAAGTAAAAACCGCCTGATGACGTTGAGCCCTACTGCCAGCATAGTAAGGAGGTGTGCAGGATCCCTTCTGCGCAGTTAGAAAGCTTGTGGCATGACCAGACAGGCTTTGGGTGCAGGTGGAAGACCGAGAGGAGGTTGAGGAGGCAGAAGCAGTGGAGGAACTTTGACATAAAGAGGATTGACGCACAACTCGTGGGGACGGCAAGACTTGGACAGCGGCCCCTTGTCCTGCTGTCACCATAGTTACCCAGTGCCCAGTCAGCGACATGTAACGCCCCTGTCCATGCCTACTCGTCCAAGTGTCTGTGGTGAAATGCACCCTGTCACACACAGAGTTTCTCAAAGAAGCCGTGATGCTGTGTGCGACATGCTGGTGGAGCGCAGGCACACCTTTCTTTGAGAAGTAGTGCCGACTGGGCATCTGGTACTGGGGCACTGCGACGGACATAAGGTCTCGAAAATCCTCTGTGTCCACCAGGCGGAAAGGCAGCATTTCTGTAGTCAAGAACTTGCAGATGGTGAAATTCAACCTCTTAGCTTTCTCATGGCTAGGAGGAAATGGTCTTTTACTTGTCCACATCTGAGGGACCGAGGGCTGGCTATTGTGCTTAGACGGGGTTGATAAGGGTGTCCCCGGCAAACTGCCGGTCTGTGAGGAAGACGCAGGCGGACATGTTAGGTTGCCTTGATCCAAAGGTGGTGCTATCGATGTCGGACAGCGCTCAACACCAGCTGGTGTTACCACCTCCAAAGAAAATGATGACCTGCCAATCACGCTGGCTGTTGCGGGTAAAGAGGTGGCAGGTCTGCGCCCCAAAACAGGTGTGACTGCTGTCACCCCAGTCACAGAGGATGAAGAGGCCGCGGATGCACAAGATATGGCAGACGGTGGTTGGCCCGGCCGGCTAGGCCGCATTGTAGCACACTGAGCTTCCCACTGCAACTTATGCTTCATGTCCATGTGCCGGTTCATGCATGAAGTACTCAAACTATGTATTTTTTGGCCTCTACTTAGCTTTTGCTGACAAATGTTACAGATAACACGAGTTGGGTCATCTTTATCGATCTGAAAAAATGCCCAGGCTATGCAAGGCTTAGCACCCATGCGACCTGAAGAGCCACCACGACTTGTGGTGAGAGGCAGAGTTGTGTTTGAGGATGCAGTTGTTGACGTGCTTCCAGTACTACGTCTCTGTCCAGGAAGGCGCAACCTGACCTCGTCGTCACTAGCATCTTCCTCCACCTCCTCTGCTGACCTCATCTCTTGGCTGACTGTGGGTTGACAGTAAGTGGGATCTCCAACCTCATCATCATCACCCTGTGCGTTATTACACCCGTCGTCCTCAGAGCCAACCTGTTCCTGCACTGACAAAAAACTAAAGTTGTCGCTCCAATCAGGTATTTGAGTCTTATCATCGTCTTCCTCATTGTCTCCACCAACAGGAGTTACAGTTTGGGAATGAGGGTCTACATTATGGTCAGAACCTTCTGCGTCTGGTCCTGGATCCGACTCATAAAGATTCTGGGCATCAGGGCAGATCATTTCCTCGTCTGGATTCACAGAAGCGCTGGAGTCGACCTCTGATTCCCAGGCTATAGTATGAGTAAACAGCTCTGCAGACTCAACCATCTGTTCTACCTCATACTCAGACGGGCAGCTGGAGATTTGGGAGCTGTGAGGAAGCAAGTGCGATTGGGGTGACACCTTTGAGGACTGGAGTATTTGTGATGTTGAAGTTGATGTGGAGGAGAGCCCACTTAAAGGAGCACTTGATATCCGTTGAAGCACCTGCTGTTTTTGTGCCTCATCTGGAATTTGTAGCGATTGGCATGGCCGTAAGAAAGGGATCTTATCACATTGTCCGCTAAAAGAAGTAGACATTTTAGTTTGGCTGGAAGATGGTCTTTCTTCTGCAGATGTTACTGTTGCTTTAACACCTACCCCATGGACACAACCTTTTTTCCCCTTCCCAACACGCCTATTCCCCTTTCCACCAGCAGCAGGCCCTTTTCCACTCATTTTGGTGGTTAACTAATTAACAACTCTGGAGTTGTTTGCACAAAAAAACAATGGATGGGAACCGAGCAGAGCTGAGTGGCCAAACTGTGGTATTAGGCCAAAACTATTGGCTGGGTTAGATGCAGAAAAAAATTATATTCAATTTGCAACCTGATGGAGGTCAGTATAGATGGACTAATAGAGAAAGTCCCACACACTGCTAGAAGGCCAAATATTTTTTCAGAGCTAGATGCAGATAAAAATTATTTTTAATTTGCAACCTGATGGAGGTCAGTATAGATGGACTAATAGAGAAAGTCCCACACACTGCTAGAAGGCCAAATATTTTTTCAGAGCTAGATGCAGATAAAAATTATTTTTAATTTGCAACCTGATGGAGGTCAGTATAGATGGACTAATAGAGAAAGTCCCACACACTGCTAGAAGGCCAAGTATTTTTTCAGAGGTAGATGCAGAAAAAAATATATTCAGTTTGCAACCTGATGGAGGTCTGTATAGATGGATTAATAGAACAAGTCCCACACACAGCTAGAAGCCCAATATTTTTTCAGAGGTAGATGCAGAAAAAAATATATTCAGTTTGCAACCTGATGGAGGTCAGTATAGATGGACTAATACAACAAGTCCCACACACAGCTAGAAGCCCAATATTTTTTCAGAGGTAGATGCAGAAAAAAATATATTCAGTTTGCAACCTGATGGAGGTCTGTATAGATGGACTAATACAACAAGTCCCACACCCAGCTAGAAGCCCAATATTTTTTCAGAGGTAGATGCAGAAAAAAATATATTCAGTTTGCAACCTGATGGAGGTCAGTATAGATGGACTAATACAACAAGTCCCACACACAGCTAGAAGCCCAATATTTTTTCAGAGGTAGATGCAGAAAAAAATATATTCAGTTTGCAACCTGATGGAGGTCTGTATAGATGGATTAATAGAACAAGTCCCACACACAGCTAGAAGCCCAATATTTTTTCAGAGGTAGATGAAGAAAAAAATATATGCAGTTTGCAACCTGATGGAGGTCAGAATAGATGGACTAATACAACAAGTCCCACACACAGCTAGAAGCCCAATATTTTTTCAGAGCTAGATGCAGAAAAAAATTATATTCAATTTGCAACCTGATGGAGGTCAGTATAGATGGATTAATAGAATGATGCTATGCCCAAAAGATTTTACTTCACTAGGTGCAGTAAAAAAATTGGTATTCTATACACAGGTGGTATATCTTGCAACACAGATAGGCTACTCCACTGACTAACACACTCTGCAATAGGCCAAAAAGGATTAGCTTTGCTAGATTTAGCCAAATGCTGTGAAAAAAACTTGCACAGCACTGGCACAGACCTGCCTGGCAAAAACTGATAGGAACTGATGTAACCTAGTCCTGAAAAGGACTCCAACTACAATTAGTCTTTACTCCCACAATCTATCTATTTAAGAGCACAGACCTGCCTGATAAAAGTCGTAGGAAATGCTGTAACCTAGTCCTTAAAAGGACTGCAATCACAACTATTCCCTACTCCCAAGCTATCTGTATATTTGTGCGAAAATTGGCTTGAAATTAACAAGGTATAGCGCACACAGCAACAGCGGTGCCGTCTAACACGCAGCTGCAGCAGTGAGAAAATGGTGGCGACGGGGAAAATGGCTTGGTCTTATAGGGCAAGGACATGTGACATACACTGCCAATGACACATGCCCTTGCTTGTGTGAAAAAAAGCACTTCGCTCCGTGTGTGCGCTGCTGATAGGCTGACATATTGCACCTCCCCACTGTAAATGCGGGAAAGAGAAAAAAAAAATGGAGATCTTCATTGTTCCTGCAGAGATCCATCCCCTGCCCCTCCCCCCACCCCGCTGTACACTCAAACTGCGTATTAACATTAATTTTTATCATTACTGAGAAAAAATCCAGTTATGATTTTGGTGCACGAACAGTTATCGAACATAACCTCGAACAGCCGAATTTTTCTCAAATTGTTCGTGTTCGCCGAACGGCTCGAACACCGCCCAAAACAGCTCGAATTTGAGATTGACGAACAGTTCGAGTAGAACAACGCTCATCTCTAGTCTTCTGAGCAGTTTGTCAGCTTTTGGACACCTTTGAAGGTGTTTTCTATGTGTTTCTATGTGTTTTTGTTTGCCTGCCATTGGTTTTAACGGTGTTCGAAGGTGTTCGACGAACAGTTCGACGAACAGTTCGGCGAACACACGGGTGTTCGACGAACCGAACCGAACTCGAACACTACGGGGGTGGCTCAACACTAATCTCTAGTTCTTAACATGCCCATATTTCATTATATATTGAATGTAAAAGTCTTTGTTAAAGAGTATTCCCATCTAATAATAGTAATATCATATTTTTAATTTATATAGCACCAACATATTCCGCAGGACTTTACAATTAAGAATGGAACATCACATAGTTCAACAGTTACAGGAGGAGTGAAGATCCTGCTAGTAAGCTTACTTTCTATAAGGAAATAGCATCGACAAAATAGGTGCTTGTCCTCTATGGTCCAGGCATTACAATAAATAGTGGTTTTCAAGTAAAGTTGCATGAGCCAGTCATTAGACAATATCTGTCTAAGTACCATTACAATGTGCTATTAGTTTCATGGAGGCTGTGGAGAC
Organism: Phyllobates terribilis; assembly: GCF_046119375.1. Lineage (NCBI taxonomy): Eukaryota > Metazoa > Chordata > Amphibia > Anura > Dendrobatidae > Phyllobates > Phyllobates terribilis. The sequence goes on along the minus strand of NW_027362763.1, from coordinate 514,797,246 downwards.
ACATGAATAGGAGAGACCAGATTCTCAGGTAAATTTAGGAAAGGGGAACAGGGAAGAGTTACATTAGAGAGGTGAGGTGATAAGTCTGTCTTAAGATATGTGTTTTTAAAGCACCCTTAAAAATGTGGGGACTAGGTATTAATTGGATTTTCTGGGGCAGTGCATTCCAGGGGACTGGCACAGCACATGAGAAGTTTTAGAGACGGAGGGGGGAGGTTCGGGTTATGGAGGATGTTAGTCTTTGATTAGTTGCAGAACAAAAAGCACAATAAACAGAGATGAAGGAAGCGATGTATGGCAGTGCAAAACTGTAGAGAGATTTGTAGGTAAGATTGATATGTTTATATTGTTCTCTAAAGTGCATGGTCAATCAGTGCAATGATTGGACAGGTTGGAGGCATTGGTGTTGCAATTGGACAGAAATACAACTCTGGCTGCTGCATTGAGGATAGATTAAAGAAGAGAGGCTTTAGTAAGTTTGAGATTGATTAAATATTTACAATAGTCCAGATGAGAACGATTAAGACCAACATTAATAGTTTTTGCAGTTTCAAAGGCGAGAAAAGTTCAGATTCTGTTCATGTTTTTACATGATGATATGAGCAAATGAGTGATTTGATATAGGGAATAAAGGAAAGTCCTGTGTCAAATATGATCCCAAGACAGTGAGCATGCTGCTTGGGGGTTATGGCTGAACCACCGAAGAAAATCGCAATATCTTCAGTATAGGTAGATTAGTGGAGTGGTCAAACACGAGTAGTTCAGTTTTGGAGAGATTCAGTTTCCATAGAGGGAAGACATGATTTTAGAGACAGCAGACAGACAATCCATGGTATTTTGTATTAAGATGGGTGTGATGTCAGAAGAATAGGTGTATATGACTTTAGCACATTACTAAACTGTTGAACATTGATGGCGTATAAATTTCTGTATTTGTGGTTTGTGGGATTGTCATGAGTGGAGCAACAGTTATTGACAGAGAATCAAAAAAGGTTGTGGTCAGACAGCGGGAAAGGGGAGAGAGTAAAATCATACACTGAGCAAAGTCAGAATAAAACCAGGTCCAGTGTATTTCCATCTTCATGTGTATGAGCGTTAGTAAGCTGTAAAAGGCCGAAAAAGGAGGTTAAAGAAAGAAGACGGGTAGTAGATGGAGAGAGTAGATTATCAATTGAGATGTTAAAGTCACTCATGATGAGAGTGGGAATGTCACAGGATAGGAAGTGAGGAAATGAGGTTGCAATGTGATCCAGGCACTGGTTGGATTTCACTAGAGAGTGATGCACAACCGCCACTTTCAGGGAGAAAGGTTAGAAGAAGCCAACGATATGGACCTCAAAAGATGGGAGTGTAAGCGAGGGTACTGGCTGAAATAACTTGGAAAGCACATTATGATGAATGGAGTAGACCAAAACCTTGACCTTGTCTGCTCTCAGGTCTGGAGTTACTTAAAAAATGTAGCCCACTATACAAGAGAGCAGCGGCAATGGTGTCCAACTGCTGGATCCAAGTTTTAGTGACAGCCAAAAGATTAAGAGAATTGGAATGGAAGAAGTTCTGGATGTAGGGGAGTTTTTACACACTGACTGGGAGTTCCAGAGGGCACAATTAAGAGAGAAGGCATGCAATAAATGTGAATGAGATTTGCAGTGTTTCTATGTGCAGCAGTAAGGGAATTACTAGTACAAGGAGGGCCAGAGTTAGGTGAGATATCACCAGTGACTAAGAGAATGAGAATAAAGAGAATGAGCAGGTGGTTCAGTTATTTGTGCAAGTGTTTTGTGCAATGTATGGTGGTAGTGGATGGTTTTGAGTGTTTAAGAAATGAGAGTAGAGCATAAGAGCTGTACATGAGAGGGAGGAGGTAAAAGGGACTGATGTGAACAGAGTGCACAGGTTGTGTAAAAAAGTGGTAGATTTGAAAGAAAGTCACAGCTAAAACATTTACAGTATGAAGCAAAGAGATAAGTTAAATATTTAATGAAGCACAATTGAATAAGAAGCATGTTTGTTTGAATAACTTGCAAAGCTTACCTGTGTTGTGTCCTGTCTAACTGCCATGTTTAACTGTGTATGCACTTCAACAATACTGAACTTAGACCAAACACCCAGCACATGTGCTTTCTCTAGACCAGATCTTATATAGCGAAGTATCTGTTAAGATCTAAGCCTAATTAATCAACTAGCTAGAGACCAACGCAGGCAATATTATGCAAAATAAACAAACACTCATGTTGGATAGAAAAGACCACAAAAAAATCAAGTGATTGAGATAACTTTGAGGATTTAGAAACCGAAAATTTAGTATGTACCAAAAATGAAATCTTGCAATAAGAAGGAGAGATGTTCACACGACAGGGGGTTAAACAGCAAAAAACAGTGAGTATACACCTATATAAAGAGAAGAAAGATCTGTAATAGCTTCATGTTATGTTTAACTGTGATAAACTTTGACAATATTGCACTTAAACAGATACTGCACACGTGCACCCACAGCACACCTCTGACATTTATAATAAATCTTAGAAATAAACATTATTTTTACTGGGAAGATAGTTTCAATTATTCCATATTGCATAGATCTCACTTTATTCGTGAAATCATGTGGATTTTTTCTCTGATGCTACAATATAGATAAAGCTTTGACACCACTTTATCCAGAGTGTTATATCAAGGTTTGCGTCTTATAATTATATTCAAAATATGCCATAAATATCTGATAGATCCAAGTCCTGCCTCTGGGACTAACACCAATCTTGAGAAAAGTCCCTGATCTTGTAGCTGGTGTAAATGGGGAAATAGTCACTTATGCTACCAATTTTTATATTTCCTATAGAATTGAATAGCAAGAGCCTCAAATGCCCTGCCACCTCTGACAGTGGCCTTAACACAGATGGTGAGGACTACTATTCTCAAGAAATGTGCCAGTCTCAAGGATGGCAATACTATCAAATATTGTAAGAATGTCTAAGATAGCAACATTTCATTTAATGACAACTGGGTTGTAATCCATCAGAGAAATTGCCATATTTGTGAGGTGCTCTTTGAAGATAACTTTTTCTTAACAAATGAGACATTAAGCAGACAGGGGTCCCCATACTGTTTTTTGAACTCTTTGTGTTTGTGTATGTATGCTAGGCTTTGGTTTGACATTTATTTCACTTCTAATTTATTATTATAGAAAATTCATTAGTAACGTCTTTCACATTCTGTATAAAAATATGTGAAAGACGTTAGAATCAGTTAAACATGTAGCTTTTGCACCTGGATGCCTTATGTTCCATATATGTGATTGCAGCAACATTTTTCACATACAGTGAACTTGAGATCATCTTTGGAATGTGACAGCTGGGCCTCATTTTGGCGTTCTATTACTCAACTGCAGAAATACAATCAAAAAAACTATCAGAAAATTTCTGTGGATCATTAATACAGGAATTATGATATTAGGACGTCAATGTAAATTAATGCAAGCAATAACTACAAAAATCTAAAAAAATATATTTACTCAACTCAATACAGTTACAACTATCTTATATGTTCTCTCCATTTTTTGGGGCACTTACTCTGTCTAAAAAGCAATAAATTAATTCACAGATTATTGTCCCATGAGCTGTACAGCCAAGTCCAGCAAAAAGCACCAGGTCATTTATCTAACCTGGCCAATCTAATTCTTATAACATATCATACATGTACAGTACAGACCAAAAGTTTGGACACACCTTCTCATTTAAAGATTTTTCTGTATTTTCATGACTATGAAAATTGTACATTCACATTGAAGGCATCAAAACTATGAATTAACACATGTGGAATTATATACTTAACAAAAAAGTGTGAAACAACTGAAAATATGTCTTATATTCTAGGTTCTTCAAAGTAGCCACCTTTTGCTTTGATGACTGCATTAAACACTCTCTGCATTCTCTTGATGAGCTTCAAGAAGTTGTCACCGGAAATGGTCTTCCAACTATCTTGAAGGAGTTCCCAGAGATGCTTAGCACTTGTTGGCCCTTTTGCCTTCACTCTGCAGTCCACCAAACCATCTTGATTGGGTTCAGGTCTTGTGACTGTGGAGGCCAGGTCATCTGGCGTAGCACCCTATCACTCTCCTTCTTGGTCAACTAACCCTTACACAGCCTGAAGGTGTGTTTGGGGTCATTGTCCTGTTGAAAAATAAATGATAGTCCAACTAAACGCAAACCAGATGGAATAGCATGCCGTTGCAAGATGCTGTGGTAGCCATGCTGGTTCAGTATGCCTTCAATTTTGAATAAATCCCCAACAGTGTCACCAGCAAAGCACCCCCACACCATCACACCTCCTCCTCCATGCTTCACGGTGGGAACCAGGCATGTTGAGTCCATCCGTTCACCTTTTCTGCGTCGCACAAAGACACGGTGGTTGGAACCAAAGATCTCAAATTTGGACTCATCAGACCAAAGCACAGATTTCCACTGGTCTAATGTCCATTCCTTGTGTTCTTTAGCCCAAACAAGTCTCTTCTGCTTGTTGCCTGTCGTTAGCAGTGGTTTCCTAGCAGCTATTTTACCATGAAGGCCTGCTGCACAAAGTCTCCTCTTAACAGTTGTTGTAGAGATGTGTCTGCTACTAGAACTCTGTGTGGCATAGACCTGGTCTCTAATCTGAGCTGCTATTAACCTGCGATTTCTGAGGCTGGTGACTCGGATAAACTTATCCTCAGAAGCAGAGGTGACTCTTGGTCTTCCTTCCCTGGGGTGGTCCTCATGTGAGCCAGTTTCTTTGTAGCGCTTGATGGTTTTTGCAACTGCACTTGGGGACACTTTCAAAGTTTGCCCAATATTTCGGACTGACTGACCTTCATTTCTTAATGTAATGATGGCCACTCGTTTTTCTTTACTTAGCTGCTTTTTTCTTGCCATAATACAAATTCTAACAGTCTATTCAGTAGGACTATCAGCTGTGAATCCACCAGACTTCTGCACAACACAACTGATGGTCCCAACCCCATTTATAAGGCAAGCAATCCCACTTATTAAACCTGACAGGGCACACCTGTGAAGTGAAAACCATTTTCGGTGACTACCTTTTGAAGCTCATCAAGAGAATGCCAAGAGTGTGCAAAGCAGTCATCAAAGCAAATGGTGGCTACTTTGAAGAACCTAGAATATCAGACATATTTTCAGTTGTTTTACACTTTTTTGTTAAGTATATAATTCCACATGTGTTAATTCATAGTTTTGATGCCTTCAGTGAGAATGTACAATTTTCAAAGTCATGAAAATACAGAAAAATGTTTAAATGAGAAGGTGTGTCCAAACTTTTGGTCTGTACTGTATGTCAGAGAATGAGCTCATCTTCCCATATAAAGGAGGTGAAATAAGTATTGAACATGTCACAAATTTTCTAAGTAATTATATTTCTAAAAGTGCTATTGACATGGAATTCTCACCGGATTTTGGTAACAATCCATCCAATCCACACAGGCAAAGAAATCAAATCAATGATGTCCATAAACTATGTGTAATAATGAGAAATGACACAGGGAAAAAGAGAGGTGCAAAAAGCCTCAGGTTAAGTCATCAATATCAATGAAGTGAAAAAACTATTAACTCCTCTCTTGCTAAGGGCAAGAAAGAAGGTACATCAGTAGACAAGGGGATTCATGAGACCCTATCTCACAGTAGATCACAGCAATAACTCTAATCGCTGGCTAAGGCTAGTTTCAAACCTTAGAATCTCAGCTTTAAAAGGTCCTTAACAGTGATCCAGCCTGTGATACAGCACCATGAAGTTGGGGCTGCATATTCTCATTTATCTCACTTACTACTGGTACATTCTGACCCTAAATCACAACTGCAACCAAGGTCACGTTTTAAAACCAGAACTTAATTTTTATACATTTTTTGTTAAAATGTCACTATGCAAAATTGCATGAAAGTGTCTAAACATATAAAGTGGCATGTTGACAATGTGATAGATGCCTTCTTTTAAAAAAAATCTATGAGTTTAGAGGTGTAATAAGATTTATTTATTTTGGAATTTAGGTTTTTTATGCATGGTGGCTCAGTGGTTAGCACAGCAGCCTTGCAGCGCTGGGGTCCTGGGTTCAAATCTCACCAAGGACAAAATCTGCAAGGAGTTTGTATGTTCTCCTCGTGTTTGTGTGGGTTTCCTCTGGGTTCTCCGGTTTCCTCCCCCACTCCAAAGACATACTGATAGGGAATCTAGATTGTAAGCCCCAATGGGGACAGTGAGGTTAATGTCTGTAAAGCACTGTGGAATTAATGGCGCTATATAAGTGAGTAAAATAAATAAAAATAAAAAAATATGTACTTTACATCTCAAAGGTCTGAAAATTGTGTATACTGGAGCAAAAACTTTCTAAACACACTTGAAAGTAAATGGAAGTACGTACAAGAATATTCTGGGTTTTACATTACAAAGAAATTACTTATCATTGTTCTAGCCCCTAAAATTAAAATAATGCATTATTTTAAAGATGACAAATTTGATAATATACAGAGGCATGAAAAAGTGTTTGCCCCCTTCCTGATTTCTTATTATTTTCCATGTTTGTCACACTTAAAAGTTTCAGATCACAAAACAAATGTAAATATTAGACACACCTGTTCTCAATCAAGAAATCACTTAAATAGGACCTGCCTGATAAAGTGAAGTAGACCAAAAGATCCTCAAAAGCTAGACATCATGCTGCGATCCAAAGAAATTCAGGAACAAATGAGGAGCAAAGTAATTGAGATCTATTAGATTGGAAAAGGTTATACAGCCATATCTAAAGGTTTGAAACTCCAGTCAACCACAGTGAGAGCCATTATCCACAAATGGCAAAAACATGGAACAGTGGCAAAACTTCACAGTAGTGTCTGGCCGACCAAAATTACCCCAAGAGCGTGGCGATGACTCATCCAAGGGGTCACAAAAGACCCCACAACAACATCCAAACAATTTCAGGCCTCACTTTCTTCAGTTAAGGTCAGTATTCATGACTTCACCATAAGAAAGAGACTGGGCAAAAATGACATGTATGGCTAAGTTCCAAGACAAAAGTTACTGCTGAGCAAAAAGAACATAAAGGCTCATCTCTGTTTTGCCAGAAAACATCGTGATGATCTTCAAGACTTTTGTGAGAATACTCTGTGGACTGACGAGACAAAAATTGAACTTTTTGGAAGGGCATTGTAAAAGACTCATTGCCAGTTATCACAAATGCTTGACTGCAGTTGTTGCTTCTAAAAGTGGCCCAACCAGTTATTAGGTTTGGGGGCAATCACTTTTTCACACAGGGTCCTGTAGGTTTGGATTTATTTTTCCCTTAGTAATAAAGATCTTCATTTAAAAACTGCATTTTGTGTTTACTTGTGTTATCTTTGTCTAATATTTAAATTAGTTTTGTGATCTGAAACATTTAAGTGTGACCAACTTGCTAAAGAAAAAGAAATCAGAAAGGGGGCAAACACTTTTTCACACCACTGTATATCATTTTGGACTCATTACTAGAGATGAGCGGTGTTCGACTAGAACTGTTCGCCAATCTCAAATTCGAGCTGTTTTGGGTGGTGTTCGAGTTGTTCGACGAACCCGAACGATTTGCAAAAAATTCGGCTGTTCGAGGTTTTGTTCGATAACTGTTCGTGCACCAAAAGCGTGTCCTGCATGTCTGGCGCTATTTAGAGCACCAATCATGCAGGGATTGTCTGCCACTCACTGTAATGCCACAGATATGGTGGTTGTGGCATTACAGTGATTGCCCAAATCGATGGGAACAGTGCCAACAGTGAAACATGAAAAGCCGGCAATTCATCAGCGGCATACACCGGTACCCGACAATTTAGAACCGAAAGAATAGAGCTTCACACATAGATTAGATAGATAGAAACATGTCAGTCACATATATATGAAGTACTGTGACAGTGTTGCTTACTGTACTTGTCATTTACTGCAAAGGATTTATTAAAAAAAATAATAGTGTTTTCATGCACCGTCTCTTTAAAAAAGCCGGCCGGCAATTCAGCATCTGTACCCGACAATTTATAACAGAAAGAATAGAGAATCACACATAGATTAGGTAGATAGAAACATGTCAGTCACATATATATGAAGTACTGTGACAGTGTTGCTTACTGTACTTGTCATTTACTGCAAAGGATTTATTAAAAAAAATAATAGTGTTTTCATGCACCGTCTCTTTAAAAAAGCCGGCCGCCAATTCAGCATCTGTACCCGACAATTTATAACAGACAGAATAGAGCTTCACACATAGATTAGATAGATAGAAACATGTCAGTCACATATATAATAAGTACAGTGACAGTGTTGGTTACTGTACTTGTCATTTAGTATTAAAATAAAGGATTTATTATTAAAAAAAATTGGCGTGGGGTTCCCCGTAATTTTAGTCTCTAGCGGAGGTTAAGCAGACAGCTGGGGCAGATGTTTGAAGCCTGGGAAGGGGGTAATACCCAAGGAGCTTCCCAGGCTACTAATATCAGCCCCCAGCTGAATACCTAGCCTTTACTAGCTATTAAAATGGAGGACCCACCCAAAAAAAATGACGTGGGGGCCCCCCTAATTTAATAGCTAGCAAAGGCTAGGCAGACAGCTGGGGGCTGATATTAATAGCCCAGGAAGGGAGCCATGAATATTGGCCCCCTCCCAGGCTAGAAACACCAGCCGTCAGCCGCCCCAGAAATGGCGCATCCATAGGATGCGCCAATTCTGGCACTTAGCCTCGCTCTTCCACGCTGCCCTGGTGCGGTGGCAGGGGGTAATAGGGTTGGGGTTGATGTCAGCTTATAATGCCAGCTGACATCAAGCCCAGGTTAGTAATGGAGAGGCGTCTATAAGACACCCCCATTACTAACCCCATAGTCAAAGTTAAAAGAAAACACAAACACCCAGAATAAAGTCCTTTAATTGAAATAAAGACACATTCCTTTATTGTTCTAAATTAAACCATACTTACCGTCACGCCCATTCCAGCTGAAGCCAACGATCTCCTGCAATAAAAGAAAAATAATAAAGCAACCTCATCCTTACCTTTCCATGGTTCCCACGACAGCTTCAGCTCTGCTACATCGAGATAACAGGCTGGACCGCAGCAGAACGCTGCCATCCAGCCTGTCATCTCGCAGACACTGAGAAGAGCAGGCATGCTTGTGCTCTGCAGTGTCTGGCTGTGACGGCATAAAGATGAGACGAGTTCATGTCCAATGAACTCGGCGCACCTCATGCACGTCACTGACAGCGTGGGAGAATTCTCCTGCACTCAGCACTTCAGCGTGAGAATTCTCCCACGCTGTCAGTGACGTGCATGAGGTCAGCTGAGTTCATTGGACATGAATGAGCTCACCTCATGCACGTCACTGACAGCGTGGGAGAATTCTCACGCTGTAGCGCTGAGTGCAGGAGAATTTTCCCACGCTGTCAGTGACGTGCATGAGGTGAGCTGAGATCATTGGACATGAATGAGCTCACCTCATGCACGTCACTGACAGTGTGGGAAAATTCTCCTGCACTCAGCGCTTCAGCGTGAGAATTTTCCCACGCTGTCAGTGACGTGCATGAGGTGAGCTCATTCATGTGCAATGAACTCAGCTGACCTCATGTACGTCACTGACAGCGTGGGAGAATTTTCACGCTGAAGCGCTGAGTGCAGGAGAATTTTCCCACGCTGTCAGTGACGTGCATGAGGTGAGCCGAGTTCATTGAACATGAACTCGTCTCATCTTTATGCCATCACAGCGAGACACTGAGGAGCGCAAGCATGCCTGCGCTTCTGAGTGTCCGCGGGATGACAGGCTGGATGGCAGCGTTCTGCTGCGGTCCAGCCTGTCATCTCGATGTAGCAGAGCTGAAACTGTCGTGGGAACCATGGAAAGGTAAGGATGAGGTTGCTTAATTATTTTACTTTTATTGCAGAAGACATTGGCTTCAGCTGGAATGGGCGTGACGGTAAGTATGGTTTAATTTAGAACAATAAAGAATTGTGTGTTTCTTTCAATTAAAGGACTTTATTCTGGGTGTTGTGTTTTTTTAAATACTTTACTAGAAATTCATGGTGGTCATGTCTAATACTGGCGTGACCCCATGAATTTCGGGCTTAGGGCCAGCTAATAATGCCAAGCTGGCCTTAACCCCTTTATTACCCAGTGAGCCACCGCACCAGGGCCCTGGATGAGTTGGGTACAGCGCCAGAAGATGGCGCTTCTATGAACGCGCCATTTTCTGGGGCGGCTGCGGACTGCAATTTGCAGCGGGTGGGGCCCAGAAAGCTTGGGCCTCCCTGCGCTGCGGATTCCAGCTCCCAGCTGCCTAGTTGTACCTGGCTGGGCACAAAAATAGGGCGAAGCCCTACGCATTTTTTTTTTAAATTATTTCATGAAATTCATGGAATAATTAAGAAAAAAAGGGCTTCCCTATATTGTTGTGTCCAACCAGGTACAAATAGGCAGCTGGTGGTTGGGGGCAGCCCGTTCCTGCCTGCTGTACCTGACTGGACACAAATATAGGGCGAAGCCCCACGTCAATTTTTTTTAAATTATTTCAGGAAATTCATGAAATAATGAAAAAAAAAATTAATGTGGGGCTTCGCCCTATATTTGTGTCCAGCCAGGTACAGCAGGCAGGAACGGGCTGCTCCCAACCACCAGCTGCCTATTTGTACCTAGCCGGACACAACAATATAGGGAAGCCCTTTTTTTCTTAATTATTCCATGAATTTCATGAATTTAAAAAAAAAATACGTGGAGCTTCGCCCTATTTTTGTGTCCAGCCAGGTACAACTAGGCAGCTGGGGGCTGGAATCTGCAGCGCAGGGAGGCCCAAGCTTTCTGGGCCCCACCCGCTGCAAATTGCAGTCCGCAGCCGCCCCGGAAAATGGCGCGTTCATAGAAGCGCCATCTTCTGGCGCTGTACCCAACTCATCCAGGGCCCTGGTGCGGTGGCTCACTGGGTAATAAAGGGGTTAAGGCCAGCTTGGCATTATCAGCTGGCCCTAAGCCCGAAATTCATGGGGTCACGCCAATATTAGACATGACCACCATGAATTTCTAGTAAAGTATTTAAAAAAAACACAAATACCCAGAAAAAAGTCCTTTAATTGAAATAAACACACAATTCTTTATTGTTCTAAATTAAACCATACTTACCGCCACGCCCATTCCAGCTGAAGCCAATGATCTCCTGCAATAAAAGTAAAATAATAAAGCAACATCATCCTTACCTTTCCATGGCTCCCACGACAGCTTCAGCTCTGCTACATCGAGATGACAGGCTGGACCGCAGCAGAACGCTGCCATCCAGCCTGTCATCCTGCAGACACTGAGAAGCGCAGGCATGCTTGCGCTACTCAGTGTCTGGCTGTGACGGCATCCAGATGAGCCGAGGTCATGTCCAATGATCTCAGCTCACCTCATGCACGTCACTGACAGCGTGGGAAAATTCTCACGCTGAAGCGCGGAGTGCAGGAGAATTTTCCCACGCTGTCAGTGACGTACATGAGGTGAGCCGAGTTCATTGTCGGCTCATCTGGATGCCGTCACAGTCAGACACTGAGGAGCGCAAGCATGCCTGCGCTTCTCAGTGTCTGCGGGATGACAGGCTGGATGGCAGCGTTCTGCTGCGGTCCAGCCTGTCATCTCGATGTAGCAGAGCTGAAGCTGTCCTGGGAACCATGGAAAGGTAAGGATGAGGTTGCTTTATTATTTTTCTTTTATTGCAGGAGATCGTTGGCTTCAGCTGGAATGGGCGTGACGGTAAGTATGGTTTAATTTAGAACAATAAAGGAATGTGTCTTTATTTCAATTAAAGGACTTTATTCTGGGTGTTTGTGTTTTCTTTTAACTTTGACTATGGGGTTAGTAATGGGGGTGTCTTATAGACGCCTCTCCATTACTAACCTGGGCTTGATGTCAGCTGGCATTATAAGCTGACATCAACCCCAACCCTATTACCCCCTGCCACCGCACCAGGGCAGCGTGGAAGAGCGAGGCTAAGTGCCAGAATTGGCGCATCCTATGGATGCGCCATTTCTGGGGCGGCTGACGGCTGGTGTTTCTAGCCTGGGAGGGGGCCAATATTCATGGCTCCCTTCCTGGGCTATTAATATCAGCCCCCAGCTGTCTGCCTAGCCTTTGCTAGCTATTAAATTAGGGGGGACCCCACGTCATTTTTTTGGGGGGGTCCTCCATTTTAATAGCTAGTAAAGGTTAGGTATTCAGCTGGGGGCTGATATTAGTAGCCTGGGAAGCTCCGTGGGTATTACCCCCTTCCCAGGCTTGAAACATCTGCCCCAGCTGTCTGCTTAACCTCCGCTAGAGACTAAAATTACGGGAAACCCCACGCCAATTTTTTTTAATAATAAATCCTTTATTTTGATACTAAATGACAAGTACAGTAACCAACACTGTCACTGTACTTATTATATATGTGACTGACATGTTTCTATCTATCTAATCTATGTGTGAAGCTCTATTCTGTCTGTTATAAATTGTCGGGTACAGATGCTGTATTGCCGGCCGGCTTTTTTAAAGAGACGGTGCATGAAAACACTATTGTTTTTTTTAATAAATCCTTTGCAGTAAATGACAAGTACAGTAAGCAACACTGTCACAGTACTTCATATATATGTGACTGACATGTTTCTATCTATCTAATCTATGTGTGAAGCTCTATTCTGTCTGTTATAAATTGTCGGGCACCGCTGCTGAATTGCCGGCCGGCTTTTTTAAAGAGACGGTGCACGAAAACACTATTATATTTTTTAATAAATCCTTTACACTAAATGACAAGTACAGTAAGCAACACTGTCACTGTACTTCATATATGTGTCTGACATTTTTCTATCTATCTAATCTATGTGTGATTCTCTATTCCTTCTATTCTAAATTGTCGGGTACAGATGCTGAATTGCCAGCCGGCTTTTTTAAAGAGACGGTGCATGAAAACACTATTATTTTTTTTAATAAATCCTTTGCAGTAAATGACAAGTACAGTAAGCAACACTGTCACAGTACTTCATATATATGTGACTGACATGTTTCTATCTATCTAATCTATGTGTGATTCTCTATTCCTTCTATTCTAAATTGTCGGGTACAGATGCTGAATTGCCGGCCGGCTTTTTTAAAGAGACGGTGCACGAAAACACTATTATATTTTTTAATAAATCCTTTACACTAAATGACAAGTACAGTAAGCAACACTGTCACTGTACTTCATATATATGTGACTGACATGTTTCTATCTATCTAATCTATGTGTGATGCTCTATTCCTTCATGTCTAAATTGTCGGGTACCGGTGTATGCCGCTGCTGAATTGCCGGCCGGCTTTTTTAAAGAAAGCGTCTTCTGAGCAGTTTGTCAGCTTTTGGACACCTTTGAAGGTGCTTTCTATGTGTTCCTATGTGTTTTTGTTTGCCTGCCATTGGTTTTAACGGTGTTCGACGGTGTTCTAAGGTGTTCGACGAACAGTTCACGAACAGTTCCTCGAACATCCCGGTGTTCGACGAACCGAACCGAACCCGAACACTACGGGGGTGGCTCAACACTACTCATTACCATTAATGGGTCCTGGATTTTTAATGTATCTACAGTATTCAGCAGTACTGCTATAATGAGTCTTTCAATACCATATGATATGGAGATCAATGTAATAAGAAACTAGAAAGCCCAGTGGTAAACCTTTACAAAAGTAATGAACCGCCTTATGACCCATAATACTAAAACTACTTACGTAATATTGCATAGGTCTCCCTCATCCCGCCAAAAAAGAGCAGGCCTCTTATTCTTTCAAGTACACAAGACAGTGCTATCTGGGACAAAGAAATTAGCAACAGATCCTTTAAATCTTGTATCCGATCGCACCCAAAAAGATGCTCGATTCTATTGTGTCTAGTGGAATATGGAGGCCAAATAAACAACAACAGATCTCTATAATGTTCCTCAAATGATTCCTGACCATTTTTTTGCAGTGTGATAGGGCATATTAACAGGCTGAAAGAAGACATAGTTGTTAATGAATACTGCTGACATGAAGCAAGCAGGAGCTCTCTAACCAGTTTTCAACTCTCCAGTCAGCATTCAGCAAACCATGATGAATAGGGTTGAGTGAGTATGTTCTGAACAAAAATCGCTGCACTGCTGGATAGAGGTGCCAGAGTAGGGTCCGAACCCATATACATATAAAAATAACCTCGGCACTCAGGATAATCTAATGAAAGTGAAATTTATTAAAGTCCATTCGTTTACAAATCAAAACGTTTCGGTCAAAGTGACCTTCGTCAGTAAACTGCAGAACATAAGCAAAACATAATAATGTGAGTTTCATAATGAACACAAAATGACAGAACAACCATCTCATAAATATGATAATCAAAACATAATTCACATGGTGGGTAGGGGGGAACGAAAATGGGAGAGGGAAAGGAATATAGCGGGTACGGTCCCCCATAATCAGGAGGATGAAACGACATCAAGCACTAATGGATAATAAATAGAGTACACACCAGAAAACCTGGTCCATGTGTAAGTAAATTATTGTTGGGACTGCTTGGGCTTGTGCTATGAATAGGCCCAGTGGAAGTCTCCTAAGAAAATGGAACAATAAAGCTAAGTGTTGGAGGATCTACTAGGTTTGAATGCCTAGATTAGAAGGATACCAGAGTCCTAGGATGTAGATGAGAAGTACATTACCTCTGGCGTGTAGTCAGGATGGCGAGCGCTTGCACGCGGTATCCACCGCTGGTGACTGCTGCCATGGTGTGTGGGAGTGTTCCTATAAGTATAGGAGTGACTGGTGGATCAGCCAATGGTAAGGGGGCGGTGGCTCATGTGACCGCACCGGGCGGAAGTGACGTCACCGGAAGTGACGTCACTGGAAGTGATGTATGCGTTCCACTGGCTGCGTACCGAGTTCCACTATGTTATAAGTGGGCGTGTTGGATGGGCGGAGCTACGTGAGACGTGCTGAATCCAAGGAGAAACTGCATAGGAGGGGTGCAGGATGGGTATGGTTGAGGAGAGAGGAATTCGGAGAGGAGGATCTGTAAAACAAGAGGACAAGTATGAATGACAATGAATGAAATTGTACCATGTTACAAAAGGCATAAAAGGCAGTAAATAAATAAATACAATAACTGTGAAGAGACAAATCTACACTGGCAAAAGGTACACGTAACAGTTTCTGTTAGACTGAAAAGCATATGAGTGATAGAACTAGAGTGAAACACTTTATATCCGCTGGGGATAGTTGCATTAGTTACCTGGCAATATCTGCAGCGTCAACCAAGAAGAAGACGAGGAGAGGCGGGCAACACCAGAGGCAACATGGACTCCATGAGGGTAACCCGCTCCCAGGCACAGCCCCTCTGGTGGTAAATATATCTTCCAAAACATTGAGCATTGCCCAATTGTCAGTATTACAGAAGGGTCTCTCATTCTGCCCCACAGGACGGTGTAATACTTTTAGATTGGATATGGAACTACAGCGTTTTTATCGTACGCTTAGACTCAAGACACATTTTTCCGGGACTAACCCATTGGGGACCGCCAACTCTAACCGGTGCAATACTGCCCCAGACATAGCAATCACTGCTAATAACCTGGGGTTGTACAACAAGAGCAACTATAGACCACCACAGGGTTCCCATGCCCTAGAGACATTCATTGGTTTTGTGGACACGGCTTTTAGAGACCTACGGTCCAAGATCGACAAGGGCAAATTACATTATGAACCTAATCTCTCGACATTAGACCAACAAGCCCTTAATCACCTTAGGGAGGACAAAGACATCATTATAAAACCAGCTGACAAGGGCGGTGCCATTGTGATCATGGACAGGAGTCAATATGTCAGAGAAATAGATCGTCAACTAAGCGATACGGTCACGAATCGCCAATTGCCACATGACCCTACCTCTCAGATTGGTACCCTCATTAGAACTACCATTAATCGCTTCGTGACAGCAGGCATCATTGACATGAAAACGAGCGAATTTCTAAACAAAACCCATCCGATCACTCCCGTCTTTTATGTATTACCTAAGATACATAAAAGCTTGATTGAACCGCCCGGGCGACCTATAGTAGCCTCCAACGATTCAATCTTGTCCCCTCTTTCCATCTTCCTTGAGAAGATTCTGACACCCCTAATACACAAGAGTCCATCTTTTCTCCTGGACACAGGCTCCTTCCTCAGTACACTGTCTGTCTTGAAACAAGTCCCACCTACGGCCATTTTAGTCTCATTTGATGTTAAAAACCTCTATACATCCATACCACATGAACACGGTATTCAGACAGTACGATCTCTGTTAACTGATTCCCGAACTGACCCACGAGTAGTAGAACTTTCAATTGAACTACTGACCCTGGTTCTCACAAACAACTACTTTCTGTTCCAGGATAGGTACTACCTACAGACCAAGGGCACCGCGATGGGCTCGAATGTAGCTCCGCCCTATGCAAACTGTTACATGTCCGCATTCGAGAACCAAGTGGTATATACCAATTCTCTTTATCAAAAACATTCCCTACTATGGAAAAGATTCATTGATGACATCTTCTGTATCTGGGGGGCCCCTTGGACACTTTGGAAACCTTCTTTACAGATTTGAATTCCGCCTGGCCCGACCTTAGTTTCACCATGACCCATGACTACCACAGGGTTAGCTTTCTGGACACACTAGTGATTAAGGATCCAGACGGGAGTCTCACAACAGACCTGTACTGTAAACCCACTGATCGGAATGGACTTCTACACTTCTCTAGCAATCATCCTGCACATATGAAGAAGTCCATACCGAAGGCTCAATTTAAAAGGGTTGAACGGATAGTCTCCAATTCCGCTACACGAGAACTGAGACTACAAGAGATGCGGTCCAAATTTATCGAACGTGGGTACCCCACATCCATCCTGGAAACCCAACCAGTGGACACTAGCAGGGCACGTCACACCAACTCCGACCGTATACCATTCATCCACACCTATCACCCATATGCCTATATCCTGCATAAAGCTATTCGCAGACATTGGAACATATTACAGACGGGTTATCCAACCATAAGCAGTTTCCAACAACCATTTATGCCATGCTTTAAAAGAGCCCCCAATCTCAGGGATACACTGATCCGTGCAGATCTTGGGAGTAACAAGTTGGGTCCACAACAACGGTTCCTCCGGAACCCCAAAACGGGGACATTCCCTTGTCTCCACTGCAGACAGTGTAACAACATCCTCAAAGGCAATATCATCTACCACCCACATACGGGCAAGAAGTACCATATCAAAGGCTACCACACCTGTGACAGCTCGTTCATTGTCTATCTTATAAAATGCCCCTGCGGACTAATATACATTGGTGAAACCACACAGGCCATCAAAGAAAGAATCTCTAAACACAAATCCACTATACGTTGTAAGGACCTACTTTTACCCATCCCCTACCACTTTATCTCCAGTGGCCACAACATTTCACAACTTAAATTTCAAGTCTTGGAGCAAATACCACCACCCCGCCGGGGAGGGGATCGGGTCCGTCTCCTTAAACAAAGAGAAGCCTACTGGATCCACGAGCTGGATTCACTTTCTCCCAAAGGGTTAAATAGGGATTATGATTCGGCAGCATTTCTATAAATCCCACAGTTGAACATGCATAGGTCCATGGATCACCTATTTAACCACCTCACCCTATTCACTGCATACACAAGGATTCTAGCTAGTGGGTTTTGCTAATAGACCTGTAGACACCTGGATTCCTAGATAGTGAATTAGCTGCAGATATTGCCAGGTAACTAATGCAACTATCCCCAGCGGATATAAAGTGTTTCACTCTAGTTCTATCACTCATATGCTTTTCAGTCTAACAGAAACTGTTACGTGTACCTTTTGCCAGTGTAGATTTGTCTCTTCACAGTTATTGTATTTATTTATTTACTGCCTTTTATGCCTTTTGTAACATGGTACAATTTCATTCATTGTCATTCATACTTGTCCTCTTGTTTTACAGATCCTCCTCTCCGAATTCCTCTCTCCTCAACCATACCCATCCTGCACCCCTCCTATGCAGTTTCTCCTTGGATTCAGCACGTCTCACGTAGCTCCGCCCATCCAACTCGCCCACTTATAACATAGTGGAACTCGGTACGCAGCCAGTGGAACGCATACATCACTTCCAGTGACGTCACTTCCGGTGACGTCACTTCCGCCCGGTGCGGTCACATGAGCCACCGCCCCCTTACCATTGGCTGATACACCAGTCACTCCTATACTTATAGGAACACTCCCACACACCATGGCAGCAGTCACCAGCGGTGGATACCGCGTGCAAGCGCTCGCCATCCTGACTACACGCCAGAGGTAATGTACTTCTCATCTACATCCTAGGACTCTGGTATCCTTCTAATCTAGACATTCAAACCTAGTAGATCCTCCAACACTTAGCTTTATTGTTCCATTTTCTTAGGAGACTTCCACTGGGCCTATTCATAGCACAAGCCCAAGCAGTCCCAACAATAATTTACTTACACATGGACCAGGTTTTCTGGTATGTACTCTATTTATTATCCATTAGTGCTTGATGTCGTTTCATCCTCCTGATTATGGGGGACCGTACCCTCTATATTCCTTTCCCTCTCCCATTTTCCTTCCCCCCTACCCACCATGTGAATTATGTTTTGATTATCATATTTATGAGATGGTTGTTCTGTCATTTTGTGTTCATTATGAAACTCACATTATTATGTTTTGCTTATGTTCTGCAGTTTACTGACGAAGGTCACTTTGACCGAAACGTTTTGATTTGTAAACGAATGGACTTTAATAAATTTCACTTTCATTAGATTATCCTGAGTGCCGAGGTTATTTTTATATGAGTGAGAATGTTCTGTCCGAGTATGCTCGGGCCGAGCTCCGAGTATTTATAGCTGCTCGGTGATAAGGTTAAATCGCTCCCGTGTGCATGATTTGCAACTGTTTGAGAGCTTTATTACATGTGAGGAATGTGTAAGAAATAGACATTCCTCACATGTAATAAAGCTGTCAAACAGTTGCAAATCATGCACACGGGAGCAATTCAACCATATCACCGAGCAGCTGTAAATACTCGGAGCTCGGCCCGAGCATACTCGACGAAAGGGTTAATAGAACATACTCGCTCAACACTAATGATGAACTGTGATAGCTGTCATATACAGGATAAACTTTTTCAGCAATTTATGGGATTGGACCAGATTGACTAGTCTTTGCTTCCCATGCTCATCAGTGAGTCTTGAGTGTTCAGGAGCTGCTTTTAGTAAGTACTAACCAGTACAACCATATTGTGACATGCAGAAGTAGTGCTGTTGCTTTAAAAGCATTCAGCAACTATTAGAAGTAACACAAGCACATGAGGAAGGAAGTGTTGTGCTCCAGAAGCATCCAGCAACTAGAGGGGTTAACACAGGCACAGGAGACAGGGAGGGTTTTAGCAGAGCCCCAGGAGGATTGTGGGGAAGATGTTTACTGTCTGGCTGGAGCTGAAGAGAAAGGTGGTGTGTGTGTTCTGTATCTCTCAGAAGCTCCGCTGAAAGTGAAAAGGATTCAAGTCAGGAGAGAAGCTAAGCACAGGTCAGGTAGAGTTCCTGAACTAACAGTGCAGAGTATTGTCAGGCAGAAAGATCAGAACTGGAAGAAATGGTGTCACAGGGCTCATCTCCCTCTGCAGACCCTCCCCGCCTCCTCCATCTCACTGTGCTGTAAAGAATGCTGTGTTCATTAATGTGCATTTGCATTAGAACTGTGCTGTCCTATACTACTAGGATGACTGTGTACTGCTGTGCTGCTAAGGAAACTGTACTGTTTGTCACCGGAGCCTGTTGCTCATAAGACTTAACTTGCACTGGCTGTGAAGCTCCTTGTTAAATGCTACTGTTTAACCGTTTATGAGGACTTTTGTCAAGTGTGTCTGGTCAGCAAGTGAAACAACCTACGTGTCTGTGCCCGAGGGTCAATACCCCTATGTGCCTGAAAGAAGCAGCAGCACATGGTCTATGGTCACCCTGAGTAATGGTTTCCCAAGGATTCCAAAGAATTCATGTAACCTGTCTCGCCCCTATCTGAACCTAGCGGCATGCGTTTAACAATATGCATCCCATAAGATCTGCTATTTTAGTAGATGCCTTGGCATAGTCATCTAGCCATCACAATTTGGCCCTTGTCAACTTTAAAAGCTGACTGTTCACTGCCTTCCTATTATATCCCACTCCTTGACAAGTACCATTATAACATAATAATAATCATCACTACACCTGTCAGTGATTTTAATTTTATGTCTGATCAGTGTATGTTGCTTCACAATGTGAACCTATTGTAGCCTAATTCACTGTACTTCTTAGTCTGGACAGCACCATAAGTCAGCAGTGCACATCTTCATCTTATCACAGATCTATTTCCGCTCTCTACGGGAACCTCACCTATAATAGCAAGGTATTACTACTTCATGGATTTCAGATTAATCAAAGAAATGATATATTTCTTGGTATGGTATCCAGGGGAGAAATGCAATCTTCATCATGAAGTCATATCAAAAATTGATGGATTGAACATTGCTTTTCACCTTGATAGAACATCTTACTTTCACAGTGTACAATGAACTGTCTTGAAATGCCTTTGTTCCTTAAAAATGTGAAAAAAATAAGTTTATAGTAACTTTATAAATATTCTTTTTTTATTAATATTTCTTTCTTTTCAATTAAACTTAATAAAATATCCATACCACAGTTTGTTATATAAAACAATGATTAGTAAATCCAGTAACACACTGTACATATTACTCCCTCATCCCCCACTCAAATACTTTCCCCTAAAAGACCAACACCTCGTCAGCAGATGAGGAGAGAAAACAAGCCTTTCTCCTAACGGGAACCTGTCAGCAGGTTATTAGACCCTAAAATAACATCATCACAGTAAAGTATATGTAATGATGATTACTTGTATACCTTCATTTTATAAGTCCATGTCTCTGCTACACTTAATAAATGAAGGTATGAAAGTAATCATATCTTTACTTCCATATACTTTACTGTGATGATGTTACTTTGGGGTTAAAAATTTCCTGATAGGTATCAAATCCAACATTATTCCCTGCATCATTAGAATTTATTTAAAGCATTCTCATAAACCGTTTTCTTATTATTATCATCATAGACCAATTCTCTTATTTCTTGACCTCTTATCTATTCATTTAATTGGGGAAACTCTTCTGCTTTCCATTTTTTATTGTCATTAACCAATCTCGAAACAAAATATGCATCAATAAAATCTTATTACTGGGGAAGTAATAAGCCTTCTACTCCTCTTAACAAACTGTAGTGTCACTTTCTAAATTCTTTTTAAACATTTTTTTTAATCCAATCTCGAATTCCTCTCCAGTATTGTCCTAATTTTGGACAGTGCCAGGTAAGGTGAATCAATCCTGTATTTGATTATTTACATCTAGGTCATTGTGAGCAAGGTCAGACTGGCCCACCGGGACACTGGAGAATTCTTCGGTGGGTCCCGGGGCCTTAGCGGGCCTCCAGGTAGGACATAGAAGGGGCTGCTGGCTTCAACTGAATGTGTGTCGGAGGACACACATTTAGTTGAAATGTATTGCCCTATCCCAATAGTTAATGATGCGTCCTCCGTCCTAGCAGACGCCGCCAGCTGATGTGTGTGCACCCGTGGCAGGCGGTGCATGACAGTTACATCGCCGGAATATGACATCACTGTCATGCGGCAGCTGCGACGGGCGCACTCATGATTATGGGATTATATATAGAAGGGGCTGAAAAGAGTAAATCATCTGCAGCCGCAATACAAACCATAAGATGCACCCATGCAGCAGCAGACCTCTTTATTATATATTTTGGAAAGCAGTGCTTGTGAGCTCAGAGACTCCATTATGCAAGGCTGGCTGTGACACCAGGTGAGTTTGATCATTCGTATAGTAGTACTCAGGTTTTTATCCACTGCTAATAGTGTGTCACTGGTGTATATGTGGCTTATTGTGTCACATCGGCGGCAGCACTCAACTGGTTATGTATTTAATGTGGCAAAGTGGCACAGCAGTGCTCTTTATATTCTGGAATGGGGGTGTGGAAATTGATTTTGGTGAAATTTAAATATTTCTACAATAAGGGGGAAATGTTATAACATCTGCTTGACAGTGTGGCAAATCAGGGATGTTCATGGGCGGAGCCGATTTTTTTTGTGCGAACAAGCCAGAATCCCGAAAATGAACCCGAATTTGAAATACCGAACAAATTCACTCAACACTAATTATAATCTGGAGTGGAATGTCAGAAAATAAAGTTATCTCCTATTCGTGTGATAAGAGATAACTTATTTATCAAATGAACACTGTTACCTCCAACGATCCTGAGATCGAAGTTCTAGAACCTTAAGCTTGCTGCTGGCACTTTTCTGTGGGAATGAGCTTGTCTCCAACCAGCCTGGAATATTTCCAGTGAATTATGGCATGACGCCATGGTATTAGCAGTGCACCCAGTACCAGAAGCGAAGCCATCCTCAATTTCCTTGTCAGGAATTTTATTTGATAGACTGAGTGGCTGACCAAACACTAGTTTCTCAAAAAGGAGCTGAAGACACTGTGTGGCAGTAGGTGCAAGTTTCTCCAACATGTTAGATATCAGAGCCTGGAGAACAGAGAAAGTAGCACAGTGGCTCAGTGGTTAGCATGGCAGCCTTGCAGAAATGGAGTCCTGGGTTCAAATCCCACCAAGGACAGCCTGTGCAAGTAGTTTGTATGTTTTCCCCATGTTTGCGGGAGTTTCCCCCAGGTTTTCCGGTTTCCTCCTCAGTAAAAAACAGCCATACAGGAGTGTTCACAGTCAAAAAAATTTGGGCTTGACACCACCTTTCCGTAGCCAACAGATTGGAGATGGTGTAGTTCAACCTCTTAGCTTTGTCATGTGTAGGAGGATTCAATCTTTTACGTGACCACAACTACGGGACCGAGGGCTGGCTGCTGTGCTGAGAGAGGGCGGAGTATGGTGAACCAGAGTGAGTGAGATGCAGGCAGGGAGTCAGGAAGCTGCTCGGACCCAAACTTCCCCCCTCCCCCTGTATGGAGAACAATATCTGCCTTAAATAATTTTAAGCTGAGATGTAGTTTGCTTTATATACTAATTTTATGTTTATCAGGTCTGTGTACCCCTGTATGGAGAACAATATCTGCCCAAAAGAATTTTAAGCTGAGATGTAGTCTGCTTTAGAGATGTTATGACGGAATAAAGTTCTGGTGTGCTCGTTTTCTGAGATCGGTCAAAAACAGCTTGCATGTCCGCTTTCGTTACAGCTGACGGGCTATCACTCAGCCTGACTGGAGCAGGTAAAGAACCGGAGGTTCTGCGGTGGGAGACCTACATGGCAATACTTCGCACAGTAACAGAGGAGGAGGAAGAAGCAGCAGAAGTGGTTGATGGGGCGGCTCATGGTTGTTGAGGTCCACATTTTATCACAGTGAGACTGCCAGAGTAACGCATGTTGATTGCGCATGTGAAGGTTCATGCTTGAAGTAGTCAAATTTCTGCACTTTTTCCCTTTACTGAGTTTTTTCTCACAAAGTCTGCAGATAACGTGAGTTGGCTCATCCTTTGCGGTCTCAAAAAAGACCCAGGCTAGGCAACCCTTGCCACTCCTGCGAGTTGCAGACCCGCAACCGCTGCTGACCACAGCCACTGTTGTGGCTAAGGATGCAATGCTCCTTGTGCTTAGATCACTCCATGACTGCACTGTAGGATGCAACGTAACCTCCTCATCTTCCTTCTCCACCTCCTCAGATGAGCTACTCAGCTGTTTGCCTCTGGGTTCACACCAAGTGGAATTTACAACCTCATCATCATCCAATGTGTTATCCCATTCCTCGACCTGAGAGTCACCCTCCTCCTCTTCTTGCCCTGACAGCACAGTACAGTCTGCGTGACCCTCAGGTATCTGAGTCTCATCAGGATCACCTCCCCCTCTGGGGGTTAACATCTGGATCAGGAAGCTGATACTTTTATTTTTTTTCCTGTATGGAGAACAGAAGCCATATCACAGACTGCAGCACACTAAAAACTACAACATCGCCTAGTCTGTACAGTGTGCGATTGGGGTGCAAAAGTCTTTGGAGATCCATGAATTGTTCATCTTGATGAAAGTTAGGCGGTCTACGCTTTCATGGGACATCCGGCTGCGCTTATCCGTCAGGACACCACCAGCCGCACTGAAGACACGTTCTTAGAGAATGCTGGCTGCCGGGCATGATAAAACCTCCAAGGCGTGACAGGCAAGCTCAGGCCATTCATCCACTTTTGAAGACCAAAATGTAAAAGGGTCCACATCCTCCCTGATGATATTCACATTGAGCTCTAGATACTCCTGCACCATCCTCTCCAGTCATTCACCACGTGCCAGATGTGTACTTTGTTGTGCTGATGCATGATCTGGTCTAAAAAATGTGTGAAAGGACTCACAGAAATTGCTTCTGCCACTTACGCTGCTGCTGCGACTAATGTTTTGACGTTGACGAACTGACGTGCTGGAGGATGAAAGACTACAGCTGCGATGCACACGATGTGCCTCACTGCTATCTTGGGGAAAACCTCTATTAAGGTTGCTTAAAAGCTGGTTTCGATACTCCAGCATTAGCGGGTCCCTTTCCAGGGCGGGAAGCATCTGCCAAAATTTACTCTTATAACGTGGATCTAACAGAATGGCAACCTGGCAGTCAGCATTATTTTGATTCTTAACTATGCGGGGATCATGTTGCAGATAGTGCATCAAGAAGGTACTCATACGTCGGACTCTTCCAGGAGGTCCAAAGCCAGGCTGTATAGATGGCTGCGTAACACTGATGCTTGCTTCCTCCATCCCCTCCTGCCAACCACCACGTTCAACAGAGAGGGGATGATTATCCTCTTCATCTTCTGACTGTTACTCGCCCATCACCTCTTCCTCTTCCATTTGTTCCTCGGCTATTGCAGCTTCACTAGCAGTTTGTCTGTTATCACCAACCCACCTTGATAGCAATAATCCAGCGTCACTTGGCATCCGCCTGTGTGACAATAATCTGGAACTTTGAGACAGTCTTATCCCTTCCGCATCCTCCTCTTCTTCTGCGACAACCACCTACTGCCGCAGGCTATTCAAAGTCTGCTCCAGCATGCAGATGACTGGAATAGTGATGATGATGATGGCATCGTCAGCACTAACTATTTTAGTAGCTATTTCAAAACTGTGCAGAAGGGTGCAGAGGTTGTTAATCTGTGCCTACTTCATAAATATGATATGCCTCATGCCCATACTGCGTTGGCCCAGGCTATACAACATGACATACTGCATCTGGGCTTGTTTCCGCTGCCACAGACACTGCAACATGAGCAGAGTGGAATTCCACCGTGTCGGCACATCATATATCAACCTGTTTTCTGGCATGGACAAAGACCTCTGTATCCATGCAAGTCGATTGAATGAGGGGTGCAAATGGCGGAAGTGAGCACACAGCTTCCATACTTTCTGAAGCAGCTCATCCAGGCCAGGATAGTGGAGGAAAAATCACTGTACTACCAGGTTGAAGATGGGACCCATGCAAGGCACGTGTGTGAGCTTGCCTTGGCCTTGGGCCGCCGCCACGTTTGCACCATTATCGCACACAGCTTTAACTGGCTCTAGGTTCAGCGGAGACAGCCATTGCTTAAACTGAGCCTGGAGAGCTGTCCACTACTCTTCAGCTGTATGACTGCGATCTCCAAGGCATATTAATTTTAAGACTGCCTGATTGCGGTGAGCCCTGACTGCGCAGTACAGAGGTGGTATGGATTCGCTCTGCACTGTTGGAATGTTAAGGCAAAGGTTGACTGCACAGGTGGAGGCCCTAGAGGAGGTGGAGGAGGCAGAAGCAGTGGAGGAAGTGTGAAATACAGAGGTTTGTTCTGCAAGCCTTTGAGATTCCAAGATTTCTTTAGCAGCCCCTTCCCCGCCTGCCCCCACAGCCACCAGTCACCCAGAGCACAGTCAGCGAGATGCAATGCCCTTGACCATCTTAACTCGTCCAGGTCTCTGTCGTGAAATGCACCATGGCAGACAAAGATTTACACAAACAATGGGTGATGTTGTCTGTGACATGCTGGTGTAATCCAAGCACAGCTTTCTTAAAGAAGTAATGGCGACTGTGCAACTGGTACTGGGGGACTGCGACGGCCATCAGCTTTCAGAAACCATCTTTATCTACCAGGCGGAAAGGCAGCATTTCCATGGCCAACAGATTGGAGATGGTGGAGTTCAACCTCTTAGCTTTCTGTGTAGGATGTGTAGGCTGAAATAATCTTTTACGCGACCACAACTGTGGGACCGAGGGCTGACTGCAGTGCTGAAAGAAAGCGGAGTACGGTGAAAAGGACAAACTGGTGGACTGTGAGTGAGGTGCAGGGGCTGATGTTATGATGGATTGAGAAACATGTGGTGTGCTCGGTGAAACAAACACAGCAGGCTGTTATGAACTGCTACCGGCACTATGGAAAGATAGGTAAACTGTCCCTACAATAGGACTAAGCTGATACCCTACGATGCAGCGGGGGACCTGTTCCTTGTGAACAGACCCGCCTTAGTCCTCGGCTAGTCTGAACGCAGACCTATAGATAAAAGGAAGGGATCCCTACAAAAACTAAGGACTGGGATATAGATGGACACCTCCTAGCAGAAATTGTAGCAGAGCAAAGACAAACTAACAAAAAATACTAGTGGTCCAAAGACCAAGCAAACTACAGAGTAAGGTACAAGGCACCTGGCTATCTTAAGAGTAAATGAAACACTGAAGTCCAGCAAGGCCAGAAGGGCGGAGCTGGATTATATAGGCAGAAAGTCATGTGACCAACAAAATAGAAAAAAACTAACAGGAGGGTTCTAACACAGGCATATTCACTAGAGATGAGCGTTGTTCTACTCGAACTGTTCGCCAATCTCAAATTCGAGCTGTTTTGGGCGGTGTTCGAGCCGTTCGGCGAACACGAACAATTTGAGAAAAATTCGGCTGTTCGAGGTTATGTTCGATAACTGTTCGTGCACCAAAATCATAACTGGATTTTTTCTCAGTAATGATGAAAATTAATGTTAATACGCAGTTTGAGTGTACAGCGGGGTGGGGGGAGGGGCAGGGGATGGATCTCTGCAGGAACAATGAAGATCTCGATTTTTTTTTTCTCTTTCCCGCATTTACAGTGGGGAGGTGCAATCTGTCAGCCTATCAGCAGCGCACACACGGAGCGAAGTGCTTTTTTTCACACAAGCAAGGGCATGTGTCATTGGCAGTGTATGTCACATGTCCTTGCCCTATAAGACCAAGCCATTTTCCCCGTCGCCACCATTTTCTCACTGCTGCAGCTGCGTGTTAGACGGCACCGCTGTTGCTGTGTGCGCTATACCTTGTTAATTTCAAGCCAATTTTCGCACAAATCTACAGATAGCTTGGGAGTAGGGAATAGTTGTGATTGCAGTCCTTTTAAGGACTAGGTTACAGCATTTCCTATGACTTTTATCAGGCAGGTCTGTGCTCTTAAATAGATAGGTTGTGGGAGTAAAGACTAATTGTAATTGGAGTCCTTTTCAGGACTAGGTTACATCAGTTCCTATCAGTTTTTGCCAGGCAGGTCTGTGCCAGTGCTGTGCAAGTTTTTTTCACAGCATTTGGCTGAATCTAGCAAAGCTAATCCTTTTTGGCCTATTGCAGAGTGTGTTAGTCAGTGGAGTAGCCTATCTGTGTTGCAAGATATACCACCTGTGTATAGAATACCAATTTTTTTACTGCACCTAGTGAAGTAAAATCTTTTGGGCATAGGATCATTCTATTAGTCCATCTATACTGACCTCCATCAGGTTGCAAATTGAATATAATTTTTTTCTGCATCTAGCTCTGAAAAAATATTGGGCTTCTAGCTGTGTGTGGGACTTGTTCTATTAGTCCATCTATACTGACCTCCATCACGTTGCAAACTGAATATATTTTTTTCTGCATCTACCTCGGAAAAAATATTGGGCTTCTAGCTGTGTGTGGGACTTGTTCTATTAATCCATCTATACAGACCTCCATCAGGTTGCAAACTGAATATATTTTTTTCTGCATCTACCTCTGAAAAAATATTGGGCTTCTAGCTGTGTGTGGGACTTGTTGTATTAGTCCATATATACTGACCTCCATCAGGTTGCAAATTAAAAATAATTTTTATCTGCATCTACAGTACCTCTGAAAAAATATTTGGGCTTCTAGCTGTGTGTGGGACTTGTTCTATTAGTCCATCTATACTGACCTCCATCAGGTTGCAAATTGAATATAATTTTTATCTGCATCTAGCTCTGAAAAAATATTTGGCCTTCTAGCAGTGTGTGGGACTTTCTCTATTAGTCCATCTATACTGACCTCCATCAGGTTGCAAATTAAAAATAATTTTTATCTGCATCTACCTCTGAAGAAATATTTGGGCTTCTAGCTGTGTGTGGGACTTGTTCTATTAATCCATCTATACAGACCTCCATCAGGTTGCAAACTGAATATATTTTTTTCTGCATCTACCTCTGAAAAAATATTGGGCTTCTAGCTGTGTGTGGGACTTGTTGTATTAGTCCATCTATACTGACCTCCATCAGGTTGCAAACTGAATATATTTTTTTCTGCATCTACCTCTGAAAAAATATTGGGCTTCTAGCTGTGTGTGGGACTTGTTCTATTAATCCATCTATACAGACCTCCATCAGGTTGCAAACTGAATATATTTTTTTGTGCATCTACCTCTGAAAAAATATGTGGCCTTCTAGCAGTGTGTGGGACTTTCTCTATTAGTCCATCTATACTGACCTCCATCAGGTTGCAAACTGAATATAATTTTTTTCTGCATCTAGCTTTGAAAAAATATTTGGCCTTCTAGCAGTGTGTGGGACTTTCTCTATTAGTCCATCTATACTGACCTCCATCAGGTTGCAAATTCAAAATAATTTTTTGTCTGCATCTAGCTCTGAAAAAATATTGGGCTTCTAGCTGTGTGTGGGACTTGTTGTATTAGTCCATCTATACTGACCTCCATCAGGTTGCAAATTAAAAATAATTTTTATCTGCATCTACAGTACCTCTGAAAAAATATTTGGGCTTCTAGCTGTGTGTGGGACTTGTTCTATTAGTCCATCTATACTGACCTCCATCAGGTTGCAAATTGAATATAATTTTTATCTGCATCTAGCTCTGAAAAAATATTTGGCCTTCTAGCAGTGTGTGGGACTTTCTCTATTAGTCCATCTATACTGACCTCCATCAGGTTGCAAATTAAAAATAATTTTTATCTGCATCTACCTCTGAAAAAATATTTGGGCTTCTAGCAGTGTGTGGGACTCATTGTATTAGGCCATCTATACCAAGCTCCACCAGCTTTGAAATTAATAATAATTTTTAGCTGCATTTAGCCCTGAAAATAATTTTTCCCAATAGTGGTAGCAATAGAAATATGGGGCGCGCGCCTGGCTAACAAAAATATACGCTTCATAACACAAAACACCAGCCTAGCGCACTGCTTTAATAAGATGGCATCATTGTCTCTCCCAGTGCTAGGCCTACTACGCAGGCTAGTATTCCTGTGCCTAAAACACAATGTATGGGTCCACGCTAGCCACTATGCTGAGGGGTATAAAGCTGCTGCTAACGCTTTATAACAATTCAATTGGCAGATTTTCACAGAGCTCTTCCACAACGCCCACCCATCGGGCAACAGTTGCCCACCCTCCCTATGGGATCTAGTGGCGAATAGTTGATGCCATTAATCAGAGCGTCAGTTGCCCCGTCAACGTGGCAAGCATACGGTAAGGCATGGGAAGAGTGGACACGACTAGTAGCAGGCAGACGGGGTTGACCAATGTGAACAAGC
This sequence comes from Phyllobates terribilis, assembly GCF_046119375.1. Classification (NCBI taxonomy): domain Eukaryota; kingdom Metazoa; phylum Chordata; class Amphibia; order Anura; family Dendrobatidae; genus Phyllobates; species Phyllobates terribilis. The sequence continues at coordinate 514,767,317 of NW_027362763.1, read as the reverse complement.
CAGAACACAAGTCACCATAGAATTTCTCCACCAGCTAATGATGAGGGGCATATCAGGGGAATCAGTGCAGCGGTGTCTGACCGGAGTAGCATTTCACTTCCAACTACTGAATTGGGGAGATGTGACAAAGATTCATCATCAGACAATCCATAAAAGGGTGGAAAAGGGGTCAGCCAAGTCAGGAATGTAGACGTCCCGTCCCGTGTCACTAAAACTGATTTCTCACATCTTATCCCTAACACCATTAACATGACACTCACAATTTGAAGCAACACTAATGTCTACTGCATTTGTGATCGCCTTCTTCGGGGCGCTATGTATAAGCGAATTAGTCCCTCAATCCAAAATTACCACCAGTGGACGCTTATTACACCAGGAAGTAGTCATAGCCAATAATGCAATACGTGTACGCATACACCAATCGAAAACGGTTCCAGCGGGCAAGGGTACTTGGGTACTTCTACAACCCACAAACGGTACACTGAGTCGGGTAACAATAGTAAAAACATATCTAACCATCAGATCACAAAGTAATTTCTTCGTTGATGGAACGCCATTATCAAGATACCTGTTCCAAGCTATATTTAATAAATGCATAACATCGGCAGGGAACCACCCCAAAAGATTACGGGACACACTCATTCCGCATAGGTGCGGCCACGGAAGCAGCAAGAGCAGGACTGTCAGGAACGGAAGTTCAGAGGATAGGGAGATGGCGATCCACGTGTTTGGCGAGATACCTAAGACCGGACTTGTTATCCTAACGTGGTTTGTTTCTTTTACAGGTGACGCTAAGCCAACAGTGTGAGTGATAGGCCACTCGTATATATATTGGGCACAAAAATGGGCGAAAGTCCGCCCAGGCGGGAGGAAATTAGAGTTTCATAACACATATTTCAACTGGAGAGGTATTAGAGGCCTGCTATGGCCACAGGTACTAATGGAGGTAATCAAGGTAGGGAGAGAGGCAAGAGGTCCGGTCATCTTAGTTATACAGGCCGGGGGAAACAACCTAGGTCATCACAAGAGAGCATAACTAATGGCAATAATGAAACTAGACACTGAGCGATTCAGAGAATTTTTCACAAAATTAGCTATAGTATGGTCAGAGATTGTGCCGATAGCGGTATGGCAAGGTGCGCGAGACATCACGGCCATCGAATGGACAAGGCGGGTAATAAATATTTGGATGGCAAAATTTAGAAGAGACAGAGGCGGTGTAGTGATACGACACCGACAACTGGAAGGAGATAAAGCAGGCCTCATACGGCCCGACGGTGTTCACTTAATAGATATTGGACTGGACATATTCCTGTCAGGACACCAGGATGGAGTGGAACAAGCGTTAAGAGTGATGGGTGGGGGTCAGAGTCCTGCATACGAGTACGCTGGATCCTCCGTGGCCTGGAAATAGAAAGGACATGTTGGAGAGTTACACTTGTTGGCCAACTTGCCGGAGTGGGGACCTAGGGCATGCTGCAACAAGCTGAATTATTTTAGTAATAAAATGCCTTTCTAATGGAATGAGTATAAAGAGTTAATAAAACTGTGACCGATCCTCACCCATCCAGTTGTAAGAGTTACATTATTGGGTTGTCCATGAAAGGGGGGCGGTAGGGGGGCTGAGCATCTGGGTTTGGTGGGGGTCCCCACAGTCTGCCTAGGCTAGATTAATTTAAAAATTCTTATTAGATACACAGGCGGTGCAGCTTGCTTCGCAGCTGGGCTACTACGCCCAAAGTATTGCCAAGGCTAGATGCAGTTAAAAATTCTACGCTGACTAGCAGACACTGAAGATTTGGAGCAGACCTCTGAGTAAACAGCTCTTCAGACTCAACCATCTGTGTTACCCCAAGCCATAGTGTATGTAGTTTCTTACAGTTAAAAGGGGGGGGTGCGACCCAACCCACCTGGAATTGACGATGCCAACGTCACGTAAGACACAGCAAGGGGACTCCCAAAATTGTGGCACAGACACCACTTAACCCTAGAACGCATACCTGTGGCCTTGCAGGCCCGCCCAGTTAATTGTTTTCTATTTTCTGCAAGATTGCTTTAGTTAGAATTTTGAAACTCTAGGTATTCTTCATGTATATAGTTGTTTGTCATTTGAGTTTGAGTTATTCCATGTTATTTGCACACGGGCCTAAAGGGCCCCAGGTATGTGAAAGTGTAGATTTTTATGGTCATGCGTTCTAGGGTTAAGTGGCATCAATTGCCCCACTGTTGCTTAAAACGGTTGGTGAGGTGATTTTACCAAATCCCCAAGCTTTTAGTCTCCCAAGGATGACACAGGGGTAGAAATGTCCTTGCAAATCCATGATTTGATCATCTTTATGAACGTGAGTCTGTCTACATTCTCAGTGGACAGCCGCGTGCGCTTATCTGTCAGCACACCACCAGCAGCGCTGAACACACGTTCAGAGAGAACGCTGGCTGCATGGCATGACAAGATCTCCAAGGCGTGAGTGGCGAGCTCCGGCGATTTTTCAAGATTGGAATACCAAAATGAGCAAGGGTCCAGTGACACAGTCATGGCTTCGATGTTCACTTGGAGATTCTCCTGTACCATCCTCTCTAGGCATTGACTATGTGTCAGACTTCTTGTCTCCTGTGACCTTGCAAAGGATGGTCTAAAAAAGTGGTGAAACGATTCCACAAAATTGCTGTTACCAGCAGATACTGTGTTACTGTTACTGTTTGAGTGATGAAGACTCGACAGTCCCACCGTTGGCAAGTTAGAATTGTGAGATTCACTACGTGCACCATTGGTGTTTTGTGGAAAAGCACATGTAAGATTCTGCAACAGATACTCCTGCATTCGTCAATACCTTTTTATGGCAGGAATTATTTCGGCAAATATACTTTTGTATCGGGGATCTAAGAGTGTGGCAACCCAGTAGTCGGGATTACTTCGAATTCTGACAATCCGGGGGTCATGTTGCAGGTAGTGCAGCAAGAAGGCACTCATGTGTCTTGCGCATCCAGAAGGACCAAGTCCTTGTTGTGTTGGTAGCGAGGTAAGAATCATGCTTCCTTCCTCTGCCCTCTCCCTCCAACCTCGCACAACAGAAATGTGATCAAGGTCTCCCTCATCTGAAGAGTCTTCCATGCCCATTGCCAGTTCGTCCTCCACTTCTTCCTCGGCTCCTGCACCTTCCTCAACAGTTTGGCTGCTACCATGCGCCCTGGTTAATCCCTCTCCCCCACCCTCCCATGCCTGCCGCCTTGGTGCTGCCAACCGTCTGGACCTTGGAGATGTTATCCCTTCCGCATACGACTCCTCCTCTACTTCCTCCACCTCCTCTTGTCCCACCATCTGACTCCGAATTCTGTTTAACATGTGCTCCAGCATGTAAATCACCGTAATAGTCATGCTGATAATGGCATCGTCAGCACTAAACATCTTCGTCGCCATTTCAAGACTGTGCAGAAGGGTGCATAGGTCCCTGATCTGAGACCACTCCTCCAGCGTGATTTGCCCCACCTCTGGATCTCGTTGGCCCAGGCTATATGTCAGAACGTATTGCACCAGGGCTTGTCGGTGCTGCCACAGTCGCTGCAACATGTGCAGAGTTGAATTCCACCGTGTCGGCACATCGCATTTCAGCCGGTGAACTGGCAGGCCCAACGACTTCTGTAGAGATGTAAGTCGTTGAACTGCGGGATGCGAACGGCGGAAGTGAGCACACAGCGACCATGCACTCTGCAGAAGGCCATCTAGTCCGGGATAGTGGGCTAAAAATTGCTGGACAACCAGGTTCAACACGTGAGCCATACAAGGCACGTGTGTGACATTGCCCCGGCGAAGTGCCGCACCCAGGTTTGCAGCATTGTCGCATATGGCCTTCCCTGGTTGCAGGTCCAGTGGAGACAACCTTTCATGAAACTGGGTCTCCAGAGCTGACCAAAACTCCTCAGCTGTGTGACTCACATTTCCCAGACATTTCAAAGTAAACACTGATGCATTGAGCCCTGCTGCCAGCATAGTAAGGAGGTGTGCAGGATTCCTTCTGCGCAGTTAGAAAGCAGGTGGCATTACCAGACAGGCTTTGGGTGCAGGTGGAGGACCGAGAGGAGGTTGAGGAGGCAGAAGCAGTGGAGGAAGTTCGAGATAAAGAGGATTAACACACAACTCGTGGGGACGGTAAGACTTGGACAGCAGCCCCTTGTCCTGCTGTCACCATAGTTACCCAGTGCCCAGTCAGCGACATGTAACGCCACTGTCCATGCCTTCTCGTCCAAGTGTCTGTGGTGAAGTGCACCCTGTCACACACAGAGTTTCTCAAAGAAGCGGTGATGTTGTGTGCGACATGCTAGTGGAGCGCAGGCACACCTTTCTTTGAGAAGTAGTGCCGACTGGGCATCTGGTAATGGGGCACTGTGACGGACATAAGGTCTTGAAAATCCTCTGTGTCCTCCAGGTGGAAAGGCAGCATTTCTGTAGCCAACAGCTTGCAGATGGTGAAATTCAACCTCTTAGCTTTCTCATGGCTAGGAAGAAATGGTCTTTTACTTTTCCACATCTGAGGGACCGAGGGCTGGCTGTTGTGCTTAGACGGTGTTGAGTAGGGTGTCCCCGGCAACTGCCGGTCTGTGACGAAGATGCAGGCGGACATGTTAGGTTGCCCTGATCCAAAGGCGGTGCTCTCGATGTCGGAGAGCGCTCAACACTAGCAGGTGTTTCCACTTCCCAATGAACTGACGACCTGCCAATCACACTGGCTGTTGCGGGTAAAGAGGTGGCAGGTCTGCGTCCAAAAACATGTGTGACTGCTGTCCCCCCAGTCACAGAGGATGAAGAGGCTGCGGATGCACAAGATGGGGCAGACGGTGGTTGGCCCAGCCGGCTAGGCCGCATTGTAGCACAGTGAGCTTCCCACTGCAACTTATGCTTCATATCCATGTGACGGTACATGCATGAAGTACTCAAACTATGTATTTTCTGGCCTCTACTTAGCTTTTGCTGACAAATATTACAGATCACACGAGTTGGGTCATCCTTATCGATCTGAATAAATGCCCAGGCTATGCAAGGCTTAGAGCCCATGTGACCTGAAGAGCCACTACGACTTGTGGTCAGAGGCAGAGTTGTGGTTGAGGATGCAGTTGTTGACGTGCTTCCAGTACTCCGTCTCTGTTCAGGAAGGCGCAACCTAACCTCGTCGTCAATAGCATCTGTGATGCCCCGCTGCGCTTGGTATCACAGATCCTACAAGAGTGCATTGATGGAATCCTCCACAAGAGGCCCCCATAAACATTCACACATCTCCACCTTCCACCTCAGAACAGCAGAGGGAGCCCATTAGGGATATAAATAGGGAAGGTGGAGCTAGGCAGTTCAGTTCCTCTGAAGAGTTCCTGCAGTAGAGAAGCCTAAGAGAGGTCAGTCTGCAGTGGAGCTCAGTCTATTCTAGAGAACGCTGTTAATAGTTCAGCAGTGGAGCACGAGGCTCCTGCTTGCTAGATTCAGGGAGCCCAGATAGAGCTTAATGTGTGCCGGTGCCGTAAGATCAGTGAAGCGCGGCAAGCTGCCGTTAGTGTGTATAGCCTAGTGAGGGCCCGAGTAGGCCGAAGGCGAGTGGCGAGTTAGTACATAAGGGGCAGAGGAGCTTAACCAGTTCTCCCCGAAGCATTTACCGGACACAGGATCCGAGCTTACCGGTATCTCTATGACCCAGTAAGGCATAACCGGAATCCCTGGAGAACTACAAGTCCCAGGATCGCTAAGGTGCTAATATGTAACAGAGCCAGGAGACGCTTAGGCCCCGCATACTGGAAGCGTGAACTCCAAGAGAAGGCCCTACCACAAGGTCAGCCAGCGCAGGACAGAGACAAAGTTAGGCCTAGCTCCAGGCAGGTCAGAAACTTAATACGCAGAGGCAAGACACAGGAGGCCCTACACCCGCTCATTGGGGAGGATCCTGATATGCACCCTTCACCCTACAGTGCTCCGGGATGTGCCTGAATTTCCACCAGTAAAAGGTACTGAAGTGACTACCGTGTCCATTCCCGTTCTTGCTCTGACCCAGCTGGGTCTCGCCTGTCCTGCATTCCCCCTGCATACGCTGCCCTGAGACCTAGCTCCACCTGTGGGGAGCTATACCATCGAGCTGCCTTATCACCGGCCTCAGTGGACTGCTGCAGCGCTGGTGCTTGTCACCAGGTACCACAGGTGGCGTCATGAACTCATAAAATTAACAATTATCCACCCTTTTAAAGAGAGACCCCAGGGTACGGGCCAGGGAGCCGACCACCGCGACATCCCCAATGCCAGGCAAATGGAGAGGGTCTGCTATACAGTTATAGGGTATGCAGGTAGTCCAACGGCTGACCAATTTTAGGAAAAACCCCACTAAGAATTTAAAGTCACACAGAGCAGGGCCACAGTAACAAGTACGACATGTTCCCATTAGAAAGGAGAGCGTATGCTATACAGTTATAGGGTATGCAGCGAGTCCAACGACTGACCAATTTTAATAAAAACATCACTAAGAATTTTAAAACACATAGAGCAGGGCCACAGTAACAAGTACGACATGTTCCCGTTAGAAAAGAGAGGGTCTGGTATACAGTTATAGAGTATGCAGTGAGTCCAACGGCTGTCCAATTTTAGGAAAAACATAGACCAGGGCCACAGTAATGACAAATTCCCATTAGAATGGAGAGAGTCTCCCATAGTGTTGGCCTATGCAGTGAATGCAAGGGCTGCCAAAAATTTGGAGGCACTTTAATGCCCCTTGGAAGAGACATGGTGGAGGGCCTCATAAAAAAATGTTCCCATTAGATAGGAACGGGCCTCCAAAACTTGTAATGCCCATGCACTAAGTGTATGGGCTGACAAATATTTACCCCTGGGGGGGTATACATGAACTTACTGTATAAAAAAATGTTTTTTCGCGCATCATGACCACCCTTTAAAAAAATTATGTGGGTGTTGCATCACGGACCACGGTCACCATGGTGATATGGTGGTGGATTGCTTTAGTTAGAATTTTGAAACTCTAGGTATTCTTCATGTATATAGTTGTTTGTCATTTGAGTTTGAGTTATTACATGTTATTTGCACACGGGCCTAAAGGGCCCCAGGTATGTGAAAGTGTAGATTTTTATGGTCATGCGTTCTAGGGTTAAGTGGCATCAATTGCCCCACTGTTGCTTAAAACGGTTGGTGAGGTGATTTTACCAAATCCCCAAGCTTTTAGTCTCCCAAGGATGACACAGGGGTAGAAATGTCCTTGCAAATCCATGATTTGATCATCTTTATGAACGTGAGTCTGTCTACATTCTCAGTGGACAGCCTGACCGAAAAGTCAAGTTGTCGCTCCAATTAGGTATTTGAGTCTCATCATCGTCTTCATCATTGTCTCCACCAACAGGAGTTACAGTTTGGGAACAAGGGTCTACATTATGCTCAGAACCTTCTTCATCTGGTCCTGGATCCAACTTATAAAGATTCTGGGCATCGGATCAGATCATTTCCTCATCTGGATTAACAGAAGCTCTGGAGCAGACCTCCGTTTCCCAGGCTATAGTATGAGTAAACAGCTGGGCAGACTCAGCCATCTGTGTTACCCCATACTCAGACGGGCAGCTGGAGACTTGGGAGCTGTGAGGAAGCAAGTGCGATTGGGGTGACACCTCTGAGGACTGGAGTATTTGTGATGTTGAAATTGAGGTGATGGAGAGCCCACTTGAAGGAGCACTTGATATCCGTTGAAGCACCTGCTGTTTTTGTGCCTCATCTAGAATTTGTAGCGATGGGCGTGTCCGTAAGAATGGGATCGTATCACATTGTCCACGAAAAGAAGTCGACATCTTAGTTTGGCTGGAAGATGGTCTTTCTTCTGCAGATGTTACTCCCCCCCCCCACCGTGGGGGGCCTCGACCCACCGGCGGACATTCACCAGTATTGGGATAGGGGGGCTGGCCGTCAGGGTCCACCGCGGCTCTGGCACAAACCCGGCAACACAGAGGTGGCACAGGCAGGAACGGACTGGCCGTCTCGGCTTCTCACTTTTTGGATTTTAGAAGGGCATGACATGCCTATATCTGTGTCTCCCCCTCCATTTACTCCTCCACCTCTGTTCTTTTCGCATGACTATATGTACTTGTCACTTTTCCATGTGTTAGTTGTGTCTTCTGAGCAGTTTGTCAGCTTTTGGACACCTTTGAAGGTGTTTTCTATGTGTTTCTATGTGTTTTTGTTTGCCTGCCATTGGTTTTAACGGTGTTCGAAGGTGTTCGACGAACAGTTCGACGAACAGTTCGGCGAACACACGGGTGTTCGACGAACCGAACCGAACTCGAACACTACGGGGGTGGCTCAACACTAATCTTCACTTCCATTACAGCTGATGGGCTCTCACTCAGCCTGACTAGAGCGGGTAGAGAACCAGAGGTTCTGCGATGGGAGACCTGCATGACAATACTTGGCATGGTAACAGAGGAGAAAGAAGCAGCAAATGCGGTTGATGGGACAACTGATGGTTGTTGAGGTCCACTGGTCTGCATTTTAGCACAGTGAGATTCCCAGCATAACGTATGTTATGTGCGCATGTTAAGATTCATGCATAGTAGTCAAATTATTGCACTTTTTTCCTCTACTGACTTTTTTCTTGCAAAGTGTGCAGATATTGTGAGTTGGCTCATCCTTTGCTGTCTCAAAAAAGGCCTAGATAGGGCAACTGTTGCCACCCCTGCGAGCTGCAGACCCGACACTGCTGCTGGCCACAGCCACAGTTGCGGCTAAGGATGAAGTGCTCCTTGTGCTTGCATCACTCCATGTCTGCACCATAGGGCAAAAGGTAACCTCCTTGTCTTCTTCCTCTACCTTCTCAGATGAGCTACTCAGCTGCTTGAATCTAGGTTCACTGTTAGAATCTATGTTGTTTTACTATCGGCCATCTTGTTGTGGTTTGCTTGCTTCCAGTCTTTTCCTCTGGTGCTGGGTGTCTTGGTCACGTGATCTCTGCACTCTTCATTACTCAGCACCTGTCTCCCATTTCCCGCTGGACATCAGTGTTATTACGCTCATGCTCTGGCTAAGTTGCCTTGTTAAGTTCTTTGCGCTTTGGACAATTGATATCCTGGGACTTCTTGTTCTACCAGTTTTGTTCCCTTTAATCTTCACTTCTGCAAATTACTTTTCTGTTAGGAGGTCTCCTGTTTTTGCTCCCAGTCCTTAGATCTTTTAGGGACCCATTTCCCCTTCCTACAGGTCTTCGTTTGAGTTCAGTGCATGAGTTTCGGTGGGGCTATTCTCAAGGAATAGGGCACCCACCCCAGCATAGGGTTAAGCTGGGTATCAGTGCAGGGACAGCTTTTCCCTCCTATTCCTTAGTTCTAAGTTGCAGAACATAACAATATGTCCAGCCACATTTAAAAAAAAAAAAGTTGTTTTTTTTTCTTCTCCTCTCCTCTTCCTGGATTTTCTTCAGTATGAGTACCATCCAGGAGCTTGCCCAACGCTTGCAAGGGTTGAATCTAGAGGTTTCCGGTCTTCAGCAGTACGTGAGTAAATACCCTGCAGAACGCTATGAAGAACCTAAGGTACGATTACCTGAGTGTTTCTCGGGGAAACGACAGGATTTTTTTTCATTTAAAAATGCTTGTTTGTTGTATTTTTGGCTCAGACCTAGATCTTCTGGGAGTGAACTACAGCGTGTAGGGATTATTATGTCTCTATTGCGTAAGGATTAGTGATGAGCGAGCACTAAAATGCTCGGGTACTCATTGCTCGGGTCGAGCAAATTGGAATACTCGGGTGCTCGACCCGAGCAACGAGCCCAATGTAAGTCTATGGGAAACTCGAACATTTTTCAGGCGGCTCCCCCGGCGGTCTGCAGAGGGCTTAAAAATTGCCCAAATCGATGGGAACAGTGCACAAATGACATGGGAACAGCATGGGGAAGACCCCTGAAAGCATTTCTGACTCCCTGGTCACTGCTGTCAACAACGATGTCAGAAGTATTGCGCCACTTTTACGGACTCACAATAAAACATACCAAAACAAAACCAAAATGGATTTTCCTGGGAAATATGTTAAGGAACATCCTTTCCATGACTTGAACAATGTATATAAAGCAAAATAAATAACCAAAAACAAAAATGCTACTCCACACCTTGGGCTATGTTCACAATTAGCGTTTTAGATGCGTTTTTGCACTTTTGCATTGCTTTCAACCAAGACAAATGCATTCACCAGGAAATGTCATTTTAACATTTTACAACCTTATCTGGCCATGTGGTGTGTGACACATCATCAGACACATGCGTACAGTGCTGAAAAGATATGGGAACAGCATACTCGGTCCCCAGTCGCCACTATATTTCCCGGTATCGTCTCCGCCTTCCACAAGCACCGGTCCCACAACATTACCCGTGCCCTCCCCAGTGAACTTACTGGGAAGGACCGCCTAACCACAAACACGTGGACAGGTGAATGTGGCCAGGGACGGTGCAGAGCCAGTCCACAACTTTTTTTGCTGAGAGTAGTATTTAGCTCGGTGAAAGGACTGGCATAGAGGGAAACTGTATTTACCCTGCGTGTCATTTCTCCCAGGAAGTCCTGTAATGCAGCTTGTTGCAGAAGCAATGGCAGCCTGTCCAACATCAACTTGCACTTGTCGGTGGTGCTTTGACACACACACATCTTTCTTTGTGCATTTAATTTCTTGAACACAGATTTGGACAATGGCCTGATCTGTAATGCGGTTTGAAAAATAACATGCATAAGCATGGCCGATCCACATTAAAAAAACAGCCATAGAGTGTCCGGGAACCTTCCGTCACACTTTTCTTAGCCAGGGCTACAGGGTTGGATGGGCCCACCAGAAAACCGGAGACTCCTCCAGCGGGCCCTGGCTTCTCCTTCAGGAGAGTTTATAGTGCCGAGGTCAGGCCATGATGATGATAGAGGCCACCATCTGTTTAGTTTTCTGTTACTTGGAATGCAAGTGCAAGTATGCAGCCAGCCACCCACCCACCCATAGGCCGCAACACTAAACTGCTAGATTTTTGGGCAGCTGCTTGCACTTGAAATATGGCCTTGTAAGCTCGTGGAGGCGGAAGCTTTTCACAACCTCATGCCGGCGGCGGCCGGGTGTCCGTACTCGGTCCCCAGCCACCACTATATTTCCCGTCATCGTCTCCGCCTTCCACAAGCACGGGTCCCTGAATATTACTGCTGGTACTTTTCTGTGGAAATTTGCTTGCCTCCTACCAGCCTGGAATATTTCCAGCAAACTATGGTACGACGCCATGGTATTAGCAGTGCCCCCAGTACCAGTAGCGAAGCCATCCCCAATTTCCTTCTCAGGAATTTTATTTGGTAGACTGAGTGGCTGCCCAAATACATTTTCTCACAAAGGAGCTGAAGATAGAGTGGCAGTAGGTGCAAGTTTCTCCAGCCTGTTAGATATTAGAGAGTGAATGGCAGCACATTGGATCAGTGGTTAGCACTGAAGCCTTGCAGCGCTGGGATCCTGGGTTCAAATCCCAGCAAGGACAACATCTGCAAGGACTTTGTATGTTCTCCATGTGTTTCCTCCTCAGTAAAAAAGCAGCCATAGAGTGTCCAGGAACCTTCCCACACACTTTTCTTAGCCAGCACTGCTTTTCGGCAGGGTTGGATGGTCCCACCAGAGAATCCTCTGGTGTGCCTTGGCTTCTACCTCAGGAGAGTTCATGATAGCGCTAACTTGCAGCTGCTATGGGGCTCTTGAGCGGGTGAGAAAGGTTAGCCCTCAGAATCAAATCCTCTGGTGGGCACAATGTTTTTCAAACTGAAACAGCTTCTCAGTGGGAGTTGTATTTCACCACAGCCATATTCTTTAGCTCAGTGAAAGGACTGGCATAGAGGGAAACTGCATCTTACCCGGCTGTCATTTCTCCATCACCAGGTTCTGCCCGTTGTCACACATGACCAAGCCTGGCTGTATGTTCAGCGGTGAGAGCCACAGATCAGGCTGCTGTGTTACAGCTTTCAACAACTCTGCAGCGCTGGGCGGTTTGTCAGTTAAGCATGTTATCTTCAGCACAGCCTGTTGCCGCTTGGCCAAGGCAGTGCTGCAGTGCTGTCAGCTTGTGACTGATGTGGTCATTTCGGAGATGGAGGAGGAGGTGCATGAGCTGAACAATGTGATTACATTGAGGTTAAATTGGTGACGCTGTTTTTTATACTAAAGAAAGATCCTATTGTTCTGTTTTTTTTTACGTTATTATTTAAGACAAATGCATTCATCGGGAAATGTCATTTTAACATTTTACAACCTTATCTGGCAATGTGGTGTGTGACACATCATCAGACACTTCCTGTTTTATTCATGATGGAGGGACTCTGAAAGTCATAAAGCCTATTTTTATAGAGACATCAGACGGCCCTAAATATTCTTAAAAGGCCAGCAGTCAGCCCTCGCTATTGTTAGAGAGCCATCAGCCGGCTATGCTTTGGTGTTCCCATTATTAACAAGTGGGTCTCCTATACTGTTTTTGCATATTCAGTGACTGCAAGGGCTGCCAAAAATTTGGACGCATCCCAAGACCCCTTTGAAGAGACATAGAGGAGTGTCTCAGTAAAAAAAAATGTTCCCATTATAAAAGAACGGGTCTCCTATAGTGGTAATGCCCATGCTGTGACTGCAAGGGCAGAAAAAATTTGGGAAAAACTCCACTAAGATTTTAAAAACACATAGAGGAGGGCCACAGTAACAAGGTACGACATGGTCCCATTAGAAAGGAGAGGGTCTGCTATACAGTTAAAGGGTATGCAGTGAGTCCAATGGCTGACCAATTTTAGGAAAAACCCCACTAAGAATTTAAAGACACACAGAGCAGGGCCACAGTAACAAGTACAACATGTTCCCATTAGAAAGGAGAGAGTCTGCTATACAGTTATAGGGTATGCAGTGAGTCCAATGTCTGACCAATTACAGTAAAAACCCCACTATGAATTTAAAGACACATAGAGCAGGGCCACAGTAACAAGGTACGACATGTTCCCATTAGAAAGGAGAGGGTCTGCTATACAGTTATAGGGTATGCAGTGAGTCCAATGGCTGACCAATTTTAGGAAAATCCCCACTAAGAATTTAAAGACACACAGAGCAGGGCCACAGTAACAAGTACGACATGTTCCCATTAGAAAGGAGAGGGTCTGCTATACAGTTATAGGGTATGCTGTGAGTCCAACAGCTGACCAATTTTAGGAAAAACACTACAAAGTATTTGAAAACACACAGAGCAGGGCCACAGTAACAAGTACGACATGTTCCCATTAGAAAGGAGAGGGTCTGCTATACAGTTATAGGGTATGCACTGAGCTTAACGGCTGACAATTTTAGTAAAAACCCCACTAGAATTTAAAGACACATAGAGCAGGGCCACAGTAACAAGTACGACATGTTCCCATTAGAAGGGAGAGCGTATGCTATACAGTTATAGGGTATGCAGTGAGTCCAACGGCTGACCAATTTTAATAAAAACACCACTAAGAATTTTAAAACACATAGAGCAGGGCCACAGTAACAAGTACGACATGTTCCCGTTAGAAAGGAGAGGGTCTGGTATACAGTTATAGGGTATGCAGTGAGTCCAACGGCTGTCCAATTTTAGGAAAAACATAGACCAGGGCCACAGTAATGACAAATTCCCATTAGAATGGAGAGAGTCTCCCATAGTGTTGGCCTATGCAGTGAATGCAAGGGCTGCCAAAAATTTGGAGGCACTTTAATGCCCCTTGGAAGAGACATGGTGGAGGGCCTCATAAAAAAATGTTCCCATTAGATAGGAACGGGCCTCCAAAACTTGTAATGCCCATGCACTAAGTGTATGGGCTGACAAATATTTACCCCTGGGGGGGTATACATGAACTTACTGTATAAAAAAATGTTTTTTCGCGCATCATGACCACCCTTTAAAAAAATTATGTGGGTGTTGCATCACGGACCACGGTCACCATGGTGATATGGTGGTGGAGAATGAGGAGAAGGAGGAGGACAAGAGCAAATAACTAAAATCAGGAAGCGTATACCCTTGTGTGGGTGTGAAAAGGTGCATGGGAATACACCTCCCAAGAAAAGACACTGGATTTGAGTTTATGTTACGCTACTATCATTCGGTGGTGTTGAGAAGTCTGGCCCAATCCAGCCCTTGTTCATTTTTATAACAGTCAGCCTGTCAGCATTTTCAGTTGACAGGTGGATGCCCTTATCAGTTATAATTCCATCAGCGGCACTAAAAACCCACACTGATGAAACGCTGGCGGCAGGGCAGGCCAGGACCTCCAAGGCATAGAGAGCCAGTTCATTCCACGTATCCAGCTTGGATACCCAATGATTATAAGGCACAGTGGAATCACGGAGGACATTGGTACGGTCGGCAAGGTACTCCCTCAGCATCTTCCCAAACTTTGCACTCCTTGTGAGATTACCCCGCACCTCAGGGCCTGTGCGATGGGAGGGTCAGAGAAAACCCTCCCAGAACTTTGACAGTGTTCCCCTGCCACTGCTGGATTGAAGTTGTGTCTCTCTCACCTGTACTCCTTGGTTGTCCAACGAAGTGTGCCCTCTGCCGCCAGTGTTTTCAGATGGGAATTTTTTTAATAGTTCCGCAACAAGGACCTTCTGGTACAGCCCCATATTAGTAGACCAGTCCACCTCAGAAATAAGAGATATAAAGTTCTCCTTGTAGAGTGGGTTTAGAAGTGTCACCAACCAGTACTGACTGTCGCCCAAAATTTTGAGAACGCGAGGGTCATGGGAAAGACAGCGTAACATAAGGTCAGCAATGCGTGCCAGACTACTAACAGGCAAGACTTCCATGTCCTCACCAAGAGGATGACTGACCATGCTCTCCTCCTCCTCCTCCTCTCTGTCCTCTGGCCATCCATGCTGAACAAACGGTATGACAGCTGTGCAGGTAGTACCGTCTATAGTGCATGAAACTAGCTCCTGTCCTTCGCCCTCCTCCTTGTCCTCATTGTCACCCAATCAACGTTGGGATGAGATGAGGCTTGGCTGTGTGTAATCACCCTGTATGGTTCCTTGCTCCATCTCATAGTGCTCCGCCTGCAATGCATCCTCTTTGATTTTGAGCAGAGAGCATTTCAGAAGACAGAGAAGTGGGTTGGTGACGCTAATTATGGCGTCATCGCCGCTCACCATCTTGGTGGAGTCCTCAAAGTTTTGGAGGATGGTACATATGTCCGACATCCATGTCCACTCCTTAGGTCTTATGTGTGGAGTCTGAACTGAATACCGACAGCCTTGTTGATGCTGGTACTCAACAACTGCCCTCTTCTGCTCACAAATCCTTCCCAACATCTGCACTGTAGAGTTCCAACACGTGGGGACATCACACACCAGTCTGTGAGCTGGAAGCTGCAAACACTGCTGAAACACTGCAAGGGCGGCGGAAGCTGTAGCTGACTTTCTAAAATGGGCACACAGGCGGCGTACTTTAACAAGCAGATCCGGCAGCTCCGGGTAGGATTTGAGAAACCGCTGAACCACGAGGTTAAGCACATGGGCCAGGCATGGTACTTGTGTGAGCTCGCCTCGCCTCAGAGCCGCCACCAGGTTCCCGCCATTGTCACACACGACCATGCCTGGCATTAGGTTCAGCGGTGTGAGCCACAGATCAGCCTGTTCTTTCAGAGCTGTCCACAACTCTTCAGCATTTTGCGTTTTTTCAGCTAAGCATAATAGCTTCAGCACAGCCTGTTGCAGCTTGGCAGAGGCAGTGCTGCAGTGCTTCCAGCTTGTGACTGATGTGGTCAATTCGGAGATGGAGGCTGAGGAGGATGAGGTGCAGTATCTGTAGACTGTGGGGGCAACCCTGATTGACCTAGGGCCCGCAATCCTTGGTGTTGGGAGGATGTGTTCCGTCCCAAGGTCCAACTGGGTCCCGGCTTCCACTATATTAACCCAGTGTGCCGTCAGCGAGATTTACCGTTTCTGCCAACAAGCACTTGTCCACGTGTCCATGGTTAGGTGGACTTTACCGGTAACTGTTTCGTTGAGAGCACGGCTAATGTTTTGGGACACGTGCTTGTGTAATGCGAGGATGGCACACCAGGGAGAAATAGTGGCAGCTGGGGACAGAGTACCAAGGGACGGCCGCCGCCATCAGATTCCAGAATGCTTCCGTCTCCACGAGCCAAAAATGCAACATTTCGAGCGCAAACAGTCGGCAAATGTGAGAATTTAGTAGTGTGACCTGTGGGGCATTGGCTGCATAATTGCACTTGCATTCCAAAGACTGGGGTATGGACAACTGAACGCTTGAACGCTGCGCTGGGACAAGGACATGAACGTGCTTCCTGATGCTGCTACTTGAGAGTGTGCAGCGACAGGTGCAGGGCAGGAGGCGTTTTTGCATGCACCATGGACAGGGGATTGGCGTGCATGCACAACAGCGGAAGAAGCAATGGTGCCACCCGCAGACACTGTTCCTTGACCCTGGGGTTCGGCACACAAAGTCGGGTGCTTTGCTGCCATGTGCATGAACATGTTTGTGTTGGTCAGGCAGGTTGTTTTGCCACCCCTGCTGATGCTGGCCTGGCAGGTGTTGCAAATGGCCTTTTTGGGGTTATCGGCAGAGTCTTAAAAAACAACCAGACTCGTGAAGACCTAACAGTTGTACTGGCAACTTCCTTCATGTTGGTGCTACGGGGAATGGTTGCCTGCCTTCTGTCTGCGGCCACCACACTGCTTCTTCCTGCCTGTTAGGGTGCTCTGCCTCCCTCCCCCTGTGTGCTGCTGTCATCACTCTGCATGTCCTCCTGCCAGGTTGGGTCAGTTACTATATCATCCACCACCTCGTCTTCCACTTCCGCACCCTGGTCCTCCTCCTGACTTTCTGGCAATTGTGTCTCATCATCGTCCACCTCTTGTGACACTTTCCCACCGTCGCCTTCATGTGACCGTGGCTGCTCAAATATTTGGGCATCGCTACACGTGATCTCCTCTTGCCCCGCTTCAAGTGGACCAGGCGAGAGGCCCGAATCTATAAATGGAAAAGTGAATAGCTCTTCAGAGTGTCCAAGTGTGGGATCACTTGTCTCTGGGTACTCGGCATGGTGGGAGGAAGGAGGATCAGGGTGAGGAATATGCGGTCCAGACTCACGGCTACTGAGATTTGACCGTGTAGAAGACAGGGTGGTGGTGATGGCTAAGTGACTGGAAGCATTATCCGCTATCCAATCCAAACCCTTTTTACACTGCTCTGGGTTCAATATTTGTGTGCTGCGGTCCCCTACAAATTGGGACAGGAAGGTCAGGCGAGAAGATGTGGGTGTTTGTTGTGGTACGATTTTGGCTTGCCCACGGCCTTGTCCTCGGCCTTTGCATGCACAATTACCATCACGTCCAGTTCCCCGTGCCTTGCCCATTTTAAATGGAGTACAGTGTCTTCCACGCTCACTACAAATGACTGAGTTTGGAGCGAACTTATATGTGATCCGTATGATGGAGAAAACAGAGTTTTAAATACCTGGCCTGTAGGTAAGTAGTTTGACCAGCAAACTGCTGTGAATTGCTTCACTGACACACTTAAAGACATTTTTAATGGAGGCCAGAAATGGCAGTATTTTCTGACAACGTATATGTGATCCGTGTGACGGAGAAAACAGAGTTTTAAATACCTGGCCTGTAGGTAAGTAGTTTGAATAGCAAACTGCTGTGAATTGCTTCACTGACACACTGAAAGAAATTTTTAATGGAGGCCAGAAATGGCAGTGACTCGCCCAGGGGGATATTGGGGACTCGGTACCTGGGCCTTTACCTTCTTGGGATGTCACGGCAGTCGGCTCCCGGGCCCGTACCCTGGGGTCACTCTTTAAAAGGGGTTTGTTAACAGTTTTGTCTCGTGACGCCACCTGTGGTTCCTGGTAATGGGTACCAGCACTGCTGCAGACGTCCGGGGGTGATGGGATGGCAGCTGAGATGTTTCTGCTCCCCACAGGTGGAGCGGGCCCCCGGGGCAGGATTGATGGAAGGGAGGAGAGAGGTGGCCCGGTCGGGTCAGGGGGAATGACGGACACGCACACAAGCGATTCGCTTCAGTACCTTTACTGGTATAATGGCAGGTATGGTCCAGGGTACCTAGTAGGAAGGGTGCACTTCCAGACTCTCCCCCCTGAGCGGGTATAAGACCTCCTGATCCGTTTCTTCCTATCCCTAAAGCTTCTGGCCAGCCTGGAACTAGGCCTAGCTTCTGTACTGTTTCACTCTCTCACCTGTCGGCTTGGTAATAGAACTTTTCTCTGGCTACCACTATCCCTGGACGCTGGGGCCTTTGTGGTTCCTACTTCTGTAAATGATGGTGGCTTCAGGTTAACCATGCATCTGGAATCCTCCTGGTATGTCGGTTGTCCCTACTGGGTGTAGAGGACCCTGTAGGCGCGTACCCGGTGTCCGGCTTGTGTCCTGGGGTGAGCTTCAGATGCTCCTTTGCCCCCTTAACTCATCTCTCTTCTCCTTGCCTCCGGCCACACTCGGGCCCCTCAACACAGCAGCTCACGTGCTGCTTCTTCACTGGTCTCAGTACCAGCACACTCTGTCTACCTAACTCCACCCTCCTGTATATATATCCCTAACAGGGCTCCCTCTGGTGGTATGAGGTGGAAGGGTGGAGGTGCCTGTTATGTTATGAGGGCCTCTTGTGGAGAAGTCCGTCCATGCACCCTTTTGGGTACTGTGGTACCTGTAATAGCAGGGTGCCACAGCAGTATTTTCTGACAACGTATATGTGATCCGTGTGATGGAGAAAACAGAGTTTTAAATACCTGGCCTGTAGGTAAGTAGTTTGAACAGCAAACTGCGGTGAATTGCTTCACTGACACACTGAAAGAAATTTTTAATGGAGGCCAGAAATGGCAGTATTTTCTGACAACGTATATGTGATCCGTGTGACGGAGAAAACAGAGTTTTAAATACCTGGCCTGTAGGTAAGTAGTTTGAACAGCAAACTGCGGTGAATTTCTTCACTGACACAGTAAAGAAAATTTTTAATGGAGGCCAGAAATGGCAGTATTTTCTGACAATGTATATGTGATCTGACTCGCCCCCTGGGCCGTGGGGCACTCGGATCCGGGCAGTAGGGGAACGATGGGAGTAGTAGTGGCAACCCGGTTCCGTGGCTCAGGGTGGTCAGGCCAGTGGTAGTCCGTTATGTGCTGATGTTTATGTCCGACTACGCCACCCGTGGATTGCGGTTATTAGGAACCGCCGCTGCAAGGCAGTCCGCTGGGGCCGATGACGTGTGCAGCTGGGATGGTGTGACTCCCCACGGGAAGAGTGCGGCCCCAGGGCAGTGTAGTAGATGTTGGGAGTGATGGTAGTGCGGGTCCCGGTGCTGATAGTGCTGGAGGCACGAAGGAGCACACAGACAACAAGTTACAGTCCAGGGTCTTTACTCACAGTTCGTTTGTTCCAGGTCACTTCGGCCAGCAGTGACCGCCCGAGCCGTACTGCGTCCACCAGGTGAGCGGCTCGGTCAACTCCCAGGCAGTTCAGGAGCATGGCACAGGACCCGCTTTTATCCTTTCTCTGGCCTGCCTCACCAGTGACCCACTTTTGTCCAGCTGCCGCGGACCTGTGCGGTTAAACGTGGGCCCCATCCTCCGCTGTCCTATATGGTGCCTTCCTAGCAGGTTTGATGAGGTGTCGCACCAATATATGATCACGACGACCGGTCTTTGGCTGAGGGTTGTTTCTCCTCCACCAACTTGGGATCCGGTACCCTTAATCTGCCTGACCCTGCACCCTGGATTCTCGTGGGTTCTTAGGGTCCCTTCCACCTTCTTGTTCCTGAGCCCTTCTGTTTCTCTGTCCCTCCTTCTTTGCAGTTCCTTTCTGTTTCTGTTCCTTTCTCTTGGAGCTGAGATGAGCCAGAATCTCAGCTCCCCTTCACCTCCTCCTCGGCCTCTTCTCCAGGCCCACTTCTCCTTCTCCTCTCAGGCCCCGGCCTCTTCCCTAGGCCTGCCTCTGGAGCAGCACTCAGCCTGCTGCTCCCTGTCTTCTCCTCTCCACAGAACGAACTGAACTAGATCTAAGATGGTGCCCACCTTTTATACCTCCCTCTAGCCATGAGCCCAGGTGACCAGCAACCAATGGGCTCCTTCCTACGCTCAGGAACCGCCCCCTATCTGCCCCTACAGCACTGGGTGTTCCACCCCTCCCTCCCCACTCCAGCAGGGACATGGTCGGTCATGCCTGCACTTCTGTCTAGTGGGAGCACCGTTGAGCTGTCCCTCGGAAATGGGGTGTGTGTGCTGCATGCAGCTAACTGAGCCCTGGTCCACACTCCATCCTTACCTGGGAGTGGAATATCACACCTCCGGTCTGAGGTGCAATACCCCTGTAGCGGCCGAACCCTCGGGGCGCTACATTCCCCCCTGGTAAAGCACAGCACGTCCTCGGGCTGGAAAAGAGCAAAAACAGTTGATTACAGGACATGCAAAGACTTTTTCAATAACTTTTTACATTAGAAACAGACATTACGGTTCAACTCCCTTTATGGGACACACTTTTGTTTTCACTAGACATTATAGAAAACTTTTTCAATACTTCCGGAACTCTTTTGTATAAAACATTATAGAAAACTTTCACATGACTATTTAGCAGCATATAAAACATTTTTTTTAAGTAAAGCACATTCTTGGATCCTGGCGGCGGTGCAACTTGCGACCAGGCGTTCTTTCTTTTTAAAGGTGCAACAGTCCAGTAAATCTTGAGGTAGACGTTGCGGTTTTTGTATAAAACCAGTAGGGGGCGCTTTAGGAAGCGCAACTATATACAAGGGGTTGACCGCTCTCAGTCCTCGGCCAGTTTTGGGAAGGGAATAGCTGCTCACAGTCCTCAGCCTGGTAGGGGATGAGGGGCACACAGGTAACAGTTCAATCTTTGTCCCAACGGGGACCACACTTTCAAGACGGGAACAGTCCCAAAAACAGTTCTGATACCCTGCCGGGTAACTATGTACACAGGTACTTTGCTACTTACTAGTAGCGGTGTCCTCCATATGCTCTTTCTTCCTCCTCATATGGTTCTTCAGACCCGTCCCGGTCCTCTTGGCTCTCCTCATAGCCGCGGTATTGTAGCTCCTTCTCGGTGAGCCTATGGACATGTAGGGCGTATGGTCCTTTTGCACCTACGTGGCGGGTAAAGGCGACCACATCACTAGGGTACAGGTCACGGCCACGATGTCCCTCTGGTAGATGACTCTCCACGTCCCTGCGGGTCACAAAGACGTTGCCTGAGGTTTCTGGGCCCCTGATGAAGCCCCAGCCGTTCTCCATGTGGAACTTGACTATGGTCCCTGTGATTCGGGGACCACGGGCTGCTTGGGGGTCTTGGCGGGCTTGCGCTTTTGTTCAGCACTCTGGGCTTGGAGCCGTTCCTCCCTGACGCGCCTCTCTCGTCGCTCCCGCTCAAAGGTCGCCAGTTGCTGGTGACAGGCCTCCAGACGACGGACCGCGTCTGCCCGGGTCTCTTGAGAGAACTCCATCAAGTTCTCGCCAGTGGAGTCCCACGCAAATTGGACGTCCTCTAGTGGGGGTAGGGTGACCTCGACGGGTTCAGGAGCCGGTATCAGAGGCTCGCGCGGGGGCTGGGCCTTCCATGGCTGATTGCCGGTCACTTCAGCCGGCCACTCCAGCGGCAGTCCATCCGGACCGGTGTTATGTGCCAATAGGTCCACGCCCTGCGATGGTATAGTGGGGGGACCTAATCTGGGAGCAGCGCCCGGGGGCACTCGGCCTTGCGACCAGGCCGGGGGTCTTGTGGCTGCGCTAGGTGGCAGTCCCATCCGGGACAGGGACGCAGGCTTAGCGATGGCACCCGGGTCATCCAGGCCTTGCGACCGGGCCAATGATGCTTCCTGCTTTACGGCGCCCGTGGTCAAGGGGCGTGGCGCTGGGCGGGGCGTGGCTGCGGCGCTCGCCGCTTGAGGCCTAGCCGGGAGCAGTGGCGGCGCGGCAACATTTGCGGTGAGTGCGGCTTCTGGTGCTGCGACGGGAGGCTGGGGCAGGCTTGCGGGTGCTGGGCTTGGGGTGGTGACGTCCCCTTCACTTGCCTCAGTCCTCGTGGCTCCGTCCGCGGCGTCGCCTCCGGTCCTCTCTCCTCTTGTGCCGTCCTCAGAGGCAGGCAAACCCCGGGGTGCGGCTGAGGCCTGTCGCTGGTGGGTCTCGGCCTGCCGGGCCAGTTCCTCTCTCCACTCGGTGAGTGCACTCCGCTTCGCCCGGACCATCCTCCGCTCCAGGTCCTCCAGTGCAGCTTGCGCACGCTCCGGATCTTTGGGGAGCTGCGCTAGGACTTCTGCTAGGCTGCAGAGCGGTTCGGCCTGCAGCAGGCTTCGGGCCAGGAGGCTGGTGCTGCTCAGGGCGTCCATTCCCGGGTGCGGTCTGTCTGAACTGATCCAGACCACCCCCTGCCCCGCAGTTTTCTTTCCTATCCGCCCCCATGGGGGTGGTCCTGGGGCATTCTGCTGACAATCACTCTCAGGGGCAGCCCCCCCACATTGACGGACATTTCCACAGCAGTGCTCATGGTTGTTGGGGGCGGGCTTCCTCTTTGGCGCCATTCTGGGACCCGGCCCACGATGGGAGGCGGCCTCCTGTGCTCTTTTGGCGCGCACATTATGGCGCTCGTTCTTCTAGGGCGGGTGCCATCTTTAGTGCAACGAAACAGTCCCTTTTCAGGCGCGCAGTACCCGTGGTTAGGGGGCACGAAATCCTGCCAACTACGCCAAAGCTGACTCACCCCCTGGGCCGTGGGGCACTCGGATCCGGGCAGTAGGGGAACAATGGGAGTAGTAGTGGCAACCCAGTTCCGTGGCTCAGGGTGGTCAGGCCAGTGGTAGTCCGTTATGTGCTGATGTTTATGTCCGACTACGCCACCCGTGGATTGCGGTTATTAGGAACCGCCGCTGCAAGGCAGTCCGCTGGGGCCGATGACGTGCGCAGCTGGGATGGTGTGACTCCCCACGGGAAGAGTGCGGCCCCAGGGCAGTGTAGTAGATGTTGGGAGTGATGGTAGTGCGGGTCCCGGTGCTGATAGTGCTGGAGGCGCGAAGGAGCACACAGACAACAAGTTACAGTCTAGGGTCTTTACTCACAGTTCGTTTGTTCCAGGTCACTTCGGCCAGCAGTGACCGCCCGAGCCGTACTGCGTCCACCAGGTGAGGGGCTCGGTCAACTCCCAGGCAGTTCAGGAGCATGGCACAGGACCCCGTTTTATCCTTTCTCTGGCCTGCCTCACCAGTGACCCACTTTTGTCCAGCTGCCGCGGACCTGTGCGGTTAAACGTGGGCCCCGTCCTCCGCTGTCCTATATGGTGCCTTTCTAGCAGGTTTGATGAGGTGTCGCACCAATATATGATCACGACTAGTGTTGAGCCACCCCCGTAGTGTTCGGGTTCGGTTCGGTTCGTCGAACACCGGGATGATCGAGGAACTGTTCGTCGAACTGTTCGTCGAACACCTTAGAACACCGTCGAACAACGTTAAAACCAATGGCAGGCAAACAAAAACACAGAGGAACACATAGAAAACACCTTCAAAGGTGTCCAAAAGCTCACAAACTGCTCAGAAGACGCTTTCTTTAAAAAAGCCGGCCGGCAATTCAGCAGCGGCATACACCGGTACCCGACAATTTAGACATGAAGGAATAGAGCATCACACATAGATTAGATAGATAGAAACATGTCAGTCACATATATATGAAGTACAGTGACAGTGTTGCTTACTGTACTTGTCATTTAGTGTAAAGGATTTATTAAAAAAAATAATAGTGTTTTTATGCACCGTCTCTTTAAAAAAGCCGGCCGGCAATTCAGCATCTGTACCCGACAATTTATAACAGACAGAATAGAGCTTCACACATAGATTAGATAGATAGAAACATGTCAGTCACATATATAATAAGTACAGTGATAGTGTTGGTTACTGTACTTGTCATTTAGTATTAAAATAAAGGATTTATTATTAAAAAAAATTGGCGTGGGGTTCCCCGTAATTTTAGTCTCTAGCGGAGGTTAAGCAGACAGCTGGGGCAGATGTTTGAAGCCTGGGAAGGGGGTAATACCCACGGAGCTTCCCAGGCTACTAATATCAGCCCCCAGCTGAATACCTAGCCTTTACTAGCTATTAAAATGGAGGACCCCCCCCAAAAAAATGACGTGGGGTCCCCCTAATTTAATAGCTATCAAAGGCTAGGCAGACAGCTGGGGGCTGATATTAATAGCCCAGGAAGGGAGCCATGAATATTGGCCCCCTCCCAGGCTAGAAACACCAGCCGTCAGCCGCCCCAGAAATGGCGCATCCATAGGATGCGCCAATTCTGGCACTTAGCCTCGCTCTTCCACGCTGCCCTGGTGCGGTGGCAGGGGGTAATAGGGTTGGGGTTGATGTCAGCTTATAATGCCAGCTGACATCAAGCCCAGGTTAGTAATGGAGAGGCGTCTATAAGACACCCCCATTACTAACCCCATAGTCAAAGTTAAAAAAAAAACACAAACACCCAGAATAAAGTCCTTTAATTGAAATAAAGACACAATTCTTTATTGTTCTAAATTAAACCATACTTACCATCACGCCCATTCCAGCTGAAGCCAACGATCTCCTGCAATAAAAGAAAAATAATAAAGCAACCTCATCCTTACCTTTCCATGGTTCCCAGGACAGCTTCAGCTCTGCTACATCGAGATGACAGGCTGGACCTGCAGAACGCTGCCATCCAGCCTGTCATCCCGCAGCACTGAGAAGCGCAGGCATGCTTGCGCTCCTCAGTGTCTGACTGTGACGGCATCCAGATGAGCCGACAATGAACTCGGCTCATCTCATGTACGTCACTGACAGCGTGGGGAAATTCTCCTGCACTCAGCGCTTCAGCGTGAGAATTTTCCCACGCTGTCAGTGACGTGCATGAGGTGAGCCGAGATCATTGGACATGACCTCGGCTCATCTGGATGCCCTCACAGCCAGACACTGAGTAGCGCAAGCATGCCTGCGCTTCTCAGTGTCTGCGGGATGACAGGCTGGATGGCAGCGTTCTGCTGCGGTCCAGCCTGTCATCTCGATGTAGCAGAGCTGGAGCTGTCGTGGGAGCCATGGAAAGGTAAGGATGATGTTGCTTTATTATTTTACTTTTATTGCAGGAGATCTTTGGCTTCAGCTGGAATGGGCGTGATGGTAAGTATGGTTTAATTTAGAACAATAAAGAATTGTGTGTTTATTTCAATTAAAGGACTTTTTCTGGGTGTTGTGTTTTTTTTAAATACTTTACTAGAAATTCATGGTGGTCATGTCTAATATTAGCGTGACCCCATGAATTTCGGGCTTAGGGCCAGCTGATAATGCCAAGCTGGTCTTAACTAGAGATGAGCGTTGTTCTACTCGAACTGTTCGCCAATCTCAAATTCGAGCTGTTTTGGGCGGTGTTCGAGCCGGTCGGCGAACACGAACAATTTGAGAAAAATTCGGCTGTTCGAGGTTATGTTCGATAACTGTTCGTGCACCAAAATCATAACTGGATTTTTTCTCAGTAATGATGAAAATTAATGTTAATACGCAGTTTGAGTGTACAGCGGGGCGGGGGGAGGGGCAGGGGATGGATCTCTGCAGGAACAATGAAGATCTCCATTTTTTTTTCTCTTTCCCGCATTTGCAGTGGGGAGGTGCAATCTGTCAGCCTATCAGCAGCGCACACACGGAGCGAAGTGCTTTTTTTCACACAAGCAAGGGCATGTGTGATTGGCAGTGTATGTCACATGTCCTTGCCCTATAAGACCAAGCCATTTTCCCCGTCGCCACCATTTTCTCACTGCTGCAGCTGCGTGTTAGACGGCACCGCTGTTGCTGTGTGCGCTATACCTTGTTAATTTCAAGCCAATTTTCGCACAAATATACAGATAGCTTGGGAGTAGGGAATAGTTGTGATTGCAGTCCTTTTAAGGACTAGGTTACAGCATTTCCTACGACTTTTATCAGGCAGGTCTGTGCTCTTAAATAGATAGATTGTGGGAGTAAAGACTAATTGTAATTAGAGTCCTTTTCAGGACTAGGTTACATCAGTTCCTATCAGTTTTTGCCAGGCAGGTCTGTGCCAGTGCTGTGCAAGTTTTTTTCACAGCATTTGGCTGAATCTAGCAAAGCTAATCCTTTTTGGCCTATTGCAGAGTGTGTTAGTCAGTGGAGTAGCCTATCTGTGTTGCAAGATATACCACCTGTGTATAGAATACCAATTTTTTTACTGCACCTAGTGAAGTAAAATCTTTTGGGCATAGCATCATTCTATTAGTCCATCTATACTGACCTCCATCAGGTTGCAAACTGAATATAATTTTTTTCTGCATCTAGCTCTGAAAAAATATTTGGGCTTCTAGCAGTGTGTGGGACTTGGTCTATTAGTCCATCTATACTGACCTCCATCAGGTTGCAAATTAAAAATAATTTTTTTCTTCATTTAGCTCTGAAAAAATATTTGGGCTTCTAGCAGTGTGTGGGACTTGTTCTATTAGTCCTTCTATACTGACCTCCAGCAGGTTGCAAATTGAATATAATTTTTTTCTGCATCTAGCTCTGAAAAAATATTTGGGCTTCTAGCGGTGTGTGGGACTTGGTCTATTAGTCCATCTATACTGACCTCCATCAGGTTGCAAATTAAAAATAATTTTTTTCTGCATCTAGCTCTGAAAAAATATTTGGGCTTCTAGCAGTGTGTGGGACTTGGTCTATTAGTCCATCTATACTGACCTCCATCAGGTTGCAAATTAAAAATATTTTTTTTCTTCATTTATCTCTGAAAAAATATTTGGGCTTCTAGCAGCGTGTGGGACTTGTTCTATTAGTCCATCTATACTGACCTCCATCAGGTTGCAAATTAAAAATATTTTTTTTCTGCATCTAGCTCTGAAAAAATATTTGGGCTTCTAGCAGTGTGTGGGACTTGGTCTATTAGTCCATCTATACTGACCTCCATCAGGTTGCAAATTAAAAGTAATTTTTTTCTGCATCTAGCTCTGAAAAAATATTTGGGCTTCTAGCAGTGTGTGGGACTTGGTCTATTAGTCCATCTATACTGACCTACATCAGGTTGCAAATTAAAAATAATTTTTTTCTGCATCTAGCTCTGAAAAAATATTTGGGCTTCGAGCAGTGTGTGGGACTTGGCCTATTAGTCCATCTATACTGACCTCCATCAGGTTGCAAATTAAAAATAATTTTTTTCTGCATCTAGCTCTGAAAAAATATTTGGGCTTCTAGCAGTGTGTGGGACTTGGTCTATTAGTCCATCTATACTGACCTCCATCAGGTTGCAAATTGAATAAAAAAAATTTCTGCATCTAGCTCTGAAAAAATATTTGGGCTTCTAGCGGTGTGTGGGACTTGGTCTATTAGTCCATCTATACTGACCTCCATCAGGTTGCAAATTAAAAATAATTTTTTTCTGCATCTAACCCAGCCAATAGTTTTGGCCTAATACCACAGTTTGGCCACTCAGCTCTGCTCGGTTACCATCCATTGTTTTTTTGTGCAAACAACTCCAGAGTTGTGAATTAGTTAACCACCAAAATGAGTGGAAAAAGGCCTGCTGCTGGTGGAAAGGGGAATAGGCGTGTTGGGAAGGGGAAAAAAGGTTGTGTCCGTGGGGTAGGTGCAGAAGAAAGACCATCTTCCAGCCAAACTAAAATGTCTACTTCTTTTAGCGGACAATGTGATAAGATCCCTTTCTTACGGCCACGCCAATCGCTACAAATTCCAGATGAGGCACAAAAACAGCAGGTGCTTCAACGGATATCAAGTGCTCCTTTAAGTGGGCTCTCCTCCACATCAACTTCAACATCACAAATACTCCAGTCCTCAAAGGTGTCACCCAAATCGCACTTGCTTCCTCACAGCTCCCAAATCTCCAGCTGCCCGTCTGAGTATGAGGTAGAACAGATGGTTAAGTCTGCAGAGCTGTTTACTCATACTATAGCCTGGGAATCAGAGGTCGACTCCAGCGCTTCTGTGAATCCAGACGAGGAAATGATCTGCACTGATGCCCAGAATCTTTATGAGTCGGATCCAGGACCAGACGCAGAAGGTTCTGACCATAATGTAGACCCTCATTCCCAAACTGTAACTCCTGTTGGTGGAGACAATGAGGAAGACGATGATAAGACTCAAATACCTGATTGGAGCGACAACTTTAGTTTTTTGTCAGGGCAGGAACAGGTTGGCTCTGAGGACGACGGGTGTGATAACGCACAGGGTGATGATGATGAGGTCGGAGATCCCACTTACTGTCAACCCACAGTCAGCCAAGAGATGAGGTCAGCAGAGGAGGTGGAGGAAGATGCTAGTGACGACGAGGTCAGGTTGCGCCTTCCTGGACAGAGACGTAGTACTGGAAGCACGTCAACAACTGCATCCTCAAACACAACTCTGCCTCTCACCACAAGTCGTGGTGGCTCTT
Organism: Phyllobates terribilis; assembly: GCF_046119375.1. Taxonomy (NCBI): domain Eukaryota; kingdom Metazoa; phylum Chordata; class Amphibia; order Anura; family Dendrobatidae; genus Phyllobates; species Phyllobates terribilis. The sequence goes on along the minus strand of NW_027362763.1, from coordinate 514,738,858 downwards.
CAGGTCGCATGGGTGCTAAGCCTTGCATAGCCTGGGCATTTTTTCAGATCGATAAAGATGACCCAACTCGTGTTATCTGTAACATTTGTCAGCAAAAGCTAAGTAGAGGCCAAAAAATACATAGTTTGAGTACTTCATGCATGAACCGGCACATGGACATGAAGCATAAGTTGCAGTGGGAAGCTCAGTGTGCTACAATGCGGTCTAGCCGGCCGGGCCAACCACCGTCTGCCATATCTTGTGCATCCGCGGCCTCTTCATCCTCTGTGACTGGGGGGACAGCAGTCACACCTGTTTTGGGGCGCAGACCTGCCACCTCTTTACCCGCAACAGCCAGCGTGATTGGCAGGTCATCATTTTCTTTGGAGGTGGTAACACCAGCTGGTCTTGAGCGCTGTCCGACATCGATAGCACCACCTTTGGATCAAGGCAACCTAACATGTCCGCCTGCATCTTCCTCACAGACCGGCAGTTTGCCGGGGACACCCTTATCAACCCCGTCTAAGCACAATAGCCAGCCCTCGGTCCCTCAGATGTGGACAAGTAAAAGACCATTTCCTCCTAGCCATGAGAAAGCTAAGAGGTTGAATTTCACCATCTGCAAGCTCTTGGCTACAGAAATGCTGCCTTTCCGCCTGGTGGACACAGAGGATTTTCGAGACCTTATGTCCGTCGCAGTGCCCCAGTACCAGATGCCCAGTCGGCACTACTTCTCAAAGAAAGGTGTGCCTGCGCTCCACCAGCATGTCGCACACAACATCACCGCTTCTTTGAGAAACTCTGTGTGTGACAGGGTGCATTTCACCACAGACACTTGGACGAGTAGGCATGGACAGGGGCGTTACATGTCGCTGACTGGGCACTGGGTAACTATGGTGACAGCAGGACAAGGGGCTGCTGTCCAAGTCTTGCCGTCCCCACGAGTTGTGCGTCAATCCTCTTTATGTCATTTTTCCTCCACTGCTTCTGCCTCCTCAACCTCCTCTCGGTCTTCCACCTGCACCCAAAGCCTGTCTGGTCATGCCACAAGCTTTCTAACTGCGCAGAAGGGATTCTGCACACCTCCTTACTATGCTGGCAGTAGGGCTCAACGTCATCAGGCGGTTTTTACATTGAAATGTCTGGGAAATGTGAGTCACACAGCTGAGGAGTTGTGGTCAGCTCTGGAGAACCAATTTCATGAATGGTTGTCTCCACTGGACCTGAAACCAGGGAAGGCCGTGTGCGACAATGCTGCAAACCTGGGTGCGGCCCTTCGCCGGGGCAATGTCACACACGTGCCTTGTATGGCTCACGTGTTGAACCTGGTTGTCCAGCAATTTTTAGCCCACTATCCCAGACTAGATGGCCTTCTGCAGAGGGCACGGTCGCTGTGTGCTCACTTCCGCCGTTCGCATCCCGCAGCTCAGCGACTTACATCTCTACAGAAGTCGTTGGGCCTGCCACTTCACCGGCTAAAATGCGATGTGCCTACCCGGTGGAATTCAACTCTGCACATGTTGCAGCGACTGTGGCAGCACCGACAAGCCCTGGTGCAATACGTTCTGACGTATAGCCTGGGCCAACGAGATTCAGAGGTGGGGCAAATCACGCTGGAGGAGTGGTCTCAGATCAGGGACCTATGCACCCTTCTGCACAGTTTTGAAATGGCGACGAAGATGTTTAGTGCTGACGATGCCATTATCAGCATGACTATTCCGGTGATTTACATGCTGGAGCACATGTTAAACAGAATTCGGAGTCAGGTGGTGGCACAAGAGGAGGTGGAGGAAGTAGAGGAGGAGGAGTTGTATGCGGAAGGGCTAACATCTGCAAGGTCCAGACGGTCGGCAGCACCAAGGCGGCAGGCATGTGAGGGTGGGGGAGATGATTTTACCAGGGCGCATGGTAGCAGCCAAACTAGTGAGGAAGGTGCAGGAGCCCAGGAAGAAGTGGAGGACGAACTGATGGAAGACTCATCAGATGAGAGAGACCTTGATCACATTTCTGTTGTGCGAGGTTGGGGGGAGAGGACAGAGGAAGGAATCATGATTGCTACCTCGCCACCAACACAACAGGGACTTGGTGCTCCTGGATGCGCAACACACATGAGTGCCTTCTTGCTGCACTACCTGCAACATGACCCTCGAATTGTGAGAATTAGAAATAATCCTGACTACTGGGTTGCCACACTGTTAGATCCCCGGTACAAAAGTAAATTTGCAGAAATTATTCCTGCCATAGAAAGGGATGCACGCATGCAGGAGTATCAGCAGAGACTGTTGCAGAATCTTACATGTGCTTTTCCACAAAATACCAGTGGTGCACGTAGTGAATCTCACAGTTCCAACTTGCCAACCGTGGGACCGTCAAGTGTTCAGCACTCAAACCGTAACAGAACCACAGTATCTGCTGGTAACATCAATTTTGCGGAATCATTTCACCACTTTTTTAGCCCATCCTTTGCAAGGCCACAGGAGACAAGAAGTCTGACACATAGTCAACGCCTAGAGACGATGGTACAGGAGTATCTCCAAGTAAACATTGAAGCCACGACTGTGTCACTGGACCCTTGCTCTTTTTGGGCTTCCAATCTGGATAAATGGCCGGAGCTAGCCACTTACGCCTTGGAGATCTTGTCATGCCCCGCAGCCAGCGTTCTGTCTGAACGTGTGTTCAGCGCTGCTGGTGGTGTGCTGACAGATAAGCGCACGCGGCTCTCCACTGATAATGTAGACAGACTCACGTTCATAAAGATGAACAAATCATGGATCCGAAACGACTTTTCTACCCCTGTGTCATCCTGGGGAGAGTAAAAGCTTGATGATTGGTTAAAATCACCCTACCAACCGTTTTAAGCTTTCAAATTACTAATCATGTTTATCTGTATCTTGACTGGAAAATAATTTGGGCTTTGTAGCAGTGTGCAGCACTGATCCTATTAGGCCATCTATAATAAGCTTCACCAGATTTAAAATTAAAAATAATTTTTAGCTGCATCTAGCCCGGAAAATAATTTTGGGGCTCCGAGATGCGCAAGACACATAAGTGCCTTCTTGCTGCACTACCTGCAGCATGACCCTCATATTGTCAGAATTCTAAGTAATCATGACTACTGGGTTGCCACACTCTTAGATCCCTCAAAGTTTTCGATCAACCTTTTCATTTTAATAAAGACCAAAAAAATGGTCATTTTTGAAATTATAAGCATTAGCAGGTTGTTAGAAACTGAAATCAAACAGTTTTCAACTCAAAACTTTATTCTAGGTGATGTTACATTTTCACATAGGACCCCTTGTTCGAAAGGAGCTTCTGAACTCTCTCGTCCATTGAATTTGTCAGGTTTTGGATGGTTTCTGCTTCAATTGTTTTGCATGAGGACAGAATACCCTCCCAGAGCTGTTGCTTAGATGTGAACTGCCTCCCGCCATCATAGACTCTCCTTTTAATGATGCTCCAAAGGTTCTGAATGGGGTAGAGGTCAGGGGAGCATGCGGGTCACACCATAAGTTTGTCCCCTTTTATGCCCATATCAGCCAGAGATGCAGATGTTTTATGTGCAGCATGAGATGGTGCATTATCATGCAGAAAAATGATCTTGCTGTGAAATACACGGTTCTTCTTCTTGAACCATGGCAGGAAGTGCTGTTTGAGAAAATCCACATACATTATGGAGTTCATCTTTAGCGCCTTCAGGGATCCTAAAGGGGCCGACAATCTCTCTCCCCATGATTCCAGCCCAAAACATTACTCCACCTCCTCCTTGTTGGCGCTGTAGCAGTGTTTGCGTGGGGTGTCCATCAACCAGCCATCCTCCACTCCATTCATCTGGACCATCGAGCGCTGCACGGCACTCATCCGTGAACAAAACAGTTTTGAAATCAGTCTTCATGTAATGTTTGGCCCACTGGAGCCGTTTCTGCTTGTGTGAAGTGGATAGAGGAGGTCGACAGGATGGCATATGCACAGCTGCAAACCTCTGAAGGACCCTGCATCTTGTTGTTCGGGGGACGTTGGAGGCACAAGCAGCTTCAAAAACTTGTCTGCTGCTATGACAAGGCTTTTTTGCCGCTGCTGTTTCAACCTGACGTAATTGCCTGTAGGAAAGAGTCCTCAATTTGCCCTTATCAGCACGCACACGTGTGTACTGTGAATCAGCTACATACTTCTTGATTGCCAAGACACTTCATCCTGATCATCGCACAATGTTGATTGTAGTCATGCCTTGACCTAAACACTCCACAATTTGTTGCTTCTCAGCAGCCGACACATCCTTTTTCTTTCCCATTTTGGCAGAAAATGTAGGCTGCTTAATAATGTGAGACAGCCTTCTTAAGTAGTCTGGCCTTTCATTGGACACACCTGCCAAACTAATTAGCACAGGTGTCTGCAATTGCTTACAGTGATATAAAGAGCCCTGACACACATCACCATCAATGAGTTTAACTGACAAACAAACAAATTCTTCCCTTATCACTCCTAAACACTTTTTGCATAATAATTTGGAACGCGGTGTACATGTGCTTTTCCACAAAACACCAGTGGTTCACGTAGTGAATCTTACAGTTCTAACTTGCAAACCGTGGTCTGTATGGAATTGTTCAATAAAGGGCCCAAAATTAAGATAACATAGATGGGAGAGGTCTCTATGAATAGGAATTCCTAAGTATTTGATACCCTGTGAGGGCCAGGCAAAGGGAAAGTTGGACTGGATGGAATCCTATATGGATTTAGGGAGGGAGACATCGAGGGCCTCAGACTTCGCTGCATTGATTTTAAAATTTTACCATGTAACAAAGTGATCTATTTCAGCCATAACAGCAGGGATGGATATATGTGATTGAGTGATATATACTAGGACATCATCAGCAAATAGAGAGCACTTGTACTCGGTGCCTCCCACCTCAATCCACCTAATATTGGGGTTATGGCGAATTGATGAGAGCAGGTGCTCCGTCACTAGGATGTATAAGAGAGGGGACAGAGGACATCCCTGCCTTGTCCCATTGGTGATTGTGAAAGGTGATGAAAATGTTCTGACGCACCCCCTGGGCCTTGGGACACCCGGAGCCGGACCCTTTTTGGTGGATGCTGGTGGTTGTAGTCTTCGTGGCGGCGATCCTGTTCCGTGGCTCAGGGCGGTCAAACCAGTGGCGGAACTATTTATGTGGTTTTGATGTTTAAATGTCCGACTACGCCACCCGTGGATTGCGGTCAGAGTGAACCGCCGCTACAGGGCAGACCGCTAAGGCTGGTGTTGTGGGTGCAGCAGAGCGTAGCATAACTCCCCACGGGAGGAGTATAGCCTCAGGGCAGTGTATGCGGAGGATGGGGGTGATGGTGCAGGGCAGCAGCAGTAACGACACGGAGTCAGTGATGCAGTTCAGGGCCTTTACTCACAGTTCTTATTATCCAGACCACGTCTGCAGGTAACGGCTGCCCACGTCGTACTGTGCTCACCAGGTGAGGGGCTCAGACAACTCCCAGATAACTTTGGAGCGCTTCACAGGACCCCCTTTGTGTGTCCTTTGTCTGGCCTTTCTTACCAACACTTCTGTCCGGCTGCCTCGGGCCTCCTCTTGGTAAACTTGGCGCCAGTTTCCCTGACCCTATGTGGTGCCTTCCTAGCGGGTGGAGCAAGGGGCTGCGCCACATAAAATGTCAGAGCCTCCGGTTTCTAGCTGAGGGTCATTTCCTGCCTCCACTAGTTCGGGGACCGGTCTCCCCCTTTGGCCTGACCCCTCCACGCAGGTGGATTCGGGCGTGCGGTGGCGACTCGCCCGTCCGCACCCCTGGGATCCCTTCATTCCTCGTTCCTGGAGCCTTCTCCGCTCCTCTTCCTTCCTTCTCCCTCTTGCAGGCCTGGGCCTCTGTTACTAGGCCCGCCTCCGGAGCAGAGCTCATGCAGAGCCCCTGCTCCCTGCCACTTCTGCTCAGACTTCTCTGCACTGAACTAAGATGGTGCCCACCTTTTATACTCCCTTCTCAATGCACCCAGGAACTGCTTCCTCCCTGCTCCTGCACTGCAGGGTTCCCCTTCCTCAGTGTTCCCTCCCCCCACTCCAGCCAGGGACAGGGACTGTCGTGCCCATCTCAGGGGCATATTGGTCGCCCTGCCCCACGGCAATGTGGTGTAATGCATGCAGGTGTCGGGTCCTGATCCACACTCCATCCTTATCTGAGAGTGAGATATCACACCTCTGGGTGAGGTGCAATACGTCTGTAGCAACCGAGCCCTCGGTGCTACAGTTCCATTTATCTTCAGCCTAGGTGACGTATTGTGATACAGGGCCGTGATTTTGGCTATAAAAGGGTCCCCTAGACCCCTACCCCAAGCTTTTTAAGAGAATCATATATGGCGTGCCAGGAGACTCTATGGAATGCTTTCTCAGCATCCAACGAGAGTATCTACTTACAAATTTTTAACTGCATCTAGCCCAGGAAATACTTTGTGCCTAGTAGCAGTGTCTGCTAGTCAGCGGATTATCCCGGCTGTTAAGCAAGCTACACCACCTGTAGTTTGGACACTTAATTTTTTCAAAGGAAATGCTTCGGGACCACGGGATACTTAGTGAAGAGCATCAGGAGGCACCCCAAGGCATAGGGGCTGGGACTGGCACTAGGATGCCTTGCGGTTGGCAGCCGAGCTCGATCCTTATAAAAGCTTTTTAACTGCAGCAGCTTTAGTGGACGCTACTGGAGCTGGAATTACGCGGCTGCTGGCATGAGACTTGCCCTCCAATAGATCCTTGTAAATGGATTTAAAGTGTATTCATTCAAATTAGAGGGACAATTTAAATTAAAAAGCTTAGAGCTGCCTCCACCACAGGGGGGCTCTCTCGACCCACCAGCGGACAGGCACCAGTATTGGGAGAGGGGGGCTGGCCGTCAGGGTTCACCGCGGCTCTGGCACAAACCCGGCGACACGGAGGTGGCACGGGCAGGAGCGGACTGGCCGTCTCGGCTTCTCACTTTTTGGATTTTAGAAGGGCATGACATGCCTATATCTGTGTCTCCCCCTCCTTTTACTCCTCCACCTCTTTTCTTTTCGCATGACTATATGTACTTGTCACTTTTCCATGTGTTAGTTGTGTCTTCTGAGCAGTTTGTCAGCTTTTGGACACCTTTGAAGGTGTTTTCTATGTGTTTCTATGTGTTTTTGTTTGCCTGCCATTGGTTTTAACGGTGTTCGAAGGTGTTCGACGAACAGTTCGACGAACAGTTCGGCGAACACACGGGTGTTCGACGAACCGAACCGAACTCGAACACTACGGGGGTGGCTCAACACTAGTCTTAACCCTTTTATTACCCAGTGAGCCACCGCACCAGGGCCCTGGATGAGTTGGGTACAGCGCCAGAAGATGGCGCTTCTATGAACGCGCCATTTTCCGGGGCGGCTGCGGACTGCAATTTGCAGCGGGTGGGGCCCAGAAAGCTTGGGCCTCCCTGCGCTGCAGATTCCAGCCCCCAGCTGCCTAGTTGTACCTGGCTGGACACAAAAATAGGGCGAAGCTCCACGTATTTTTTTTTTTAAATTCATGAAATTCATGGAATAATTAAGAAAAAAAGGGCTTCCCTATATTGTGGTGTCCGGCTAGGTACAAATAGGCAGCTGGTGGTTGGGAGCAGCCCGTTCCTGCCTGCTGTACCTGACTGGACACAAATATAGGGCGAAGCCCCACATCAATTTTTTTTTCATTATTTCATGAATTTCCTGAAATAATTTAAAAAAAATTGACGTGGGGCTTCGCCCTAAATTTGTGTCCAGTCAGGTACAGCAGGCAGGAACGGGCTGCCCCCAACCACCAGCTGCCTATTTGTACCTGGCCAGACACAACAATATAGGGAAGCCCTTTTTTTCTTAATTATTCCATGAATTTCATGAAATTATTTAAAAAAAAAATGCGTGGGGCTTCGCCCTATTTTTGTGCCCAGCCAGGTACAACTAGGCAGCTGGGAGCTGGAATCCGCAGCGCAGGGAGGCCCAAGCTTTCTGGGCCCCACCCGCTGCAAATTGCAGTCCGCAGCCGCCCCAGAAAATGGCGCGTTCATAGAAGCGCCATCTTCTGGCGCTGTACCCAACTCATCCAGGGCCCTGGTGCGGTGGCTCACTGGGTAATAAAGGGGTTAAGGCCAGCTTGGCATTATCAGCTGGCCCTAAGCCCGAAATTCATGGGGTCACGCCAATATTAGACATGACCACCATTAATTTCTAGTAAAGTATTTAAAAAAACACAACACCCAGAATAAAGTCCTTTAATTGAAATAAACACACAATTCTTTATTGTTCTAAATTAAACCATACTTACCGTCACGCCCATTCCAGCTGAAGCCAATGTCTTCTGCAGTAAAAGTAAAATAATTAAGCAACCTCATCCTTACCTTTCCATGGTTCCCACGACAGCTTCAGCTCTGCTACATCGAGATGACAGGCTGGACCGCAGCAGAACGCTGCCATCCAGCCTGTCATCCCGCAGACACTGAGAAGGGCAGGCATGCTTGCGCTCCTCAGTGTCTCGCTGTGACGGCATCCAGATGAGCCGACAAGGAACTCAGCTCACCTCATACACGTCACTGACAGCGTGGGAGAATTCTCATGCACTCAGCACTTCAGCGTGAAAATTCTCCCACGCTGTCAGTGACGTACATGAGGTCAGCTGAGTTCATTGGACATGAATGAGCTCACCTCATGCACGTCACTGACAGCGTGGGAAAATTCTCACGCTGTAGCGCTGAGTGCAGGAGAATTTTCCCACGCTGTCAGTGACGTGCATGAGGTGAGCTGAGATCATTGGACATGAATGAGCTCACCTCATGCACGTCACTGACAGCGTGGGAAAATTCTCCTGCACTCAGCGCTTCAGCGTGAGAATTTTCCCACGCTGTCAGTGACGTGCATGAGGTGAGCTCATTCATGTCCAATGAACTCAGCTGACCTCATGTACGTCACTGACAGCGTGGGAGAATTCTCACGCTGTAGCGCTGAGTGCAGGAGAATTCTCCCACGCTGTCAGTGACGTGCATGAGGTGCGCCGAGTTCATTGGACATGACCTCGGCTCATCTGGATGCCGTCACAGCCAGACACTGAGGAGCGCAAGCATGCCTGCGCTTCTCAGTGTCTGCGGGATGACAGGCTGGATGGCAGCGTTCTGCTGCGGTCCAGCCTGTCATCTCGATGTAGCAGAGCTGAAGCTGTCCTGGGAACCATAGAAAGGTAAGGATGAGGTTGCTTTATTATTTTTCTTTTATTGCAGGAGATCATTGGCTTCAGCTGGAATGGGCGTGACGGTAAGTATGGTTTAATTTAGAACAATAAAGGAATGTGTCTTTATTTCAATTAAAGGACTTTATTCTGGGTGTTTGTGTTTTCTTTTAACTTTGACTATGGGGTTAGTAATGGGGGTGTCTTATAGACGCCTCTCCATTACTAACCTGGGCTTGATGTCAGCTGGCATTATAAGCTGACATCAACCCCAGCCCTATTACCCCACTGCCACCGCTTCAGGGCAGTGGGAAGAGCGAGGCTAAGTGCCAGAATTGGCGCATCCTAAGGATGCGCCATTTCTGGGGCGGCTGACGGCTGGTGTTTCTAGCCTGGGAGGGGGCCAATATTCATGGAACCCTTCCTGGGCTATTAATATCAGCCCCCAGCTGTCTGCCTAGCCTTTGCTAGCTATTAAAATAGGGGGGACCCCACGTCATTTTTTTCGGGGGTCCCCCATTTTAATAGCTAGTAAAGGCTAGGTATTCAGCTGGGGGCTGATATTAGTAGCCTGGGAAGCTCCGTGGGTATTACCCCCTTCCCAGGCTTCAAACATCTGCCCCAGCCGTCTGGTTAACCTCCGCTAGAGCCTAAAATTACGGGGAACCCCACGCCAATTTTTTTTTAAATAAATCCTTTATTTTAACACTAAATGACAAGTACAGTAATCAACACTGTCACTGTACTTCATATATATGTGACTGACCTGTTTCTATCTATCTAATCTATGTGTGATTCTCTATTCCTTCTATTCTAAATTGTCGGGTACAGATGCTGAATTGCCGGCCGGCTTTTTTAAAGAGACAGTGCATGAAAACACTATTATTTTTTTTAATAAATCCTTTATACTAAATGACAAGTACAGTAAGCAACACTGTCACTGTACTTCATATATATGTGACTGACATGTTTCTATCTACCTAATCTATGTGTGATTCTCTATTCCTTCTATTCTAAATTGTTGGGTACAGATGCTGAATTGCCGGCCGGCTTTTTTAAAGAGACGGTGCATGAAAACACTATTATTTTTTTTAATAAATCCTTTACACTAAATGACAAGTACAGTAATCAACACTGTCACTGTACTTCATATATATGTGACTGACATGTTTCTATCTATCTAATCTATGTGTGAAGCTCTATTCTGTCTGTTATAATTTGTCGGGTACCGCTGCTGAATTGCTGCTTTTTTAAAGAGACGGTGCATGAAAACACTATTATTTTTTTTGATAAATCCTTTACACTAAATGACAAGTACAGTAAGCAATACTGTCACTGTGCTTCTAATATATGTGACTGACATGTTTCTATCTATCTAATCTATGTGTGATACTCTATTCTTTCGGTTCTAAATTGTCGGGTACCGGTGTATGCCGCTGCTGAATTGCCGGCTTTTCATGTTTCACTGTTGGCACTGTTCCCATCGATTTGGGCAATCACTGTAATGCCACAACCACCATGGCTGTGGCATTAGTGAGTGGCAGACAATCCCTGCATGATTGGTGCTCTAAATAGCACCAGACATGCAGGACACGCTTTTGGTGCACGAACAGTTATCGAACATAACCTCGAACAGCCGAATTTTTTGCAAATCGTTCGGGTTCGTCGAACAACTCGAACACCGCCCAAAACAGCTCGAATTTGAGATTGGCGAACAGTTCTAGTCGAACACCGCTCATCTCTAATCACGACGACCGGTCTTTGGCTGAGGGTTGTTTCTCCTCTACCAACTTGGGATCCGGTACCCTTAATCTGCCTGACCCTACACCCTGGATTCTCGTGGGTTCTTAGGGTCCCTTCCACCTTCTTGTTACTGAGCCCTTCTGTTTCTCTGTCTCTCCTTCTTTGCAGTTCCTTTCTGTTTCTGTTCCTTTCTCTTGGAGCTGAGATGAGCCAGAATCTCAGCTCCCCTTCACCTCCTCCTCGGCCTCTTCTCCAGGCCCACTTCTCCTTCTCCTCTCAGGCCCCGGTCTCTTCCCTAGGCCTGCCTCTGGAGCAGCACTCAGCCTGAGCTGCTGCTCCCTGTCTTCTCCTCTCCACAGAACGAACTGAATTAGATCTAAGATGGTGCCCACCTTTTATACCTCCCTCTAGCCATGAGCCCAGGTGACCAGCAACCAATGGGCTCCTTCCTACACTCAGGAACCGCTCCCTATCTGCCCCTACAGCACTGGGTGTTCCACCCCTCCCTCCCCACTCCAGCAGGGACATGGTCGGTCGTGCCTGCACTTCTGTCTAGTGGGAGCACCGTTGAGCTGTCCCTCGGAAATGGGGTGTGTGTGCTGCATGCAGCTAACTGAGCCCTGGTCCACACTCCATCCTTACCTGGGAGTGGAATATCACACCTCCGGTCTGAGGTGCAATACCCCTGTAGCGGCCGAACCCTCGGGGCGCTACAGATCCGTGTGATGGAGAAAACAGAGTTTTAAATACCTGGCCTGTAGGTAATTAGTTTGAACAGCAAACTGCGGTGAATTGCTTCACTGACACACTAAATGAAATTTTTAATGGAGGCCAGAAATGGCAGTATTTTCTAACAATTTATATGTGATCCGTGTGATGGAGAAAACATAATTTTAAATATCTAGCCTGTAGGTAAGTAATTTGAACAGCAAACTGCCGTGAATTGCTTCACTGACGCACTAAAGGAAATTTTTAATGGAGGCCAGAAATGGCAGTATTTTCTGATCTATATGTGCTCCGTTTGACGGAGAAAACACAGTTTTAAATAGCTGGATTTCTACCGCTGTAATATGGAAAGGACCTGGCTGTATTCTTCAGTGCCAACAAGCAAATGGTGCAGTTTGTGTTCACTGGATTGATTTTTAAGCAAATAATGAGGATTAAGATCCAAAGAAAAGTGTTCCTGGCCCCTGAGACCTGGGCCTTTGTATAGAAATATCTAACAGCAGCAGAAGGCAGAATTGGAATGGAGCCTTTTGTGCTATATGCAATGCAGTCTGCTATATACACTACCTGCCTATACACCCTGCCTGCCTGATATCTCTGTTGATAGATTAGTCCTCAGAAGGACTGTTTGTTAAGATGGATATGTGTAATGTATGGTTTTTCTCCCTACACTACCTAATACACAAGCAAATCTCTCCCTGACGCAGCAGCACCTTTCCCTACACAAGCAAATAGCGCAGAAAGACAGTGTTCTCTGAATTGCTTTTTAAGCAAATAATGAGGTTTAAGATCCAAAGAAAAGTATTCCTGGCCCCTGAGACCTGTGCCTTTGTATAGAAATATCTAACAGCAGCAGAATGCAGAATTGGAATGGAGCATCTTGTGCTATATGAACTGCAGTCTGCTATATACACGTCCTGCCTATTCTCCCTACACTGTCTGATGCGGAGTGACTGTGACGAGCATGGCGGCGCCAGGTCTGATATAGACCTGATGACGCTGTGCGGCCAGCCAATCACTGTAATGCCCACAACCAACATGGCTACGGCATTACAGTGCATGGCAGGCAATCCCTGCATGTTCATTGGCTCTCTAAAGGGAGGGAACCCGAGTTCCCCCCCAAGCAACCCGGAAATACTAGGCGAGCTCCGAGCCGAGCATCTTGAGCAGTGAGATGCTCGGGCCAGCACCGAGCTGTAGCGAGCATGCTCGCTCATCACTAGTAAGGAACCTCAAATCTGGGCGTTTTCCTTGTCTCCTGATTATCATTGTTTGAGATCTGTGGAGGCATTATTTGATGCCATGGGTTTGCTATATGATGATCCTGATCGGGTTATACCAGCTGAGGCAGAGCTCAGACGCCTCAAACAGGGTTCTCTTGATGCTGAGAGTTATTGCACACTGTTCAGACGATGGTCAGGTGGAATGACCCTGCTCTCAAGTTTCAGTTTCTGGCAGGCTTGAGTGAAAGGGTTAAAGATTTGCTCATTGCATTCTCTGCACCTGATACTCTGCAAGTTGCCATGCAGTTAGCTATCCGTGTGGATGGAAGGTTGAGGGCCAGACAGAATGAGGAGAAGTTTCCTGTATAGCTGGATTCTGTTTCTCACAATATTCCTGCCGACACTGGGGAACCTATGCAGGTCGAGGCAATGTCATCCCATTACAAGGAGAGGGACAGGAGGTTCTCTGAGGGACTTTGCTTGTATTGCGGTAAGGCTGATTATTTTTTAAAGCAATGTGAGGTTCGCCTACGGAAAGAAAAAAAAATGGTCCATAGAAATTACACTCCCGTTCGCATTGCGTTTTAACATTCTGCTGGGGTGTTTTTTCCTGGTAATACAATCTGTCAAGTTATGGTGGATTGTGGTTCTGCACTTAATTTGATTGATCAACAATTTCTTGAAAAGTATAAGTTTGATTCTGAACTTTTGTCGTCTCCTTTTCCTGTGATGGCGAGTGATAATACTCCCCTGGAGCATGGGAGCATTCTTCGAAAGGTCAATGGGTATCCGATTACTATGAATATGAATAAGTTGCCTTCCCCGGTCATCATGGGGTTGCCCTCATACCAACTAACACTCCGTGTGGTAAATTGTTTGTGCCTAGAGCCTTGAGGAGAGCGTTGTTTGTTGAATGTCATGAGTCTCGGTTGGCGGGTCACCCAGGGATTTCGGAAACTTGGAAGCCTATCGGTCGTAGTTTCTGGTGGCCAGGGTGGCAAGGGATAGTCATCAAGTGGGTGCGTCAGTGTTCTTTGTGCGTTAGGTCGAAAGCCTCTCAAGCTCCGGCTGCAGGGTTGCTATGCCCCTTGGAAGTTCCTAGTTCGCCATGGACGCACCTTGCCATGGATTTTATCACCAATCTGCCTTTATCGGAGGGTTTTTCTGTCATCTGGGTTGTTGTGGACCAGTTTAGTAAAATGTGTCATCTGGTTCCGTTCAACAAGTTACCTTGCGCCAAGACTCTTGCTAAGGTTTTTGTGAAGGAGATTGTCAGGCTCCATGGTGTTCCCACGGACATTGTTTCCGATAGAGGACCACAGTTTGTGGCTCGCTTTAGGCGTGCTTTTTGTGACAGATTGAAAATTCATTTGTCATTCTCGTCGGGGTATCATTCAGAGTCCAGTGGACAGACAGAAAGGAAGAACCAGGATGTCGAACAGTTTTTGAGATGTTTTGTGGCATACAATCAGGAAATGTGGTCAGAATTTCTACCACTTGCGGAGTTTGCCCTTAATAATCATACTTCTTCCTCGGCTGGGTGTTCTCCTTTTTTTTGTTGTACTGGCAGGTATCCATCTTTTGGTCCATTTTCCAAAGTTGGGGCTGCTGTACTGGAGGAGGACAATTTTTCTGGTGATTTGGAGAGGATTTGGACCAGTGTACGCCTGAACCTTAAAGAGGCTAACAGGAGATCAAAAAGGTATTTTGACAAAAAAAGAAAGGAGTCCTTGTTTGCTGTTGGGTATATGGTTTGGTTGTCCTCTAGAAATCTTCGTTTGAAAATCCCTTCTAAAAAACTGGGGCCCAAATTTGTGGGTCCTTTCAAAATAGTTCAGATTGTCAACTCGGCAGCGGTGAGGTTGGGCATTCCGTCGTCCTGGAGGATTAATTCTGTGTTTCATGTGTCGCTACTTAAGAAGGTGGACACGCCTGATAAGCAGGCGAAGCCTACTGTTCCTCCTGTTGATGAGGACGGTGAATTTGAGATTTCTCGCATTTTGGATTCCAGGTGGCATAGAGGAAGATTACAGTATCTTGTGTCCTGGAGTGGTTTTGGCCCCGAGGATAATTCCTGGGTGAAGGCCGAGGACATCTCAGCCTCAAGGCTAATTAAGGCTTTTCAGAGGAGATTTCCTGGCAAGGCTCGGCCTAGAGGATCCGGAGGATCCTCGTAAAAGGGGAGGTACTGTTAGAATCTATGTTGTTTTACTATCGGCCATCTTGTTGTGGTTTGCTGGCTTCTAGTCTTTTCCTCTGGTGCTGGGTGTCTTCGTCACGTGATCTCGGCACTCTTCATTACTCAGCACCTGTCTCCCATTCCCCGCTGGACATCAGTGTTGTTACGCTTGTGCTCTGGCTAAGTTGCCTTGTTAAGTTCTTTGTGCTTTGGACAATTAATATCCTGGGACTTCTTGTTCCACCAGTTTTGTTGCCTTTAATCTTCGTTTCTGCAACCTACTTTTCTGTTAGGAGGTCTCCTGTTTTTGCTCCCAGTCCTTAGATCTTTTAGGAACCCCTTTCGCCTTCCAACAGGTCTTTGTTTGAGTTCAGTGCAGGAGATTCGGTGGGGCTATTCTCAAGGAATAGGGCACCCCAGCGTAGGGTTAAGCTGAGTCTCAGTGCAGGGACAGCTTTTCCCTCCTATTCTTTAGTTCTAAGTTGCAGAACCTAACATTCACACCAAGTAGGATCTTCAACCTCATCATCATTCAATGTGTTATCCCATTCCTCACCCTCAGAGCGACCCTTCTCCTCTTGTTGCCCTGACAGCACAGTACAGTCCGCATGAGCCTCAGGTGTCTGAGTCTCATCAGGGTCATCTCCCTCCCTAATGGTTAATGTCTGGTGATGAGGGTCAGGGACCTGCTTGGACCCTACTCCGTACTGCCTCGATTTCAACAGAAAAAAATTTGGGCATCGGTGCAGATGCTTTCTTCTTCTTCTTGACTATGTGAATGTTTGGAGTACACTTCTGATTCCTATTGTATAGAATGGGCGAACAGTTCTACAGACTCACCCATCTGTGGTTCGCTACAGTCAGTTCGGCAGTTGGACAGTTTTGACGCTGGGGGAAGCAAGGATAATTGGCGTCCCACCTCTGTGGACTGTACTGTGTGTGATGTTTAGGAAGAAGAGGAGAAGCCACTTGAAGCATCGCATGCCATCCACTGGAGCACCTGCTCTGTATGGCCCTTATCAACAGGGTGTTTCGCTGTGCGGCTGCCAAAGAAATGGAGTGGAGTAGCCTGTCCAATAACAGTAGTTGTCAGTTGTCTTCGGAAAGCACATGACAGTGTTGATTGTTATGGGTCCGGGTGGTGGAACCTCTGTGCTTTGGTGCAAGGAGGGACCAGAGAGGCGTGACTAAGTGCCTACTCGGCCTGACCCAGGTCACATGGCAGCTTAGTCGACTTCGTGAACCGGGGAGTGACTGGGCAGGTGAACCAAATGCCACTCTGGGACCGACCTTGTGTGAGAGCAGGTGACTCCCACGGGTCAGATGACAGGAACTGACTGGTACAGCGGATGAGCACGGCAGGAAGCAGACAGGTGGTCCGGGTAAATCAGAAGGCAGGTACGGCAGATAGTCAGACAGGTGCTCCGGGTAGGCAAGCAGGTGGGCACGGTGGATAGCCAGACAGGTGCTCCGGGTAGGCAGGCTGGCGGGCATGGCACGTAACTGTCAGGTGCTCCAGGTAGGCAGGCTGGTGGGCACGGCAGGTAACTGTCAGGTGCTCCAGGTAGGCAGGCAGGCGGCCACGGCAGGTTACTGGCAGGTGCTCCAGCTAGGCAGGCTGGTGGGCACGGCAGGTAACTGGCAGACTGGTGGGCCGAAATATTAGACAGACTGGCGGGCTGGACTGTAAGACAGACTGAAGGCAGGACTGACTGGCAGCGGGACCTGAGGGCTGAAGCAAGTGTTAGCACACGGAACAACAACCTTGCACAGGCACCTCCATTTTGGAGGAGGTGCCTTATATAGGAGAAGTCCTCCGGCCATTGGCCGGGGACTCTTTAGGACGACGCGCGCCACCCCTTTAAGAGGGAGGGAGCGTCACAGTAGCAGGGGAGCCAGAAGATGCCGGACCAGGACCGCGGCAGTGAGGGGCAGAGACGCCGATGCTACATTGGTTCACTAGCGCTTTGACTAACATTACCACCTACCCCACGTTTACCTTGAACACCAAGCCTATTCCCCCTTCCACTGTGACCTCTCTTTTTCCCACTCATGTTGCTCAGATAGTGTGGTAGGAGCACGCTATTAGCAAAACAAAATTAGATTTTTTCCTCCGCAACAGCTCTGCACACACCTGAATTTCAGCAGCACAAAATGACAAGGTAAGGTAAGGCTGGCTGTATAACGTTACTAACAGAAGAAAGTATTTTTTTTAGTGTGGAACTGTGGATGAGGCCTATATAAGATTTTGTCCAAACTATTTCAAACTGAGATATCCTCTGCTATACAATGCTAGAAACCAAAAAAAAGTATTTTTTTTTACTGTGGATGAGGCCTGTATAACATACAAGATGTTCTCCAAACTATTTCAAATTGAAATGTCCCCTGCTGTATAATGTTAAGAATAGTGATGAGCGAGCATGCTCGCCACTGCTCGGTACTCGCCCGAGCATCTCAGTACTCGAGATGCTCGAAGTTCGCCGAGTACTTGCGCGATGCTCGGGCGGGAGCTCGGGTCCCCATCCTGCATGTTTGGCGCTATTTAGAGCACCAATCATGCAGGGATTGTCTGCCACTCACTGTAATGCCACAGCCATGGTGGTTGTGGCATTACAGTGAATGCCCAAATCGATGGGAACAGTGCTCACAGTGAAACATGAAAAGCCGGCAATTCATCAGCGGCATACACCGGTACCCGACAATTTAGAGCAGAAAGAATAGAGCATCACACATAGATTAGATAGATGGAAACATGTCAATCACATATATAATAAGTACAGTGACAGTGTTGGTTACTGTACTTGTCATTTAGTGTTAAAATAAAGGATTTATTAAAAAAAAATAATAGTGCTTTCATGCACCCGTCTCTTTAATAAAGCCGGCTGGCAATTCATCAGCGGCATACATCAGCACCCAACAATTTAGAACAGAAAGAATAGAGCATCACACATAGATTAGATAGATAGAAACTAGTGATGAGGGAGTATGTTTTGTTAACTCTTTCGCCGAGTATGCTCGGCCGAGCACCGAGTATTTATAGCGTGCTCGGGCTTTAAGTTTTCTCGCTCCGTGAACATGATTTGCAACTGTTTGACAAATTTAATACATGTGAGGAATGCCTGGGGCAGATGTTTGAAGCCTGGGAAGGGGGTAATACCATAGTGAAAGTTAAAAAAAAAAACAACACCCAGAATAAAATCCTTTAATTGAAATAAAGACACAATACTTTAATGTTCTAAATTAAACTCTACTTACCGTATCGCCCATTCCAGCTGAAGCGAACGATCTCCTGCAATAAAAGTAAAATAATTAACCAACCTCATCCTTACCTTTCCATGGTTCCCAGGACGGCTCCAGCACTGCTACTGCGGAGCGCAGGCAATGTCTCTGAAGGATGAGACATTGGGCGATACGGTAAGTAGAGTTTAATTTAGAACATTAAAGTATTGTGTCTTTATTTCAATTAAAGGATTTTATTCTGGGTGTTGGTGTTTTTTTTAACTTTCACTATGGGGTTAGTAATGCGGGCGTCTTATAGACGCCTCTCCATTACTAACCTGGGCTTGATGTCAGCTGGCATTATAAGCTGACATCAACCCCAGCCCTATTACCCCACTGCCACCGCTACAGGGCAGTGGGAAAAGCGAGGCTAAGTGCCAGAATTGGCGCATCCTATGCATGTGCCATTTCTGGGGCGGCTGACGGCTGGTGTTTCTAGCCTGGGAGGGGGCCAATATTCATGGCACCCTTCATGGGCTATTAATATCAGCCCCCAGCTGTCTGCCTAGCCTTTGCTAGCTATTAAAAGAGGGGGGACCCCACGTCATTTTTTTTTTGGGTCCCCCATTTTAATAGCTAGGAAAGGCTAGGTATTCAGCTGGGGACTGATATTAGTAGCCTGGGAAGCTCCGTGGGTATTACCCCCTTCCCAGGTTTAAACATCTGCCCCAGCCATCTGCTTAACCTCCGCTAGAGACTAAAATTACGGGGAACCCCACGCCAATTTTTTTTTTAATAAATGCATTATTTTAACACTAAATGACAAGTATAGTAACCAACACTGTCACTGCACTAATTATATATGTGACTGACATGTTTCTATCTATCTAATCTCTGTGTGATGATTAGTGTTGAACATTCCGATACTGAAATATCGGGTATCGACCGATATTCGCGGTATCGGAGTTCCGATACTGAGTTACGATACTTTTAGAATATCGAATAGCGGAATCGGAAGTTCCCATAATGCAACGAGCCAGTTTCATTTTATTCAGCCAATGAGGATGGCTGTTAGGCATGTTAACTAATGGCATGGCTGTGATTGGCTCCTGAAATGATGTCATGATGCACTATAAAAGCTACCGCCGCCATTTTGGGTTCACTCTGCTGTGAATTCAGTTAGGGATAGGACGCTGCTGTTCTGAGGGACAGTTTTAGCTACCGATTTGCTTTATTGTGCTTTACCCAGGCTACTTTATAAGCTTTCTTTTGCCTTGCAGCGCTAGTTCTCTGCACTGTTCACGGCTGTCTGTGAGGTCTCTGTGTGTGAGTACAGCTCACGCTGTAGTGTGTGCTGCAGCCACATCCGGTTGTAGTCCGCTCAGCGTGCGTCACTGCCTCATACATTGTGCTTTTTTGCATTAGTGCTGCTCATTTTTCCTGATTTCTCCTATTAGTGTGGTTCCATCCGTATCCAGCTACATTGCTTCCAAACACACTATATAGGAGTAAATAGAGAAGCTTTCTTTTGCCTTGCAGCGCTAGTGCACAGTTCTCTGCACTGTTCACGGCTGTCTGCGAGGTCTCTGTGTGTGAGTGCAGCTCACGCTGTAGTGTGTGCTGCAGCCACGTCCGGTTGTAGTCCGCTCAGCGTGCATCACTGCCTCATACATTGTCCTTTTTTGCATTAGTGCTGCTCATTTTTCCTGATTTCTTCTATTAGTGAGGTTCCATCCATATCCAGCTAGATTTGTTCCAAACACACTATATAGGAGTAGATAGAGGAGCCTTTCTGCAGCCTTGTGCCCTGCAGCCCCAGCCAGATTAGTATTAGCCTATTTTTTGTAGCCTCATCTATTGCATTGTAGGTTACCTTCCTGCATTGTAATAGCTCCAAAAAGTTTGTGATACTATCGGTTTTACATCTTTGGGCACATCCAGTGTCTTTTTGTGAAAACAAAAACGTAAATAAAGTTCACCAAACACTCCACTTTACAGTTGTGTAGGCCACATTAGCTCATATAAAAGTCTAGTCCACACTATATAAAATTAGTGTTTCTTATACCTGTTAGCAGCTGTACAGGAATAAGCACACTAAGCCCTTAGTACTTTTCTGCCTATCTTTATCAGTCTACCAAGATGAAGAAGGCAGGGAGTAAGGCTCGTGGGCGTGGGCGTGGAGTTTCTGCAGGGAGAGGACGTGGGGATTCTGTGCCTGCTGCGGGCACCAGTGACTCAGCATGCCCCAGTGTCATGGTTGTGTCGCCACGAAGATCGTCACGATTGCACAGCCTGACTTCTGGCAGCTGAGTTTTTGGTGCTTTGTGCTTTTCGGCAGTGAGGGAGTTAACTCTCTCTCTCTGTGCTAGACAAGGTCCAGCCTCGCCCAGCTGCAATCAATTCTGCAGTAGTGAGATTCCTTCATATGTCTGCTGATCTGTTAGGGAAGTTGTCGGTGAAAGCATTTCATGCAGACTAACAGAGCGGATGGTGGTATTTGGAGTTTCAGAGCTAAGTGTATTTGGAGTGGTTTTTCCCTTCCTCGCTTTATCATTTATCTCCTTTCCCGTTGGTGTTCCCTCTGTTGTTGTTGTGTAGTTTTTGTATGCAAGGTGGTTTTGGTTTTACCCTTGTACTGTCTCGTTCGTCTAAGTACTGAGTGTTGGCATATTATTACCTGTCCCCTTTTGTTGTTATCGGGGTCCTTCTCAGGACTAGATTACTTAGGTGCAGGGATCCTCAGGAGGTAGGGGTTACGCTGGCGGCCTGGACCTCTGTACCTTTAACAGTACCTCCAGGTAGAGGGATTAGTCAGGGCCCCAGCTTAGGGTCAGCTTAGGCCCCCTACCTCCAGTACACAGAGACAGCGTGACACCCAGTTTTACCAGGCAACAGTCCTTTATGAACAGCTTTGTAGGAGCTCACTGTACCCCACTGCTGCGGGAGGACCAAATTGAAGCCGTTGTCGGATGGATGGCAGCTAACGCATCGATTTCAATTAGTTCCAGATCCTCTCAGGTCCTGAGCACTGAAGAGCACCCATCTGTCTTTTCACCACCTGCCAAATAGCCCAGGCAGTCAGAGAGCCCTGGACAGGAGCCATCTCTACTTCTGCTCTCTGAATCTCTTGGCTTGGAAAGAGGGGGCCAGCCAAGCAGAATTCTAGAATTAGAAGAAGAGGTAGTATGCAGTGATGCGCAGCCGCTTTGTCTCTCTGAATCTGAAGAGGAGGGTGGGCCAGTGCCTATGGTCAGCACACCTCAGTACGCATCTGAAGATGAGACTCAGATGCCACTTTCTGGTGCGTACTGTGCTCTCGAGACTACCCAGGAGAAGCAGTTGTTTGAAGAGGGTAGTGTAGATGATGAGGTCCTTGACCCATCATGGTGTGAGGTACAGGAAGGTGGTGGGAGCAGCTCTGAGGAAGAGATTCCCTGAACGGCCCAAAAAGGAGGGAGAGGGAGGGGGCAGACTTGGGTGCCTGTAGCCTCCATTTTGGCACCCATTAGGAGCATGCATCTTCCAAAACCCAAAACGGGCGCTCCCAAGACTTGCAGTGCCTGGTCCTTTTTTGACGCAGTTGCAGATGACATTTGCTTTGTCAAATGCAAGCTGTGTAATCAGAAAATGAAAAGAGGGGAAAGTGTCAGCAACCTCAATACCACAAATATGTGGAAACATTTGCGGACCAAGCACGTGGTGGAGTTACAAAAACACACTGAAGACCTAGGCCAAACTACAGCGCCACCTACCACCTCTTCAGCTCGTGTTGTAGCCTCTTCCTCCAGCTCACACACAGCTGGTTCGGTTTCCTCACAGGATCACCTTGGAAGAACCTCTGGCACTGTTGTACAGAGAGACGGTGTCATTCCACCCACAGCACCAGGTTCCCTGTCATCCTCACACTCCCAGGCCAGTCTACAGCCATCGTTAGCACAGGCATGGGAGAAAAGGCGCCCATACTCGGCAAACCACCCCTGAGCACAGGCTCTGAATGCTGGCACTGCAAAACTACTGTCCCTTGAAATGCTATAATTCAGGCTGGTGGAGAATGACACCTTCCATAACTTGATGGCATTGGCAGTCCCACAATACAACATGCCCAGCCGCTTTTATTTCAGGAAATTATATTGCAGGAATCCAGTCTGTACACATTGACTCCTCCTCATACTCCAGTTCCTCTGAATCAGCACTGCAGGAGCCGTCACGGTCTACCTCCACATTGACCCGTGAACAGTTACCTGTTACAACCCATATGAGCACAGCCGTGGCCAAACGTCAACAGGCCGTATTGAAATTAATTTCTTTGGGGAATCGAAGCCACACTGCGCAAGAGCTCTAGACCGCCATCAAGCAGCAGAGTGACGTGTGGTTTGTGCCAGCGAATCTCTAGCCAGGCATGGTAGTGTGTGACAATGGCCAAAATCTGGTGGCAGCTCTGGGCCTAGGCAACCTCACTCACATCCCATGTCTGGCACATGTGCTCAACTTGGTCATACAGAGTTTTCTGAGGGACTATCCGGATCTTGTTGCACTGATGCACAAGGTCCGCATAGAGTGCGCTCACTTGCGGCGTTCCAGCATCGCAAGATCGCGCATTGCAGCTCTGCAGTGCCGATTACGCCTTCCAGAACATCGCATCATATGTGACCTACCCATCAGGTGGAATTCAACGTTGCATACAGTACAGACCAAAAGTTTGGACACACCTTCTCATTTAAACCTTTTTTTGTATTTTTATGACTTTGAAAATTGTACATTCACACGGAAGGCATCAAAACTATGAATTAACACATGTGGAATTATATACTTACCGTATATTCCGGCGTATAAGACGACTTTTGAAGACTGAAAAATCTTCTGTCTAGTCTGGGGTCGTCTTATTTGCCGGTAATGTTTTTGAACTTTCAGAAATTGACATGCGGGGATACTCTGGGGGTGTTAATAAGCTGCCGTAGCCGTATCCCTGCCATGTGGGAGTTAATATAAGGTGGAGGGAGTTAAAATACGGCGGCGGTAGGTCCAGACAGTCAGCGCTTCTGTGCTGAAACTGACACATCGCTGCGCTGTGTCTTCTCAGGCCTGGGACACAGTGCAGCGTATTCCCAGCAGCGGAGAAAGACAGAACCTAGCGAACTTTTCTGACACATCGCAGTGTCTTCCCAGCTCCGGACACAGCGCAGGGCTTCTGTGCCGACAGCTTTCACTTGTCACAGAAGCGCTGCGCTGTGTCCGGAGCTGGGAAGTTCGCATCGCTTCTGTGACAAGTAGTGTTGAGCATTCCGATACTGTAATATTGGGTATCGGCCGATATTCACGGTATCGGAATTCCGATACTTAATTCCGATACTTTTACAATATCGAATACCGGAATCGGAAGTTCCCATAATGCCTGCGCTCTGCAGTGTCTCTGAAGGATGACAAGCTGGATGGCAGAGCTCAGCTGAGATCCAGCCTGTCATCAGAATGCCATCCCAGCGTGGGAGAATTCTCCTGATTGTTTAAAAGCCGGCGGGCGGTAAAAAGCCGCCGGCTTTTAAACAATCACACAGCCCCATACCGCTTCCCCGCAGCCTCCCACCCTGATCCTCCGCTCCCCTCGCCACCTCCCATCCCGATCGTAAGTTAGGACCGGGCAGGGAGTGCAGCACAAAGGAGCGGAGAGCGAAGGACCCGGGCGGGGAAGCCGGCAGTGAAAAGACTTCACCGCCGGCTTTCCCATTCTGTGCTGCGCTTTCCCGCCGGTTATTTCAAATGAACAGCTGAGGCATCAGGTGATGCCGATCAGCTGTTCATTTGAAGTCGCCGCGGTGCCCTCAGAGGGTTCATGTGAGTTCATGCTTGACTGCATTGCATAAACTCACATGAACTTTCCCACGGTCTCACAGGTCAGCCTCACTTCCAAGACCCGTCATGATTGGTGTGTGCGGGTGTCTGTGCGTTGTCTGCGGGTGTGTGCGGTGTCTGTGAAATGTCTGCGAGTGTGTGCGGTGTCTGTGCGATGTCTGGGGGTGTGTGCGGTGTCTGTGCGATGTGTGCGGGTGTGTGCGTGCAGGCAGACATAGGCCGATGTGACACTACTACTCCCATCGGCCTATGTCTGTCCCCCGTCCATTCGTGCCAGCAGGATCAGCTCGATGGGAGCAGTAGTTCCTATCAGCCTGATCCTGCTATATAAATTGCCCTACTGTGTTCCCAATAAATGTTAAATACATGTCATTGGTGGCCAGTGGTTACCTACAATAAATTAGTTCATACATTACCTGTCCCCGCCGATCGCCACCTAAAATAAAGTAAAAAATAAAAAACTACACCTATACTCACCTAGACACCTAATTCCCCGAAGCCATCGATCTCCTGTAATAAATATAAAATAATAAACCACAACCTTATCCTTACCCCTCCGTAGTAGTCCACGAGTGTCCCACGAAGATCTCCAGTTCAGAGCAGCCACATAGAATGTGACCGCTCTGAACTGCTGCCGCCGCTAGAATGACGGGGCCGTAAAGCAGCCCCATCATTGCATAAGCGGGTTCGCCGGAGTTCAGGCAGCGCTGCTCCGGTTAGCTGCTTTACGGCCCTGCTGTATCGTGAGAAATTCCCACGGTACAGCAGTGCCGTAAAGGAGGTCTCCGGAGCTGCACTGACTGAATGCACTCCGGTGACCTCAGTCAGTGGCTCCCGCTGCCGGGAGCGGACGTGTTCCCGGCAGCGTGAGCTTACAGCAGCCATGCACAGCTGTCACCATCTCCAGATGTGACAGCTGTGCATGGAAGATCAGCGCAGGAACGTGGACAGGTAACTATTTCTTTTTTAGTAAACTAAGAATTAAATAAAATGGTGTGGTTTATTTCAAATAAATTATTTTTTTCTTGGTG
The DNA here is from genome assembly GCF_046119375.1 of Phyllobates terribilis. Taxonomy (NCBI): domain Eukaryota; kingdom Metazoa; phylum Chordata; class Amphibia; order Anura; family Dendrobatidae; genus Phyllobates; species Phyllobates terribilis. The sequence goes on along the minus strand of NW_027362763.1, from coordinate 514,713,708 downwards.
TAGTGTGTGTTTTTTCTTTTTAACACTTTGTAGGTTAGTAATGGGGGTGTCTTATAGACGCCCATCACTACTAACCTGGGCTTCATGGCAGCTGGCGCTGACATGAACCCCGGCCCTATTACCCCCTGCAATCGCACCAGGGCAGCGTGGAAGAGCGAGGCTAAGTGCCATTTCTGGGGCGGCTGACGGCTGGTGTTTCTAGCCTGGGAGGGGGCCAATATTCATGGCACCCTTCCTGGGCTATTAATATCAGCCCCCAGCTGTCTGCCTAGCCTTTGCTAGGTATTAAAATAGGGGGGACCCCACGTCATTTTTTGGGGAGGGTCCCCCATTTTAATAGCTAGTAAAGGCTAGGTATTCAGCTGGGGGCTGATATTAGTAGTCTGGGAAGCTCCGTGGGTATTACCCCCTTCCCCGGCTTCAAACATCTGCCCCAGCTGTCTGCTTAACCTCCGCTAGAGACTAAAATTAAGGGGAAAACCACGCCAATTTTTTTTAAAATAAATCCTTTATTTTAACACTAAATGACAAGTACAGTAATCAACACTGTCACTGTACTTCATATATATGTGACTGACATGTTTCTATCTATCTAATCTATGTATGATTCTCTATTCCTTCTATTCTAAATTGTCGGGTACAGATGCTGAATTGCCGGCCGGCTTTTTTAAAGAGGCGGTGCATGAAAACACTATTATTTTTTTAAATAAATCCTTTACACTAAATGACAAGTACAGTAAGCAACACTGTCACTGTACTTCATATATATGTGACTGACATGTTTCTATCTATCTAATCTATGTGTGAAGCTCTATTCTTTCTGTTGTAAATTGTCGGGTACCGGTGTATGCCGCTGATGAAAATGGATGATAGTAATGTTGTTGTTGTATGCCTTATGTTTACTAGTGACAGTTTTCCTGCTATATACCTGCATGTCATAAGAATTTAAATTAAAAAAGGACCATGTTAAATTCACATTTTTTTTTTTTTAATTTTTACCGGTGCTTGGTATGCGTTGGAAAAGGGGTAGTCTTATACGGTGAATATATCCTAAACTCTATATTTTAACAGGAAAGTAGGGGGGTCGTCTTATACACCAGGTCGTCTTATACGCCGGAATATACGGCAACAAAAAAGTGTGAAACAACTGAAAATATGTCTTATATTCTAGGTTCTTCAAAGTAGCCACCTCTTGCTTTGATGACTGCTTTGCACACTCTTGGCATTCTCTTGATGAGCTTCAAGAGGTAGTCACCGGAAATGGTTTTCACTTCACAGGTGTGCCCTGTCAGGTTTAATAGGTGGGATTTCTTACCTTATAAATGGATTTGGGACCATCAGTTGTGTTGTGCAGAAGTCAGGTGGATACACAGCTGATAGTCCTACTGTATAAACTGTTAGAATTTGTAGTATGGCAACAAAAAAGCAGCTAAGCAAAGAAAAACGAGTGGCCATCATTACTTTAAGAAATGAAGGTCAGTCAGTCCGAAAAATTGGGCAAACTTTGAAAGCGTCCACAAATGCAGTTGCAAAGACCATCAAGTGCTACAAAGAAACAGGCTCACATGATGACCACCCCAGGAAAGGAAGACCAAGAATCACTTCTGCTTCTGAGGATATGTTTATCAGAGTCACCAGTCTCAGAAATCTTAGGTTAACATTAGCTCAGATTAGAGACCAAGTCAATGCCACACAGAGTTCTAGCAGCAGACACATCTATACAACAACTGATAAGAGGAGACTTTGTGCAGCAGGCCTTCATGGTAAAATAGCTGCTAGGAAACCACTGCTAAGGGCAGGCAACAAGCAGAAGAGACTTGTTTGGGCTAAAGAACACAAGGAATGGACATTAGACCAGTGGAAATCTGTGCTTTGGTCTGATGAGTCCAAATTTGAGATCTTTGGTTCCAACCACTGTGTCTTTGTGCGACGCAGAAAAGGTGAACAGATGGACTCTACATGCCTGGTTCCCATCGTAAAGCATGGAGGAGGAGGTGTGATGGTGTGGGAATGCTTTGCTGGTGACACTGCTGAGGATTTATTTAAAATTGAAGGCATACTGAACCAGCATGGCTACCACAGTGTAACGGGTCTGGGAGGCGGAACCTCTGAGCTACTATACAAGGGGGCGGTCCTTGTAAGGGAGCGGGTGGCGACCAGGGAAGACGGGCAGGCAGTCACAGCAGGTGACCGGGACAGTCTCTGAGTGAACGGGCTGGAGGTCACGGCAAGTGACCGGGGCAGTCTCTGGATGAACGGGCAGGAGGTCACGGCAAGTGACCGGGGCAGTCTCTGGATGAACGGGCAGGAGGTCACAGCAAGTGACCGGGGCAGTCTCTGGGTAAAGGGTAGGTACGACCTGTGATGGCAGAGCCTCCAGGTAGGCTAGCAGGCAGATGGTAGATGTGTGCTCCCAGGTGAGCAAGCGAGAGTCTCTGGAATGGCAGGTGGTCACAGCACGTGACAGCGGAGCCTCCAGGTAGGCTAGCAGGCAGGTAGCAGATGTGCGCTCCCAGGTGAGCGGGCAAGCTGGTCCATAGACAGACTGACAGGAGTTGGTGGGCAGACCGTCGGACCTCAGGCTAGCAGGCAGGTAGCAGAAGAGTGCTCCCAGGTGAGCGGGCAAGCTGGTCCTTAGACAGACTGACAGGAGTCGGTAGGCAGACCGTCGGACCTCAGGCTAGCAGGCAGGTAAGCGGAATATCAGGCAGGAATCATATAGCAAACTGGCAGGAATCTGGCAGGTAACTGGCAACGGGACCTGAGGGCTGAAGCAGAGTAGTGAACAGTGCAACAACATTGCTCGGGCACCTCCATTTTGGAGGAGGTGCCTTATATATGGTGAAGTCCTCCGGCCATTGGTCGGGGACTCCTTAGGACGGTGTGCACGGCCCCTTTAAGAGGGAGGGAGCGCGCGCGCGCCCTAAGCACAGTGGCCGGGAAGGAGCGCGCGCTGCCAGCAGAGCGGGAGGAGGACGCCGGGCTCGGAGCAGAGGGGTGAGGGGAACAGCGTCCCTGCCTAGCAGAGGGCAGGGACGCCGGCGCTACACACAGCATCTTGCAGCGGCACGCTATTCCATCCGGTTTGCGTTTAGTTGGACCATCATTTATTTTTCAACAGGACAATGACCCCAAACACACCTCCAGGCTGTGTAAGGGCTATTTGACCAAGAGGGAGAGTGATGGGGTGCTACGCCAGATGACCTGGCATCCACAGTCACCACACCTGAACCCAATCGAGATGGTTTGGGGTGAGCTGGACCGCAGAGTGAAGGCAAAAGGGCCAACAAGTGCTAATCATCTCTGGAAACTTCTTCAAGATTGTTGGAAGACCATTTCCGGTGACAACCTCTTGAAGCTCATCAAGAGAATGCCAAGAGTGTGCAAAGCAGTCATCAAAGCAAAAGGTGACTACTGTGAAGAACCTAGAATATAAGACATATTTTCAGTTGTTTCACACTTTATTGTTAAGTATATAATTCCACATGTTTTAATTCACAGTTTTGATGCCTTAAGTGTGAATGTACAATTTTCATAGTCATGAAAGTACAGAAAAAATCTTTAAACGAGAAGGTGTGTCCAAACTTTTGGTCTGTACTGTATGTTGGAGAGGTTGTGTGAGCAGCAGGCAGCAGTAATGGAGTACCAGCTGCAGCACTCCTCGTGGTGCCCCTGGAAAATACCTGCTGCTGCAGGCCAAACTGAACGCGGACAAATCCTGTTGTAAATCTTTTGTGACAGGCAGAACGGAAGGTGTAATCTTCAAACTTTTATAGATAACAACTACTGGAATGCCTGTCACAAATAAGAATATGATGAAGAAGAAGAATATGAAGAAGATGAAGAAGTACAATATGAAGAAGAATAATTGTTGAATAAGAAGAACATGAAGAATGTAAAAAAAAAGAATAATAGGAAGGTGAAGAAGAAGAAGATGAATAAGGTGAAGAAGAAGTTGATGAAAAAGATGCTGCTGCTGAGGATGATGAAGGAGAAAGCGTGGGAGAAGTAAAAAAGAAGGTGAAGAGCATGGAAGTAGTGAAACATAAATATCTGACCAAATCTAAAAAATCTTAACATAGTCAATATCTTTGTAACGTCTTCAAAAAAACTATTAATTCCTGCTATTCCATTTGATTGGGTTAAACCTCTATGCCTTTAATGTCTCCTCCACCTCCCCCAATACATTCTACATTATTCTTAGCTGCTTTCCTTCATGTAGAATTAACCTACAAGGAAAGAAAGGGTTTATTTTCATTCCGATATTTGTGTCCCATTGACTTGGATTGGTTTCCGGTATCGGAATCGGCGATATCTGACATTTTTTGGGTATCGGTCCGATCCAATCCGATCCGATATTTCCCGATATCGGAAGGTATCGCTCAACACTAGTGATCATCTATTCTTTCTGTTCTAAATTGTCGGGTACCGGTGTATGCCACTGATGAATTGCCGACCCGCTTTTTTAAAGAGACGGGTGCATGAAAATCGGAGGGAACTAATGTGTTCTGAGTGTCCTGCTATGTTTTTCATGCACCCTCCTATATACCCTGCCTGCCTGTCTGCCTATATATTCTGCCTGCCTGACGTTTAATTGAGCACTGTTCCCATCGATTTGGGCAATTTTTGACCTTCTGCAGACCGCCAGAGGGGACCGCCAGAAAAATGCTCGAGTTTCCCATAGACTTACATTGGGCTCATTGCTCGGGTCGAGCACCCGAGTATTCCAATGTGCTCGACCCGAGCTTCGAGCACCCGAGCACTTTAGTGCTCGCTCATCACTAGTTAGGAACCAAACAGAGTAATTTTTTACTTTGGATGAGGCCTGTATAACATAGAATTAGTGATGAGCGAGCATGTTCGCTACTGCTCGTGATGCTCGGCGCTCGCCGAGTATTTCCGGGTTGCTGGGGCTGGAACTCGGGTCCCCTCACTGCATGTTTGCCACTCTTTAGAGAAACAATAAACATGCAGGGATTGCCTGCCATGCACTGTAATGCCGTAGCCATGTTGATTGTGGGCATTACAGTGATTGGCTGGCCGCACAGCGTCATCAGGTCTATATCAGACCTGGCGCCGCCATGCTCGTCAGTCACTCCAGATCAGACAGTTTAGGGAGAGCTGCTGCTGTGTCAGGGAGAGATTTGCTTGTGTATTAGGTAGTGTAGGGAGAAAAACCATACATTACACATATCCATCTTAACAAACCGTCCTTCTGAGGACTAATCCATCTGCAGAGATATCAGGCAGGCAGGGTGTATAGGCAGGCAGTGTATATAGCAGACTGCAGTGCATATAGCACAAGAGGCTCCATTCCAATTCTGCCTTCTGCTGCTGTTAGATATTTCTATACAAAGGCCCAGGTCTCAGGGGCCAGGAATACTTTTCTTTGGATCTTAATCCTCATTATTTGCTTAAAAAGCAATCCAGAGAATACCATTTTTTCTGCACCATTTGCTTGTTGGCACTGCAGAATACAGCCAGGTCCTTTCCATATTAGAGCGTTAGAAATCCAGCTATCTAAAACTCTGTTTTCTCCGTCACACGGATCATATATACAGTACAGACCAAAATTTTGGACACACCTTCTCAGTTAAAGATTTTTCTGTAGTTTCTTGACTATGAAAATTGTACATCCACACTGAAGGCATCAAAACTATGAATTAACACATGTGGAATTATATACTTAACAAAAAAGTGTGAAACAACTGAAAATATGTCTTATATTCTAGGTTCTTCAAAGTAGCCACCTTTTGCTTTGATGACTGCTTTGCACACTCTTGGCATTCTCTTGATGAGCTTCAAGAGGTAGTCACCGGAAATGGTCTTCCAACAATCTTGAAGGAGTTCCCAGAGATGCTTAGCACTTGTTGGCCCTTTTGACTTCACTCTGTGGTCCAGCTCACCCCAAACCATCTCGATTGGGTTCAGGTAAGGTGACTGTGGAGGCCAGGTCATCTGGCGTAGCACCCCATCACTCTCCTTCTTGGTCAAATAGCCCTTACACAGCCTGGAGGTGTGTTTGGGGTCATTGTCCTTTTGAAAAATAAATGATGGTCCAACTAAACGCAAACCGGATGGAAAAGCATGCCGCTGAAAGATGCTGTGGTAGCCATGCTGGTTAAGTATGCCTTCAGTTTTGAATAAATCCCCAACAGTGTCACCAGCAAAGCACCCCTACACCATCACACCTCCTCCTCCATGCTTCATGGTGGGAACCAGGCATGTAGAGTCCATCCGTTCACCTTTTCTGCGTCGCACAAAGACACGGTGGTTGGAACCAAAGATCTCAAATTTGGACTCATCAGACCAAAGCACAGATTTCCACTGGTCTAATGTCCATTCCTGGTGTTCTTTAGCCCAAACAAGTCTCTTCTGCTTGTTGCCTGTCCTTAGCAGTGGTTTCCTAGCAGCTTTCCTAGCAGCTATTTTACCATGAAGGCCTGCTGCACAAAGTCTCCTCTTAACAGTTGTTGAAGAGATGTGTCTGCTGCTAGAACTCTGTGTGGCAATGACCTGGTCTCTAATCTGAGCTGCTGTTAACCTGCGATTTCTGAGGCTGGTGACTCGGATAATCTTATCCTCAGAAGCTGAGGTGACTCTTGGTCTTACTTTCCTGGGGCTTTCCTCATGTTCCAGTTTCTTTGTAGTGCTTGATGGTTTTCGCAACTGCACTTGGGGACACTTTCAAAGTTTTCCCAATTTTTCGGACTGACTGACCTTCATTTCTTAAAGTAATGATGGCCACTCATTTTTCTTTACTTAGCTGCTTTTTTCTTGCCATAATACAAATTCTATTCAGTCGGATTATCAGCTGTGTATCCAACAGACTTCTACAAAACACAACTGATGGTCCCAACCCCATTTATAAGGCAAGAAATCCCACTTATTAAACCTGACAGGGCACACCTGTGAAGTGAAAACTGTTTCCGGTGACTGAGAAGGTGTGTCCAAACTTTTGGTCTGTACTGTACGTTGCCAGAAAATACTGCCATTTCCTTTAGTGTGTCATTGAAGCAATTCACCGCAGTTTGCTGTTCAAACTACTTACCTACAGGCCAGGTATTTAAAACTCTATTTTCTCCATCACATGGATCACATATAAGTTGTCAGAAAATACTGCCATTCCTGGCCTCCATTAAAAATTTCCTTCAGTGTGTCAGTGAAGTAATTCACAGCAGTTTGCTGTTCAAACTACTTACCTACAGGCCAGGTATTTAAAACTCTGTTTTCTCCATCACACGGATCACATATATGTTGTCAGAAAATACTGCCATTTCTGGCCTCCATTAAAAATTTCTTTCAGCGTGTCAGTGAAGCAATTCACAGCAGTTTGCTGGTCAAACTACTTACCTACATGCCAGGTATTTACAACTCTGTTTTCTCCATCACACGGATCACATATAAGTTCGCTCCAAACTCAGTCATTTGAAGTGAGCGTGAAAGATACTGTTCTCCATTTAAATTGGGCAAGGCACGTGGCAAGGGACGGGGAACTGGACGTGATGGTAATGGTGCATGCAGAGGCCGAGGACAAGGCAAAGGGCAAGCCGAAATTGTGCCACAGCAAACACCCACATCTTCTCGCCTAACCTTCCTGTCGCAATTTCTAGGGGACCACAGCACACCACTATTGTACCCAGAGCAGTGTCAAAAGGTTGTTGGTTGGATAGCGGATAATGCTTCCAGTCACTTAGCCACCACGGCCACCAACCTGTCTTCCACACGGTCAAGTCTCAGAAGCCATGAGTCTGGACCGCATATTCCTCACCCTGATCCTCCTTCCTCCCACCATACCGAGTACCCAGAGTCAACTGATCCCAAACTTGGACACTCTGAAGAGCTGTTCACTTTTCCATTTATAGATTCGGGCCTCTCGCCCGGTCCACTTGAAGCAGGGGAAGAGGAGATCGCGTGCATCAATGCCCAAATATTTGAGCCGCCACGGTCACATGAAGGCGATGGTGGGAAAGTGTCACAACAGGTGGAAGATGATGAGACACAATTGCCAGAAAGTCAGGAGGAGGACCAGGGTGCGGAAGTGGAAGACGAGGTGGTGGATGATATAGTAACTGACCCAACCTGGCAGGAGGACATGCAGAGCGAGGACAGCAGCACACAGGGGGAGGGAGGCAGAGCACCCCAACAGGCAGGAAGAAGCAGTGTGGTGGCCGCAGACAGAAGGCAGGCAACCATTCCCCGTAACACCAACACGAAGGAAGTTGCCACCACAACTGTTAGGTTTTCCCAAGTCTGGTTGTTTTTTAAAGACTCTGCCGATAACCCCAAAAAGGCAATTTGCACCACCTTCCATGCCAGAATCAGCAGGGGTGGCAAAACAACCAGCCTGACCACCACCAGCATGATCAGGCACATGGCAGCAAAGCACCCGACTTTGTTGGTCGAACCCCAGGGTCCAGGAACAGTGTCTGTGGGTGGCACCATTGCTTCTTCTTCTGTTGTGCATGCAAGCCAATCCCCTGTCCATGGTGCATGCGAAGACGACTCCTGCCCTGCACCTGTCGTTGCACACTCTCAAGTAGCAGCATCAGGAAGCACGTCCATGTCCTTGTCCCAGCGCAGCGTTCAGTTGTCCATACCCCAGTCCTTGGAACGCAAGCGCAAATATGCAGCCAACGCCCCACAGGCCACATTACTAAATTCTCACATTTCACGACTGCTTGCGCTGGAAATGTTGCATTTTAGGCTCGTAGAGACGGAAGCATTCTGAAACCTGTTGGCTCGGTCGTCCCTCGGTACTCAATCCCCAGCCGCCAATATTTCTGCCGGCGTGCTGTCCCCGAATTACACAAACACGTGTGCCAAAACATTAGCCGTGCTCTCAACGACGCAGTTACCGGTAAAGTCAACCTAACCACGGACATGTGGACAAGTACTTGTGGGCAGGGACGGTACATCTCGCTGTCAGCACACTGGGTTAACATAGTGGAAGCCAGGTCCCAGTCGGACCTTGGGACGGAATACGTCCTCCCGAAACCAAGGATTGCTGGCCCTAGGTCAATCAGGGATACCCCCATGGTCTACAGCTCCTGCACCTCATGCTCCTCAGCCTCCTCCTCTTCAGTCTCCATATCCGAAATGACCAAACAAGTCACAAGCTGGAAGCACTTCAGCACTGCCTCGGCCAAGTGGCAACAGGCTGTGCTGAAGCTGATATGCTTAGCTGAAAAAACGCACAATGCTGTAGAGTCGTGGAGCAGTCGTGAAGAGCAGGCAGATCTGGGGCTCACACCGCTGAACCTACAGCCAGGCATGGTCGTGTGTGACAATGGCCGGAACCTGGTGGCGGCTCTGAGGCGAGTTGAGCTCACACACGTGCCATGCCGGGCCCATGTGCTTAACCTCGTGGTTCAGTGGTTTCTCAAATCCTACCCAGAGCTGCCGGATCTGTTTGTTAAAGTAAGCCCCCTGTGTGCCCATTTTAGAAAGTCAGCTACAGTTTACTCCGCCCTTGACGTGCTTCAGCAGCGTTTGTAGCTTCCGGCTCACAGTGTTATGATCTGCTACAGAGACTAAGGAAAGAGAGGAGATCTGTCCCTACAATAGAACTAAACTAGATCCCTACGATGTAACGGGGAACCTGATCCTGCGATCAGACCCGCTAAAGTCCTCGGCTAGTCTGTACGAAGACCTATAGATGTGAGGGAGTAATCCCTACAAGAACTAGGGACTGGGAAAAGTTGGACACCTCCTAGCAGAAATCGTAGCAGTCAAAGACAAACACACAACAAAAAGTAAAGAGGTCAGAAGACCTAGCAAAACTAACAGAGAACGGCAACAGAGCACCAAGCTAGCTCAACTGTAGTAAATACAAATGAAGTCCAGCAATGCCAGGAGGGCGGAGCCGGATTAAATAGGCAAAACTGGTCATGTGACCAGCAAACTAAAAAAAACCTAACAGGAGAGTTGTAACAGTACCCCCTCTTCCAAGAGGATCCTCCGGATCCCCTAGGCGCAGGCTTACCAGGAAACCTCCTGTGAAACGCTCGGACAAGTCTGGAAGCAGAAACATCATCCGCCCTCACCCATGAGTTATCCTCAGGTCCGAAACCCTTCCAAGCGACGAGATACTGCAAACTCCCTCTATACCGTCTAGAATTAAGGATGCGGGAAATTTCATATTCCCCGTCCTCCACCACCGGAGGAACAGTGGCAGAGGCGTCACCATCCGACACATCAGCTTTTTTCAACAGAGAAACATGAAACACCGGATTAATCCTCCAGGACGTAGGAACCTCCAGCCTAACAGCAGATTGGTTAACTATCTGAAGCACCTTAAAGGGCCCTACGAACTTGGGACCCAATTTTTTAGAAGGAATCCTCAATCGCAGATTCTTAAAGGACAACCAAACCATGTCACCAACAGCAAACAAAACCTCTTGCCGTTTCCTATCAAAGTACCTCTTAGATTTTTTGTTAGCCTCCTGAAGATTACCACGCACATCCGTCCAAACTCTCTCCAAATCACCGGAAAAACTCTCCTCCTCAGGCACAGCCGAAACCAATTTGGAGAATGACCCAAAAGACGGATGTCTCCCAGAACAACAAAAAAAAGGCGAACACCCAGCAGAAGAGGATGTATGGTTGTTAAGAGCAAATTCAGCAAGTGGCAGAAACTCAGACCACCCCTCTTGATTGTCTGCCACAAAACAATGCAAGAACTGCTCAACATCCTGGTTCTTCCTTTCTGTCTGGCCATTAGACTCAGGATGATATCCGGATGAAAACGACAAATGGACTCCCAAACTGTCACAAAAGGCACGCCAAAAACGAGCCACGAACTGAGGTCCCCTATCAGAAACAATGTCAGTAGGAACACCATGTAGTCTGACAATCTCCTTGACAAAGGCCTTAGCGAGTGTCTTAGCGCAAGGCAGTTTGATAAAGGGAGCCAAGTGACACATCTTGCTAAAACGGTCCACGACCACCCAGATGACCGTGAAACCTTCAGAGGGAGGAAGGTCAGTAATAAAGTCCATAGCCAGATGTGTCCAAGGTGCACTAGGAACCTCCAGAGGGCAAAGCAACCCCGCAGCAGGAGCATGCGAAGACTTGGATCTAGCACACACAGTACATTGGCGCACCCACTTAATGACTTCCTTCTGCCATCCAGGCCACCAAAAACTGTGACCCACAAGTCTCTTGGTCTCAGAAATTCCTGGATGACCTGCCAACCGAGACTCATGACACTCAACAAACAAATCTCTCCTAAAGGTCCTAGGCACAAACAACCTCCCATGGGGAGTGTTAGATGGGGCATTCTCCTGTGCTTTAAGAATCTAATCCTCCAAAACGGAGTCCAAAGCAGCAATCACAACACCTTCTTGTAAAATGGTCTCCTCTTCCTCCTCAACACCAACCATGGGAGAAAAGCTGCGAGACAAAGCATCCGCTTTAACATTCTTGGTACCCGGGATGTAAGTAACGGAAAAATTAAACCGCGAGAAAAAAAGTGCCCACCTAGCCTGATGGGCATTCAAGCGCTTGGCAGCATCAAGATAGATCAGATTTTTATGATCAGTGAAAACCTGAATGGGAAAATCAGCACCTTCCAAGAGGTGACGCCAGTGTTCAAATGCGAGTTTAATCGCCAGCAATTCCCGATTACCAATATCGTAATTAAGTTCAGTCTCGGAAAATTTTTTTGAAAAAAAGGCACAGGGATGTACTCCATCCTTGTTTTCCTGAGACAACACCGCACCAACCCCCACCGAAGAAGCATCAACCTCAACCAAAAACGGCTTAGTCACATCAGGCTGCATAAGGATGGGAGCAGAGGTGAACCTCTCCTTTAAAAACACAAAAGCTTCAATGGCCTCAGAAGTCCACTGAACCGCATTAGCACCTTTCCTGGTGAGATCGGTCAGCGGTTTGACAATAATAGAAAAATTTTTTATGAATTTTCTGTAATAATTGGCGAAACCCAAAAACCTCTGTATCGATTTCAAACCAATAGGCCTAGGCCATTCCTGCACAGCTTGAACTTTAACCGGGTCCATCTCAAAACCTTCACTGGAGATAATGTAGCCCAAAAAACTAATTCTCTGTACAGCGAACTCACATTTCTCCAGCTTAGCAAAAAGCGAATTGTCCATTAATAACTGTAATACCTCACGTACGCTCCGCCAATGAGACTCCAGATCAGGCGAATAAATCAAAATGTCATCCAAATACACAACCACATTTTTGCCGATTAAAGGTCTAAGGATATCGTTAATAAGATTCTGAAAAATTGCTGGAGCATTGGTGAGACCAAAAGGCATAACCAGATTCTCAAAATGACCCACAGGAGTGTTAAAGGCAGTCTTCCATTCATCACCCTCCTTCATGCGCAACAAATTGTATGCCCCCCCGGAGATCAATTTTAGAGAACCACTTGGCCCCCACTAACTGGTTAAATAAATCAGGAATCAATGGCAGTGGATAAGGATTGCGTACAGTAATTTTATTAATCTCACGAAAGTCCAGACAAGGACGTAAACCGCCATCTTTTTTTTTTACAAAAAAAAATCCAACAGCCACAGGAGACTTGGAAGGCCTAATGTGACCAGCGGCCAAGCTTGTCTGTATGTATTCCTCCAAAGCCTTTCTCTCAGGAATAGTAAGATTAAATAAACGACTCTTAGGAAGAGTCGCTCCAGGGACAAATTCAATGGTACAATCATAGTCTCTATGGGGAGGCAAAACCTGCGACTTCTCCTCAGAAAAAACTCTCCAAAAATCCTGAATAGGTACAGGCAATTCCCCTCTATCCACAGCAGCAATGCGCCCCTTACAACACTTGTCATAACACTTAGGGCTCCAGGACTTAATTTCATTGGTAGACCAATCCAGTACAAGATTGTGCAATTTTAACCAGGGTAACCCCAATATTACTGGAGAAGGCAAATTATCCAATACCACCAAATCCAAATTCTCTTGATGAATACCATTAATAGTGAGGGGAAATTCACAGACCTTGTGAGTAACACTCTTCAAGGGAGAGCCATCGACAGAAACCACAGCAATAGGGGATGACAAAGCTTTAGGTTCTAATCTAAGTTTTTCCAAGAATCCCCCATCAATCACATTCAGAGTAGATCCACAATCCACAAATACCCGAAATTCAATTAATTCATCCTGAGCAGCAGTAGTAGCAGATAGGAATACTCCCTTAGAATTTAAACAGGCAATACGGGCATGACTGACCATTTTTTTTTCTTTCTTCATACGAAGCACACAGCTCTTAATAAAATGACCAGAATTTCCTCAATAGAAACACAAGCCTTCAGAAAGTCGGTGGTCTTTTTCCTGAGAGCGGGGTGTCATCGCCCCAATTTCCATCGGCTCACCATTGTCAGCACTGAACCTCTCAGGACTCGACGCTGACATAGCAAAGGATTTGCTCTCATTAACCCTTGCACGCAGTCTCCTGTCCACCCGTATAGCTAATTGCATTGCCTCCTGCAAGTTTCCAGGTGTGGGATAAGCAATCAGTGAATCCTTAACCCTTTCACCTAGTCCTGCAAGAAACAAGCTTTTCAAAGCTGAATCGTTCCACCCCACCTGGGCAGACCACCGACGGAAGTGAGAGCAATATTTTTCCACATTACCTGATCCCTGCCTCAAACGTCTTAATTCAGACTCAGCAGATGAGACACGATCAGGATCATCATACAATAAACCCAAAGCAGAAAAAAAACTATCCACTGATCTAAAGCACGGATCACTAGGTTGGAGAGAGAAGGCCCATCCCTGAGGATCTTTGCCCAAAAGTGACATTATGAACCCTATGCGCTGTGATTCATCACCAGAGGATCCGGGTCTCAAACGAAAATATAATAGACAAGCATTTTTAAAGGAAAAAAAATCTTGTTGTTCGCCAAAAAATAGATCCGGCAGACGTACCTTTGGTTCCACAAAATGCGCTCCAGAACAGCTACTCACGTGTTGTTGGAGCTTGGCCACCTCCAGAGAGAGTCCCTGCAAGCGTTGAGCCAAATCTTGCACCGAGACCATGATGGAAAACTGGAGGTCTTTCCTTAGAGAAATTTTTTTTTTTTTTTTTTTAAGGCTGGACTTACTGTTATGATCTGCTACAGAGACTAAGGAAAGAGAGGAGATCTGTCCCTACAATAGAACTAAACTAGATCCCTACGATGTAACGGGGAACCTGATCCTGCGATCAGACCCGCTAAAGTCCTCGGCTAGTCTGTACGAAGACCTATAGATGTGAGGGAGGAATCCCTACAAGAACTAGGGACTGGGAAAAGTTGGACACTTCCTAGCAGAAATCGTAGCAGTCAAAGACAAACACACAACAAAAAGTAAAGAGATCAGAAGACCTAGCAAAACTAACAGAGAACGGCAACAGAGCACCAAGCTAGGTCAACAGTAGTAAATACAAATGAAGTCCAGCAATGCCAGGAGGACGGAGCCGGATTAAATAGGCAAAACTGGTCATGTGACCAGCAAACTAAAAAAAAACTAACAGGAGAGTTGTAACACACAGACTGGTGTGTGATGTCCCCACGCGTTTGAACTCTACATTGCAGATGTTGGGAAGGATTTGTGAGCAGAAGAGGGCAGTTGTTGAGTACCAGCATCAACATGGCCATCGGTATTCAATTCAGACTCCACACATAAGACCTCAGGAGTGGACATGGATGTCAGACATATGTACCATCCTACAAAACTTTGAGGACTCCACCAAGATGGTGAGCGGCGATGACGCCATAATTAGCGTCACCAACCCACTTCTCTGTCTTCTGAAACGCTCTTTGCTCACAATCAAAGAGGATGCATTGCAGGCGGAGCACGATGAGATGGAGCACAGAAAAGCCTCATCTCATCCCAACGTGGATTGGGTGACAATGAGGAAGAGGAGGAGGAGGAGGAAGGACAGGAGCGAGTTTCATGCACTATAGACGGTACTACTTGCACAGCTGTCATACCGTCTGTTCAGTGTGGATGGCCAGAAGACAGAGAGGAGGAGGAGGAGAGTCAGTAATCCTCTTGGTGAGGACACGGAAGTCTTGCCTGTTAGTAGTCTGGCATGCATGGCTGAGTTTATGTTATGCTGCCTTTCCCTTGACCCTCGCGTTCTCAAAATTTTGGGTGACAGTCATTACTGGTTGGTGACACTTCTAGACCCACGCTTCAAGGGGAACTTTCTATCTCTTATTCCTGAGGCGGACAGGTCTACAAAAATGGGGCTGTACCAGAAGGCCCTTGTTGTGGAACTATTAAAGAAATTCCCATCTGAAAACGCTGGCGGCAGAGGGCACACTTTGTTGGACAACCAAGGAGCACAGGCGAGAGAGTCACAACTTCAATCCAGCAGAGGAAGGGGAACACTGTCAAAGTTCTGGGAGAGTTTTCTCAGACCCTCCCATCGCACAGGCCCTGAGGCGTGGGGTACACTCACAAGGAGTTCAAAGTTTGGGAAGATGCTGAGGGAGTACCTTGCCGACCGTACCAACGTCCTCCATGATTCCGCTGTGCCTTATAATCATTGGGTATCCAAGCTGGATACGTGGAATGAACTGGCTCTCTATGCCTTGGAGGTCCTGGCCTGCCCTGCCACCAGCGTTTTATCAGAGTGGGTTTTTAGTGCCGCTGGTGGAATTATAGCTGATAAGCGCATCTGCCTGTCAACTGAAAATGCTGACAAGCTGACTCTTATAAAACTGAACAAGGGCTGGATTGGGCCAGACTTCTCAACACCACCTAATGATAGCAGCGTAACATAAACTCAAATCCAGAGTCTTTTCTTAGGAGGTGTATTCCCATGCACCTTTTCACACCCACACATGGGTATATGCTTCCTGATTTTGGCTATTTGCTCTTGTCCTCCTCCTTCTCCTCATCCTCCACCACCATATCACCAGGGTGACCGTGGTCCGTGATGCAACGCCCACATAATTTTTTTAAAGGGTGTTTATGATGCCCATAAAAAAAGAATTTTATACAGTATGTTCATGCATACCCCCCCAGGGGTAAATGTTTGTCAGCCCATACACTTAGTGGGTGGGCATTACTAGTATAGGAGGCCCATTCCTTTCCAATGGGAATATTTTTTTATGAGGCTCCCCTCCATGTCTCTTCCAAGGGTCCAAATTTTTGGCTGCCCTTGCATTCACTGCATAGGCCAACACTATGGGAGACACTCTCCTTTCTAATGGGAATTTGTCGTTACTGTGACCCTACTCTGTGTGTCTTTAAATTCTAAGTGGGGTTTTTCCAAAAAATTGGTCAGTCGTTGGACTCACTGCATACCCTACAACTGTATAGCAGACCCTCTCCTTTCTAATGAGAACATGTCGTACTTGTTACTGTGGCCCTGCTCTGTGTGTCTTTAAATTCTTATTGGGGTTTTTCCTAAAATTGGTCAGCTGTTGGACTCACTGCATACCCTATAACTGTATAGCAGACCCTCTCCTTTCTAATGGGAATTCGTCGTTACTGTGGCCCTGCTCTATTTGTCTTTCATTTCTTAGTGGGGTTTTTCCTAAATTTGGTCAGCCGTTGGACTCACTGCATACCCTATAACTGTATAGCAGACCCTCTCCTTTGTAATGGGAACATGTCATACCTTGTTACTGTGGCCCTGCTCAATGTGTCCTTAAATTCTTAGTGGGGTTTTTCCTAAAATTGGTCAGCAGTTGGACTCACTGCATACCCTATAACTGTATAGCAGACCCTCTCCTTTCTAATGGGAATTCGTCGTTACTGTGGCCCTGCTCTATTTGTCTTTCATTTCTTAGTGGGGTTTTTCCTAAATTTGGTCAGCCGTTGGACTCACTGCATACCCTATAACTGTATAGCAGACCCTCTCCTTTGTAATGGGAACATGTCATACCTTGTTACTGTGGCCCTGCTCAATGTGTCCTTAAATTCTTAGTGGGGTTTTTCCTAAAATTGGTCAGCAGTTGGACTCACTGCATACCCTATAACTGTATAGCAGACCCTCTCCTTTCTAATGGGAATTTGTCGTTACTGTGGCCCTGCTCTATGTGTCTTTAATTTCTTATTGGGGTTTTTCCTAAAATGGGTCAGCCATTGGACTCACTGCATACCCTATAACTGTATAGCAGACTCTCTCCTTTCTAAATGTAATTTGTCTGTACTGTGGCCCTGCTCTGTGTGTCTTTAAATTCTTAGTGGGGTTTTTCAAAAATTTTGGCAGCCCTTGCAGTCATAGCATGGGCATTACCACTCACTCCTTTATAATGGGAATATTTTTTTTACTGAGACCCTCCTCTATGTCTCTTCAAAGGGTATTGGGTTGCGTCCAAATTTTTTGCAGCCCTTGCAGTCACTGGATATGCAATAACTGTATAGGAGACCCCATTTTTAATAATGGGAACAACAAAGCATAGCCGGCTGATGTCTCTCTAACAATAGCGAGGGCCGACAGCTGGCCTTTTAAGAATAGTAAGGGCCGTCTGATGGCCATATAAAAATAGGCTTTATGACTTTCACAGTCCCTCCATTATAAATAAAACAGGATGTGTCTGATGATGTGTCACACACCACATTGCCAGATAAGGTTGTAAAATGTTAAAATGACATTTCCCGGTGAATGCATTTGACTTAAAAAATATCCTAAAAAAACAAAACAATAGGATCTTTCCTTAGTATAAAAAACAGCAGTGACCTAGGGAGTCAGAGATGCTTCCAGAGGTCTTCCCCATGCTGTTCCCATGTCTTTTCAGCACTGTATGCATGTGTCTGATGATTTGTCACACACCGCATGGCCAGATAAGGTTGTAAAATGTTAAAATGAAATTTCCTGGTGAGTGCATTTGTCTTGGTTGAAAGCAATGCAAAAGTGCAAAAACGCATCAAAAACGCTACGTGTGAACATAGCCCAAGTTGTGGAGGTGTACTTTTGTTTTTGGTTATTTATTTTGCCTTATATACAAGTCATTACCCTGGAATGGATGTTCCTTAACATATTTCCCAGGAAAATGCATTTTGGTTTTGTTTTTATATGTTTTATTGTGAGTCCGTAAAAGTGGCGTAATACTCTGACCATGTTGCTGACAGCAGTGATCTGGAAGTCAGAGATGCTTCCAGGGATCTTCCCCATGCTGTTCCCATGTCATTTGAGTACTGTTCCCATCGATTTGGGCAATTTTTAGGCCCTCTGCAGACCGCCGGGGGGAGCCGCCTGAAAAATGCTCGAGTTTCCCATAGACTTACATTGGGCTCGCTGCTTGGGTCGAGTACCCGAGCATTTTAGTGCTCGCTCATCACTAAGAGAGATGTATCACTGTTTCATCTGTGGTGTTACCTGTGGTATTACATTGCGTGCACAATTATAAGGCAAGTGAGAATTTTGACCACACAATAATTTTAATACTTTTTTATCTCCAAGCTTTAAAAGCCTGAATGCTGATTGGATGAAGCAGATCAGGTGATGTGTATTTGTGTAATGAGGGAGGGTGAGGTCTAAGGATACAATCAAAATGTGCAGAATTATGAGGCAGCTTGTTTTCCTTGGGCAAATTGGGCAGAAAAAGAGCATTAACCCATTTACGACATAGGGCGTATTAATACGTATCTGTGCCCTGGGACTTATGGACCAGATACGTATTAATACA
This sequence comes from Phyllobates terribilis, assembly GCF_046119375.1. NCBI lineage: Eukaryota > Metazoa > Chordata > Amphibia > Anura > Dendrobatidae > Phyllobates > Phyllobates terribilis. Next base: position 514,695,100 of record NW_027362763.1, on the reverse strand, counting down.
CCCTGGCGATTTTGCCCGCACACAGGCTGTGCGGGCGCAATTGCCGCCGGGTGTCAGCTGATTGTCACAGCTGACACCCGGGGCTATGTGCAGGGAGTGGTCCCACACCGCTCCCGGCACATTATCCCCCACAATGCTGCGATCGAAGTCGATCGCAGCATTGCGGTGGCTAAGGGGAGGTGATCGGTGTACTCACCTCCTCTTCCGGCCTCCAGCGCTGTCTGCCGCGGCTTCCTGGATGTTGCCATGACGACCCGATGTCGTCATGACAACATCCGGGTCACCAGACAACAGGAAGATTTTTTGGACATGCGCAGTGCATTTCCAAACTATCTTCTCCCTGTTCAGCACTGACAGCCTGCATGGCACAGGGATGGTGCTCCATTCCTGTGCCATGCAGGCGATCAGAGAAAAAAACGTGAAAGTCCCATAGTGGGACAAAGTAAAAAAGTAAAAAAAAACTGTCATAAAATGAAAAAAAAAAAGAAAAAAAAATTGTAAAAATATAAAAAAAAAAAAAATAAAAATAATCCACCAAAAATAAAAATATAATGTACCCATCAATAAATATTATGAAAAAAACAATAAAAAACAATAAAAGTACACATATTTGGTATTGCCGCGTCCGGAACAACCTGACCTATAAAACTGTCCCACTAGTTAACCCCTTCAGTGAACACGGTAAAAAAAAAAAAAAAACGAAGCAAAAAACAATGCTTTATCACCATACCGCCAAACAAAAAATGGAATAACAGGCGATCAAAAAGACAAATATAAATAAAATGGTACCGCTGAAAACATCATCTCGTCCCGCAAAAAACAAGCTGCCATACAGCTCCATCAGCCAAAAAATAAAAAAGTTATTGCTCTCAGAATAAAGCGATGCTGAAAAATAATTTTTTCTATAAAATAGCTTTTATTGTGTAAAAGCGCAAAAACATAGAAAAACGATATAAATGTGGTATCGCTGTAAACATACTGACCCGAAGAATAAAGCTACCTTATCAATTTTACTACATGCAGAACAGAATAAAAAAAACAAGTAAAACAATTCCTGAATTGTTTTTTGTTTATTCTGCCTCCCAAAAATCTGAATAGAAAGCGATCAAAAAATGTCACTTGCCTGAAGATGGCACCAATAAAAACGTCAACTCATCCCGCAAAAAACAAGCCGTCACATGACTCTGTCACAGCTCTCAAAATATGGCGATGCAAAAACTAGATTTTACAAAAAATGCGTCTTTTAGTGTGTGACAGCTGTCAGTCATAAAAAACCCATATGATTCTAGTTTCTCTGTAGTTGCACCGACCCGAAGAATAAAGTCGTCTAATCACTTATACCGCGGAACGGCGTAAAAAATAAACTCTCGGGCTAGGGTTGTGCTAGGGTTAGGGTTGGGCTAGGGTTAGGGCTGGGGTTGTGGTTAGGGTTGGGGTTAGGGTTGTGATGGGGTTGGGATTTTTTTCAAAAGTAAGAAAAACAGATGACGATATGGCGACTAGTGTAGAGCGCAAGTGCTCACTACTTGAGTCTGCATCGCGTGCTTGGGTATGCATTGAGTATAGTGGGTTTTTGAGTGACATGCTCGAGTCTCCGCCTCATATGCTTCGTGGCCAAAAAAACTTTGCGGGGATTGCCTGCCATGCACGAGCGATCCCCGCATGTTTTTTTTTGGGTGTCTAATAACCGTGAAACATGCGGGGCAGGGACTCGAGCATGTCACTCGAGCACACGCAGTACATGGTGCATATCTGAGTACCCGATGCAAACTCAAGTAGCGAGCACTTGCACTCAAGACTAATGACAACTTATTAAATATGATGATCCAATGTTATCAAATTCTGTGTCGTACCTCTGGGTTCAAAATGTTCACTATACCCCTTGATAAAATCCTTGAGGGGTCTAGTTTCCAAAATGGGGTCACTTGTGGGGGAGCTCCAATGTTTAGGCACACAGGGGCTCTCCAAACGCGACATGGTGTCCGCTAACAAATTGAATGGAAAATCGGCTTAAATTGTTAGCGGACACCATGTTGCGTTTGGAGAGCCCCTGTGTGCCTAAACATTGGAGCTCCCCCACAAGTGACCCCATTTTGGAAACTAGAGCACCCAAGGCACCTATCTAGATGCATAGTGAGCACTTGGAACCCCCAGGTGCTTCACAAATTGATTCGTAAAAATGAAAAAGTGGAAAAAAAAACAGGGGCTCTCCAAACGCAACATGGCGTCCGCTAATTATTCAAGCAAATTTTACAATCAAAAAGTCAAATGGCGCTCCTTCCCTTCCGAGCCCTGCCGTGCGCCCAAACAGTGGTTTTTCCCCACATATGGGGTATCTGCGTGCCCAGGGGAAATTGCTCAACAAATTTTAGGGTCTATTTTTTCTTGTTACCCCTGCAAAAATAAAAAAAATTGGGTCTAAAGTAACATTTTTGGGAAAAAAGTTAAATGTTAATTTTTTTCTTTCACATTCCAAAAATTCCTGTGAAGCACCTGAAGGGTTAATAAAGTTCTTGAATGTGGTTTTGAGCACCTTGAGGGGTGCAGTTTTTAGAATGGTGTCACTTTTGGGTATTTTCTGTCATAAAGACCTCTCAAAGTGACTTCAAATGTGATGTGGTCCCTAAAAAAATGGTTTTGTAAATTTTGTTGGAAAAATGAGAAATCGCTGGTCAACTTTTAACCCTTATAGCTCCCTAACAAAAAAAATTTTGGTTCCAAAATTGTGCTGATGTAAAGTAGACATGTGGGAAATGTTATTTATTAACTATTTTGTGTGATATATCTCTCTGATTTAAGGGCATAAAAATTCAAATTTTGAAAATTGCAAAATTGCAAGTGATATCGAAGAAATTTTACCACAATCATGAACTACAATATGTCACAAAAAAACAATCTCAGAATCAGGGGGATCCGTTGAAGCGTTCCAGAGTAATTACCTCATAAAGTGACAGTGGTCAGAATTGTAAAAATTGGCCTGGTCATTAACGTGCAAACAGCCTTCGGGGGTAAAGGGGTTAACGGACTCAGAAAAATCAGATTGTTAATAGTCTTACATAGGGATGCAGAACTCTTGAAATTGATAAGATATTGGGACATGATCACAGAATAATCAAACATTTTGTTTTAAACAGTCAACAGGGTCACATAAAAGATGCTGAGAAAAAAAGATGCACATTATCTGCCAAAGATTTGAGAAGAAAAAAATGTAAACCAGCCAGGAAGCCATTACCCTCCAGTGCTGTCATAGAGAAGTACATAATAATAATAATAATAATAATAATAATAATAGAAGTACAAGGTGTTCAATGCTCAGAGACATGGCCAAGGTAACGGAGGCTGAGATCCAACCACTACTGAACAAGACACAGAAGATTAAATGTCAAGACTGGCCAAGAAATATCTGAAGACAGGATTTTCAAAGGTTTTACAGGCTGACGATATGAGGGTGACTATTGACAGACCAGATGGATGGATCAGTAAAGGGCACAGATATTCACATTGACTCCGATGTCAGCAATGTGGAGGTGGGGTATTATTATGGGCTGCCCAAAAAGTTGATTTTCAACACATTAAGAAACTGACAGACTACATGGATGGAAGGCTTATGATAGTTATTGAAAAATATATATTGATATATTTTTTTGAAATGTCAGGAAGTGTCTGGTTTGGCTTCTTATTTTAAATTATACTCAGAGTTATGACAGTGTTATCTGCTGTGATACATAGGACTGCAGGTAACATCTACAACATTATCTGTACTCATAGAAATATCACTGGTGATTTTACATAGAAAAGTATCACCTACTAAATGATCTGAATCGGAAGTTATCACTGTGTTATCTGTGGTGCTTTATAGGACTACAGGCACAGTATCATCTACTATATTGGTGCTCATAGAGTTTTCACTATTTTATTTGTAATGATATCACATTACATTATCTGTACCTGTAGTTAGCAGAATGGTGTTAGATAGGACTGCAGGTAGCATTTACTGCATTATCTGTACTCAGAGAGCTATTACTGTATTATCTGTGGTGTTGTCTAGGACTGTAGGCAACACCTACCATATTATGTATACTCAGAGTTTTCACTGGAGGTGTTATACAGGGTTGGCCATTTATATGGATACACCTAAATTAAATGGAAATGGTAGGTGATATCAACTTCCTGTTTGTGGCACATTAGCATATGGGAGGGGGGAAACTTTTCCACATGGGTGGTGACAATGGCGGCAATTTTGAAGTTGGCCATTTTGGATCCAACTTTATTTTTTTCCTGTGCTAGCATTTCTTCTGCAGTGTTGCTATCAGTGTGTCAAGAGTAGGAGAAGAGGGTTGCATTGACAATCCAACACAATGGGCAGCACTTTGAACACATTTTATAAGTAAACTTGTAAAAAACTCATGAAAGAATAAAGTTACGTTAAAACCAAGCACACCATTGTTTTTCTTATGAAATTCTCAATAAATTTGACGTGTCACATGACCCTCTTATTATTGAAAAAAATAAAGTTGGATCCAAAATGGTCAACTTCAAAATGGCCACCATGGTCACCATCCATCTGGAAAAGTGTCCCCCCTCCCATATACTAATGTGCCACAAACAGGAAGATGATATCACCAACCATTTCCATTTAATCTAGGTGTATCCATATAAATGGCCCACCCTGTATGCTATATTACATCGGGCTGCAGGTAACATATTTTACATTATCGGTTGTCAGAAAGTTATTGCTGTGTTTTCTGTGCTATTAATTTATTTATTATTTTGGCGGGATGGGGAAGGAGCAGCAAAACATTTGTCTTAAGACCCTAACCGTGCCCTTGATCTTTTATAACTATAGCAATGTCCTTGTCTTCAAGGTTCTCCACATGATTGACTTCTGCACCTTTTCTCAAGCTTCTGTTATTGAATTATATAGTTCCTTTATTTAACAGTTGATTTCCCCGTGGCTTTCTTTACAAATCTTTTTTTTGCTCTGATGCTGAACTGTGAGGAATGGCCTAGCCTAGGCAGTGCCTGCATAATATTGTGCAACTTCAATTTCCTCACAATCCAGCAATATTAATTGGGATATGCAACAAGTAGCCTTTATTATTTTGTGTATGCATATAATGTTATCTTAATTTTCTTAGAATGCTCTTTCAATTTCATTTTTTCCGCTTCCATCAGATCTTCACTCTGACCAAAGATCCTTGATTTAAAGGAATGGACTACAGATAAATGGATCAAGACATGGGGGATAGACTTCAAGTCAAATTCCTGAAATTTGCAGGACCCCACAAACTCAAAAACTTTATGGTTAGATTTCCGAGGATTGCAAAATGTTTTAAAAAATTCATCAATGAGTGGGCTAATGATGTTTGGCACGGTCGCCTGGTCTTCCCCTTAATGTCCCATGGCTATTACAACACATGGTGTAGCGCAGACAATCAGAGGAATTATAATACCATGTCCAAAAGACTAGGTTAGGAGGTTAGAGTATGAATGAGCATCACATGCTTGAAACAAAGTTGTTTACCCACAATTCTGTCCGACCCATTTTTGGAGTTTCGTGTAAAATAATGTCCAATTTACCTTTTTTTTCTCTGTTTTTTTGTGTTGTTCCACTACACACAAAGGAAATAAACATGTGTATAACAAAACATGTGTAATTACAATAATTTTCTAGGAGAAATACTTCATTTTCTGGAACATTTTCAAGAGTGCCAACACTTTCAGCCATGACTGTATGTACATGTAGTGTAGTGTGAGTGTATTAATATGCTAATCTACTCCACTTTCTCTGGGATCCAGAGCCCTTCTGCTCCACTTCTCAGTGATGTCATCGTTCTTCATACTGTTCGAGTCACTATATGGCGTATATATGTGAATTGGACGTCTCTTTTACAATGAAAGTCCCATTCTGACCCTCCGTAGGCTTACATTGCCACTTCCGGGTCACACAAAGCACAGCATGACCCGGAGAGTCTGAAGAGCGGTGATGTCACTCAGCAGGGGAGCAGAATGACGCTGGGTACAAGAGAAGGTGGCTTTAGATTAGTATATTATACACACTACAATACATACATGTATACACAGATTTCATGAAAAAAAAATATTCTTGAGAGTGTTTCTTTAAATGTTTGTATTTTTTCCTCTCTGCATGTTGCTGGCTGCTGAGTGAGTTGACTTGGTCAGTCATCTTGCTCTGACTGGGAATTTTAGACTCTTTCATCTGTAATTTTTTGCCGATTTATGACCCTATGAATGGTGATTTAATGTGACTTGTGGTCATAAATCAGCTATGTGGAGCTCAGTAAAAGTTAGACAAAAGAGTTGGAAACTCCCCGTCAGAGTGATGCTATTCTCATTCTGTATTCAACAACAGACAGTACAACACTAAGGCTATGTGCCCACAATGCAGAAATGCTCCGGATTTTTCCTGAGCGTTTCTGCATCTCCCTGGCAGAAAAAACGCATGCGGATTGTACATGCGGATTTTACATGAGTTTTTCCTGCCAGGGACATGCGAAAGTGAAGCATTCATCACATGCATTTCCACATGCGGGTTGTCAAGCTCTTTCCAAGCGATTTTACCATCACTTGGAAAGTGCTTGACAACTTGGTCACACTATATAAATCCATGCAACCGGCATGGATTTATATAGTGTGACCAAAAGAATGGTAAAAAATAAATATTATACTTACCTTCTAATGGCCCCCGGTGTCCTTGTCCTGGCTTCCCGGCAGCTCGCGGTAGACTAAAAGGACCTGCCATGACGTCATTTAGTCATGTGAGGGTCACACGACCGCTGGCGTCAGCGGTCACTTGACCTGTCACATGACTACATGACGTCACCACAGGTCCGTTAATCTACCGCGAGTCAGGACAAGGACACCGGGGGCCATCAGAAGGTGAGTATAATGTATATTTTTTATTTTATTCTTTTTTTTACAGGTACTATGGTACCCCGGGTCCGGAGGAGAGTCTCCTCTTCTCCAGACCCGGGTACCATCCTCACATTGAAATGCATGTACAGATGCAGTGATGCAGATGACATGCGGTCCAATGCAAGTCAATGGAGGTGAAAACGCAGCGATTGCACAAAATAATTGGTAGTGCTGTGGATTTTTCCGCAATGATAATCCGCAGCGGAAATTTCCGCATCATGTACACAGCACATGCGGATTATCATTGGGGAATATGGCAGACCTTCTATGAAGCATTTTTAAGCGTTTCTTCAGCGGAATTGCTGCTGCGGAATTGCTTTAAAAACGCATAGTGGGCACACAGCCTAAGACTGTAAAAAAGTAAATAGTGAAAATTTTTTAATGAAACCCAAATTGAAAACTTTTGCAAAGTACATGATATTTGTTTTAACTTTCTCAGTTCCACGCAGTATAGAAGAGGTATGTTTTTTTTAAGCTGCAATCTCATTTCAGTTCTAATTTTGGAAGAACCGTATTATACATACAAGATCACTATGTATTTTGCACAAAGAAACTTTCCAGCTTCTGCACAATTCCAAGGACATTGTTGAATAAGTAAACCTCTTGCATAAAAAATGAATTAGCATATGTTTCTGAATCTACAGCAAACATTATTTGTTTGTTTACTTGTTTATTATTTCTGCAAGAAATAGAATATGTTTGGGAACAAATGACATTTAGAACTCATTTGTCAAATGATAATATGAAATAAAAAGGAAGATTGCCAGAATAAAATAATAGATGGAATAAATCAATGCTTTCTATTTACTGATACCTTTATACCACAATTTATTCTTCCCTGCAGCTCATAAACATATTACTATGTTCGCACTGTTTCTATTAGTTCTGTATGTACAAGTAACATTGTTACACAACTCAACACTGTCATCATGGATATGTATAGTGCACTGTATCCAAAGGATTGTAGCACTTGACTCAAAATTACTCCATATATCAGACATATTAAAAGTTAGCATGAAATGATAGTTTTTATACTTTCTAAATATTCCATAATAACCATTAGTTGAAAACTCTGTGCACACTAATAAAAGTAAAAAAAAACTAAAAACTCAGAGGGCATTAGGACAGCCTGAGGGAAGGAAACTGACCCTTCTGCAGTCTATAATATTTTTATGGCGCTTGTAATACAGAGGCTGACAGAAAGGAATCCTTATAGCAGCCTGTACATTGATTTCTACACTTTACTGGTCCGATATATAATAAAGCTAATTACGGTATATATCCCTGATCCTACATATAGTTCTTTATAGTATTCTTTAGGCTGGATTCACGCACAGCGTTTTTCTATAGAAATGCCACTTTTCTGTGATGTTCAGATGTGTTTTGATGTTACTTTAAAGTATATAATGAAATTTGAAAACCATCACATGCAAATCGTGTTTGTTTGTGGATATTTTGGTGGTATTTTTGGATCTATTGTGTCTTTGTCAAAGCAACATGCGCTGTGTATGTAATTTTACTATCTTCAGTAGGTTTAAACTGAAATGCATTTTTGTTGCTTTTTCTGTTGCCGATTTACATTACATATCATATGATTTGTAATGTGAAAAATACTACAAAAACATTAAAACATTGCAAAAACAACACTGGCGATTTACCATTTTCAAAAACTATGTTTTAAAATGGCAGAAAATAACACTGATTGAAACAGCCTTTATAATAATTTTTTCGCTATTGACTTTAGGTATTTCAAGAGTAGCTGTTTCTATTTTTATTTCATAAATCAATAGAACACATGAAATTAAGCAACTTTGTGATATATTTTATTAGAAAAATATGCTTCTTTCTCTGCCATTACTGATCATTCATTTCCGAAACTTTTAATTCACAAGTATAATTTGAATCCAGTGAAGACATATTTTTACATTACTGAGATACGAGATTACAGTTGCTGCTGATAGCAAAACCAGAAGAAATTAACTGGAATATAAATTGGTTTGCATGCAACGTGTAGACACATGTTCACACTGGCCACTAAACAGACAAAACCGCCAAAAACACAGACGAGATAAAAACAAAATGAGCAAGCACCCTGCAGAAAGCAAATAAATAACAATAGTGCATGAAAAAAATCATCTGACATGTGGTAAGGTTATAATACTAGAGGGTAGGACCGACCTGAATAGGGTCACCTTGATGTGGTGGGATGGATTTTAAGATTTTGATTGGAATGATGTTAACTGGGTTCTCTATGTTATTTTCATGCACTATTGCTATTTATTTGCTTGCTGCAGGGTATTTGCTTATTTTGCTTTTAGCTTAGGTTTTGTCTGATAAGATTCTTTGTAGAGGGGAAGGGGGAGGAGGAGGGACAATTTAGAGTTAGAGCTCCTCCCTTACTATCTCTTCTACATAGAATCTTATCAAATAGCAACTTTCTCAGTAATGTAAAAATCTGTCTTCAGTGATTGCAGATTTTATTTGTGTATTGAGACACAATATTTCAGTTTTTCTTTTTTAATAAATTTGCAAAAATTTCTACATTTCTGTTTTTTTTTCAGTCAAGATGGGGTGCAGAGTGTACTTTAATGAGAAAAAAATGAACTTTTTAAAATTTACCAAATGACTGCAATGAAACCACGAGTGAAAAATTTAAAGGGGTCTGAATACTTTCTGTACCCACTGTATTAGCCTTGCAACTATCACAACACACGGTATAGTGCAGTAGATTAGGAGGGACTTTTATAGCTCGTATAAAAGCCTAGGCAGGGAATGCCGCAGCTATTTTAGGGAGATTTAGGATAGTGACCGAGTGTAATAGAGATAGGAAGAGAATGTCTTAAAACATTGAACAAATACTCCAGAAAGTAATGTGTTATACATCTGCAGCACTGAAGAAGATGAGTGTACATTTCTATGAATAACACAGATTCAATGGATAGAGGGAAAGAAAAAATTGTCCAAAATCAAGACATTTACTTCTGACTGTCTACCTCACAAAATATGCATGTCAAAAACAATTTTTTTGCACATTTCTTTTAATAGTCAAATTTTACACCTATAATTACCATATCTGGTTGCAGCACAAAAATATTGTTCTTGGCAAAAACATGCACCAGTACCCATATGATAGACAAAGCAACCTGAATACTAAAAGTGTGAAACTTTATTGAATAGTACAAATAGCTACACAAACATCAATAAAACCACTTAAAAAGTAGAAACAAACATTTGCTTATGCACTAGACACAAAATCTCCACACTAGAAAATAAATAAATGTGGAGAGATAAGCACAACCCCTCCAAATTATATACCAGTGTATAGGGGCAATATGTTCAAATAGAGAATAATAGCATAGAAATATATAAGGACACAAGGACACCTTGTAAAGGAATGTACTGATGGAAAGTTAAAAAATAATAAGCAAAAATGCAATTTTCACAATTCTACCTACTGTTGTGTCTGGAAGCAGTGAGTGACAGTTCATCAATCCAATCTAGGACAAGGGCATGCTGAGCTGTCCATATGGTGATGGACAGTTCAGCTGTCCAATTGGAGGCTGGGGCATGCTGAGCTGTCAGTGTGCTGAGTAACAGCTCATCCGTCCAATCAGAGCCAGGGCTTCCTCAATGTGTCTGTTATTCTAGTGATTACCTGGCTATTTAGCTGTCTCTCTGCCTCCAATTAGTGCCAGTTGTAGCTTAGTTCAAATGGTGTGTGCTTGCTCTGTTTTTTGTGTTCCTGTATTTGATCTATGTTGGCAGACATTGGACCTTGCCTTTGACCATTCATTTGCCTTGCCCTTTTGTCTTGATCCTCTACATTCCTGGAATTCTGACCTTGGACTATGCCTTCACCTTACCCCTTTGTTTATAACGAGCACTATTGGTATATGACCCTGGACCTATTGACTACCCAGCCTCGTGGCTTATCCCTGAGTACTGAATAGCCTAAAGGACGTAAATCCAATAAAACAAATAATGATACAAATCAAAAATAACATACAAGACCATACAATATTACCCAAAATATAGAAATGGAGGGGGGCTACAGACCCAACGCTTATGTCAGTAGTATCAGGCTTCTTCAGGGGAGCTATTCTGTAACACTAAAGAAGATAAGTGTACTTGTCTGTGAATAACACATTCAATTGATAGGGGAGAGAGAAAATTCTCCAAAATCCAGACATTTACATGTGAATGTGTACCTCACAAAATATGCATGTCACAAACAATTTTTTTTTCCACATTTCTTTTATTAGTCAAATTTTGTATCTGTACACGCCACATCTGGATGGAGGTGGTGGGTTTTTGGAGCTAGTTTGCATTTTTTATTATGGCAATTTTTGGAATGATGTTAAATCTTATTAACTAGTACATGAAAAGAAAAAAATGTCAAAATTTAACTCTGCATGTCTATTTTCTGAACACCTGCTTTACTAGTCCATTTTGACAACTGTACACGCCATATTTATACTATGGCCTGCTGACACATTTTTCTTTCTCAATATCTACCTTCCTAACATTTCTTTTTACATTCTTTTTGGCAAAGGTCAAACATTTAGGATTGAAATTGATTGACAAAAGTTAAATATATTGTTGTAAAAAGTGGCAATGGAAGGTGTAGTATAACATAAAAAATTAAAAAAGATTGCACGGCTAAAAATGTGGGAGCTATTCGCAACAGCAGAAGCACCACCACCACTTTCATTAGACTCCAACAATGAAATTAGTGTGGCGGAATCAGAGGGCTTTATGTAATACATGGCACATCGCTCGGCTCAGACACAGAAGGATAATGTTACCTTTGTCAGCAACACTAACAGTTTAAATCAAGTGCTCTGCATAGAGTGGTCTACTTGATCACAGATGACTAAGACGGATAATTTTTGGACCAGTGTTTAATTAAAAAAAAAGCATGAAAAGTCTTTCAGTGCACTGAGTTAATAAATGGACTGTTGGGTACTACCTGAATACCACTCATTTCTATGTTAAAGTCAGTTTGATATTACTAGATCCGTGTTTATTTTAAAGAATTTGAAGGGGATTGAATATAGTACAATTAAAGCTTGGAGTGCTACACATGTCTTTTCTGGTCAATTGAAAACTTTGCAGTATGGCTAAGTAATTCGCTGCATCAATTTTTAGAAAAAATTGTTGCATTTGGCTAATATGGATTTTAAATATTCCAATTATTGGTTAATTCAAATTTCAAAAATTCAAATGTAAAAATATTCGATTTTAATAGATAATTATCTCTCCTAGAGATAATAATCTCTACTATCTAGTTCTCCATGATATATTTAGTACCAGTCAAAGGTACGGACATACTTATTTATGCATTGGTTTTCCTTGTTTTTACTGGAATATGCACATCCTTTTTTTTCCTCCTTCACACTGTACAAATACCCGTCTTATTAACCTTTTGGTGTGTCCCCCTCCCCCCCAAAAAAAAGCGTGTCTCTGATTTTTCAGACACAAATATAACTGTTGAAAATAGTCTGGTGTAGGCTAGAGAAACAGAAGTGTTGTTTGGCACTTCCACGGTTCAAACCTCTGTATTATCCATTTTGGGCCATTTGTATCTAAAAAAAAAAAAACAGGTTGAGTGTGTCGCTCACTGTTCAGCCGCAAATATCTCTATTTAAAAAAGTGTGGTATACCCCAGTAAACAATAACTGTGGTTTTGCCATACCACGGTAAAAAATCTCTATTATTCAGCTTTTGGTAGTTTTTTCCGTAAAGAAAAACAGTAGTGTCTCCTGACTGTTGTGACACAAAAATTTATCTGTTGAAAATAGTCTTGTGTAGGCCCAACATCACAGTGTGTTTTTGCAGTTCCACGGGTCAAATCGCTGTACTATCCAGTTTTGGGCCTTTGGTATCTAAAAAAAAAGCAGTTTGAGTGTGTCGCTCACTGTTCAGCCGCAAATATCTCTATTTAAAAAAGTGTGGTATACCCCAGTAAACAATAACTGTGGTTTTGCCATCCCACGGTAAAAAATGTCTATTATTCAGCTTTTGGTAGTTTTTTCCGTAAAGAAAAACAGTAGTGTCTCCTGACTGTTCTGACACAAAAATATATCTGTTGAAAATAGTCTTGTGTAGGCCCGACATCCCAGTGTGGTTTCGCAGTTCCACGGGTCAAATCGCTGTACAATCCAGTTTTGGGCCTTTGGTATCTAAAAAAAAAGCAGTTTGAGTGTGTCGCTCACTGTTCAGCCGCAAATATCTCTGTTTAAAAAAGTGTGGTATACCCCAGTAAACAATAACTGTGGTTTTGCCATCCCACGGTGAAAAATCTCTATTATTCAGCTTTTGGTAGTTTTTTCCGTAAAGAAAAACAGTAGTGTCTCCTGACTGTTGTGACACAAAAATATATCTGTTGAAAATAGTCTTGTGTAGGCCCGACATCCCAGTGTGGTTTCGCAGTTCCACGGGTCAAATCGCTGTACTATCCAGTTTTGGGCCTTTGGTATCTAAAAAAAAACAGTTTGAGTGTGTCGCTCACTGTTCAGCCGCAAATATCTCTATTTAAAAAAGTGTGGTATACCCCAGTAAACAATAACTGTGGTTTTGCCATCCCACGGTAAAAAATGTCTATTATTCAGCTTTTGGTAGTTTTTTCCGTAAAGAAAAACAGTAGTGTCTCCTGACTGTTGTGACACAAAAATATATCTGTTGAAAATAGTCTTGTGAAGGCCCGAAATCCCAGCGTCTTTTCGCAGTTCCACGGGTCAAATCGCTGTACTATCCAGTTTTGGGCCTTTGGTATCTAAAAAAAAAGCAGTTTGAGTGTGTCGCTCACTGTTCAGCCGCAAATATCTCTATTTAAAAAAGTGTGGTATACCCCAGTAAACAATAACTGTGGTTTTGCCATCCCACGGTAAAAAGTGTCTATTAATCAGCATTTGGTAGTATTTTCCGTAAAGAAAAACAGTAGTGTCTCCTGACTGTTGTGACACAAAAATATATCTGTTGAAAATAGTCTTGTGTAGACCCGACATCCCAGTGTGGTTTCGCAGTTCCACGGGTCAAATCGCTGTACAATCCAGTTTTGGGCCTTTGGTATCTAAAAAAAAAGCAGTTTGAGTGTGTCGCTCACTTTTCAGCCGCAAATATCTCTGTTTAAAAAAGTGTGGTATACCCCAGTAAACAATAACTGTGGTTTTGCAATCCCACGGTAAAAAATCTCTATTATTCAGCTTTTGGTAGTTTTTTCCGTAAAGAAAAACAGTAGTGTCTCTTGACTGTTGTGACACAAAAATTTATCTGTTGAAAATAGTCTTGTGTAGGCCCGACATCCCAGTGTGGTTTCGCAGTTCCACGGGTCCAATCGCTGTACTATCCAGTTTTGGGCCTTTGGTATCTAAAAAAAAAGCAGTTTGAGTGTGTCGCTCACTGTTCAGCCGCAAATATCTCTATTTAAAAAAGTGTGGTATACCCCAGTAAACAATAACTGTGGTTTTGCCATCCCACGGTAAAAAATGTCTATTATTCAGCTTTTGGTAGTTTTTTCCATAAAGAAAAACAGTAGTGTCTCCTGACTGTTGTGACACAAAAATATATCTGTTGAAAATAGTCTTGTGTAGGCCCGACATCCCAGTGTGGTTTCGCAGTTCCACGGGTCAAATCGCTGTACTATCCAGTTTTGGGCCTTTGGTATCTAAAAAAAAACAGTTTGAGTGTGTCGCTCACTGTTCAGCCGCAAATATCTCTATTTAAAAAAGTGTGGTATACCCCAGTAAACAATAACTGTGGTTTTGCCATCCCACGGTAAAAAATCTCAATTATTCAGCTTTTGGTAGTTTTTTCCGTAAAGAAAAACAGTAGTGTCTCCTGACTGTTGTGACACAAAAATATATCTGTTGAAAATAGTCTTGTGTAGGCCCGACATCCCAGTGTGGTTTCGCAGTTCCACGGGTCAAATCGCTGTACTATCCAGTTTTGGGCCTTTGGTATCTAAAAAAAAACAGTTTGAGTGTGTCGCTCACTGTTCAGCCGCAAATATCTCTATTTAAAAAAGTGTGGTATACCCCAGTAAACAATAACTGTGGTTTTGCCATCCCACGGTAAAAAATCTCAATTATTCAGCTTTTGGTAGTTTTTTCCGTAAAGAAAAACAGTAGTGTCTCCTGACTGTTGTGACACAAAAATATATCTGTTGAAAATAGTCTTGTGTAGGCCCGACATCCCAGTGTGGTTTCGCAGTTCCACGGGTCAAATCGCTGTACTACCCAGTTTTGGGCCTTTAGTATCTAAAAAAAAAGCAGTTTGAGTGTGTCGCTCACTGTTCTGCCGCAAATATCTCTATTTAAAAAAGTGTGGTATATCCCAGTAAACAATAACTGTGGTTTTGCCATCCCACGGTAAAAAGTGTCTATTAATCAGCATTTGGTAGTATTTTCCGTAAAGAAAAACAGTAGTGTCTCCTGACTGTTGTGACACAAAAATATATCTGTTGAAAATAGTCTTGTGTAGGCCCGACATCCCAGTGTGGTTTCGCAGTTCCACGGGTCAAATCACTGTACAATCCAGTTTTGGGCCTTTGGTATCTAAAAAAAAAGCAGTTTGAGTGTGTCGCTCACTTTTCAGCCGCAAATATCTCTGTTTAAAAAAGTGTGGTATACCCCAGTAAACAATAACTGTGGTTTTGCAATACCACGGTAAAAAATCTCTATTATTCAGCTTTTGGTAGTTTTTTCCGTAAAGAAAAACAGTAGTGTCTCTTGACTGTTGTGACACAAAAATTTATCTGTTGAAAATCGTCTTGTGTAGGCCCGACATCCCAGTGTGGTTTCGCAGTTCCACGGGTCCAATCGCTGTACTATCCAGTTTTGGGCCTTTGGTATCTAAAAAAAAAGCAGTTTGAGTGTGTCGCTCACTGTTCAGCCGCAAATATCTCTATTTAAAAAAGTGTGGTATACCCCAGTAAACAATAACTGTGGTTTTGCCATCCCACGGTAAAAAATCTCAATTATTCAGCTTTTGGTAGTTTTTTCCGTAAAGAAAAACAGTAGTGTCTCCTGACTGTTGTGACACAAAAATATATCTGTTGAAAATAGTCTTGTGTAGGCCCGACATCCCAGTGTGGTTTCGCAGTTCCACGGGTCAAATCGCTGTACTATCCAGTTTTGGGCCTTTGATATCTAAAAAAAAACAGTTTGAGTGTGTCGCTCACTGTTCAGCTGCAAATATCTCTATTTAAAAAAGTGTGGTATACCCCAGTAAACAATAACTGTGGTTTTGCCATCCCACGGTAAAAAATCTCAATTATTCAGCTTTTGGTAGTTTTTTCCGTAAAGAAAAACAGTAGTGTCTCCTGACTGTTGTGACACAAAAATATATCTGTTGAAAATAGTCTTGTGTAGGCCCGACATCCCAGTGTGGTTTCGCAGTTCCACGGGTCAAATCGCTGTACTATCCAGTTTTGGGCCTTTGGTATCTAAAAAAAAACAGTTTGAGTGTGTCGCTCACTGTTCAGCTGCAAATATCTCTATTTAAAAAAGTGTGGTATACCCCAGTAAACAATAACTGTGGTTTTGCCATCCCACGGTAAAAAATCTCAATTATTCAGCTTTTGGTAGTTTTTTCCGTAAAGAAAAACAGTAGTGTCTCCTGACTGTTGTGACACAAAAATATATCTGTTGAAAATAGTCTAATGTAGGCTTGACATCCCAGTGTGGTTTCGCAGTTCCACGGGTCAAATCGCTGTACTATCCAGTTTTGGGCCTTTTGTATCTAAAAAAATGCAGTTTGAGTGTGTCGCTCACTGTTCAGCCGCAAATATCTCTATTTAAAAAAGTGTGGTATACCCCAGTAAACAATAACTGTGGTTTTGCCATCCCACGGTAAAAAATGTCTATTATTCAGCTTTTGGTAGTTTTTTCCATAAAGAAAAACAGTAGTGTCTCCTGACTGTTGTGACACAAAAATATATCTGTTGAAAATAGTCTTGTGTAGGCCCGACATCCCAGTGTGGTTTCGCAGTTCCACGGGTCAAATCGCTGTACTATCCAGTTTTGGGCCTTTGGTATCTAAAAAAAAAACAGTTTGAGTGTGTCGCTCACTGTTCAGCCGCAAATATCTCTATTTAAAAAAGTGTGGTATACCCCAGTAAACAATAACTGTGGTTTTGCCATCCCACGGTAAAAAATCTCAATTATTCAGCTTTTGGTAGTTTTTTCCGTAAAGAAAAACAGTAGTGTCTCCTGACTGTTGTGACACAAAAATATATCTGTTGAAAATAGTCTTGTGTAGGCCCGACATCCCAGTGTGGTTTCGCAGTTCCACGGGTCAAATCGCTGTGCTATCCAGTTTTGGGCCTTTGATATCTAAAAAAAAACAGTTTGAGTGTGTCGCTCACTGTTCAGCTGCAAATATCTCTATTTAAAAAAGTGTGGTATACCCCAGTAAACAATAACTGTGGTTTTGCCATCCCACGGTAAAAAATCTCAATTATTCAGCTTTTGGTAGTTTTTTCCGTAAAGAAAAACAGTAGTGTCTCCTGACTGTTGTGACACAAAAATATATCTGTTGAAAATAGTCTCGTGTAGGCCCGACATCCCAGTGTGGTTTCGCAGTTCCACGGGTCAAATCGCTGTACTATCCAGTTTTGGGCCTTTGGTATCTAAAAAAAAACAGTTTGAGTGTGTCGCTCACTGTTCAGCTGCAAATATCTCTATTTAAAAAAGTGTGGTATACCCCAGTAAACAATAACTGTGGTTTTGCCATCCCACGGTAAAAAATCTCAATTATTCAGCTTTTGGTAGTTTTTTCCGTAAAGAAAAACAGTAGTGTCTCCTGACTGTTGTGACACAAAAATATATCTGTTGAAAATAGTCTAATGTAGGCTTGACATCCCAGTGTGGTTTCGCAGTTCCACGGGTCAAATCGCTGTACTATCCAGTTTTGGGCCTTTAGTATCTAAAAAAATGCAGTTTGAGTGTGTCGCTCACTGTTCAGCCGCAAATATCTCTATTTAAAAAAGTGTGGTATACCCCAGTAAACAATAACTGTGGTTCTGCCATCCCACGGTAAAAAATCTCTATTATTCAGCTTTTGGTAGTTTTTTCCTTAAAGAAAAACAGTAGTGTCTCCTGACTGTTGTGACACGAAAATATATCTGTTGAAAATAGTCTTGTGTAGGCCCGACATCCCAGTGTGGTTTCGCAGTTCCACGGGTCAAATCGCTGTACTATCCAGTTTTGGGCCTTTAGTATCTAAAAAATGCAGTTTGAGTGTGTCGCTCACTTTTCAGCCGCAAATATCTCTATTTAAAAAAGTGTGGTATACCCCAGTAAACAATAACTGTGGTTCTGCCATCCGACGGTAAAAAATCTCTATTATTCAGCTTTTGGTAGTTTTTTCCTTAAAGAAAAACAGTAGTGTCTCCTGACTGTTGTGACACAAAAATATATCTGTTGAAAATAGTCTTGTGTAGTCCAGACATCCCAGTGTGGTTTCGCAGTTCCACGGGTCAAATCGCTGTACAATCCAGTTTTGGGCCTTTGGTATCTAAAAAAAAAGCAGTTTGAGTGTGTCGCTCACTGTTCAGCCGCAAATATCTCTGTTTAAAAAAGTGTGGTATACCCCAGTAAACAATAACTGTGGTTTTGCCATCCCACGGTAAAAAATCTCTATTATTCAGCTTTTGGTAGTTTTTTCCGTAAAGAAAAACAGTAGTGTCTCCTGACTGTTGTGACACAAAAATATATCTGTTGAAAATAGTCTTGTGTAGGCCCGACATCCCAGTGTGGTTTCGCAGTTCCACGGGTCAAATCGCTGTACTATCCAGTTTTGGGCCTTTGGTATCTAAAAAAAAACAGTTTGAGTGTGTCGCTCACTGTTCAGCCGCAAATATCTCTATTTAAAAAAGTGTGGTATACCCCAGTAAACAATAACTGTGGTTTTGCCATCCCACGGTAAAAAATGTCTATTATTCAGCTTTTGGTAGTTTTTTCCGTAAAGAAAAACAGTAGTGTCTCCTGACTGTTGTGACACAAAAATATATCTGTTGAAAATAGTCTTGTGAAGGCCCGACATCCCAGTGTGGTTTCGCAGTTCCACGGGTCAAATCGCTGTATTATCCAGTTTTGGGCCTTGGGTATCTAAAAAAAAACAGTTTGAGTGTGTCGCTCACTGTTCAGCCGCAAATATCTCTATTTAAAAAAGTGTGGTATACCCCAGTAAACAATAACTGTGGTTTTGCCATCCCACGGTAAAAAATCTCAATTATTCAGCTTTTGGTAGCTTTTTCCGTAAAGAAAAACAGTAGTGTCTCCTGACTGTTGTGACACAAAAATATATCTGTTGAAAATAGTCTTGTGTAGGCCCGACATCCCAGTGTGGTTTCGCAGTTCCACGGGTCAAATCGCTGTACAATCCAGTTTTGGGCCTTTGGTATCTAAAAAAAAAAGCAGTTTGAGTGTGTCGCTCACTGTTCAGCCGCAAATATCTCTGTTTAAAAAAGTGTGGTATACCCCAGTAAACAATAACTGTGGTTTTGCCATCCCACGGTAAAAAATCTCTATTATTCAGCTTTTGGTAGTTTTTTCCGTAAGGAAAAACAGTAGTGACTCCTGACTGTTCTGACACAAAAATACATCTGTTGAAAATAGTCTTGTGTAGGCCCGACATCCCAGTGTAGTTTCGCAGTACCACGGGTCAAATCGCTGTACTATCCAGTTTTGGGCCTTTGGTATCTAAAAAAAAAGCAGTTTGAATGTGTCGCTCACTGTTCAGCAGCAAATATCTCTATTTAAAAAGTGTGGTATACCCCAGTAAACAATAACTGTGGTTTTGCCATCCCACGGTAAAAAATGTTTATTATTCAGCTTTTGGTAGTTTTTTCCGCAAAGAAAAACAGTAGTGACTCCTGACTGTTCTGACACAAAAATATATCTGTTGAAAATAGTCTTGTGTAGGCCCGACATCCCAGTGTGGTTTCGCAGTACCACGGGTCAAATCGCTGTACTATCCAGTTTTGGGCCTTTGGTATCTAAAAAAAAAGCAGTTTGAATGTGTCGCTCACTGTTCAGCAGCAAATATCTCTATTTAAAAAAGTGTGGTATACCCCAGTAAACAATAACTGTGGTTTTGCCATCCCACGGTAAAAAATCTCTATTATTCAGCTTTTGGTAGTTTTTTCCGTAAAGAAAAACAGTTGTGTCTCCAGACTGTTGTGACACAAAAATATATCTGTTGAAAATAGTCTTGTGTAGGCCCGACATCCCAGTGTGGTTTCGCAGTTCCACGGGTCAAATCGCTGTACTATCCAGTTTTGGGCCTTTGGTATCTAAAAAAAAAAGCAGTTTGAGTGTATCGCTCACTGTTCAGCCGCAAATATCTCTATTTAAAAAAGTGTGGTATACCCCAGTAAACAATAACTGTGGTTTTGCCATCCCACGGTAAAAAATCTCAATTATTCAGCTTTTGGTAGTTTTTTCCGTAAAGAAAAACAGTAGTGTCTCCTGACTGTTGTGACACAAAAATATATCTGTTGAAAATAGTCTTGTGTAGGCCCGACATCCCAGTGTGGTTTCGCAGTTCCACGGGTCAAATCGCTGTACTATCCAGTTTTGGGCCTTTGGTATCTAAAAAAAAAGCAGTTTGAGTGTGTCGCTCACTGTTCTGCCGCAAATATCTCTATTTAAAAAAGTGTGGTATACCCCAGTAAACAATAACTGTGGTTTTGCCATCCCACGGTAAAAAATCTCTATTATTCAGCTTTTGGTAGTTTTTTCCGCAAAGAAAAACAGTAGTGACTCCTGACTGTTCTGACACAAAAATATATCTGTTGAAAATAGTCTTGTGTAGGCCCGACATCCCAGTGTGGTTTCGCAGTACCACGGGTCAAATCGCTGTACTATCCAGTTTTGGGCCTTTGGTATCTAAAAAAAAAGCAGTTTGAATGTGTCGCTCACTGTTCAGCAGCAAATATCTCTATTTAAAAAAGTGTGGTATACCCCAGTAAACAATAACTGTGGTTTTGCCATCCCACGGTAAAAAATCTCTATTATTCAGCTTTTGGTAGTTTTTTCCGTAAAGAAAAACAGTTGTGTCTCCAGACTGTTCTGACACAAAAATATATCTGTTGAAAATAGTCTTGTGTAGGCCCGACATCCCAGTGTGGTTTCGCATTTCCTCGGGTCAAATCGCTGTACTATCCAGTTTTGGGCCTTTGGTATCTAAAAAAAAAGCAGTTTGAATGTGTTGCTTACTGTTCAGCAGCAAATATCTCTATTTAAAAAGTGTGGTATACCCCAGTAAACAATAACTGTGGTTCTGCCATCCCATGGTAAAAAAATCTCTATTATTCAGCTTTTGGTAGTTTTTTCCGTAAAGAAAAACAGTAGTGTCTCCTGACTGTTGTGACACAAAAATATATCTGTTGAAAATAGTCTTGTGTAGTCCCGACATCCCAGTGTGGTTTCGCAGTTCCACGGGTCAAATCGCTGTACTATCCAGCTTTGGGCCTTTGGTATCTAAAAAAAAAAGCAGTTTGAATGTGTCGCTCACTGTTCAGCAGCAAATATCTCTATTTAAAAAAGTGTGGTATACCCCAGTAAACAATAACTGTGGTTTTGCCATCCCACGGTAAAAAATGTCTATTATTCAGCTTTTGGTAGTTTTTTCCGTAAAGAAAAACAGTAGTGTCTCCTGACTGTTGTGACACAAAAATATATCTGTTGAAAATAGTCTTGTATAGGCCCGACATCCCAATGTGGTTTCGCAGTACCACGGGTCAAATCGCTGTACTATCCAGTTTTGGGCCTTTGGTATCTAAAGAAAAAACAGTTTGAGTGTGTCGCTCACTGTTCAGCCGAAAATATCTCTATTTAAAAAAGTGTGGTATACCCCAGTAAACAATAACTGTGGTTTTGCCATCCCACGGTAAAAAATGTCTATTAATCAGCTTTCGGTAGTTTTTTCCATAAAGAAAAACAGTAGTGTCTCCTGACTGTTGTGACACAAAAATATATCTGTTATAAATAGTCTTGTGTAGGCCCGACATCCCAGTGTGGTTTCGCAGTTCCACGGATCAAATCGCTGTACTATCCAGTTTTGGGCCTTTGGTATCTAAAAAAAAGCAGTTTGAGTGTGTCGCTCACTGTTCAGCCGCAAATATCTCTATTTAAAAAAGTGTAGTATACCCCAGTAAACAATAACTGTGGTTTTGCCATCCCACGGTAAAAAATGTCTATTAATCAGCATTTGGTAGTTTTTTCCGTAAAGAAAAACAGTAGTGTCTCCTGACTGTTGTGACACAAAAATATATCTGTTGAAAATAGTCTTGTGTAGGCCCGACATCCCAGTGTGGTTTCGCACTTCCACGGGTCAAATCGCTGTACAATCCAGTTTTGGGCCTTTGGTATCTAAAAAAAAAAGCAGTTTGAGTGTGTCGCTCACTGTTCAGCCGCAAATATCTCTGTTTAAAAAAGTGTGGTATACCCCAGTAAACAATAACTGTGGTTTTGCCATCCCACGGTAAAAAATCTCTATTATTCAGCTTTTGGTAGTTTTTTCCGTAAGGAAAAACAGTAGTGACTCCTGACTGTTCTGACACAAAAATACATCTGTTGAAAATAGTCTTGTGTAGGCCCGACATCCCAGTGTAGTTTCGCAGTACCACGGGTCAAATCGCTGTACTATCCAGTTTTGGGCCTTTGGTATCTAAAAAAAAAGCAGTTTGAATGTGTCGCTCACTGTTCAGCAGCAAATATCTCTATTTAAAAAGTGTGGTATACCCCAGTAAACAATAACTGTGGTTTTGCCATCCCACGGTAAAAAATGTTTATTATTCAGCTTTTGGTAGTTTTTTCCGCAAAGAAAAACAGTAGTGACTCCTGACTGTTCTGACACAAAAATATATCTGTTGAAAATAGTCTTGTGTAGGCCCGACATCCCAGTGTGGTTTCGCAGTTCCACGGATCAAATCGCTGTACTATCCAGTTTTGGGCCTTTGGTATCTAAAAAAAAGCAGTTTGAGTGTGTCGCTCACTGTTCAGCCGCAAATATCTCTATTTAAAAAAGTGTAGTATACCCCAGTAAACAATAACTGTGGTTTTGCCATCCCACGGTAAAAAATGTCTATTAATCAGCATTTGGTAGTTTTTTCCGTAAAGAAAAACAGTAGTGTCTCCTGACTGTTGTGACACAAAAATATATCTGTTGAAAATAGTCTTGTGTAGGCCCGACATCCCAGTGTGGTTTCGCACTTCCACGGGTCAAATCGCTGTACAATCCAGTTTTGGGCCTTTGGTATCTAAAAAAAAAAGCAGTTTGAGTGTGTCGCTCACTGTTCAGCCGCAAATATCTCTGTTTAAAAAAGTGTGGTATACCCCAGTAAACAATAACTGTGGTTTTGCCATCCCACGGTAAAAAATCTCTATTATTCAGCTTTTGGTAGTTTTTTCCGTAAGGAAAAACAGTAGTGACTCCTGACTGTTCTGACACAAAAATACATCTGTTGAAAATAGTCTTGTGTAGGCCCGACATCCCAGTGTAGTTTCGCAGTACCACGGGTCAAATCGCTGTACTATCCAGTTTTGGGCCTTTGGTATCTAAAAAAAAAGCAGTTTGAATGTGTCGCTCACTGTTCAGCAGCAAATATCTCTATTTAAAAAGTGTGGTATACCCCAGTAAACAATAACTGTGGTTTTGCATCCCACGGTAAAAAATGTTTATTATTCAGCTTTTGGTAGTTTTTTCCGCAAAGAAAAACAGTAGTGACTCCTGACTGTTCTGACACAAAAATATATCTGTTGAAAATAGTCTTGTGTAGGCCCGACATCCCAGTGTGGTTTCGCAGTACCACGGGTCAAATCGCTGTACTATCCAGTTTTGGGCCTTTGGTATCTAAAAAAAAAGCAGTTTGAATGTGTCGCTCACTGTTCAGCAGCAAATATCTCTATTTAAAAAAGTGTGGTATACCCCAGTAAACAATAACTGTGGTTTTGCCATCCCACGGTAAAAAATCTCTATTATTCAGCTTTTGGTAGTTTTTTCCGTAAAGAAAAACAGTTGTGTCTCCAGACTGTTGTGACACAAAAATATATCTGTTGAAAATAGTCTTGTGTAGGCCCGACATCCCAGTGTGGTTTCGCAGTTCCACGGGTCAAATCGCTGTACTATCCAGTTTTGGGCCTTTGGTATCTAAAAAAAAAAGCAGTTTGAGTGTATCGCTCACTGTTCAGCCGCAAATATCTCTATTTAAAAAAGTGTGGTATACCCCAGTAAACAATAACTGTGGTTTTGCCATCCCACGGTAAAAAATCTCAATTATTCAGCTTTTGGTAGTTTTTTCCGTAAAGAAAAACAGTAGTGTCTCCTGACTGTTGTGACACAAAAATATATCTGTTGAAAATAGTCTTGTGTAGGCCCGACATCCCAGTGTGGTTTCGCAGTTCCACGGGTCAAATCGCTGTACTATCCAGTTTTGGGCCTTTGGTATCTAAAAAAAAAGCAGTTTGAGTGTGTCGCTCACTGTTCTGCCGCAAATATCTCTATTTAAAAAAGTGTGGTATACCCCAGTAAACAATAACTGTGGTTTTGCCATCCCACGGTAAAAAATCTCTATTATTCAGCTTTTGGTAGTTTTTTCCGCAAAGAAAAACAGTAGTGTCTCCTGACTGTTCTGACACAAAAATATATCTGTTGAAAATAGTCTTGTGTAGGCCCAACATCCCAGTGTGGTTTCGCAGTTCCACGGGTCAAATCGCTGTACTATCCAGTTTTGGGCCTTTGGTATCTAAAAAAAAAGCAGTTTGAATGTGTTGCTTACTGTTCAGCAGCAAATATCTCTATTTAAAAAGTGTGGTATACCCCAGTAAACAATAACTGTGGTTCTGCCATCCCACGGTAAAAAAATCTCTATTATTCAGCTTTTGGTAGTTTTTTCCGTAAAGAAAAACAGTAGTGTCTCCTGACTGTTGTGACACAAAAATATATCTGTTGAAAATAGTCTTGTGTAGTCCCGACATCCCAGTGTGGTTTCGCAGTTCCACGGGTCAAATCGCTGTACTATCCAGTTTTGGGCCTTTGGTATCTAAAAAAAAAAGCAGTTTGAATGTGTCGCTCACTGTTCAGCAGCAAATATCTCTATTTAAAAAAGTGTGGTATACCCCAGTAAACAATAACTGTGGTTTTGCCATCCCACGGTAAAAAATGTCTATTATTCAGCTTTTGGTAGTTTTTTCCGTAAAGAAAAACAGTAGTGTCTCCTGACTGTTGTGACACAAAAATATATCTGTTGAAAATAGTCTTGTATAGGCCCGACATCCCAATGTGGTTTCGCAGTACCACGGGTCAAATCGCTGTACTATCCAGTTTTGGGCCTTTGGTATCTAAAGAAAAAACAGTTTGAGTGTGTCGCTCACTGTTCAGCCGAAAATATCTCTATTTAAAAAAGTGTGGTATACCCCAGTAAACAATAACTGTGGTTTTGCCATCCCACGGTAAAAAATGTCTATTAATCAGCTTTCGGTAGTTTTTTCCATAAAGAAAAACAGTAGTGTCTCCTGACTGTTGTGACACAAAAATATATCTGTTATAAATAGTCTTGTGTAGGCCCGACATCCCAGTGTGGTTTCGCAGTTCCACGGATCAAATCGCTGTACTATCCAGTTTTGGGCCTTTGGTATCTAAAAAAAAGCAGTTTGAGTGTGTCGCTCACTGTTCAGCCGC
The DNA here is from genome assembly GCF_046119375.1 of Phyllobates terribilis. Classification (NCBI taxonomy): domain Eukaryota; kingdom Metazoa; phylum Chordata; class Amphibia; order Anura; family Dendrobatidae; genus Phyllobates; species Phyllobates terribilis. The sequence goes on along the minus strand of NW_027362763.1, from coordinate 514,669,477 downwards.
AAATATCTCTATTTAAAAAAGTGTAGTATACCCCAGTAAACAATATCTGTGGTTTTGCCGTCCCACGGTAAAAAATGTCTATTATTCAGCTTTTGGTAGTTTTTTCCGTAAAGAAAAACAGTAGTGTCTCCTGACTGTTGTGACACAAAAATATTTCTGTTGAATATAGTCTTGTATACGCCCGACATCCCAGTGTGGTTTCGCAGTTCCACGGGTCAAATCGCTGTACTATCCAGTTTTGGGCCTTTGGTATCTAAAGAAAAAACAGTTTGAGTGTGTCGCTCACTGTTCAGCCGCAAATATCTCTATTTAAAAAAGTGTGGTATACCCCAGTAAACAATAACTGTGGTTTTGCCATCCCACGGTAAAAAATGTCTATTAATCAGCTTTCGGTAGTTTTTTCCGTAAAGAAAAACAGTAGAGTCTCCTGACTGTTGTGACACAAAAATATATCTGTTAAAAATAGTCTTGTGTAGTCCCGACATCCCAGTGTGGTTTCGCAGTTCCACGGGTCAAATCGCTGTACTATCCAGTTTTGGGCCTTTGGCATCTAAAAAAAAGCAGTTTGAGTGTGTCGCTCACTGTTCAGCTGCAAATATCTCTATTTAAAATAGTGTGGTATACCCCAGTAAACAATAACTGTGGTTTTGCCATCCCACGGTAAAAAATGTCTATTATTCAGCTTTTGGTAGTTTTTTCCGTAAAAAAAACCAGTAGTGTCTCCTGACTGTTGTGACACAAAAATATATCTGTTGAAAATAGTCTTGTGTAGGCCCGACATCCCAGTGTGGTTTCGCAGTTCCACGGGTCAAATCGCTGTACTTTCCAGTTTTGGGCCTTTGGTATCAAAAATAAAAGCAGTTTGAGTGTGTCGCTCACTGTTCAGCCGCAAATATCTCTATTTAAAATAGTGTGGTATACCCCAGTAAACAATAACTGTGGTTTTGCCATCCCACGGTAAAAAATCTCTATTATTCAGCTTTTGGTAGTTTTTTCCATAAAGAAAAACAGTAGTGTCTCCTGACTGTTGTGACACAAAAATATATCTGTTGAAAATAGTCTTGTGTAGGCCCGACATCCCAGTGTGGTTTCGCAGTTCCACGGGTCAAATCGCTGTACTATCCAGTTATGGGCCTTTGGTATCTAAAAAAAAAGCAGTTTGAGTGTGTCGCTCACTGTTCAGCCGCAAATATCTCTATTTAAAAAAGTGTGGTACACCCCAGTAAACAATAACTGTGGTTTTCCTCTTCCACGTTTCTAATCTACTCTTTATTACCCTTTTTCCATTGATAGTGCAAGTGTAAGCTATTTTACTTCATTTACAATGGGCAAGGCGCATGGCAAGGGACGTGGAAGTGGACATTCTGGTGATGGTTCGTGCAGAGGACGGGGCCGTGGCCAAGGTGAAAATGTGCCACAACCAACAGCCACATCTTCTCGCTCCCACTTCTTGACCGAATTACTAGGGAAGCACAGAACAACACCAGTATTGAGAACTGATCAGTGTGAACAGGTTATTAATTGGATAGCAGATAATACTTCCAGTTACCTGAGCACCACCACCTCCGGTCAGTCTTCCACATGATCAACTCTTAGTAGCCGTGAGTCTCGACCGCATACTTGTCCTCACCCTGATGCTCCTTCCTCCCACCATGCCGAGTGTCATCAGAAAGCAATTGATCCCACACTTGGACACTCTGAAGAGCTGTTCACTGGTCCATATCCATATTTGGGCCCCTCGCCTGATATGCTTGAAGTGGTGGAAGAGGAGATCCCATGTTGCGATGTCCAAATATTTGAACAGCCACTGCCACAGGAAGTCGACGTTGGCAATCTGTCACAAGAAGTGAACGATGACGAGACACAATTGCCAGGAAGTGAGGAGGAGGATCGTGGTGCGCAAGTGGAAGAGGAGGAGGTGGTGGATGATCTAGTAACTGACCCAACGTGGAAGGAGGACATGCAGAGTGAGGCCAGCAGCACACAGGGGGAGGGAGGCAGAGTACCCCAACAGACAGGAAGAAGCAGTGTTGTGGCCACACACAGAAGGCAGGCAACCGTTCCCGGTAACACCAACACGAGGGACTTTGCCAGTACAAGCGGTAGGTCTTCCAGAGTCTGGAATTTTTTTAAAGACTCTGCTGATAACCCCAAAAAGGCCATATGTTCCACCTGCCATGCCAGCATCAGCAGGGGTGACAAAACTACCAGCCTGACCACCACCAGCATGATCAGGCACATGGCAGCAAAGCACCCGACTTTGTGGGGCGAAACCCAGGGTCCACGACCTGTATCAGCGGGTGTCACCACTGCTTCTTCCACTGTTGTGCGTGCAATAGAACCCCCTGTTGTGTGTGCAAGGCAATCCCCTGTCCATACTGCATGTAAAGATGCCCCCTCCTCTCAGTCTTCACTTGTTATGGCAGTTTCTCAAGAAACAGCATCAATGTCCACGTCCACGTCCCACCGCAGAGTTCAATTGTCCATATCCCAGACCTTTGAACGAAAGCGGAAATTAACAGCTAACGCCCCACAGGCCACAGTCCTAAATTCGCACATTTCACGAATGCTTGCGTTGGAAATGCTGCCTTTTAGGCTGGTGGAGACGCAATCCTTCCGCAATCTTATGGCAGTGGCCGTCCCTCGGTACTCGGTCCCCAGCCGACACTATTTTGCCCGGTGTGCCATCCCCGCACTACACAAGCACTTGTCCCAAAGCATCTGCCGTGCCCTCAACAATGCAGTTACTGGGAGAGTCCACCTGACAACAGACACGTGGACAAGAGCTTGTGGCCAGGGACGGTACATCTCTCTGACGGCACCCTGGGTAAACATAGTGGAAGCCGGGACCCAGTCGGACCTTGGGACGGAACACATCCTCCCCACACCGAGGATTGCGGGCTCTATGTCAGTCAGAGTTGCCCCCACAGTGTACAGCTCCTGCGCATCCTCATCCCCCTCCTCCTCCTCATGTTCAGCCACCATCTCAGATATCACCACATCAGTTACAAGCTGGAAGCATTGCAATACTGCCTCAGCCAAGCGGCAACAGGCTGTGCTGAAACTCATAAGCTTAAGGTGATAAACCTCACACTGCTTGTGAGTTGTGGACAGCTGTGAAAGAGCAGGCAGATCTGTGGCTGAGACTGCTGAACCTACATCCCGGCATGGTCGTGTGTGACAATGGCCGCAACCTGGTGGCGGCTCTGAGGTGAGGTGAGATCACACACGTACCACGCCTGGCTCATGTGCTTAACCTCGTGGTTCAGCGGTTTCTTAAATCGTACCCCGAGTTGCCAGATCTGCTCGTGAAAGTACGCCGCCTGTCAGCTCATTTTCGCAAGTCGGCTACAGCTTCCGCCGCCCTTGCTGTGTTGCAGCAGCGTTTGCAGCTTCCGGCACACCGACTGGTGCATGATGTCCCCACACGTTGGAACTCTACCCTCCACATGTTGCAAAGGATTTGTGAGCAGAAGAGAGCGGTTGTGGAGTACCAGCTGCAACAAGGCCGTCGATATTCAGGTCAGACTCCACACATAAGACCTCAGAAGTGGACCTGGATGTCTGACATATGTACCATCCTGACAAACTTTGAGGAGGCCACCAAGATGGTGAGTGTCGATGACGCCATCATTAGTGTCAGCATCCCATTTGTCTGTCTTTTGCAATGCTCTCTGCAGAGAATTAAAGAGGAGGCATTGCAGCCAGAGTATGATGAGATGGATCAAGAAGCCGTAGCGGGCGATTACACACAGCCCAGCCTCATCTCATCCCAACGTGCATTGGGGGACAATGAGGGAGAGGAGGAGGAGGAGGAAGAACAGGAGCTGCTATCATGCGTTGTAGACAGTAGTACCTGTACAAGTGTCATACCGTCGGTTCAGCGTGGGTGGCCTGAAGACAGGGGGGAGGAGGAAGAGGAGGAGCAGGAGGAGGAGGAGAGCATGGTCAGTCGTCATCTTGGTGAAGACACGGAAATCTTGCCTGTTACCAGTCTGGCACGCATGGCTGACTTTATGTTACGCTGCCTTAACAGTGACCCTCGCGTTGTCAAAATGTTGGGTGACAGTCATTACTGGTTGGTGACACTTGTAGACCCCAGCTACAAGGAGAACTTTCACTCTCTTATTCCTGAGGTGGAGAGGTCTACAAAAATGGGGCAGTACCAGAAGGCCCTTGCTGCAGAACTCTTAAAAAAATTCCCATCTGAACACGCTAGCGGCAGAGGTCACAGTTCGTTGCCCAACCAAGGCGTACAGGCGAGAGAGATGCAACTCCAATCCAGCAGAGGTAGGGGAACACTGTCAACGTTCTGGGACAGTTTTCTGACACCCGCCCAGCTTACAGGCCCTGAGGCGCGGGGTACTCTCACAAGGAGTGGAAAGTTTCAAAAGATGGTGAGGGAGTACCTTGCCAACTGTACCAGCGTCCTCCGTGATTCCTCTGTGCCTTTTAATTATTGGGTATCCAAGCTGGACACTTGGAATGAACTCGCTCTGTACGCCTTGGAAGTCCTGGCCTGCCCTGCCGCTAGCGTGTTATCGGAGCGTGTTTTTAGTGCCGCTGGGGGAATTATAACTGATAAGCGCACTCACCTGTCAACTGACAATGATGACAAGCTGACCCTTATCAAAATGAACAAGGGCTGGATTTGGCCAGACTTCTCATCACCACCAAATGACAGCAGAGTAACATAAAGTCAAATCCACTGTGTTATTTCGGGAGGTGTATTCACATGCATCGCTTCACACCCACACATGGGTATACGCTTCTTCGTTTCGGCTGTTTTATCCTCTTCTCCTTATTCTCAGCCTCCACCACCACTATACCACCAGGTTGCCAGCATTGCAAGTTCCTCTGTCCTTATTTTTGGCAGCTTTTGCTTGCAAGGCATAAGCAAATACTATGGGAGACCCACTCCCCAATAATGGGACTTATGTTTGTAATATGCTGTACTGCATGGCTCTTGTAAGGGGCATTGCAACTTGCTCCATCCTAATTTTTGGCAGCTTTTGCTTGCAAGGCATAAGCAAATACTATGGGAGACCCACTCCCCAATAATGGGACTTATGTTTGTAATATGCTGTACTGCATGGCTCTTGTAAGGGGCATTGCAACTTGCTCCATCCTAATTTTTGGCAGCTTTTGCTTGGAAAGCATAAGCAAATACCATGGGACACCCACTCCCCAATAATGGGACTTATGTTTGTAATATGCTGTTCTGCATGGCTCTTGTAAGGGGCATTGCAAGTTGCTCCGTCCTAATTTATGGCAGCTTTTGCTTGGAAAGCATAAGCAAATACTATGGGAGACCCACTCCCCAATAATGGGACTTATGTTTGTAATATGCTGTACTGCATGGCTCTTGTAAGGGGCATTGCAAGTTGCTCCGTCCTAATTTTTGGCAGCATTTGCTTGCAAGGCATAAGCAAATACTATGGGACACCCACTTCCCAATAATGGGACTTATGTTTGTAATATGCTGTACTGCATGGCTCTTGTAAGGGGCAATGCAAGTTGCTCCATCCTAATTTTTGGCAGCTTTTGCTTGCAAGGCATAAGCAAATACTATGGGACACCCACTCCCCAATAATGGGACTTATGTTTGTAATATGCTGTACTACATGTGACGCGCCCCCTGGGCCGTGTGTACACTGTGTGGGATACCCGCTGCCGGGTCTCTGGGGTCTGTAGTCTCCGTGGCGGTGACCCGGTCCCGTGGCTCAGGCTGGTCAAACCAGTGGCAGTCTTTCTTAGGTTTTGAGGTTAATTGTCCGACTGCGCCACCCGTGGATTGCGGTCAGGGAGTACCACCGCTGCGAGGCAGACCACTGAGGCTGGTGTTGTGTGCGCAGCAGAGAATGGGATAACTCCCCATGGGAGGAGTATAGCCTCAGGGCAGTGAGTGTGGATGATGGGGGTGATGGTGCACGAGCGCAGCAGGAACGACTCAGAGTCTTTGCAGTGCAGTTCAGGGTCTTTACTGATGATTATAAGGTAGACCCTCCCGGGAGTACTGGCTAGCATAAGAGGCCTGGTCAGTCTGTGAGCAAGCAGGAGTTCCCCTGGCCAGGTGGAGTTGTAGGCCTCCCCGTCTGTCTGCACTCTTCCTGGCTACCTTGTTGTAAGCGGGTAGAAGTAGCCCACGTCCCTGAGTGTACCGTGTAGTGCTCACCCGTATGGCTGGTGACTTGGGGCCTTCGGTTAGCCTCCGCTCCACGACGGTGGTGCTGGTCCCTTGCTTGTGACTGAGCCTCCGGGCTTCTATGGCCAGAGGACCTGAAATCCCCTGCCGGCTGGTTTCTGCTGCTGGATATATAAGTCCTCACAGCCTCGGACTCCTGTGTCCGGTTCCTATTGTCTTCTGCCAGGGCGAGCTCTGCTCAGCTTCCAGCCCCTGGTCTTTAGCTCCTAGCTCCTACAGAGGTCCTTGCAGTTACTTTCCCTTGCTCTCACTCTGACTCTGACTGTTCTCTGTTCTCTGACTCACTCAACCCCGCCCCAGATCCAGTTTATAAGGGCAGAATTCTCCCCTCCCAGGACTTGGACAGGAGGATGTTGCATGTTTAAGGGATCCTGACCAGGAAACCTCCCACTTGCTCTCCGACGTAATATCTCTATTACTGTGGCGACCAGACCCCTGGGGTGCCACACATGGCTCTTGTAAGGGGCATTGCAGTTCCTCATAATTTTTGGAAAGCCTTCCATTCACTGCTTAGGCCAACAGTGCACAGGAGACCCAGTTGCTATAAATGGAAAAAAAGGTTTAGTTAACGCCCTCTGACCTCCATGTCATTTCCAAGGGGCATTGGAGTGCCTCGAAATTTTTGGTAGGCATTGCACTCACTGTATGCCCTATAACTGTGTAGCCGAACCGCTCCTTTTGTTACAGAAACTTATCCTACAAGACATATCTGGTTGACTGGCCTGATATTGATGTGAATGGTCCCTGTTACTCCTGCTCTTTCTCCTTTGCCACTACCTCATCCATCATTTATCACCTGAAGCTTTGTTTTAACGGGAGTCATAGAACTTGGATAGTAGCAGGAAAACATCAAGCAATCCTCGGAGGAGGTAGGATATGCGCCAAAACGCTGACCACCTCAGGCCTAGCCGCTGCTACATACATGCGCTTGCATTACAACAAAACAAAGCAGATGCTAACTTCTATCATCCTCATCATGCTCCTCACCTTGGCACTCTCAACTCCCCTGATGGAGAAGCCAGGGCCCACCGGAGGAGTCTGATAGTCCGGTGGGCTCGGCCAATGCTGCCCTAAAGCAGGCCAGGCTAAGAAATGTGTGGGAAAGGTTACTGGTACAAATAGGGGTGGCTGGGGACCGAGTATGGACACCCGGCCACCCCCTGGAGGCTGGGGAGCAAGCGGGGACACCCGGCCACCAGACGGCTGGGGACTGAGTATGGATACCAGGCCGCCGACACAGCCATGGCTTGGTGGCCAGATTCCGCCTCCACATGCCTAAAAGGCCCAATTTAAAGTGCAAGCAAGCAAGCAGTATGGTATTGCAGCCTGGGGGTGGGTGGGTGGCAGGCTGCATACTTGCGCTTGCATTGCAAGGAATGGGAGAGGTACAATTGAACACTGCCCTGGGACAAGAACTTGAATGGGGATAGTTGCAAGTCTGCAACGACAGGTGCAAGGTGGGAGGCATCTTCGCATGTACCATGAACATGGGTTTGGCATGCACACACTACAGTGGAATAGGCTCTCCTTCCCACTAAATGCACTGGGGAGGGCACAGGTAATGTTTTGGTATACGCGCTTAATCTTATGTATAAGGCACACCAGGACAAATAGGGGCGGTTGGGGACTGAGTATGGATACCTCGCTGCTGAAGCAGCCATGAGGTAGTGGCCAGCTTCTGCCTCCTCCAAACTAAAAGGCCCCATTTCAAGTACAAGCTAGCAGTATGGAATTGCAGTCTGGGGGTGGGTGGGTGGCAGGCTGCACACTTACACTTGCATTAAAAGAAAACATAGCAGATGCTAACTTCTGTCATCATCATCATGCTCCTCACCTTGGCACTCTCAACTCCACCGATGGAGAAGTCAGGGCCCACCGGAGGAGTCTGGTTCTCTGGTGGGCTCATCCAATGCTGCCTAAAGCAGGCCGGGCTAAGAAAAGTGTGTGGGGGGGATGTTCCAAGGAGAAATAGGGGCGGCTGGGGACCGTTTATGGACACCCGGCTGCCCCCAGGCGGCTGGGGACCGTGTGTGGACACCCGGCTGCGGGCGGCTGGGGACCAAGTATGGACACCCGGCCGCCGGGCAGCTGGGGACTGAGTATGGATTCCAGGCCGCCAACACAGCCATGACGTGGTGGCCAGATTCTGCCTCCACATGCCTAAAAGGCCCAATTTCAAGTTCAAGCAAGCAAGCAGTATGGTATTGCAGCCTGGGGGTGGGTGGGTGGCAGGCTGCATACTTGCGCTTGCATTGCAAGGAATGGGGGAGGTACAATTGAACACTGCCCTGGGACTAGAACTTGCATGGGGATAGTTGCAAGTCTGCATCTTCTGATGCGGCAAGGATCACTTATGAAGGGCACACTTTTAGACAGTGACCTGGGAGTCAGAGATGCTTCCAGGGGTCTTCCCCATGCTGTTCCCATGTCTTTTCAGCACTTTATGCATGTGTCACACAGCACATGGCCAGATAAGGTTGTAAAATGTTAAAATAACATTTCCCGGTGAATGCATTTGTCATAGTTGAAAGCAATACGAAAGTGCAAAAACGCATAAAAAATGCTACTTGTGAACATAGTCGAAGGTGTGGAGGAGTATTTTTGTTTTTGGTCATTGATTTTAACTTATACACAAGTCTTTTACCTGGAAAGGATGTTCATTAACATATTTCACAGGAAAAAAGTTTCACTTTCGTTTTTGAACGTTTTATTGTGAGCCCGTAAAAGTGGCTTAATACCTCTGACCACGTTGTTGACAGCAGTGACCTGGGGGTCAGAAATGCTTCCTGGGGCGATCCCCATGCTGTCCCCATGACATTTGAGCACTGTCACTATCGTTTTGGGCACTTGTTAGGCTTTTAAAAGACTGCCGGGGGTGCCACCGCAAAAATGCTCGAGTCTCCCATAGACTAACATTGGGCTCGTTGCTCGGGTCGAGCACCCGAGTATCACGGCGAGCTCGGCCCGAGCATCGAGCACCCGAGCATTTTAGTGCTCGCTCAACACTAATAAATATGACAGTGATATAAAAAAAGAATAAAAGGGGAGACAAGGGGCGCAGAGTCTAAGTGTAGATGAATATGTGCATTTGCCACAACAATATTTGTTTTTTGCACTCACCCTTTAGATGTCTTGTATTTTCACTCAAATGATCCGTATAGTGGATCAGCTCTTTGCAATCCTCTGGTCTGCAGCACAAATGCGGGAACTATGTCAGCCCTGGTATAAGGCTTGCATGTTGGATATTGTAGTAGAGAGAAGATTTCCCTTTTTTGGCGCTTCCAGAGGATAAGGATCGTTACAGATGAATTCTTTTTCTCAAAATCAGATTTATTCGGACACTATATTAAGAACAAACAACGCGTTTCTGCCAGCAACGGCCTTCATCAGGTATAATATGCAGTAATAAATATGAATAAGGGACGAGAAGTACCGAGACCCCGACTAATGGACACCCAGACATGGGCAGCTATATAAACATTTTGTCCAGCTCAAAGAAAAGGGAGGTCAGATTCTTTTTTGCACAGAGTGAAAAAACCTGAAAAAAAATCCTAGTGAGTTGAACTGGAAAATAAGTTGATATACATGCAATATATAGACATTTTGTTCACATTGGCCACTAAACAGACAAAACCTAAGATAAAAACAAAATGAGCAAATACCCTGCAGTAAATAAATAAATAGCAAAAGTGCAGGAAAATAACATAGGGCACTTAGTTAGCATAATTTTGACAGAAAATCTTAAATGCCATACAACCGCGTCAAGGCGACCCTATCGGATGGTGACCCTATTCATGGATCGCTGAACGGTGTGTTGCCTTCTTGGCACCCATGTTCAGCACATCGCTGATTGAGTTGACAGATTACTGGCAAGGGCAGGTGAGGATCAAGTGGTCATGGTGCACATCGGCACCAATGACAAAGTTTGAGGTAAGTGGAAAGTCCTTTAAAATTATTTCAGTGATTTAGACTGTAAGCTTAAAGCAAGGACCTCAAAGGTAGTATTTTCTAAATCGCAATGTAACCACATGTTATTTAATGCAAGGGGCACCCTGGCAAAGTGGCCTTGGGCAGCTCCTAAGGAATCTGCCCAGAGAGTATCTACCACACTGCCCCCTGGCTCAGCCTGCCCCTGGGTTTAACCTCTGTGACATTCCCCCTGCACATAATATTGCTTTGTATGTAGCTCATATATCTATAAAATCTACCTGCCGTCATTCTGATACAGCTGTGACACTGTCTCTCACAAAGTGCCCATTGGGCATGTCGAGAACTCCAATACTTCTGCATAACTACTTCATTTTTACTCTGTTGAAAGGTATTTCAAGATTACTGCATTAGAAAAGTGATCAAACTCCCATAGAGGGACCAAAAAATTTTTTTTTTTGTCCTTTGTAGTCTAAGATGACCATGACTTCAGGGTTTAGAGGAGGATAAGTGGCTTTGGGTCTGGTGGTGACTGAAGACTCGCCCACACATATTATGTGACATAGGTAAGTAGATGTAGTCAGGACAGTAAATACTGCTTGTGCCTTGTGCACAGCTCACTTTCTTTTTGCTTCACAGATTCTCATGTCTTCATCTGCACGTGCTACTGAGGCAATTCTGCTTTGCCAAGTTGGATGAGCGAGGGCAAGCTTCTCCCATTTGTTGATGTAGACTCTCAGTGTTACGCTTGCCGGTGGCACACATGGTTCGTGGAGCCACTGTGCCACTGGTTCAGGCTTGCCAAGGAGTGACATAGCTAAGTGGCTACCTGGTGTTCACTGGAGCTCCTGAAGGTGAAATCAGTCTTCAGGTGCTGGTATCTGCCAGGTATCACTCCAAGAAATCAAGAAAGAAGGAATTGTGCGGTGCTAGTGAAGTGCTAAAGCAACTAGACAGGGGATTAGGTTATAACGAACAAACCTTTTATTGTTTAGCATGCTCTCTAACGCCACGACGCGTTTCGATAGCAGAAGCTATCTTCCTCAGGTAGATTGGAGAGCAAATGAAAGAGCAACCATTATATAGGGTAGGAGCACCAATCAAAGGACACTAACAATTATGACAACACAGGAAATACAAAACAAGAAGAGAAAAAATAAAAAAAAATAAAAAAGGAAGTAAAAGAAATGAATATCATATAAATATGAATATAAAAACTGGTGAAGTTGTTGACTGATTTGAGGTTATGCTCCTTCACTGTAATGCGTGGCTCCTAGTATGGCTTTCCTGAAGCAAGTTGGTACTAGTGTTGAGCCACCCCCGTAGTGTTCGAGTTTGGTTCGGTTCGTCGAACACCCATATGTTCGCCGAACTGTTCGTCAAACTGTTCGAACACCTTCGAACACCGTTAAAACCAATGGCAGGCAAACAAAAACACATAGAAACACATAGAAAACACCTTCAAAGGTGTCCAAAAGCTGACAAACTGCTCTGAAGACACAACTAAAACATGGAAAAGTGACAAGTACATATAGTCATGCGAAAAGAAAAGAGGTGGAGGAGTAAAAGGAGGGGGAGACACAGATATAGGCATGTCATGCCCTTCTAAAACCAAAAAAGTGCAAAGCCGACACAGCCAGTCCGTTCCTGCCCGTGCGACCTCCGTGTCGCCGGGTTTGTGCTAGAGCTGCGATGGACCCTGATGGCCAGCCCCCCTCTCCCAATACTGGTGCCTGTCCGCTGGTGGGTCGAGCGAGCGCCCCTGCGGTGGAGGCAGGTCTAATCTTTTTAATTTAAATTGTCTCTCTAATTTGAATGAGTACACTTTAAATCCTTTTACAAGAATCTATTGGAGGGCAAGTCTCAAGCCAGCAGCCGCGGTGATTCAAGCTCCAATAGCGTCCACTAAAGCTGCTGCAGTTACAAAGCTTTTATAAGGATCGAGCTTGGCGGTCCACCGCAAGGCGTCCTACCGCCAGTCCCAGCCCCTGTGCCTTGGGGTGCCTCCCCGATGCTCTTCACTGAGTGTCCTGGGGGCCCGAACCATTTCCTTTGAAAAAATTAAGTGTCCAAACTACAGGTGGTGTAACTTGCTTAACAGCTGGGATAATCCGCTGACTAGCAGACACTGCTACTAGGCACAAAGTATTTTCAAAAGGGGCCGACAATCTCTCTTCCATGATACCAGCCAAAAACATTACTCCACCTCCTTCTTGTTGGCGCCGTAGCCATGTTTGCATGGGGTGTCCATCAACCAGCCATACTCCACTCCATCCATCTGGACCATCGAGCGTTGCATGGCACTCATGGGTGAACAAAACAGTTTTGAAGTCAGTCTTCATGTATTGTTTGGCCCACTGGAGCCGTTTCTGCTTGTGTACAGTGGATAGAGGAGGTCGACAGGATGGCTTACGAACATTTGCAAAACTCTGAAGGACCCTGCATCTTGTTGTTCGGGGGACGTTGGAGGCACCAGCAGCTTCAAAAACTTGTCTGCTGCTATGACAAGGCTTTTTTTCCACGGCTCTTTTAACCTGAAGTAATTGCCTGTAGGAAAGAGTCCTCAATTTTCCCTTATCAGCACGCACACGTGTGTACTGTGAATCAGCTACATACTTCTTGATTGTGCGATGATCAGGAAGAAGTGTCTTGGCAATGTTGATTGTAGTCATGCCTTGACCTAAACACTCCACAATTTGTTGCTTCTCAGCAGCCGACATATCCTTTTTCTTTCCCATTTTGGCAGAAAATGTAGGCTGCTTAATAATGTGGGACAGCCTTCTTAAGTAGTCTTGCCGTTCATTGGACACACCTGCCAAACTAATTAGCACAGGTGTCTGCAATTGCTTACAGTGATATAAAGAGCCCTGACACACATCACCATCAATGAGTTTAACTGACAAACAAAAAAATTGTTACCTTATCACTCCTAATAATTTGGAACACAGTGTACAAGTGCTTTTCCACAAAACATCAGTGGTTCACATAGTGAATCTTACAGTTTCCCCTTTTGGATCCCTGAAGGGGTAAAGATGAACTCCATAATGTATGTGGAGTTTCTCAAACAGCACTTCCTGCCATGGTTCAAGAAGAAGAACCGTGTATTCCGCAGCAAGATCATTTTCATGCATGATAATGCACCGTCTCATGCTGCACATAACACATCTGCATCTCTGGCTGATATGGGCATAAAAGGGGACAAACTTATGGTGTGACCCCCATGCTCCCCTGACCTCAACCCCATTGAGAACCTCTGGAGCATCATCAAAAACAGTGTCTATGATGGCGGGAGGCAGTTCACATCTAAGCAACAGCTCTGGGAGGGTATTCTGTCTTCATACAAAACAATTGAAGCAGAAACCATCCAAAACCTGACAAATTCAATAGACGAGAGAGATCAGAAGCTCCTTTCGAACAAGGGGTACTATGTGCAAATGTAACATCACCTAGAATAAAGTTTTGAGTTGAAAACTGTTTGATATCAGTTTCTAATAACCTGCTAATGCTTATAATTTCAAAAATGACCATTTTTTTGTTCTTTATTAAAATGAAAAGGTTGATCGAAGAGTGTGGGGGATCTAAGAGTGTGGCAACCCAGTAGTCAGGATTATTTCGAATTCTGACAATCTGAGGGTCATGTTGCAGGTAGTGCAGCAAGAAGGGACTTATGGGTCTTGCGCATCTACGAGCCCCAAAATTATTTTCCGGGCTAGATGCAGCTAAAAATTATTATTAATTTGAAAACTGGTGGAGCTTAGCATAGATGGCCTAATAGAATCAGTACTGCAAACTGCTACAAGGCCCAAATTATTTTCCAGCCAAGATACAGATAAACATGATTAGTAATTTTAAATCTGGTGGAGTTTAGTATAGATGGCCTAATAGAATCAGTACTGCACACTGCTACAAGGCCCAAATTATTTTCCAGCCAAAATACAGATAAACATGATTAGTAATTTGAAAGCTTAAAACGGTTGGTGAGGTGATTTTAACAAATCATCAAGCCTTTACTCTCCCCAAGATGACACAGGGGTAGAAAAGTCCTTTCGGATCCATGATTTGTTCATCTTTATGAACGTGAGTCTGTCTACATTATCAGTGGAGAGCCGCGTGCGCTTATCTGTCAGCACACCACCAGCAGCGCTGAACACACGTTCAGACAGAACGCTGGCTGCCGGGCATGACAAGATCTCCAAGGCATAAGTGGCGAGCTCCGGCCATTTATCCAGATTGGAAGCCCAAAAAGAGCAAGGGTCCAGTGACACAGTCGTGGCTTCAATGTTTACTTGGAGATACTCCTGTACCATCGCCTCTAGGCGTTGACTATGTGTCAGACTTCTTGTCTCCTGTGGCCTTGCAAAGGATGGGCTAAAAAAGTGGTGAAATGATTCCGCAAAATTGATGTTACCAGCAGATACTGTGTTTCTGTTACGTTTTGAGTGCTGAACACTAGACGGTCCCACGGTTAGCAAGTTGGAACGGTGAGATTCACTACGTGCACGACTAGTGTTTTGTGGAAAAGCACATGTAAGATTCTGCAACAGACTCTGCTGATACTCCTGCATGTGTGCATCTCTTTCTATGGCAGGAATAATTTCTGCAAATTTACTTTCGTACCGGGGATCTAAGAGTGTGGCAACCTAGTAGTCAGGATTATTTCCAATTCTCACAATTCGAGGGTCATGTTGCAGGTAGTGCAGCCAGAAGGCACTCATGTGTAGTGTTGAGCCACCCCCGTAGTGTTCGAGTTCGGTTCGGTTCGTCGAACACCCGTGTGTTCGCCGAACTGTTCGTCGAACTGTTCGTCGAACACCTTCGAACACCGTTAAAACCAATGGCAGGCAAAGAAACACACATAGAAACACATAGAAAACACCTTCAAAGGTGTCCAAAAGCTGACAAACTGCTCAGAAGACATAACTAACACATGGAAAAGTGACAAGTACATATAGTCATGCGAAAATAAAAGAGGTGGAGGAGTAAAAGGAGGGGGAGACACAGATATAGGCATGTCATGCCCTACTAAAATCCAAAAAGTGAGAAGCCGACACGGCTAGTCCGCTCCTGCCCGTGCCACCTCCGTGTCGCCGGGTTTGTGCCAGAGCCTCGGTGAACCCTGATGGCCAGCCCCCCTCTCCCAATACTGGTGCCTGTCCGCTGGTGGGTCGAGCGAGCCCCCCTGTGGTGGAGGCAGCTCTAAGCTTTTTAATTTAAATTGTCTCTCTAATTTGAATGAATACACTTTAAATCCATTTACAAGGATCTATTGGAGGGCAAGTCTCATGCCAGCAGCCGCGTTATTCCAGCTCCAGTAGCGTCCACTAAAGCTGCTGCAGTTAAAAAGCTTTTATAAGGATCGAGCTCGGCTGTCCACCGCAAGGCATCCTACTGCCAGTCCCAGCCCTTATTCCTTGGGGTGCCTCCTGATGCTCTTCACTGAGTATCCCATGGTCCCGAAGCATTTCCTTTGAAAAAATTAAGTGTCTAAACTACAGGTGGTGTAGCTTGCTTAACAGCTGGGATAATCCGCTGACTAGCAGACACTGCTACTAGGCACAAAGTATTTCCTGGGCTAGATGCAGTTAAAAATTTGTAATTAGATACTCTCGTTGGATGCTGAGAAAGCATTCCATAGAGTCTCCTGGCACGCCATATATGATTCTCTTAAAAAGCTTGGGGTAGGGGTCTAGGGGACCCTTTTATAGCCAAAATCACGGCCCTGTATCACAATACGTCACCTAGGCTGAAGATAAATGGAACTGTAGCACCCTGAGGGCTCGGTTGCTACAGAGGTATTGCACCTCACCCAGAGGTGTGATATCTCACTCTCAGGTAAGGATGGAGTGTGGATCAGGACCCGACACCTGCATGCATTACACCACATTGCCGTGGGGCAGGGCGACCAATATGCCTCTGAGATGGGCACGACAGTCCCTGTCCCTGGCTGGAGTGGGGGGAGGGAACACTGAGGAAGGGGAACCCAGTAGTGCAGGAGCAGGGAGGAAGCAGTTCCTGGGTGCATTGAGAAGGGAGTATAAAAGGTGGGCACCATCTTAGTTCAGTGCAGAGAAGTCTGAGCAGAAGTGGCAGGGAGCAGGGGCTCTGCATGAGCTCTGCTCCGGAGGCGGGCCTAGTAACAGAGGCCCAGGCCTGGAAGAGGGAGAAGGAAGGAAGAGGAGCGGAGAAGGCTCCAGGAATGAGGAATGAAGGGATCCCAGGGGTGCGGACGGGCGAGTCGCCACCGCACGCCCGAATCCACCTGCGTGAAGGAGTCAGGCCAAAGGGGGAGACCGGTCCCCGAAACTAGTGGAGGCAGGAAACGACCCTCAGCTAGAAACCGGAGGCTGTGACATTTTATGTGGCGCAGCCCCTCGCTACACCCGCTAGGAAGGCACCACATAGGGTCAGGGAAACTGGCGCCAAGTTTACCAAGAGGAGGCCCGAGGCAGCCGGACAGAAGGGTTGGTAAGAAAGGCCAGACAAAGGACACACAAAGGGGGTCCTGTGAAGCGCTCCAAAGTTATCTGGGAGTTGTCTGAGCCCCTCACCTGGTGAGCACAGTACGACGTGTGCAGCCGTTACCTGCAGACGTGGTCTGGATAATAAGAACTGTGAGTAAAGGCCCTGGACTGCATCACTGACTCCATGTCGTTACTGCTGCTGCCCTGCACCATCACCCCCATCCTCCGCATACACTGCCCTGAGGCTATACTCCTCCAGTGGGGAGTTATGCTACGCTCTGCTGCACCCACAACACCAGCCTCAGCGGTCTGCCCTGCAGCGGCAGTTCACTCTGACCGCAATCCACGGGTGGCGTAGTCGGACATTTAAACATCAAAACCACATAAATAGTTCCGCCACTGGTTTGACCACCCTGAGCCACGGAACCGGATCGCCGCCACGAAGACTACAACCACCAGCATCCACCAAAAAGGGTCCGGCTCCGGGTATCCCAAGGCCCAGGGGGTGCATCAGAACATTTTCATCACCTTTCACAATCACCAATGGGACAAGGCAGGGATGTCCTCTGTCCCCTCTCTTATACATCCTAGTGACGGAGCACCTGCTCTCATCAATTCGCCATAACCCCAATATTAGGTGGATTGAGGTGGGAGGCACCGAGTACAAGTGCTCTCTATTTGCTGATGATGTCCTAGTATATATCACTCAATCACATATATCCATCCATGCTGTTATGGCTGAAATAGATCACTTTGTTACATGGTCAAATTTTAAAATCAATGCAGCGAAGTCTGAGGCCCTCGATGTCTCCCTCCCCAAATCCATATAGGATTCCATCCAGTCCAACTTTCCCTTTGCCTGGCCCTCACAGGGTATCAAATACTTAGGAATTCCTATTCATAGAGAACTCTCCCATCTATGTTATCTTAATTTTGGGCCCTTTATTGAACAACTCCATACAGACCACGGTTGGCAAGTTAGAACTGTAAGATTCACTACATGAACCACTGGTGTTTTGTGGAAAAGCACATGTACACTGCGTTCCAAATTATTATGCAAAAAGTGTTTAGGAGTGATAAGGGAAGAATTTCTTTGTTTGTCAGTTAAACTCATTGATGGTGATGTGTGTCAGGGCTCTTTATATCACTGTAAGCAATTGCAGACACCTGTGCTAATTAGTTTGGCAGGTGTGTCCAATGAAAGGCAAGACTACTTAAGAAGGCTGTCTCACATTATTAAGCAGCCTACATTTTCTGCCAAAATGGGAAAGAAAAAGGATGTGTCGGCTGCTGAGAAGCAACAAATTGTGGAGTGTTTAGGTCAAGGCATGACTACAATCAACATTGTCCGACGATCATGATGAAGTGTCTTTGCAATCAAGAAGTATGTAGCTGATTCACAGTACATACGTGTGCGTGCTGATAAGGGCAAATTGAGGACTCTTTCCTACAGGCAATTACGTCAGGTTGAAACAGCAGCGGCAAAAAAGCCTTGTCATAGCAGCAGACAAGTTTTTGAAGCTGCTTGTGCCTCCAACGTCCCCCGAACAACAAGATGCAGGGTCCTTCAGAGGTTTGCAGCTGTGCATACGCCATCCTGTCGACCTCCTCTATCCACTTCACACAAGCAGAAATGGCTCCAGTGGGCCAAACATTACATGAAGACTGATTTCAAAACTGTTTTGTTCACGGATGAGTGCCGTGCAGCGCTCCATGGTCCAGATGGATGGAGTGGAGGATGGCTGGTTGATGGACACCCCACGCAAACACGGCTACAGCGCCAACAAGGAGGAGGTGGAGTAATGTTTTGGGCTGGAATCATGGGGAGAGAGATTGTCGGCCCCTTTAGGATCCCTGAAGGCGCTAAAGATGAACTCCATAATGTATGTGGATTTTCTCAAACAGCACTTCCTGCCATGGTTCAAGAAGAAGAACCGTGTATTTCACAGCAAGATCATTTTTCTGCATGATAATGCACCATCTCATGCTGCACATAAAACATCTGCATCTCTGGCTGATATGGGCATAAAAGGGGACAAACTTATGGTGTGACCCCCATGCTCCCCTGACCTGTACCCCATTCAGAACCTTTGGAGCATCATTAAAATGAGTGTCTATGATGGCGGGAGGCAGTTCACATCTAAGCAACAGCTCTGGGAGGGTATTCTGTCCTCATGCAAAACAATTGAAGCAGAAACCATCCAAAACCTGACAAATTCAATGGACGAGAGAGTTCAGAAGCTCCTTTCGAACAAGGGGTCCTATGTGAAAATGTAACATCACCTAGAATAAAGTTTTGAGTTGAAAACTGTTTGATTTCAGTTTCTAACAACCTGCTAATGCTTATAATTTCAAAAATGACCATTTTTTTGGTCTTTATTAAAATGAAAAGGTTGATCGAAAAGTTTGGGGGATCTAAGAGTGTGGCAACCCAGTAGTCATGATTACTTCGAATTCTGACAATATGAGGGTCATGCTGCAGGTAGTGCAGCAAGAAGGCACTTATGTGTCTTGCGCATCTCGGAGCCCCAAAATTATTTTCCGGGCTAGATGCAGCTAAAAATTATTATTAATTTTAAATCTGGTGAAGCTTTAGTATAGATGGCCTAATAGGATCAGTGCTGCACACTGCTACAAAGCCCAAATTATTTTCCAGTCAAGATACAGATAAACATGATTAGTAATTTTAAATCTGGTGGAGCTTATTATAGATGGCCTAATAGAATCAGTGCTGCACACTGCTACAAAGCCCAAATTATTTTCCAGCCAAGATACAGATAAACATGATTAGTAATTTGAAAGCTTAAAACGGTTGGTAGGGTGATTTTAACCAATCATCAAGCTTTTACTCTCCCCAGGATGACACAGGGGTAGAAAAGTCGTTTCGGATCCATGATTTGTTCATCTTTATGAACGTGAGTCTGTCTACATTATCAGTGGAGAGCCGCGTGCGCTTATCTGTCAGCACACCACCAGCAGCGCTGAACACACGTTCAGACAGAACGCTGGCTGCGGGGCATGACAAGATCTCCAAGGCGTAAGTGGCTAGCTCCGTCCATTTATCCAGATTGGAAGCTCAAAAAGAGCAAGGGTCCAGTGACACAGTCGTGGCTTCAATGTTTACTTGGAGATACTCCTGTACCATCGTCTCTAGGCGTTGACTATGTGTCAGACTTCTTGTCTCCTATGGCCTTGCAAAGGATGGGCTAAAAAAGTGGTGAAATGATTCCGCAAAATTGATGTTACCAGCAGATACTGTGGTTCTGTTACGGTTTGAGTGCTGAACACTTGACGGTCCCACGGTTGGCAAGTTGGACCTGTGAGATTCACTACGTGCACCACTGGTATTTTGTGGAAAAGCACATGTAAGATTCTGCAACAGTCTCTGCTGATACTCCTGCATGCGTGCATCCCTTTCTATGGCAGGAATAATTTCTGCAAATTTACTTTTGTACCGGGGATCTAACAGTGTGGCAACCCAGTAGTCAGGATTCTTTCTAATTCTCACAATTCGAGGGTCAGGTTGCAGGTAGTGCAGCAAGAAGGCACTCATGTGTGTTGCGCATCCAGGAGCACCAAGTCCCTGTTGTGTTGGTGGCGAGGTAACAATCATGCTTCCTTCGTCTGTCCTCTCCCCCCAACCTCGCACAACAGAAATGTGATCAAGGTCTCCCTCATCTGATGAGTCTTCCATCAGTTCGTCCTCCACTTCTTCCTGGGCTCCTGCACCTTCCTCACTAGTTTGGCTGCTACCATGCGCCCTGGTAAAACCATCTCCCCCATTCTCACATGCCTGCCGCCTTGGTGCTGCCGACCGTCTGGACCTTGCAGATGTTAGCCCTTCCGCATACAACTCCTCCTCCTCTACTTCCTCCACCTCCTCTTGTGCCACCACCTGACTCCGAATTCTGTTTAACATGTGCTCCAGCATGTAAATCACCGGAATAGTCATGCTGATAATGGCATCGTCAGCACTAAACATCTTCGTCGCCATTTCAAAACTGTGCAGAAGGGTGCATAGGTCCCTGATCTGAGACCACTCCTCCAGCGTGATTTGCCCCACCTCTGAATCTCGTTGGCCCAAGCTATACGTCGAACGTATTGCACCAGGGCTTGTCGGTGCTGCCACAGTCGCTGCAACATGTGCAGAGTTGAATTCCACCGGGTAGGCACATCGCATTTTAGCCGGTGAAGTGGCAGGCCCAACGACTTATGTAGAGATGCAAGTCGCTGAGCTGCGGGATGCGAACAAAGGAAGTGAGCACACAGCGACCGTGCCCTCTGCAGAAGGCCATCTAGTCTGGGATAGTGGGCTAAAAATTGCTGGACAACCAGGTTCAACACGTGAGCCATACAAGGCACGTGTGTGACATTGCCCCGGCGAAGGGCCGTACCCAGGTTTGCAGCATTGTCGCACACGGCCTTCCCTGGTTTCAGGTCCAGTGAAGACAACCATTCATGAAATTGGTTCTCCAGAGCTGACCACAACTCCTCAGCTGTGTGACTCACATTTCCCAGACATTTCAATGTAAAAACTGCCTGATGACGTTGAGCCCTACTGCCAGCATAGTAAGGAGGTGTGCAGGATCCCTTCTGCGCAGTTAGAAAGCTTGTGGCATGACCAGACAGGCTTTGGGTGCAGGTGGAAGACCGAGAGGAGGTTGAGGAGGCAGAAGCAGTGGAGGAACTTTGACATAAAGAGGATTGACGCACAACTCGTGGGGACGGCAAGACTTGGACAGCAGCCCCTTGTCCTGCTGTCACCATAGTTACCCAGTGCCCAGTCAGCGACATGTAACGCCCCTGTCCATGCCTACTCGTCCAAGTGTCTGTGGTGAAATGCACCCTGTCACACACAGAGTTTCTCAAAGAAGCGGTGATGTTGTGTGCGACATGCTGGTGGAGCGCAGGCACACCTTTCTTTGAGAAGTAGTGCCGACTGGGCATCTGGTACTGGGGCACTGCGAAGGACATAAGGTCTCGAAAATCCTCTGTGTCCACTAGGCGGAAAGGCAGCATTTCTGTAGCCAAGAGCTTGCAGATGGTGAAATTCAACCTCTTAGCTTTCTCATGGCTAGGAGGAAATGGTCTTTTACTTGTCCACATCTGAGGGACCGAGGGCTGGCTATTGTGCTTAGACGGGGTTGATAAGGGTGTCCCCGGCAAACTGCCGGTCTGTGAGGAAGATGCAGGCGGACATGTTAGGTTGCCTTGATCCAAAGGTGGTGCTATCGATGTCGGACAGCGCTCAACACCAGCTGGTGTTACCACCTCCAAAGAAAATGATGACCTGCCAATCACGCTGGCTGTTGCGGGTAAAAAGGTGGCAGGTCTGCGCCCAAAAACAGGTGTGACTGCTGTCCCCCCAGTCACAGAGGATGAAGAGGCCGCGGATGCACAAGATATGGCAGACGGTGGTTGGCCCGGCCGGCTAGGCCGCATTGTAGCACACTGAGCTTCCCACTGCAACTTATGCTTCTTGTCCATGTGCCGGTTCATGCATGAAGTACTCAAACTATGTATTTTTTGGCCTCTACTTAGCTTTTGCTGACAAATGTTACAGATAACACGAGTTGGGTCATCTTTATCGATCTGAAAAAATGCCCAGGCTATGCAAGGCTTAGCACCCATGCGACCTGAAGAGCCACCACGACTTCTGGTGAGAGGCAGAGTTGTGTTTGAGGATGCACTTGTTGACGTGCTTCCAGTACTACGTCTCTGTCCAGGAAGGTGCAACCTGACCTTGTCGTCACTAGCATCTTCCTCCACCTCCTCTGCTGACCTCATCTCTTGGCTGACTGTGGGTTGACAGTAAGTGGGATCTCCACCCTCATCATCATCACCCTGTGCGTTATCACACCCGTCGTCCTCAGAGCCAACCTGTTCCTGCCCTGACAAAAAACTAAAGTTGTCGCTCTAATCAGGTATTTGAGTCTTATCATCGTCTTCCTCATTGTCTCCACCAACAGGAGTTACAGTTTGGGAATGAGGGTCTACATTATGGTCAGAACCTTCTGCGTCTGGTCCTGGATCAGACTCATAAAGATTCTGGGCATCAGTGCAGATCATTTCCTCGTCTGGATTCACAGAAGCGCTGGAGTCGACCTCTGATTCCCAGGCTATAGTATGAGTAAACAGCTCTGCAGACTCAACCATCTGTTCTACCTCATACTCAAATGGGCAGCTGGAGATTTGGGAGCTGTGAGGAAGCAAGTGCGATTGGGGTGACACCTTTGAGGACTGGAGTATTTGTGATGTTGAAGTTGATGTGGAGGAGAGCCCACTTAAAGGAGCACTTGATATCCGTTGAAGCACCTGCTGTTTTTGTGCCTCATCTGGAATTTGTAGCGATTGGTGTGGCCGTAAGAAAGGGATCTTATCACATTGTCCGCTAAAAGAAGTAGACATTTTAGTTTGGCTGAAGATGGTCTTTCTTCTGCAGATGTTACTGTTGCTTTAACACCTACCCCACGGACACAACCTTTTTTCCCCTTCCCAACACGCCTATTCCCCTTTCCACCAGCAGCAGGCCTTGTTCCACTCATTTTGGTGGTTAACTAATTCACAACTCTGGAGTTGTTTGCACAAAAAAACAATGGATGGGAACCGAGCAGAGCTGAGTGGCCAAACTGTGGTATTAGGCCAAAACTATTGGCTGGGTTAGATGCAGAAAAAAATTATATTCAATTTGCAACCTGATGGAGGTCTGTATAGATGGATTAATAGAACAAGTCCCACACACAGCTAGAAGCCCAATGTTTTTTCAGAGGTAGATGCAGAAAAAAATATATTCAGTTTGCAACCTGATGGAGGTCAGTATAGATGGACTAATACAACAAGTCCCACACACAGCTAGAAGCCCAATATTTTTTCAGAGGTAGATGCAGAAAAAAATATATTCAGTTTGCAACCTGATGGAGGTCTGTATAGATGGATTAATAGAACAAGTCCCACACACAGCTAGAAGGCCAATATTTTTTCAGAGGTAGATGCAGAAAAAAATATATTCAGTTTGCAACCTGATGGAGGTCTGTATAGATGGATTAATAGAACAAGTCCCACACACAGCTAGAAGCCCAATATTTTTTCAGAGGTAGATGCAGAAAAAAATATATTCAGTTTGCAACCTGATGGAGGTCAGTATAGATGGACTAATACAACAAGTCCCACACACAGCTAGAAGCCCAATGTTTTTTCAGAGGTAGATGCAGAAAAAAATATATTCAGTTTGCAACCTGATGGAGGTCTGTATAGATGGATTAATAGAACAAGTCCCACACACAGCTAGAAGCCCAATATTTTTTCAGAGCTAGATGCAGAAAAAAATTATATTCAATTTGCAACCTGATGGAGGTCTGTATAGATGGATTAATAGAACAAGTCCCATACACAGCTAGAAGCCCAATATTTTTTCAGAGCTAGATGCAGAAAAAAATTATATTCAATTTGCAACCTGATGGAGGTCAGTATAGATGGACTAATAGAATGATGCTATGCCCAAAAGATTTTACTTCACTAGGTGCAGTAAAAAAATTGGTATTCTATACACAGGTGGTATATCTTGCAACACAGATAGGCTACTCCACTGACTAACACACTCTGCAATAGGCCAAAAAGGATTAGCTTTGCTAGATTCAGCCAAATGCTGTGAAAAAAACTTGCACAGCACTGGCACAGACCTGCCTGGCAAAAACTGATAGGAACTGATGTAACCTAGTCCTGAAAAGGACTCCAATTACAATTAGTCTTTACTCCCACAATCTATCTATTTAAGAGCACAGACCTGCCTGATAAAAGTCGTAGGAAATGCTGTAACCTAGTCCTTAAAAGGACTGCAATCACAACTATTCCCTACTCCCAAGCTATCTGTAGATTTGTGCGAAAATTGGCTTGAAATTAACAAGGTATAGCGCACACAGCAACAGCGGTGCCGTCTAACACGCAGCTGCAGCAGTGAGAAAATGGTGGAGACGGGGAAAATGGCTTGGTCTTATAGGGCAAGGACATGTGACATACACTGCCAATGACACATGCCCTTGCTTGTGTGAAAAAAAGCACTTCGCTCCGTGTGTGCGCTGCTGATAGGCTGACAGATTGCACCTCCCCACTGCAAATGCGGGAAAGAGAAAAAAAAATGGAGATCTTCATTGTTCCTGCAGAGATCTATCCCCTGCCCCTCCCTCCACCCCGCTGTACACTCAAACTGCGTATTAACATTAATTTTCATCATTACTGAGAAAAAATCCAGTTATGACTTTGGTGCACGAACAGTTATCGAACATAACCTCGAACAGCCGAATTTTTCTCAAATTGTTCGTGTTCGCCGAACGGCTCGAACACCGCCCAAAACAGCTCGAATTTGAGATTGGCGAACAGTTCGAGTAGAACAAAGCTCATCTCTACTCATGTGTCTTGCGCATCCAGAAGCACCAAGTCCCTGTTGTGTTGGTGGCAAGGTAACAATCATGCTTCCTTCCTCTGCCCTCTCCCCCCAACCTCGCACAACAGAAATGTGATCAAGGTCTCCCTCATCTGATGAGTCTTCCTTCAGTTCGTCCTCCACTTCTTCCTGGGCTCCTGCACCTTCCTCACTAGTTTGGCTGCTACCATACACCCTGTTAAAACCATCTCCCCCACCCTCACATGCCTGCCGCCTTGGTGCTGCCAACCGTCTGGACCTTGCAGATGTTAGCCCTTCCGCATACAACTCCTCTTCCTCTACTTCCTCCACCTCCTCTTGTGCCACCACCTGACTCCGAATTCTGTTTAACATGTGCTCCAGCATGTAAATCACCGGAATAGTCATGCTGATAAAGGCATCGTCAGCATTAAACATCTTCGTCGCCATTTCAAAACTGTGCAGAAGGGTGCATAGGTTCCTGATCTGAGACCACTCCTCCAGCGTGATTTGCCCCACCTCTGGATCTCATTGGCCCAGGCTATACGTCAGAACGTATTGAACCAGGGCTTGTCGGTGCTGCCACAGTCGCTGCAACATGTGCAGAGTTGAATTCCACCGGGTAGGCACATCGCATTTTAGCCGGTGAAGTGGCAGGCTCAACGACTTCTGTAAAGATATAAGTCGCTGAGCTGCGGGATGCGAACGGCGGAAATGAGGACACAGTGACCGTGCCCTCTGCAGATGGCCATCTAGTCCGGGAGAGTGGGCTAAAAATTGCTGGACAACCAGGTTCAACACGTGAGCCATACAAGGCACGTGTGTGACATTGCCCTGGCGAAGGGCCGCACCCAGGTTTGCAGCATTGTCGCACACGGCCTTCCCTGGTTTCAGGTCCAGTGGAGACAACCATTCATGAAATTGGTTCTCCAGAGCTGACCACAACTCCTCAGCTGTGTGACTCACATTTCCCAGATATTTCAAAGTAAAAACCGCCTGATGACGTTGAGCCCTGCTGCCAGCATAGTAAGGAGGTGTGCAGGATCCCTTCTGCGCAGTTAGAAAGCTTGTGGCATGACCAGACAGGCTTTGGGTGCAGGTGGAGGACCGAGAGGAGGTTGAGGAGGCAGAAGCAGTGGAGGAACTTTGAGATAAAGAGGATTGACGCACAACTCGTGGGGACGGCAAGACTTGGACAGCAGCCCCTTGTCCTGCTGTCACCATAGTTACCCAGTGCCCAGTCAGCGATATGTAACGCCCCTATCCATGCCTACTCGTCCAAGTGTCTGTGGTGAAATGCACCCTGTCACACACAGAGTTTCTCAAAGAAGCGGTGATGTTGTGTGCGACATGCTGTTGTAGCGCAGGCACACCTTTCTTTGAGAAGTAGTGCTGACTGGGCATCTGGTACTGGGGCACTGCGACGGACATAAGGTCTCGAAAATCCTCTGTGTCCACCAGGTGGAAAGGCAGCATTTCTGTAGCCAAGAGCTTGCAGATGGTGAAATTCAACCTCTTAGCTTTCTCATGGCTAGGAGGAAATGGTCTTTTACTTGTCCACATCTGAGGGACCGAGGGCTGGCTGTTGTGCTTAGACGGGGTTGAGAAGGGTGTCCCCGGCAATCTGCCGGTCTGTGAGGAAGATGCAGGCGGGCATGTTAGGTTGCCTTGATCCAAAGGTGGTGCTATCGATGTCGGACAGCGCTGAACACCAGCTGGTGTTTCCACCTCCAAAGAAAATGATGACCTGCCAATCACGCTGGCTGTTGCGGGTAAAGAGGTGGCAGGTCTGCATCCCAAAACAGGTGTGACTGCTGTCCCCCCAGTCACAGAGGATGAAGAGGCCGCGGATGCACAAGATGTGGCAGACGGTGGTTGGCCAGGCCGGCTAGGCCGCATTGTAGCACAGTGAGCTTCCCACTGCAACTTATGCTTCATATCCATGTGCCGGTTCATGCATGAAGTACTCAAACTATGTATTTTTTGGCCTCTACTTAGCTTTTGCTGACAAATGTTACAGATAACACGAGTTGGGTCATCCTTATCGATCTGAAAAAATGCCCATGCTATGCAAGGCTTAGCACCCATGTGACCTGAAGAGCCACCACGACTTGTGGTCAGAGGCAGAGTTGTGTTTGAGGATTCAGTTGTTGACGTGCTTCCAATACTACGTCTCTGTCCAGGAAGGTGCAACCTGACCTCGTCGTCACTAGCATACTCCTCCACCTCCTCTTCTGACCTCATCGACTGGCTGACTGTGGGTTGACAGTAAGTGGGATCTCCAACCTCGTCATCATCACCCTGTGTGTTATCACACCCGTCGTCCTCAGAGCCAACCTCTTCCTGCCCTGACAAAAACTAATGTTGTCGCTCCAATCAGGTATTTGAGTCTCATCATCGTCTTCCTCATTGTCTCCACCAACAGAAGTTACACTTTGGGAACGAGGGTTTACATTATGGTCAGAACCTTCTGCTTCTGGTCCTGGATCTGACTCATAAAGATTCTGGGCATCAGTGCAGATCATTTCCTCGTCTGGATTCACAGAATCTCTGGAGCCGACCTCTGATTCCCAGGCTATAGTATGAGTAAACAGCTCTGAAGACTCAATCATCTGTTCTACCCCATACTCAGACTGGCAGCAGGAGATTTGGGAGCTGTGAGGAAGCAAGTGCAATTGGGGTGACACCTCTGAGGACTGGAGTATTTGTGATGTTGAAGTTGAGGTGGAGGAGAGCCCACTTAAAGGAGCACTTGATATCCATTGAAGCACCTGCTGTTTTTGTGCCTCATCTGGAATTTGTAGTGATTGGCGTGGCCATAAGAAAGGGATCTTATCACATTGTCCGCTAAAAGAAGTAGACATCTTAGTTTGGCTGGAAGATGGTCTTTCTTCTGCAGATGTTACTGTTGCTTTAACACCTACCCCACGGACACAACCTTTTTTTCCCTTCCCAACACGCTTATTCCCCTTTCCACCAGCAGCAGGCCTTTTTCCACTCATTTTGGTGGTTAACTAATGGACAACTCTGGAGCTGTTTGCACAAAAAACAATGGATGGAAACCGAGCAGAGCTGACTGGCCAAACTGTGGTATTAGCCCAAAAGTATTGGCTGGGCTAGATGCAGATAAAAATTATTTTGAATTAGCAACCAGGTGAAGGTTAGTAGAGATGGACAAATACAACAAGTCCCACACACTGCTACAAGTCGAAGCCAAAATATTTTTTCAGAGCTCGATGCAGATAAAAATTATTTTGAATTTGCAACCTGGTGGAGGTTCGTATAGATGGACTAATAGAACAAGTCCCATACACTACTACAAGCCGAAGCCAAAATATTTTTTCAGAGCTAGATGCAGATAAAAATTATGCTGAATTTGCAACCTGGTGGAGGTTAGTATAGATGGACTAATAGAACAAGTCCCACACGCTGCTACAAGCCCAAGCCCAAATATTTTTTCAGAGCTAGATGCAGATAAAAATTATTTTGAATTTGCAACCTGGTGGAGGTTAGTATAGATGGACTAATAGAACAAGTCCCACACACTGCTACAAGCCGAAGCCAAAATATTTTTTCAGAGCTAGATGCAGATAAAAATTATTTTGAATTTGCAACCTGGTGGAGGTTAGTATAGATGGACTAATAGAATAAGTCCCACACACTGCTACCAGCCGAAGCCAAAATATTTTTTCAGAGCTAGATGCAGATAAAAATTATTTTGAATTTGCAACCTGGTGGAGGTTAGTATAGATGGACTAATAGAACAAGTCCCACACACTGCTGCAAGCCGAAGCCAAAATATTTTTTCAGAGCTAGATGCAGATAAAAATTATTTTGAATTTGCAACCTGGTGGTGGTTAGTATAGATGGACTAATAGAACAAGTCCCACACACTGCTACAAGCCGAAGCCAAAATATTTTTTCAGAGCTAGATGCAGATAAAAATTATGCTGAATTTGCAACCTGGTGGAGGTTAGTATAGATGGACTAATAGAAAAAGTCCCACACACTGCTACAAGCCGAAGCCAAAATATTTATTCAGAGCTAGATGCAGATAAAAATTATTTTGAATTTCCAACCTGGTGGAGGTTAGTATACATGGACTAATAGAATGATGCTATGCCCAGAAGCTTTTCCTCCACTAGGTGCAGTTCAAAAATTTGTATTCTATACACAGGTGGTGTAGCTTGCAACACAGATAGGCTACTCCACTGACTAACACACACTGAAAGAGGCCAAAAAGGATTTGCTTTGCTAGATTTAGCCAAATGCTGTGAAAAAAACTTGCACAGCACTGGCACAGACCAGCCTGGCAAAAAGTGATAGGAACTGATGTAACCTAGCCCTCAAAAGGACTGCAATTACATTTAGTCTTTACTCCCAGCCTATCTATTTAAGAGCACAGACCTGCCTGATAAATGTGATAGGAACTGATGTAACCTAGTCCTCAAAAGGACTGCAATCACAACTATTCCCTACTCCCAAGCTATCTGTAGATTTGTGCGAAAATTTGCTTGAAATTAACACTGAAAGTATAGCGCACACAGCTACAGTTGTGCCGTCTAACACGCAGCTGCAGCAGTGAGAAAATGGTGGCGACGGAGAAAATGGCTGGGTCTTATAGGGCAAGGACATGTGACATACACTGCCAATGACACATGCCCTTGCGTGTTTGAAAAAAAGCAGTTCGCTCAGTGTGTGCGCTGCTGATAGGCTGACAGATTGCACCTCCCCACTGTAAATGCGGGAAAGAGAAAAAAAAATGGAGCTCTTCATTATTTATGCAGAGATCCATTCCCTGCTCCTCCCCCCGCCCCGCCGTACACTCAAACTGCGTATTAACATTCATTTTCAGCATTACTGAGAAAAAATCCAGTTATGATTTTGGTGCACGAACAGTTATCATACATAACCTCGAACAGCCGAATTTTTTTCAAAGTGTTCGTGTTCGCCGAACGGCTCGAACACCGCACAAAACAGCTCGAATTTGAGATTGGCGAACAGTTCGAGTCGAACACCGCTCATCTCTAGTTGGTACATAACCTCAGTCTTAGTAGTATTCACAACGATATCAAAGTTGTCGCAAACCTGTGAAAAACAGTTCATTTCATGCTGCATCTGTCGCTCTATGCTGGCATTGAGTGCTCAGTCATTATTAGTGTTGAGCCACCCCCGTAGTGTTCGAGTTCGGTTCGGTTCGTCGAACACCCGTGTGTTCGCCGAACTGTTCGTCGAACTGTTCGTCGAACACCTTCGAACACCGTTAAAACCAATGGCAGGCAAACAAAAACACATAGAAACACATAGAAAACACCTTCAAAGGTGTCCAAAAGCTGACAAACTGCTCAGAAGACACAACTAACACATGGAAAAGTGACAAGTACATATAGTCATGCGAAAAGAAAAGAGGTGGAGGAGTAAAAGGAGGGGGAGACACAGATATAGGCATGTCATGCCCTTCTAAAATCCAAAAAGTGAGAAGCCGAGACGGCCAGTCCGCTCCTGCCCGTGCCACCTCCGTGTCGCCGGGTTTGTGCCAGAGCCGCGGTGAACCCTGACGGCCAGCCCCCCTCTCCCAATACTGGTGCCTGTCCGCTGGTGGGTCGAGAGAGCCCCCCTGTGGTGGAGGCAGCTCTAAGCTTTTTAATTTAAATTGTCCCTCTAATTTGAATGAATACACTTTAAATCCATTTACAAGGATCTATTGGAGGGCAAGTCTCATGCCAGCAGCCGCGTAATTCCAGCTCCAGTAGCGTCCACTAAAGCTGCTGCAGTTAAAAAGCTTTTATAAGGATCGAGCTCGGCTGTCCACCGCAAGGCATCCTAGTGCCAGTCCCAGCCCCTATGCCTTGGGGTGCCTCCTGATGCTCTTCACTAAGTATCCCGTGGTCCCGAAGCATTTCCTTTGAAAAAATTAAGTGTCCAAACTACAGGTGGTGTAGCTTGCTTAACAGCCGGGATAATCCGCTGACTAGCAGACACTGCTACTAGGCACAAAGTATTTCCTGGGCTAGATGCAGTTAAAAATTTGTAAGTAGATACTCTCGTTGGATGCTGAGAAAGCATTCCATAGAGTCTCCTGGCACGCCATATATGATTCTCTTAAAAAGCTTGGGGTAGGGGTCTAGGGGACCCTTTTATAGCCAAAATCACGGCCCTGTATCACAATACGTCACCTAGGCTGAAGATAAATGGAACTGTAGCACCGAGGGCTCGGTTGCTACAGACGTATTGCACCTCACCCAGAGGTGTGATATCTCACTCTCAGATAAGGATGGAGTGTGGATCAGGACCCGACACCTGCATGCATTACACCACATTGCCGTGGGGCAGGGCGACCAATATGCCCCTGAGATGGGCACGACAGTCCCTGTCCCTGGCTGGAGTGGGGGGAGGGAACACTGAGGAAGGGGAACCCTGCAGTGCAGGAGCAGGGAGGAAGCAGTCCCTGGGTGCATTGAGAAGGGAGTATAAAAGGTGGGCACCATCTTAGTTCAGTGCAGAGAAGTCTGAGCAGAAGTGGCAGGGAGCAGGGGCTCTGCATGAGCTCTGCTCCGGAGGCGGGCCTAGTAACAGAGGCCCAGGCCTGCAAGAGGGAGAAGGAAGGAAGAGGAGCAGAGAAGGCTCCAGGAACGAGGAATGAAGGGATCCCAGGGGTGCGGACGGGCGAGTCGCCACCGCACGCCCGAATCCACCTGCGTGGAGGGGTCAGGCCAAAGGGGGAGACCGGTCCCCGAACTAGTGGAGGCAGGAAACGACCCTCAGCTAGAAACCGGAGGCTCTGACATTTTATGTGGCGCAGCCCCTTGCTCCACCCGCTAGGAAGGCACCACATAGGGTCAGGGAAACTGGCGCCAAGTTTACCAAGAGGAGGCCCGAGGCAGCCGGACAGAAGTGTTGGTAAGAAAGGCCAGACAAAGGACACACAAAGGGGGTCCTGTGAAGCGCTCCAAAGTTATCTGGGAGTTGTCTGAGCCCCTCACCTGGTGAGCACAGTACGACGTGGGCAGCCGTTACCTGCAGACGTGGTCTGGATAATAAGAACTGTGAGTAAAGGCCCTGAACTGCATCACTGACTCCGTGTCATTACTGCTGCTGCCCTGCACCATCACCCCCATCCTCCGCATACACTGCCCTGAGGCTATACTCCTCCCGTGGGGAGTTATGCTACGCTCTGCTGCACCCACAACACCAGCCTTAGCGGTCTGCCCTGTAGCGGCGGTTCACTCTGACCGCAATCCACGGGTGGCGTAGTCGGACATTTAATCATCAAAACCACATAAATAGTTCCGCCACTGGTTTGACCGCCCTGAGCCACGGAACCGGATCGCCGCCACGAAGACTACAACCACCAGCATCCACCAAAAAGGGTCCGGTTCCGGGTGTCCCAAGGCCCAGGGGGTGCGTCAGAACATTTTCATCACCTTTCACAATCACCAATGGGACAAGGCAGGGATGTCCTCTGTCCCCTCTCTTATACATCCTAGTGACGGAGCACCTGCTCTCATCTATTCGCCATAACCCCAATATTAGGTGGATTGAGGTGGGAGGCACCGAGTACAAGTGCTCTCTATTTGCTGATGATGTCCTAGTATATATCACTCAATCACATATATCCATCCCTGCTGTTATGGCTGAAATAGATCACTTTGTTACATGGTAAAATTTTAAAATCAATGCAGCGAAGTCTGAGGCCCTCGATGTCTCCCTCCCTAAATCCATATAGGATTCCATCCAGTCCAACTTTCCCTTTGCCTGGCCCTCACAGGGTATCAAATACTTAGGAATTCCTATTCATAGAGACCTCTCCCATCTATGTTATCTTAATTTTGGGCCCTTTATTGAACAATTCCATACAGACCACGGTTGGCAAGTTAGAACTGTAAGATTCACTACGTGAACCACTGGTGTTTTGTGGAAAAGCACATATACACCGCGTTCCAAATTATTATGCAAAAAGTGTTTAGGAGTGATAAGGGAAGAATTTGTTTGTTTGTCAGTTAAACTCATTGATGGTGATGTGTGTCAGGGCTCTTTATATCACTGTAAGCAATTGCAGACACCTGTGCTAATTAGTTGGCAGGTGTGTCCAATGAAAGGCAAGACTACTTAAGAAGGCTCTCTCACATTATTAAGCAGCCTACATTTTCTGCCAAAATGGGAAAGAAAAAGGATGTGTCGGCTGCTGAGAAGCAACAAATTGTGGAGTGTTTAGGTCAAGGCATGACTACAATCAACATTGTGCGATGATCAGGATGAAGTGTCTTGGCAATCAAGAAGTATGTAGCTGATTCACAGTACACACGTGTGCGTGCTGATAAGGGCAAATTGAGGACTCTTTCCTACAGGCAATTACGTCAGGTTGAAACAGCAGCGGCAAAAAAGCTTTGTCATAGCAGCAGACAAGTTTTTGAAGCTGCTTGTGCCTCCAACGTCCCCCGAACAACAAGATGCAGGGTCCTTCAGAGGTTTGCAGCTGTGCATATGCCATCCTGTCGACCTCCTCTATCCACTTCACACAAGCAGAAATGGCTCCAGTGGGCCAAACATTACATGAAGACTGATTTCAAAACTGTTTTGTTCACGGATGAGTGCCGTGCAGCGCTCGATGGTCCAGATGAATGGAGTGGAGGATGGCTAGTTGATGGACACCCCACGCAAACACGGCTACAGCGCCAACAAGGAGGAGGTGGAGTAATGTTTTGGGCTGGAATCATGGGGAGAGAGATTGTCGGCCCCTTTAGGATCCCTGAAGGCGCTAAAGATGAACTCCATAATGTATGTGGATTTTCTCAAACAGCACTTCCTGCCATGGTTCAAGAAGAAGAACCGTGTATTTCACAGCAAGATCATTTTTCTGCATGATAATGCACCATCTCATGCTGCACATAAAACATCTGCATCTCTGGCTGATATGGGCATAAAAGGGGACAAACTTATGGTGTGACCCCCATGCTCCCCTGACCTCTACCCCATTCAGAACCTTTGGAGCATCATTAAAAGGAGTGTCTATGATGGCGGGAGGCAGTTCACATCTAAGCAACAGCTCTGGGAGGGTATTCTGTCCTCATGCAAAACAATTGAAGCAGAAACCATCCAAAACCTGACAAATTCAATGGACGAGAGAGTTCAGAAGCTCCTTTCGAACAAGGGGTCCTATGTGAAAATGTAACATCACCTAGAATAAATTTTTGAGTTGAAAACTGTTTGATTTCAGTTTCTAACAACCTGCTAATGCTTATAATTTCAAAAATGACCATTTTTTTGGTCTTTATTAAAATGAAAAGGTTGATCGAAAAGTTTGGGGGATCTAAGAGTGTGGCAACCCAGTAGTCATGATTACTTCGAATTCTGACAATATGAGGGTCATGCTGCAGGTAGTGCAGCAAGAAGGCACTTATGTGTCTTGCGCATCTCGGAGCCCCAAAATTATTTTCCGGGCTAGATGCAGCTAAAAATTATTTTTAATTTTAAATCTGGTGAAGCTTATTATAGATGGCCTAATAGGATCAGTGCTGCACACTGCTACAAAGCCCAAATTATTTTCCAGTCAAGATACAGATAAACATGATTAGTAATTTGAAAGCTTAAAACGGTTGGTAGGGTGATTTTAACCAATCATCAAGCTTTTACTCTCCCCAGGATGACACAGGGGTAGAAAAGTCGTTTCGGATCCATGATTTGTTCATCTTTATGAACGTGAGTCTGTCTACATTATCAGTGGAGAGCCGCGTGCGCTTATCTGTCAGCACACCACCAGCAGCGCTGAACACACGTTCAGACAGAACGCTGGCTGCGGGGCATGACAAGATCTCCAAGGCGTAAGTGGCTAGCTCCGGCCATTTATCCAGATTGGAAGCCCAAAAAGAGCAAGGGTCCAGTGACACAGTCGTGGCTTCAATGTTTACTTGGAGATACTCCTGTACCATCGTCTCTAGGCGTTGACTATGTGTCAGACTTCTTGTCTCCTGTGGCCTTGCAAAGGATGGGCTAAAAAAGTGGTGAAATGATTCCGCAAAATTGATGTTACCAGCAGATACTGTGGTTCTGTTACGGTTTGAGTGCTGAACACTTGACGGTCCCACGGTTGGCAAGTTGGAACTGTGAGATTCACTACGTGCACCACTGGTATTTTGTGGAAAAGCACATGTAAGATTCTGCAACAGTCTCTGCTGATACTCCTGCATGCGTGCATCCCTTTCTATGGCAGGAATAATTTCTGCAAATTTACTTTTGTACCGGGGATCTAACAGTGTGGCAACCCAGTAGTCAGGATTATTTCTAATTCTCACAATTCGAGGGTCATGTTGCAGGTAGTGCAGCAAGAAGGCACTCATGTGTGTTGCGCATCCAGGAGCACCAAGTCCCTGTTGTGCTGGTGGCGAGGTAGCAATCATGCTTCCTTCCTCTGTCCTCTCCCCCCAACCTCGCACAACAGAAATGTGATCAAGGTCTCCCTCATCTGATGAGTCTTCCATCAGTTCGTCCTCCACTTCTTCCTGGGCTCCTGCACCTTCCTCACTAGTTTGGCTGCTACCATGCGCCCTGGTAAAATCATCTCCCCCACCCTCACATGCCTGCCGCCTTGGTGCTGCCGACCGTCTGGACCTTGCAGATGTTAGCCCTTCCGCATACAACTCCTCCTCCTCTACTTCCTCCACCTCCTCTTGTGCCACCACCTGACTCCGAATTCTGTTTAACATGTGCTCCAGCATGTAAATCACCGGAATAGTCATGCTGATAATGGCATCGTCAGCACTAAACATCTTCGTCGCCATTTCAAAACTGTGCAGAAGGGTGCATAGGTCCCTGATCTGAGACCACTCCTCCAGCGTGATTTGCCCCACCTCTGAATCTCGTTGGCCCAGGCTATACGTCAGAACGTATTGCACCAGGGCTTGTCGGTGCTGCCACAGTCGCTGCAACATGTGCAGAGTTGAATTCCACCGGGTAGGCACATCGCATTTTAGCCGGTGAAGTGGCAGGCCCAACGACTTCTGTAGAGATGTAAGTCGCTGAGCTGCGGGATGCGAACGGCGGAAGTGAGCACACAGCGACCGTGCCCTCTGCAGAAGGCCATCTAGTCTGGGATAGTGGGCTAAAAATTGCTGGACAACCAGGTTCAACACGTGAGCCATACAAGGCACGTGTGTGACATTGCCCAGGCGAAGGGCCGCACCCAGGTTTGCAGCATTGTCGCACACGGCCTTCCCTGGTTTCAGGTCCAGTGGAGACAACCATTCATGAAATTGGTTCTCCAGAGCTGACCACAACTCCTCAGCTGTGTGACTCACATTTCCCAGACATTTCAATGTAAAAACCGCCTGATGACGTTGAGCCCTACTGCCAGCATAGTAAGGAGGTGTGCAGGATCCCTTCTGCGCAGTTAGAAAGCTTGTGGCATGACCAGACAGGCTTTGGGTGCAGGTGGAAGACCGAGAGGAGGTTGAGGAGGCAGAAGCAGTGGAGGAAAAATGACATAAAGAGGATTGACGCACAACTCGTGGGGACGGCAAGACTTGGACAGCAGCCCCTTGTCCTGCTGTCACAATAGTTACCCAGTGCCCAGTCAGCGATATGTAACGCCCCTGTCCATGCCTACTCGTCCAAGTGTCTGTGGTGAAATGCACCCTGTCACACACAGAGTTTCTCAAAGAAGCGGTGATGTTGTGTGCGACATGCTGGTGGAGCGCAGGCACACCTTTCTTTGAGAAGTAGTGCCGACTGGGCATCTGGTACTGGGGCACTGCGACGGACATAAGGTCTCGAAAATCCTCTGTGTCCACCAGGCGGAAAGGCAGCATTTCTGTAGCCAAGAGCTTGCAGATGGTGAAATTCAACCTCTTAGCTTTCTCATGGCTAGGAGGAAATGGTCTTTTACTTGTCCACATCTGAGGGACCGAGGGCTGGCTATTGTGCTTAGACGGGGTTGATAAGGGTGTCCCCGGCAAACTGCCGGTCTGTGAGGAACATGCAGGCGGACATGTTAGGTTGCCTTGATCCAAAGGTGGTGCTATCGATGTCGGACAGCGCTCAAGACCAGCTGGTGTTACCACCTCCAAAGAAAATGATGACCTGCCAATCACGCTGGCTGTTGCGGGTAAAGAGGTGGCAGGTCTGCGCCCCAAAACAGGTGTGACTGCTGTCCCCCCAGTCACAGAGGATGAAGAGGCCGCGGATGCACAAGATATGGCAGACGGTGGTTGGCCCGGCCGGCTAGACCGCATTGTAGCACACTGAGCTTCCCACTGCAACTTATGCTTCATGTCCATGTGCCGGTTCATGCATGAAGTACTCAAACTATGTATTTTTTGGCCTCTACTTAGCTTTTGCTGACAAATGTTACAGATAACACGAGTTGGGTCATCTTTATCGATCTGAAAAAATGCCCAGGCTATGCAAGGCTTAGCACCCATGCGACCTGAAGAGCCACCACGACTTGTGGTGAGAGGCAGAGTTGTGTTTGAGGATGCAGTTGTTGACGTGCTTCCAGTACTACGTCTCTGTCCAGGAAGGCGCAACCTGACCTCGTCGTCACTAGCATCTTCCTCCACCTCCTCTGCTGACCTCATCTCTTGGCTGACTGTGGGTTGACAGTAAGTGGGATCTCCGACCTCATCATCATCACCCTGTGCGTTATCACACCCGTCGTCCTCAGAGCCAACCTGTTCCTGCCCTGACAAAAAACTAAAGTTGTCGCTCCAATCAGGTATTTGAGTCTTATCATCGTCTTCCTCATTGTCTCCACCAACAGGAGTTATGTAACATACCTGGCGGCGTCCTTGCATGGTGGTCCATCTCCCACTGTGCAAGAGAGCGCACTTGATCTCCTGTCCAGAATGTCTCTCTGGCTTCCCTCCATGCTGTCTGTTTGTGTCTGTCTCTGCTGCTTAAGGGCGGCGCCCGATCACTTCCTGCTCTTTGTACCTGCTGTGGGTCACACCCCTTGTGCGTCCTCAGCCTATTGCTGTCTGACACTTGCTATATAGCTCAGCAGCTCCCTTCTATCCCTGCCTGAGCATAGTGTTTTCCTTCAGTGTGTGTTTGCACTCTGAAGGTGCCAGGTCCCGTCTTTGTTTCCTTGTCTGCCTTTCCTGGAGGCTGTATTTCCAGGCCTGTCTGAACTTAGTCCTGTATGTCTCCTGCTTTGCGGTATCAGCTCCCGTGTCTGAACTGTGTCCTGTATGTCTCCTGATTTGCGGTATTAGTTCCCGTGTCTGAACTGAGTCCTGTATGTCTCCTGCTTTGCGGTATTAGTTCCCGTGTCTGAACTGAGTCCTTTCTGTGTATCTTGTCTGTCCTGTCTGAACACGCTCCTAGCCTGTTCCTCCCGCCTTCTAGGGGCCGATTACCTAGACCCGCTCCTGTATCTTGTCTGTCCTGTCTGAACACGCTCCTTGCCTGTTCGTCCCGCCTCTCTGGGGTCAGTATTCCCAGACCCGCTCCTGTATCCCGCTGCAGTGTCGGTCTCCTCCGTACACTCAGTTCCAGTCTGAACTCTCTCCTATCCTTTACCTGTTTTTCCTCTATGTCCGTTCCCTTCCTTTTTCTGCAGAGTCTGAACTCGTACCTAACTCCTGCCTGTTGTCTCTGTACTCCCGTTTGTGAGTTTGTGGTCCACTCGCTACTTCACTGCAAGTACCCTGTGGGTGTCTGGCTCTGTCTTTCCCTTCCTGTCTGTTCCGTGTGAACAGAGTCCTGTCCTGCCCTGTTTCTGCCCGCTGCTCCGGCAGTCCTGTCCTGCCCTGCTTCTGCCCGCTGCTCCGGCAGTCCTGTCCTGCCCTGCTTCTGCCCGCTGCTCCGGCAGTCCTGTCCTGCCCAGCTTCCGCCCGCTGCTCCGGCAGTCCTGTCCTGCCCTGCTTCTGCCCGCTGCTCCGGCAGTCCTGTCCTGCCCTGCTTCTGCCCGCTGCTCCGGCAGTCCTGTCCTGCCCTGCTTCTGCCCGCTGCTCCGGCAGTCCTGTCCTGCCCTGCTTCTGCCCGCTGCTCCGGCAGTCCTGTCCTGCCCTGCTTCTGCCCGCTGCTCCAGCAGTCCTGTCCTGCCCTGCCTGTACCCTTCTGCCTGTATTGTTCCTGAGTCCCGGTGTGTACTGGGTCCTATCCCGCCTGTGTTCCTACCTGCTAGTGCCTCCCTGTCTGCACTCTTGCTGTGCTTGCCTATACCCCCCTGCCTGCTTACCCGCCTGCCTGCATACCAGTCGTGCCTGCCTATACCCACCAGTCAGTGTGCCAGCCTACCAGTCTGTTCCTGTATTCCCCTGTGTGGGTCAACAGCCGTGTCCGGGGTCTGTCCTGGAGTAGCACCTGGTCCCTCTGCTCGGTTCCTCCTTGGTGCACTGGCGTCGTATGCCGTCGTGCGACCCTGGTCGGATCGGGTGAATACCTAGTTACGCCCCTCCAGGCATTCACTCTCCGGCACGGTCCAGTGGAATCACTACCAATCACACGCACACGCCGCTTAGCCCGGGCGTGTGCATAACAGCATGCTCAGGCCATGGTTCCCGTTGAGCCCCACGGCCTTCGCCCTCTGAGAAGTTTTCCAGCGAATATATGCATTAAAATAAATAAATACATTTTTTTTCTCTTAGCTGAGTTCCAGGCGAAATTACGTACCGTCCAGATGGATCTATCAGCTCTCGTTCCTGCGGATCCGCCACGTTACTATGGGGATCCAAGACAGTGTCGTGCATTTGTGGAGCAATGCATGCTACACTTTAAGGCCTACCCTCTCTACTTTCCTTCCGATTGGGCTAAAGTGGCCTTTATTATGTCTTACCTGGCGGGTGATGCCTTGGAATGGATCAACCCCCTATATGAAACACAGGATCCGATCCTCCGGGACCTAATGGCCTTCCTGGTGGCCTTTCTAATGGTCTTCGATGATCCTAACCCGGAGGCTCCTGCTGAAGCTTCACCTCCCAATATCCCGGAGCAGCCCCGATGGGTAATGTGTGTGGGTAGCGCAATAGTCCTCCAGCCCAATGAGACTACTGCCCACCCAGAATCCTCACAGGGTGACTACGCTTTCCGGAATACTTCTCTCAACCTCAAGAGGCAGTCCAGACGTGCTAGACTTAGAGGCAAGCCGTCACGCCAGGGTCTGTCCTCCCTGAGACCTCCTGACCCCAACCTTGAAGTCCCTACTGAAGCTTCACCTCCCTGTATCCCGGAGAAACCCCAATGGGTAATGTGCGTGGGTAGTGCACCAGTTCTCCTGCCCGAAGAGACTTCTGCCCATCCAGACTCCACACAGGAGAACTTCCTGCACCCGGCATCAGATGCTTCTCTCTCTTTAACCGGTGTGCATGTCCAAGGATGCTCCAAAGCTGTGGTTACCTCTGAGTCTGTGCACCTCTACTACCTGGCGGAGGATCCCCTGTTGCCTCCTGAATCCTCCGGGATACCACTCGATGACAAATGGAGAGAGACTTCTCTACACCCGGTACTCAATACTTTGTCCGCTTCGTCCTGTGAGCCTGACAATGGGTACCCCAAAGTGGTAGTTACCTCCGAGTCTCTACACCCCTCCGACCAGGCGGAGGATCTCCAGTTATCTCCTGAACCCTTCGGGGTGCTACCTGGTAGCGAAAGGACAGAGACTCTCCTATACTCTGTACCTGATACCTCGCTCGCTTCGTCCAGTGAGTCCAACTTAGTATACTCTGAAGCAGAGGTTACCTGTGAGTCTCTACACCCCTCTGACCAGGCGGAGGACCGCCAGCTGTCTCCAGAACCCTTCGGGGTGCCACCTGGTGGTGAATGGACAGAGACTTTCCTATACTCGGTACCCGATACCTCGCCTGCTTCCTCCAGTGAGTCCAACCTAGTGTACTCCGAAGCAGAGGTTACTCCCGAGTCTCTACACCCCTCCGACCAGGCGGAGGACCTCCAGTTGTGTTCAGAACCCTTCGGGGTGCCACCTGGTGGTGAATGGACAGAGACTTTCCTATACTCGGTACCCGATACCTCGCCTGCTTCCTCCAGTGAGTCCGACCTAGTGTACTCTGAAGCAGTTGTTTTCTCTGAGCCTCTGCACTCTTCTGACCCGGCGGAGGACCTCCAGTTGTTTCCTGAATCCTCCGGGGTACCACCAGATAACAAAGAGACAGTGACTTTTCCTCATTATGTACCTGATAACCCGTCTATTTTTTCCTGTGAG
The DNA here is from genome assembly GCF_046119375.1 of Phyllobates terribilis. NCBI lineage: Eukaryota > Metazoa > Chordata > Amphibia > Anura > Dendrobatidae > Phyllobates > Phyllobates terribilis. Next base: position 514,628,330 of record NW_027362763.1, on the reverse strand, counting down.
CTTGACAAGATGTACCTCGAAGCAGAGATTACCCTCAAGTCTCTGTCCCCCTCCAACCCAGTGAACGACTGGTCCTCGAATTCCCTGCGGAAGATTCTGGCAGGCCTGAAGAAGAGGGGGCGTAAGGGGGGAGGTACTGTAACATACCTGGCGGCGTCCTTGCATGGTGGTCCATCTCCCACTGTGCAAGAGAGCGCACTTGATCTCCTGTCCAGAATGTCTCTCTGGCTTCCCTCCATGCTGTCTGTTTGTGTCTGTCTCTGCTGCTTAAGGGCGGCGCCCGATCACTTCCTGCTCTTTGTACCTGCTGTGGGTCACACCCCTTGTGCGTCCTCAGCCTATTGCTGTCTGACACTTGCTATATAGCTCAGCAGCTCCCTTCTATCCCTGCCTGAGCATAGTGTTTTCCTTCAGTGTGTGTTTGCACTCTGAAGGTGCCAGGTCCCGTCTTTGTTTCCTTGTCTGCCTTTCCTGGAGGCTGTATTTCCAGGCCTGTCTGAACTTAGTCCTGTATGTCTCCTGCTTTGCGGTATCAGCTCCCGTGTCTGAACTGTGTCCTGTATGTCTCCTGATTTGCGGTATTAGTTCCCGTGTCTGAACTGAGTCCTGTATGTCTCCTGCTTTGCGGTATTAGTTCCCGTGTCTGAACTGAGTCCTTTCTGTGTATCTTGTCTGTCCTGTCTGAACATGCTCCTAGCCTGTTCCTCCCGCCTTCTAGGGGCCGATTACCTAGACCCGCTCCTGTATCTTGTCTGTCCTGTCTGAACACGCTCCTTGCCTGTTCGTCCCGCCTCTCTGGGGGCAGTATTCCCAGACCCGCTCCTGTATCCCGCTGCAGTGTCGGTCTCCTCCGTACACTCAGTTCCAGTCTGAACTCTCTCCTATCCTTTACCTGTTTTTCCTCTATGTCCGTTCCCTTCCTTTTTCTGCAGAGTCTGAACTCGTACCTAACTCCTGCCTGTTGTCTCTGTACTCCCGTTTGTGAGTTTGTGGTCCACTCGCTACTTCACTGCAAGTACCCTGTGGGTGTCTGGCTCTGTCTTTCCCTTCCTGTCTGTTCCGTGTGAACAGAGTCCTGTCCTGCCCTGTTTCTGCCCGCTGCTCCGGCAGTCCTGTCCTGCCCTGCTTCTGCCCGCTGCTCCGGCAGTCCTGTCCTGCCCTGCTTCTGCCCGCTGCTCCGGCAGTCCTGTCCTGCCCAGCTTCCGCCCGCTGCTCCGGCAGTCCTGTCCTGCCCTGCTTCTGCCCGCTGCTCCGGCAGTCCTGTCCTGCCCTGCTTCTGCCCGCTGCTCCGGCAGTCCTGTCCTGCCCTGCTTCTGCCCGCTGCTCCGGCAGTCCTGTCCTGCCCTGCTTCTGCCCGCTGCTCCGGCAGTCCTGTCCTGCCCTGCTTCTGCCCGCTGCTCCGGCAGTCCTGTCCTGCCCTGCCTGTACCCTTCTGCCTGTATTGTTCCTGAGTCCCGGTGTGTACTGGGTCCTATCCCGCCTGTGTTCCTACCTGCTAGTGCCTCCCTGTCTGCACTCTTGCTGTGCTTGCCTATACCCCCCTGCCTGCTTACCCGCCTGCCTGCATACCAGTCGTGCCTGCCTATACCCACCAGTCAGTGTGCCAGCCTACCAGTCTGTTCCTTTATTCCCCTGTGTGGGTCAACAGCCGTGTCCGGGGTCTGTCCTGGAGTAGCACCTGGTCCCTCTGCTCGGTTCCTCCTTGGTGCACTGGCGTCGTATGCCGTCGTGCGACCCTGGTCGGATCGGGTGAATACCTAGTTACGCCCCTCCAGGCATTCACTCTCCGGCACGGTCCAGTGGAATCACTACCAATCACACGCACACGCCGCTTAGCCCGGGCGTGTGCATAACAAGTTACAGTTTGGGAATGAGGGTCTACATTATGGTCAGAACCTTCTGCGTCTGGTCCTGGATCCGACTCATAAAGATTCTGGGCATCAGTGCAGATCATTTCCTCGTCTGGATTCACAGAAGCGCTGGAGTCGACCTCTGATTCCCAGGCTATAGTATGAGTAAACAGCTCTGCAGACTCAACCATCTGTTCTACCTCATACTCAGACGGGCAGCTGGAGATTTGGGAGCTGTGAGGAAGCAAGTGCGATTTGGGTGACACCTTTGAGGACTGGAGTATTTGTGATGTTGAAGTTGATGTGGAGGAGAGCCCACTTAAAGGAGCACTTGATATCCGTTGAAGCACCTGCTGTTTTTGTGCCTCATCTGGAATTTGTAGCGATTGGCGTGGCCGTAAGAAAGGGATCTTATCACATTGTCCGCTAAAAGAAGTAGACATTTTAGTTTGGCTGGAAGATGGTGTTTCTTCTGCACCTACCCCACGGACACAACCTTTTTTCCCCTTCCCAACACGCCTATTCCCCTTTCCACCAGCAGCAGGCCTTTTTCCACTCATTTTGGTGGTTAACTAATTCACAACTCTGGAGTTGTTTACACAAAAAAACAATGGATGGTAACCGAGCAGAGCTGAGTGGCCAAACTGTGGTATTAGGCCAAAACTATTGGCTGGGTTAGATGCAGAAAAAAATTATTTTTAATTTGCAACCTGATGGAGGTCAGTATAGATGGACTAATAGACCAAGTCCCACACACCGCTAGAAGCCCAAATATTTTTTCAGAGCTAGATGCAGAAAAAAATTATATTCAATTTGCACCCTGCTGGAGGTCAGTATAGAAGGACTAATAGAACAAGTCCCACACACTGCTAGAAGCCCAAATATTTTTTCAGAGCTAAATGAAGAAAAAAATTATTTTTAATTTGCAACCTGATGGAGGTCAGTATAGATGGACTAATAGACCAAGTCCCACACACTGCTAGAAGCCCAAATATTTTTTCAGAGCTAGATGCAGAAAAAAATTATTTTTAATTTGCAACCTGATGGAGGTCAGTATAGATGGACTAATAGACCAAGTCCCACACACCGCTAGAAGCCCAAATATTTTTTCAGAGCTAGATGCAGAAATTTTTTTTATTCAATTTGCAACCTGATGGAGGTCAGTATAGATGGACTAATAGACCAAGTCCCACACACTGCTAGAAGCCCAAATATTTTTTCAGAGCTAGATGCAGAAAAAAATTATTTTTAATTTGCAACCTGATGGAGGTCAGTATAGATGGACTAATAGACCAAGTCCCACACACTGCTAGAAGCCCAAATATTTTTTCAGAGCTAGATGCAGAAAAAAATTATTTTTAATTTGCAACCTGTTGGAGGTCAGTATAGATGGACTAATAGAACAAGTCCCACACGCTGCTAGAAGCCCAAATATTTTTTCAGAGATAAATGAAGAAAAAAATTATTTTTAATTTGCAACCTGATGGAGGTCAGTATAGATGGACTAATAGACCAAGTCCCACACACTGCTAGAAGCCCAAATATTTTTTCAGAGCTAGATGCAGAAAAAAATTATTTTTAATTTGCAACCTGATGGAGGTCAGTATAGATGGACTAATAGACCAAGTCCCACACACCGCTAGAAGCCCAAATATTTTTTCAGAGCTAGATGCAGAAAAAAATTATATTCAATTTGCAACCTGCTGGAGGTCAGTATCGAAGGACTAATAGAACAAGTCCCACACACTGCTAGAAGCCCAATTATTTTTTCAGAGCTAAATGAAGAAAAAAATTATTTTTAATTTGCAACCTGATGGAGGTCAGTATAGAAGGACTAATAGACCAAGTCCCACACACTGCTAGAAGCCCAAATATTTTTGCAGAGCTAGATGCAGAAAAAAATTATTTTTAATTTGCAACCTGATGGAGGTCAGTATAGATGGACTAATAGACCAAGTCCCACACACTGCTAGAAGCCCAAATATTTTTTCAGAGCTAGATGCAGAAAAAAATTATTTTTAATTTGCAACCTGATGGAGGTCAGTATAGATGGACTAATAGACCAAGTCCCACACACCGCTAGAAGCCCAAATATTTTTTCAGAGCTAGATGCAGAAAAAAATTATATTCAATTTGCACCCTGCTGGACGTCAGTATAGAAGGACTAATAGAACAAGTCCCACACACTGCTAGAAGCCCAAATATTTTTTCAGAGCTAAATGAAGAAAAAAATTATTTTTAATTTGCAACCTGATGGAGGTCAGTATAGATGGACTAATAGACCAAGTCCCACACACTGCTAGAAGCCCAAATATTTTTTCAGAGCTAGATGCAGAAAAAAATTATTTTTAATTTGCAACCTGATGGAGGTCAGTATAGATGGACAAATAGACCAAGTCCCACACACCGCTAGAAGCCCAAATATTTTTTCAGAGCTAGATTCAGAAATTTTTTTTATTCAATTTGCAACCTGATGGAGGTCAGTATAGATGGACTAATAGACCAAGTCCCACACACTGCTAGAAGCCCAAATATTTTTTCAGAGCTAGATGCAGAAAAAAATTATTTTTAATTTGCAACCTGATGGAGGTCAGTATAGATGGACTAATAGACCAAGTCCCACACACTGCTAGAAGCCCAAATATTTTTTCAGAGCTAGATGCAGAAAAAAATTATTTTTAATTTGCAACCTGATGGAGGTCAGTATAGATGGACTAATAGACCAAGTCCCACACACCGCTAGAAGCCCAAATATTTTTTCAGAGCTAGATGCAGAAAAAAATTATATTCAATTTGCAACCTGCTGGACGTCAGTATAGAAGGACTAATAGAACAAGTCCCACACACTGCTAGAAGCCCAAATATTTTTTCAGAGCTAAATGAAGAAAAAAATTATTTTTAATTTGCAACCTGATGGAGGTCAGTATAGATGGACTAATAGACCAAGTCCCACACACTGCTAGAAGCCCAAATATTTTTTCAGAGCTAGATGCAGAAATTTTTTTTATTCAATTTGCAACCTGATGGAGGTCAGTATAGATGGACTAATAGACCAAGTCCCACACACTGCTAGAAGCCCAAATATTTTTTCAGAGCTAGATGCTGAAAAAAATTATTTTTAATTTGCAACCTGATGGAGGTCAGTATAGATGGACTAATAGACCAAGTCCCACACACTGCTAGAAGCCCAAATATTTTTTCAGAGCTAGATGCAGAAAAAAATTATTTTTAATTTGCAACCTGATGGAGGTCAGTATAGATGGACTAATAGAACAAGTCCCACATGCTGCTAGAAGCCCAAATATTTTTTCAGAGATAAATGAAGAAAAAAATTATTTTTAATTTGCAACCTGATGGAGGTCAGTATAGATGGACTAATAGACCAAGTCCCACACACTGCTAGAAGCCCAAATATTTTTTCAGAGCTAGATGCAGAAAAAAATTATTTTTAATTTGCAACCTGATGGAGGTCAGTATAGATGGACTAATAGACCAAGTCCCACACACCGCTAGAAGCCCAAATATTTTTTCAGAGCTTGATGCAGAAAAAAATTATATTCAGTTTGCAACCTACTGGAGGTCAGTATAGAAGGACTAATAGAACAAGTCCCACACACTGCTAGAAGCCCAAATATTTTTTCAGAGCTAAATGAAGAAAAAAATTATTTTTAATTTGCAACCTGATGGAGGTCAGTATAGATGGACTAATAGACCAAGTCCCACACACTGCTAGAAGCCCAAATATTTTTTCAGAGCTAGATGCAGAAAAAAATTATATTCAGTTTGCAACCTGATGGAGGTCAGTATAGATGGACTAATAGAATGATGCTATGCCCAAAAGATTTTACTTCACTAGGTGCAGTAAAAAAATTGGTATTCTATACACAGGTGGTATATCTTGCAACACAGATAGGCTACTCCACTGACTAACACACTCTGCAATAGGCCAAAAAGGATTAGCTTTGCTAGATTCAGCCAAATGCTGTGAAAAAAACTTGCACAGCACTGGCACAGACCTGCCTGGCAAAAACTGATAGGAACTGATGTAACCTAGTCCTGAAAAGGACTCCAATTACAATTAGTCTTTACTCCCACAATCTATCTATTTAAGAGCACAGACCTGCCTGATAAAAGTCGTAGGAAATGCTGTAACCTAGTCCTTAAAAGGACTGCAATCACAACTATTCCCTACTCCCAAGCTATCTGTATATTTGTGCGAAAATTGGCTTGAAATTAACAAGGTATAGCGCACACAGCAACAGCGGTGCCGTCTAACACGCAGCTGCAGCAGTGAGAAAATGGTGGCGACGGGGAAAATGGCTTGGTCTTATAGGGCAAGGACATGTGACATACACTGCCAATCACACATGCCCTTGCTTGTGTGAAAAAAAGCACTTCGCTCCGTGTGTGCGCTGCTGATAGGCTGACAGATTGCACCTCCCCACTGCAAATGCGGGAAAGAGAAAAAAAAATGGAGATCTTCATTGTTCCTGCAGAGATCCATCCCATGCCCCTCCCCCCGCCCCGCTGTACACTCAAACTGCGTATTAACATTAATTTTCATCATTACTGAGAAAAAATCCAGTTATGATTTTGGTGCACGAACAGTTATCGAACATAACCTCGAACAGCCGAATTTTTCTCAAATTGTTCGTGTTCGCCGACCGGCTCGAACACCGCCCAAAACAGCTCGAATTTGAGATTGGCGAACAGTTCGAGTAGAACAACGCTCATCTCTAGTCATTATCAAACAAAAAGTCACAGATGACAATTTCATTCATCTTTGTTACAGTCTTCAGGCATTTGGGGTTGAATAGCTTGAAGTTAGTCCTGTACCTGACATGGATTCAGTCATCTTAGTTGCTAAAGGCATCTGTCAACAAGGCAGAAAATAGCATACTGAACAGGGTCAGGGGGAGTTATGCAGCCTTGATTTACACTGTTTCTAACTGGGAAGGCCCCTTATTCATCTCCATCATTCAAGACCTTCGCCATCATACCATCATGGAGCTACCGGACAATTGTGATGAACTTGCTCGGGCAACCAACCTTTCCCATGATTTTTCATAGGCCGCTTCTACTGACTGTGTCGAAAGCCTTGTTCAAGTCGACAAAGGTCATGAAAAGGTCTCTGCATTGTTCCTGGCACTTTTTCTTGAGTTGATGTGCCACAAAGACCATATTTACTATCCCACATTCAGTATGGAAGCCGCACTGGCTTTTAGGTAATAGACCTTAATCAAGGTGCTGGAGGTGTCAAGCCAGAATCTTCCCAGAAGTGGACAGAAGGGAGATGCCTCAATGGCTGTTGCCAGATTGGCGGTTGTCTTTTTTCATGTAGATGTGGATTATGCTGGCATTTTCCAGCTGTTGTGGAACCTGTTCCCTTTTCCACATGCACTGGAATTGTTTGGTCACCATTTGTTTCAGGACAGTTTCACTTGCTTTGTAAACCTCAGTAGGAAAAGCATTGTTTCCTAGCGATTTGCCACAGGAGAGTTTCTTTACTCCCTTCCTGACTTCATCTTCAGTGGGAAGAACATCGTGATCCATATTGATCTCTACCTGGAGCTGGCGAGCAATGGCCTCGTCGTTGATATTGCAGGGAAATTAAGAACGCTGTTGAATTGCTCAGCCCACCAATCCAGAGTCTGGTTATTTTCTGTCAACAGCTTAGTTTGGTTCATCATACCACTTCGGGCTAATGGTACAAGATGCTCCAGGGCAGTATTGTAAATAGCATTTTTAAGAATCATCCACTGTTCACAGTTGCCAGTCTCATCTGCCTATGGTGTTTCAGACAGTCTGCCATCAAGGTCATTGGCAAATTCCCCATCAACTCTTCTGTTTTGCAGCCTAGAGACATTCAGCCTTCTACCCTTGGGGTTTCCCCTATGGCATCCATTATATCTGTAATTTAGCTGTTTATTAAGCATTATGAGGACTATTTTTGTACTGGGCCAGGGCTGATTTTAGCTTTTTGGCTTCTTGAGGAGAAAATTGCTTTCTCACAGAGTAATATATACATGCATTGAATATACACAGTTCCATAATTATATTTTGCTTTTATTGCTTTTACAGTATTCATTGTATGGTAAAAATTACCTGTGAACACGATTCTCCAGGTCTGCGTGATTATGGTTTGCATAGATTTTTATTTTCTGAGATTAACATTTTTTTAAATAAATTTCCTATTTGCATATTTGCAAACCACACTCAGTTACTTGCTTTTTCTTCAACCTCAAAAGATCAAGACTGCCAACCAAAATTGAATGCATATTTTCTTGCAGTCTTGTGTAACACCATAAATAACAATATTACCTTCTTAAGTAGTGATAATGTCATACTAATGTAGGACTCTGATCTTTCTGTCCACCCTAAAATGCCAAGGTTTACTGCTCCTAACATTAATAGAGATGTAGTAATTTTTAACTTGAAAATAAGCACACTACTTTATTAACAATGCCATTTAGCACATTATCTAATAAGTTATGATTGCTACATGTCTATGGGATCAAAACCACCTTCAGTACAGGAATACAGTACCAGAACCACAAATAGTACAGAAATACAGCACCACAATTACCTTCAGTACATGAATACGTCACAAGGACCACCATTAGTACATTAATACAACCCAAGAGTCACTGTCTACATGTCTACAGCATCAAAACCACCTGTACACAAATACAGTCAGAAAACCATCATAAGTACATGAAAACAGCACCAAAATAACCTTTAGTACATCTATAAAGTATAATAACTATCAACAGTATGTGAATACAGTAAAATAATTATCATCAGTACATGAATACAGCACTAGAACCATTATCGCTACATGAATATAGCACCAGAAACAGCAACATACAGTAACTGAACAATCAATAGTACATGAATACTGCACCAAAACCACAATCAGTGAATGAAAACAGCGCTAGAACCATCATCAGTAGATGAATACATCAGTAGATCAGCCATCAGAACATGAATACAGCATTAGATCCAACATCTGTTCATTGGTACAGCGCCAGCAGCGCCATCAATAGTTGTATACAGCAACAGAGCCGCCATGAGGACATGGATACATTACCTTATCAAGCTTAATACATCAAACAAATGCAATATTAAATCAGTCCCTGCCATTTTCATTTGTATTCCATGAACCTACAGCTCACAGTATACCTTAACACTGGTAAGGAGATTCTGGGACTTGTTACCAGGAATCATTGAACATCAGATCATAGATGAAACACAGTAAAATTAAAAGAGTTGTCTCCTTTTATTAACTTGGTAGAATAGCAAATTGCAACTTTGCAATTTTTCTCTTATTAAAAGTCCTCTCCTTTCCCATGAGTAGAAGAGTTTTTAATTGTATAGTTTTCTGCTTACTGCCTAGCTTACTGGCTACCTTTGCAGTTTATCAGCGGTGTCCAGAATCATAGGAAATGAGTTCTTCCTTGCTGGCTCTTTACTATAGGGATTACAAGCGCAGTTTTAAGGCATCATTTTTAAATACGCACCATCCGTTTTTATCCGTGATTGCAATCCGTGTTGTGTTTATTTTTTATCTTTATGTCCATTTTTTTTATTCATGAGACATCCATGTTTCACATATGTGTAATAATGGAAGATGATTTTTTTTTTATTAGGGATTGTGCAAAAGTCGTGCAACTTTTCCTTTAAAAGAGCCAAACGCAAGTGCTTTTGGCAATAGTAGGTTTGGCTTATGTATTTCTGCTATTTGGTATATTTTGTCTTCGAAAGTATGGTACATTCCTCTGTTTGGAGTTTTTCTGTACTGGCTCCTGTCATTTCGTTTCAGTGTTCGGCAGGAGATGCTTTCGGAAAGAGAGTTTAATTGGATTAGGCTATTGGTTAACCCTATATTTCAGCAATGTGACTCCTATAGTTCCTTCCTCAACTTATATGATGAAGTCCAGCAGTATTCTTCTTAGTCTGTTGTTTTTTGGCACGTGTGTGCTGCGTTTTGACCTCCTTCTGGATCAGCTGCAACTTGTTTTCCAAAACATCTGTATGAGACATGGCAGATCTCCAGAGGAACATTTGCTAGTGACCCTAAGGTATGTTTTTTTATTGTTGAAAGTTAGTTACTCTTATGTTTCAATGTTCCTGTCTGCTGATATACTATTATGTTGCTTTCTACACACGTGGTCAAAATTGTTGGTACCCCTCGTTTAATGAAAGAAAAACCTACAATGGTCACAGAAATAGCTTGAATCTGACAAAAGTAATAATAAATTAAAAATCTATGAAAATGAACAAATGAAAGTCAGACATTGCTTTTCAACCCTGCTTGCACAGAATTTTTAAAAAAATTAAACTCATTCTTTCATTAAACGAGGGGTACCAACAATTTTGACCACGTGAGTATATTGTAACACAAGTAATAATGTTTTTATAAGGTAGGTATTGTTTTTATCTGTGGTCATGTGGTTTTTTTGTTTTTTTGCCTGCTTAGAGATGGTACTTCTCTTTCCAGGACATAGTTAGTGCATTGTTGCATATTGAACAGTTGGACACACGTGTGGAGGGATATCATGACTGGAATTTAATTGAATTTAATTGAATGATCATGGTTGCATATTACTCAAGATTAGCACCCCAGGCATGCATGGACATCATCTCCACTTCCAGCATTGCCTGCAAGCAAGTCAAGGCCAAATAACGTGTCTGGAGAAGCCCAAAAAATTCTCATCAGCAACTATTACAAAGGCTCCTGGAAGCACACATGGATATAGAAGAGCAAGATTCATGTTTCAAATTCACCTAGCCATTGTGGATAAGCAAAAAATACGAGCATCCAAAGCACTCTCATGGGCCCCAATATCAGCAATTACAAAACAGTAGTTACTGTAAGTCAAAGCCATCAGCACCACTGAAAAATATTTTTTGTAATTGAAGAAGCAGAAGCCCAAGTTTAGTGGCTTGTTCACACAAATGTGCTCCCCATCTAAGGCCTCTATACAGTTTGGTAAATGTGCACGTTCAATAAAGCCTTTAGCAATCTTACGCAGCCCTCTGTAGTTGGCTGAGGCATCAACTGGCTCTTGAGATGGTACCAAACTATAGCACAGATTTAGCGCACAATACAAAAAATAGTTGAAGTGCCAAGCAGAAAATCAAAATGAAATGATGCAAATGAACTACCAGTAGCTAGAAATCTAAAATACAAACAAAGAAAACAATAAACTAACAACATCATCATTTGAAGGTAATATTGACAACAATACCATTAATGAAAGAAAAGGTTGGTACTACTACCAAAACAGGATAAACACAATGGGCAGTATTCACACTTGTGGTGCACAATATTTGAAAGAGTTCAGATGTAACATATCAAAAAGTAAATTGGCACTCACCAATAGAAATGGGCGAACCCCTGGATGCTCAATTCCGACCGAACAGCTATTAAAAGTTTGGGTTTGGGTACCAGAACATTAACCAAACCCGAATCCGGAACCCATTCATATGAATGGGGAACCCAAATATCACTGACTTCCCACGCTGTCATCTGCGTGGCAGCGTGGGAAACAGGGGCTCTGGTCGACGGTAACATCAGTAACGCAGGTAGGGCGCTGCCGTATAACGCTTTCATAACTGCATATGAAAACTATGCAGATGACAGCATGAGAAACACCCGAACACGAACAGTAACATGGACTTCCTGAGGAAGTCCGTGTTCGGGTTCCGTGCCTGAACACTAGGTGTTCACTGTATATTGCGGAACGTCATTGTTCAGGTTTGCCCATCTCTACTCACTACGTAGTATGATTAAACAGCTTTTTATTTTTGATAACCTCCCAAAGAAAGCATATCTATGACCATAAAATAATACAAAAAATTACAAACTCTATTGAAAAATTGATAAAAACATAAAAAATGCAATACAAGGAATCCATTCAATGTAGAGAAACAGTAGAAGAGAAAAGACAGGGCAGCGGGAAACCCCAAATATTGGTATAATGCAGATGAGTATATAGGGAAATATATCAAATAAATCAAACATTTATGAAAAGAAAAAGTTGCAAAAATCATAAATGAGACCAGTGAATGACATAATATATCTCAGAAAGTGCAAAGTGCAATGAGTCATCAAAAACAGTAAGAACATGAAGACACATCAATATGCTGACAAGTAAAGTATATACACTGATAGCTGGTGTCATTCACCACAGAGAGATGCATGAAAGGGCAATACAAAAAAATAAATGCATCACAATCAAGTGCATGGCACCAACGAAAAAAGGAGTCCTGGTGCGCAGCCAGGCCGTCGCACATTTTACACAGCGTGTTTCACCAATATCTGAAAGAATTCAAATGGAATATATCAAAAAGTAGACTGGATCTCACTAGATATCATGATTAAACACCTTTTTATTTTCTTTGCATGGTCGAGAGGATATATGAAAAGAGCAACATACAGCACGTCAGTAGCCTATGGTCATTTCACGCACTGATTATGGTACACTGGTAAAGGCACCTCCACCTTTTTAAACTCCTTCTGCACTATCACTTTTGTTATATGTAAACTTAATAAAAACAATTTGTTTAATTATATTACTTATCCCCTTCATGCTGTGGCCAATTTCAGTTTTTTTATTTTCGTTTTTTCCTCCCCTTCTTCCAAGAACAATAACTTTTTTATTTTTCCATCAATATAGCCATATGAGGGCTTGATTCTTGCGGAACAAGTTGTACTTTTGAATGACACATTTTATTTTATCACTAAGGCACTAGAAAGTGGGAAAAAATGTTAAGTGCGTTGAAATTGCAAAAAAGTTAAATTTCACAATTATTGGGTTTTTTTGTTTATCACCGTCACTATACGGTAAACTGTTAAATTGGTAAACAAGTTGTACTTTTGAATGACACCATAAACTCTGCCACAAAGTATACTGGAAAACAGGAAAACAAATTTCAAGTGCGTTGAAAGTGGAACAAAAGTAAAATTCCACAAATGTTTTTTATTTTTTAAATTTAATATGTTCACTATGTGGTAAAGCTGACCTTGCAATATGATTGTCCAAGTCACTACGAGAATGCAGATATTAAACATGCATATATATATTTTTTTATTTAAGTGGTGAAAAAAAATTCGGAAATTCGTAAAAAAACAAAAAATAAAAAACAACTTTCTTGTGTTGCCATTTTCCAAGACCCAAAATGTTTTAATTTTTTAGGATATGGGGCTGTGTGAGGGCTTTTTTTTTTTTGCACCCTGAGCAGACGATTTTACTGATGCCACATTGGGGTAGATACGATTTTTTTGATCACCTCTTATTGTATTTTATTCCAATGTTGTGGCAATAAAGAAAATGTAATTTTGGCGTTTCTATTTTTTCTCATTACGCCGTTTACCGATCAGATTAATTTATTTTATATTGGAAAGATCTGCCTTATTTTTTACAAGTGCAGCAACACAAAATATGTATATTTTAATTTTTTTTAATTGTTTTATATTTAATGGGGCAAAAGGGGGTGATTTTAACTTTCATATTTTTTTATTTTGTCATATTTTTATAAACATTTATTTTGCTTTTTACTGTATTCAATAGTCCCCTTAGAGGAATTGTCTCATCGCTTGTGCTATATATAGCAGTTCATCAGCACTGCTATGTATACAGAAAATCACAATCTTCTATTTCACAGGAGGATCATAATGAAAGGCAAAGGAGTCTTCAGCAGACCTCCAGCTGTCATGACAATCCATCAGCACCCCGCGATTACGTCACAGATGCGACAATTGGTGAGTGGAATGATGTGCCTCCTTGTCAGTGCGTGTCAAATGCTGTTGTCAGATATTCACAGTGGATGTAACAGGTTAACAGCCGAGGCTGTTAGAGGCACATGGCTAATAAAATCAGCCATCATGTGCCGGGAAAGATGCCGGCTCGGAGTGCGAGCCTGCAACAAAGCAGGGAGCCAGCATATGATGAACTAGTATGTCATATGTCGGTGATGGGTTGAAAAACATCTCAAGAGCCGGCTGATGACTCAGCCAACTACACAAGACTGGGTAAGGATTGCTTTATTAGATCTGCACATTTACCACACTGCATTAGGGCTTTGGATGGGAAGCACATTCATGTGAAGATGCCACTAAACTCAGGTTTCCAATTCTTCAATAACAAAAAGCATTTTTCAGTGGTGCTGATGTCCTTGGCTTACAATAACTATTGTTTTGTAATTGCTGATATTGGGCTTATGACAATGCTTTGGATGCTCACATTTTTCACTCTTCCAGAATGGCTAGGTGACTTCAGAACATGAATCTTGCTCTTCCAGATCCATGTGGGCTTCTTGGAGCTTCTGATCTACCTGTACCCCTTGTTATGGTTGCTGATGAGGATTTTGGCTTCTCCAGTCACGTTCTTTGACCTTGGCTTACTTGGAAGTGGAAATGGTGCCCTTCATGCTTAGGGTGCTAATCTTGGGTAATATGCCACCATGTTTGTTCAGTTAAATGCCAGTAATGATATTCCCCCACACATGTGTCCGACAGTTTAAGATGCAACAATGCACTGCAAACAACAAACCAAAAATAACACATTGCCACAGGTAAAGACAATACCTATGTTATAAAAACATTTTTACACATGTTACAACAATATAGAAAGCAAAACAATACTATATCAGCAGACAGGAACATTAACAAAGTAACATAGTTTGTAAAGCCGAATAAAGACTTGCGTCCATCAAGTTCGACCTGTTAGTTCTGTAATTGCTAAAGTTGATCCAGAGGAGGGCAAAAACCCCAAATGATTTAGCCAATCATCACCTGAGGAAAAATTCCCTCCCGACTCTGAAACCAGCAGTCAGAATAAATCCCTGTATCAACCTACTATTTTATTTTATTTTTAAGTATATGCTGAAATCTGCCTGGTATCTAGAAATGCATCCAGTCCCCGCTTGAACTGGTGTAGTGAATCCGACATTACCGTCTCCTCACTCAGTCAATTCCATATTCTCACTGCTCTTACCGTAAAGAACCCCTTCCTATGCTGGTGCTGAAACCTTTTCTCTTCCAGTCTTAGTGAATGCCCTCTTGTTACCGTAATATCCCTCCTTTTGAACAAATCCCGGGCAAGATCTCTATACTGTCCCCTAACATATTTGTACACATTTATTATGTCCCCCCTCAACCTTCTCTTTTCCAGGCTGAATAGTCCTAGTTTTGCCAACCTCTCTGGGTATTGCAGTCCCTCCATTCCCTTTATTTATTTTGTTGCCCTCCTTTGTACCTTTTCAAGCTCATTTATATCCTTTCTATATATTAGGGCCCATAACTGAACACAGTATTCCAAGTGTGGTCTGACCAGTGCTTTGTACAGTGGAAGAACAATGTTCTCATCCTTTGCAGCTATACCTCTTCTGATACATCCCATTACCCTGTTTGCCCTTACAGCAGCGGCCTGACTTTGGGCAATCCAATTTAGTTTGCTATCAATCAAGATGCCCAAGTCTTTCTCCATCTCTGAATTCCCCAATGATTTCCCATTCAGTGAGTACTGGTGACTTCCATTTTTCCTTCCCATATGTATGACCTTACATTTCTCCTCGTTAAACCTCATTTGCCATTTAATGCTCCACCTACCCAGCTTATCCAAATCCCTCTGTAGGTCTGCACTGTCCTCTTTTGTATTAATTGTTTTACATAACTTTGTGTCATCTGCAAATATTGATATTTTACTATTTATCCCGTTGACTATGTCGCTAATAAAGATATTAAATAACATTGGGCCTAGTACAGACCCCTGTGGTACCCCACTACTGACGCTTACCCAATCTGAGAATATTCCATTTATAACCACCCTCTGCCTTCTATCCTTTAGCCAGTTAGCTACCCACTTGCAGACATTTTCCCCCAGCCCCATCATTCTCATTTTGTATACCAACCTATTATGTGGCACGCTATCGAACGCTTTTGAGAAGTCGAGATACACGACATCCACTGGTTCCCCCTGATCTAATCGAGAGCTAACCTCCTCGTAGAAGTCAATCAGGTTTGTTTGGCAGGAGCGATTTCTCATGAATCCATGTTGGTTCGGGATTAAAAGATTATTAGCATCAAGATGCTCCGTAATTGCCTCTTTAATGAAGCTTTCAAAAATTTTGCCCACAACGGACGTCAGACTCACCGGCCGATAGTTTCCGGCGTCACTTTTTGCTCCCTTTTTGAATATTGGCACTACATTCGCCTGTCGCCAATCAAGTGGTACAGACCCAGTCTCAACAGAGTCCTTAAATATAAGATATAACGGTCTGTCTATCACATTACTTAGTTCTCTTAGTACCCGTGGGTGTATGCCATCAGGTCCTGGTGATTTGTTTATTTTAATGTTACTGAGGCGTTTCTGTACCTCAACTTGGGTTAGATTAGTCATACTTAGTGGAGGATTAAGCTTGTCACTTCTCATTTCTCCTGTTAGTTCTATTTCCTTTGTGAAAGTTGTCGAAAAAAAATTATTTAATAGGTTAGCTTTATCCTCATCTTTCTCTATGATTTTGCCTTCCTCACTTTTTATCGGTCCAATATTATCCGATTTAATCCTTTTACTATCTATATACGTAAAGAACAGTTTGGGATTTGATCTACTTTCCCTAGCAATACGTTTCTCTGTTTCCTCCTTCGCTATTTTTATTTGTTTTTTACAGGTTCTCGTTTTTTCCTTGTAACACATTAGTGCCTCCTTACTGTTTTCCTCTTTTAATCTCTTGAATGCCTCTTTTTTGCTATTTAACGCCCCTTTTACGTTCTTGTTCAACCATATTGGTTTCCTCTTATTTCTGGCCCTTTTATTCCCATACGGTATATACCTCTCGCACTGAGTTTTCAGAATTCTTTTGAAGGTTTCCCATTTACTATTCGTATTCCATTGATTAAGTACTTTGTCCCAGTCAATAAGTTGAAGGTTTTCTATCAGCTGATCAAACTTCAGCCTCCTAAAGTTTAATGTTTTTGTTGTTCCCTTATTGATAACCCTACTGAAGGGCATTTTGAAGTCGATAATATTATGATCGCTATTACCTACGTGCCCCCCTATCTGTACCTCAGTTATTCTATCAGGCCTATTAGTCAATATGAAGTCCAACACGGCCTTCCCTCTCGTTGGTTCCTGCACTAGTTGGGAGAGATAATTATCCTTAATATTTGTCAAGAACCTTTTTCCTTTCTGAGATCTACAGGTTTCTGTTTCCCAGTCAATATCCGGGTAGTTGAAATCTCCCATTACAATCACTTCATTATGTTTTGCTACTTTGTCTATTTGTCCTAATAGCAGATTCTCATTCTCCTCTGTTATATTTGGTGGCTTATAGCAGACCCCCAGTAATATTTTATTATTATTTTTTGCCCCCTCTATCTCTACCCACATGGACTCGACCCCCTCTTCTCCCTCTCCTATATCTTCCCTTAGTCTGGGTTTTAGACATGACTTTACATATAAGCAGACTCCTCCGCCTTTCCCCTGTTTCCGGTCCCTTCTAAATAAACTATAATCTAATAAATTTACCGCCCAGTCATAGCTATCGTCTAGCCAAGCCTCTGTTATACCTACGATGTCATACCTCTCTTCCGATATAAGCGCCCGCAGCTCATACGCCTTATTGGTCAGGCTTCTTGCGTTGGTCAGCATGCAAGATAAAACTTTGGGGTTATTTAGCATCCTATTCTTCTAGAACGATCTAACTGTACTATCCCCACCCCCCTCATCACCCTCATTATATTCACTTCTCCCCTTCCCCCTTGCTTGCCTCACATCCCACCTATTTCCTTGGTTTCCCCCCCGTCTCTAGTTTAAAAACTCCTCCAACCTATTAGCCATCTTCTTCCCCAGCACCGCTGCACCCTCCCCATTGAGGTGCAGCCCGTCCCTACGGTAGAGCCTGTAGCCGACCGCGAAGTTGGCCCAGTTCTCCATGAACGCAAACCCTTCTGCCTTGCACCAACTCTTTAGCCACTTATTCACCTCCCTAACTTCCCGTTGGCGCTCCTGTGTGGCTCGCGGGATTGGTAGTATTTCTGAGAAAACTACCTTGGAGGTCCTTGCCCTAAGCTTCCTACCTAAGTCCCTGAAATCATTTTTAAGGACCCTCCATCTACCACTCACTTTGTCATTGGTGCCGATGTGGACCATGACCGCTGGGTCTTCGCCAGCCCCACCCAGTAACCTGTCAACCCGATCCACGATGTGCCGGACTCGAGCGCCAGGGAGGCAGCACACCGTTCGGCGATCCCGGTCTTTGTGACAGATTGCCCTGTCTGTCCCCCTAATAATAGAGTCACCCACTACCAGAACCTGTCTTGCCTGCCCTACACTTCCCCCTTCTCCCTCATTACTGGAGCATACACTCCCCCGGCGGTCATAGGATCTGTCGTGCTCCAATAATGCCGGTTCTGAACCAGCCTTCCTATACTTCTTCCCTCTATCCCTCCTAACTGTTATCCAGCTCCCTGCCTGTTCAGCCTGCACTTCCCCTCTATGCTCCACCCCCAGTATTGACCGATTGAGTGTCTGCTCGGGGAGCAGCAAACTCCGTTCCATGTTGTCGATGCTCCTTAGTATCGCTATCTGAGCACTTAGATCCAGAATTTGGGCTTCCAAGTGCATGATATGCTCACATCTCTCGCAGCAGTATGGATCCTCGAGCGGTTGCTCACGGAATGCATACATTGCGCAAGATGTACACTGCACAGCTCCGGCCAACATGGACATCATTCTAAATATGGGGATACAGTCAGTATATATATACAAGTACAAAACACAATTATTTATATATAGGTGTATGGACGGGGATCAATTAGGGATGTGCAAGTGTATCAATTAGATATCGGCAGGGGATCAGTTAAGTATGGACGGGGGATCAATTAAGTATCAAGTATGGACGGGGGAATCAGATAAGTAGGTCAGGTGGATTAATTAAGTAAAAAGTAAAGTAAAGAAAGAATGAAATACAGTCAGCAATTCAGTCCTAAGTCCTCCCTTCCAAACTCCCTGAATCCAAAGTCACTGAAAAACAAGTCACACACTTACTTTCGTTCGCACTTACGCTCCGGACACACGCAGCTCATTCACACTCGCAAACTAAGAGATTTAAAGAGTTTTTTTTTTTTTTTCCTTTTCCAGCAATGTACCCTTCACCTCAATGCACTTCCAAAGGACTTGATGCCCAACCAGCTGCCCCTTATAAACCCTTAATTATGACCCCTTCCCCTTAATTAACCCCTTGTGAGTAAATCTACACCTCAGGATTTTAGTGCAATGTAGTTAACCCTTAAATACACAGGTAGTAAACTAAGAAACTAAAACTGTAGTGAGAAAATAGGTTTTAAAAAGCCCAATAAATCTAAACAGGTAGAAAAGCACTCAGCAGGTCACAATGCAGCACTCACCGCAATTCACACAGGTATTTTCTGCAGGATTCCCAATACTTCTTCACTGAAAAACAAGTCACACACTTACTTTCGTTCGCACTTACGCTCCGGACACACGCAGCTCGTTCACACTCGCAAACTAAGAGATTTAAAGAGGTTTTTTTTTTTTTTTTTTTTTTTCCTTTTCCAGCAATGTACCCTTCACCTCAATGCACTTCCAAAGGGAAGTATAAGAGCAACTAACTTTCAACGATAAAAAAAACTTACTTTAGAGTCCCTAACAAATGTTCCTCTGGAGATATGCCATGTCGCATAAAGATGTTTGTTATGGTTGCTAAGGAGTATTTTGGCTTCTCCAGACATATTCTTTGGCCTTGGCTTGCTTGGCAGGTAGAACGAAGCCCATACGTGCCTGTTGTGAAGATCTTGGGTAATATGCAATTTAATCTTTTGATTAAATTCCAATGAAGATATCCCTCCACACGGGTGTCCCACAGTTCAGTTTCTCTCTAACTAGGGTAATTAGTCGATCTGTACCAATTCGGAGTGGCATTTTTTACAGATTAAAAATTCTGACAAAAAAATCCCAATGTGCTCTACTAACATATTCCAGTTCACCACAGCAAGCGGATAGCAAAGATCAATAATATAATTTCAAATAAATTTCAAAGTAAAGGAATTTAATAAAATAAAACACGTATGGCATACAAATTCCATCTGTGGACGCATAGACTTGTTTTTGCATTTTTCATCTGTGATGCGCTAAAAAAAAAGGAATATGTCTCCATGAATACATTATAATGGGTACAAATTTTATCCATAAAAAACATGGATAGAGCACATTCCTGAAACACAGACATCTGAATGAGGCATAAAGATGGCCGGATTGCTGCATCAGTTAACTTCATTGCTCCCATACTATGTTGATGCCAAAGAGGCTATGCAGGCCCGACGCACCCGGGCAAGTGCCGGGGCCCTGGGGGACCCAATTGTCGTCGGGCACCCTGGTGCGCTATGGAATGCGTAAGCGGTGGAGAGCGGTGCCAGCGCCTACCCCGACCCCCGCTTGCTCAGGGTCCGGGCGGCACAATATTTACCTGTCCCTGTGCCTCCGCAGCAGGTCCTGTATCTTTTGCGGCTGTTGCACTGTGACATCTCAGGTCAGAGGGCGCGAAGACGTCTTTACACCGCGCCTCTCATGAGCAGTCACAGCGCAGAGTGGGAAGACGTCGGCGACGCCGAGGAGTCCGGAGAAGCAGCAGCAGGTGAGGAGAACTGAGGTGAGCATTTGATTTTTTTTTAAGTATGGAGGCGTGGGGCATTATATGGGGAGGGGTGATATCCTGCATGGGGCATTATATGGGGGAGTGACATCCTGCATGGGGCATTATGTGGGGGGGCATCCTGCATGGGGCATTATATGGGGGGAGGTGACATCCTGTATGGAACATTATATGAGGGGGGAGGTGACATCCTGCATTGGGCATTAGATGGGGGTGACATCCTGCATGGGGCATTACGTGGGGGGCATCCTGCATGGGGCATTATGTGGGATGTGGTGGGGGCATCCTGCATGGGGAATTATGTAGGCAGGGAACAGTCTGCATGGGGAGTTATGTGGGGGGGAACAGCCTGCATGGGACATTATGTTAGGGGCACAGCCTTCATGGGGCATTATGTGGGGGGGCACAGGCTGCATGGGGCTTTATGTGGTGGGCACAGCCTGCATGGGGCATTATGTGGGGGGAACAACCTGCATGGGGAATTATGTGGGGTCACAGCCTGCATGGAGCATTATGTGGGGGTCAGTATTCTATATGGAGCATTATATGGGGGCCAGTATCCAGTATGGCACTTTATATGGGGGCCAGTGTTCTGTATGGAGCATTATATGGGGCCCATAATTTTGTATAGAGGACTATACTGTCATATATAGGTAGTCTGAACTGTCAATTATCAAGAGTACCCTGCCCCTAGAAAATAGGAAGCTGGAAGTCTATGGAGCAGTGCATGCCTGAAGAAACAACTTGAGGATAACCCTTTATACAACACAAAAAAATATGGGATAACTTAGAAAAAAACTGCTGCATGAGCACAGGGTATTTGCCAAATGCATCACTTGGATGACACATTGGTGGCATGTGCGTGCAACTTATTTTTTCTCCCACTAAAACATGAATAGAGATAAGTGAACCTTTCAAGGTTCGATTCGGTTCTGATTGACAAATTTCCCATTGTTCGCTGAACGGTTAGTCAAGCATATCCGAATCCCATTGTGTTCAATGGGAGGCAAAACCAAACATACACAACACCTTCAAAGTGTCCCAAAAGCTGCCAAAATAGCTCACATTACAGGCAGACACCAGGAAAAGTAGCATCAATTGACACACAGTACAAATTTTATACTGTCACAGCAACAGTCAGCCATGGGCAATGCATGAGGTAAGATGAAATGGGTGAGAGATCGGTGTACGCCTGCTGGCTGGGAGCCCTGATATCTCATGCAACAGCTCAAGCTGCTTTTATGCTCAGCCACACTCAGGTGGCACAAACATGAGTTTCATAGGCGATTATTGGTATAAAAATTTAAGGATAGTAACATAGGCAGTTGACTGAAGGTAAGTGCAGTCCGGCTATTCTGAGAGCCCTACTGCTACAGTCAGCATACATGATGGAGACCCAACTTGGAGTCTTCACATTTCAAAAAATTATTGCCATCCATCTCTAAAGTGGTATCAATTTCACCAAAGTAGAAATAGTATAATGGGGACTGACACTCCTTCCACTACAGGAAACACACCAACTGGAGACTCAATCAGGAGTCTCCACTAGTGTTGAGCCACCCCCGTAGTGTTCGAGTTCGGTTCGGTTCGTCGAACACCCGTGTGTTCGCCGAACTGTTCGTCGAACTGTTCGTCGAACACCTTCGAACACCGTTAAAACCCATGGCAGGCAAACAAAAACACATAGAAACACATAGAAAACACCTTCAAAGGTGTCCAAAAGCTGACAAACTGCTCTGAAGACACAACTAACACATGGAAAAGTGACAAGTACATATAGTCATGCGAAAAGAAAAGAGGTGGAGGAGTAAAAGGAGGGGGAGACACAGATATAGGCATGTCATGCCCTTCTAAAATCCAAAAAGTGAGAAGCCGACACGTTCAGTCCGCTCCTGCCCGTGCCACCTCCGTGTCGCCGGGTTTGTGCCAGAGCCGCGGTGAACCCTGACGGCCAGCCCCCCTCTCCCAATACTGGTGCCTGTCCGCTGGTGGGTCGAGCGAGCCCCCCTGTGGTGGAGGCAGCTCTAAGCTTTTTAATTTAAATTGTCTCTCTAATTTGAATGAATACACTTTAAATCCATTTACAAGGATCTATTGGAGGGCAAGTCTCATGCCAGCAGCCACGTAATTCCAGCTCCAGTAGCGTCCACTAAAGCTGCTGCAGTTAAAAAGCTTTTATAAGGATCGAGCTCGGCTGTCCACCGCAAGGCATCCTACTGCCAGTCCCAGCCCCTATGCCTTGGGGTGCCTCCTGATGCTCTTCACTGAGTATCCCGTGGTCCCGAAGCATTTCCTATGAAAACATTAAGTGTCAAAACTACAGGTGGTGTAGCTTGCTTAACAGCCGGGATAATCCGCTGACTAGCAGACACTGCTACTAGGCACAAAGTATTTCCTGGGCTAGATGCAGTTAAAAATTTGTAATTAGATACTCTCGTTGGATGCTGAGAAAGCATTCCATAGAGTCTCCTGGCACGCCATATATGATTCTCTTAAAAAGCTTGGGGTAGGGGTCTAGGGGACCCTTTTATAGCCAAAATCACGGCCCTGTATCGCAATACGTCACCTAGGCTGAAGATAAATGGAACTGTATTACCCTGAGGGCTCGGTTGCTACAGAGGTATTGCACCTCACCCAGAGGTGTGATATCTCACTCTCAGGTAAGGATGGAGTGTGGATCAGGACCCGACACCTGCATGCATTACACCACATTAGCGTGGGGCAGGGCGACCAATATGCCCCTGAGATGGGCACGACAGTCCCTGTCCCTGGCTGGAGTGGGGGGAGGGAACACTGAGGAAGGGGAACCCTGTAGTGCAGGAGCAGGGAGGAAGCAGTTCCTGGGTGCATTGAGAAGGGAGTTTAAAAGGTGGGCACCATCTTAGTTCAGTGCAGAGAAGTCTGAGCAGAAGTGGCAGGGAGCAGGGGCTCTGCATGAGCTCTGCTCTGGAGGCGGGCCTAGTAACAGAGGCCCAGGCCTGGAAGAGGGAGAAGGAAGGAAGAGGAGCGGAGAAGGCTCCAGGAACGAGGAATGAAGGGATCCCAAGGGTGCGGACGGGTGAGTCGCCACCGCACGCCCGAATCCACCTGCGTTGAGGGGTCAGGCCAAAGGGGGAGACCGGTCCCCGAAACTAGTGGAGACAGGAAATGACCCTCAGCTAGAAACCGGAGGCTGTGACATTTTATGTGGCGCAGCCCCTCGCTACACCCGCTAGGAAGGCACCACATAGAGTCAGGGAAACTGGCGCCAAGTTTACCAAGAGGAGGCCCGAGGCAGCCGGACAGAAGGGTTGGTAAGAAAGGCCAGACAAAGGACACACAAAGGCGGTCCTGTGAAGCGCTCCAAAGTTATCTGGGAGTTGTCTGAGCCCCTCACCTGGTGAGCACAGTACGACGTGGGCAGCCGTTACCTGCAGACGTGGTCTGGATAATAAGAACTGTGAGTAAAGGCCCTGGACTGCATCACTGACTCCGTGTCGTTACTGCTGCTGCCCTGCACCATCACCCCCATCCTCCGCATACACTGCTCTGAGGCTATACTCCTCCCTTGGGGAGTTATGCTACGCTCTGCTGCACCCACAACACCAGCCTCAGCGGTCTGCCCTGGAGCGGCGGTTCACACTGACCGCAATCCACGGGTGGCGTAGTCGGACATTTAAACATCAAAACCACATAAATAGTTCCGCCACTGGTTTGACCGCCCTGAGCCACGGAACCGGGTCGCCGCCACGGAGACTACAACCACCAGCATCCACCAAAAAGGGTCCGGCTCCGGGTGTCCCAAGGCCCAGGGGGCGCGTCAGAACATTTTCATCACCTTTCACAATCACCAATGGGACAAGGCAGGGATGTTCTCTGTCCCCTCTCTTATACATCCTAGTGACGGAGCACCTGCTCTCATCAATTCGCCATAACCCCAATATTAGGTGGATTGAGGTGGGAGGCACCGAGTACAAGTGCTCTCTATTTGCTGATGATGTCCTAGTATATATCACTCAATCACATATATCCATCCATGCTGTTATGGCTGAAATAGATCACTTTGTTACATGGTCAAATTTTAAAATCAATGCAGCAAAGTCTGAGGCCCTCGATGTCTCCCTCCCCAAATCCATATAGGATTCCATCCAGTCCAACTTTCCCTTTGCCTGGCCCTCACAGGGTATCAAATACTTAGGAATTCCTATTCATAGAGACCTCTCCCATCTATGTTATCTTAATTTTGGGCCCTTTATTGAACAACTCCATACAGACCACGGTTGGCAAGTTAGAACTGTAAGATTCACTACGTGAACCACTGGTGTTTTGTGGAAAAGCACATGTACACTGTGTTCCAAATTATTATGCAAAAAGTGTTTAGGAGTGATAAGGGAAGAATTTGTTTGTTTGTCAGTTAAACTCATTGATGGTGATGTGTGTCAGGGCTCTTTATATCACTGTAAGCAATTGCAGACACCTGTGCTAATTAGTTTGGCAGGTGTGTCCAATGAAAGGCAAGACTACTTAAGAAGGCTGTCTCACATTATTAAGCAGCCTACATTTTCTGCCAAAATGGGAAAGAAAAAGGATGTGTCGGCTGCTGAGAAGCAACAAATTGTGGAGTGTTTAGGTCAAGGCATGACTACAATCAACATTGTGCGATGATCAGGATGAAGTGTCTTGGCAATCAAGAAGTATGTAGCTGATTCACAGTACACACGTGTGCGTGCTGATAAGGGCAAATTGAGGACTCTTTCCTACAAGCAATTAAGTCAGGTTAAAAGAGCAGCGGCAAAAAAGCCTTGTCATAGCAGCAGACAAGTTTTTGAAGCTGCTGGTGCCTCCAACGTCCCCCGAACAACAAGATGCAGGGTCCTTCAGAGGTTTGCAGCTGTGCATACGCCATCCTGTCGACCTCCTCTATCCACTTCACACAAGCAGAAACGGCTCCAGTGGGCCAAACATTACATGAAGACTGATTTCAAAACTGTTTTGTTCACGGATGAGTGCCGTGCAGCGCTCGATGGTCCAGATGGATGGAGTGGAGGATGGCTGGTTGATGGACACCCCACGCAAACACGGCTACAGCGCCAACAAGGAGGAGGTGGAGTAATCTTTTGGGCTGGAATCATGGGGAGAGAGATTGTCGGCCCCTTTAGGATCCCTGAAGGCGCTAAAGATGAACTCCATAATGTATGTGGATTTTCTCAAACAGCACTTCCTGCCATGGTTCAAGAAGAAGAACCGTGTATTTCACAGCAAGATCATTTTTTTGCATGATAATGCACCATCTCATGCTGCACATAAAACATCTGCATCTCTGGCTGATATGGGCATAAAAGGGGACAAACTTATGGTGTGACCCCCATGCTCCCCTGACCTCTACCCCATTCAGAACCTCTGGAGAATCATCAAAAGGAGTGTCTATGATGGCGGGAGGCAGTTCACATCTAAGCAACAGCTCTGGGAGGGTATTCTGTCCTCATGCAAAACAATTGAAGCAGAAACCATCCAAAACCTGACAAATTCAATGGACGAGAGAGTTCAGAAGCTCCTTTCGAACAAGGGGTCCTATGTGCAAATGTAACATCACCTAGAATAAAGTTTTGAGTTGAAAACTGTTTGATTTCAGTTTCTAATAACCTGCTAATGCTTATAATTTCAAAAATGACCATTTTTTTGGTCTTTATTAAAATGAAAAGGTTGATCGAAAAGTTTGGCGGATCTAAGAGTGTGGCAACCCAGTAGTCATGATTACTTCGAATTCTGACAATATGAGGGTCATGTTGCAGGTAGTGCAGCAAGAAGGCAGTTATGTGTCTTGCGCATCTCGGAGCCCCAAAATTATTTTCCGGGCTAGATGCAGCTAAAAATTATTATTAATTTTAAATCTGGTGGAGCTTAGTATAGATGGCCTAATAGGATCAGTGCTGCACACTGCTACAAAGCCCAAATTATTTTCCAGCCAAGATACAGATAAACATGATTAGTAATTTTAAATCTGGTGGAGCTTATTATAGATGGCCTAATAGAATCAGTGCTGCACACTGCTACAAAGCCCAAATTATTTTCCAGCCAAGATACAGATAAACATGATTAGTAATTTGAAAGCTTAAAACGGTTGGTAGGGTGATTTTAACCAATCATCAAGCTTTTACTCTCCCCAGGATGACACAGGGGTAGAAAAGTCGTTTCGGATCCATGATTTGTTCATCTTTATGAACGTGAGTCTGTCTACATTATCAGTGGAGAGCCGCGTGCGCTTATCTGTCAGCACACCACCAGCAGCGCTGAACACACGTTCAGACAGAACGCTGGCTGCGGGGCATGACAAGATCTCCAAGGCGTAAGTGGCTAGCTCCGGCCATTTATCCAGATTGGAAGCCCAAAAAGAGCAAGGGTCCAGTGACACAGTCATGGCTTCAATGTTTACTTGGAGATACTCCTGTACCATCGTCTCTAGACGTTGACTATATGTCAGACTTCTTGTCTCCTGTGGCCTTGCAAAGGATGGGCTAAAAAAGTGGTGAAATGATTGCGCAAAATTGATGTTACCAGCAGATACTGTGGTTCTGTTATGGTTTGAGTGCTGAACACTTGACGGTCCCACGGTTGGCAAGATGGAACTGTGAGATTCACTACGTGCACCACTGGTGTTTTGTGGAAAAGCACATGTAAGATTCTGCAACAGTCTCTGCTGATACTCCTGCATGTGTGCATCCCTTTCTACGGCAGGAATAATTTCTGCAAATTTTCTTTTGTACCGGGAATCTAACAGTGTGGCAACCCAGTAGTCAGGATTATTTCTAATTCTCCCAATTCGAGGGTCATGTTGCAGGTAGTGCAGCAAGAAGGCACTCATGTGTGTTGCGCATCCAGGAGCACCAAGTCCCTGTTGTGTTGGTGGCGAGGTAACAATCATGCTTCCTTCCTCTGTCCTCTCCCCCCAACCTCGCACAACAGAAATGTGATCAAGGTCTCCCTCATCTGATGAGTCTTCCATCAGTTCGTCCTCCACTTCTTCCTGGGCTCCTGCACCTTCCTCACTAGTTTGGCTGCTACCATGCGCCCTGGTAAAACCATCTCCCCCACCCTCACATGCCTGCCGCCTTGGTGCTGCCGACCGTCTGGACCTTGCAGATGTTAGCCCTTCCGCATACAACTTCTCCTCCTCTACTTCCTCCACCTCCTCTTGTGCCACCACCTGACTCCGAATTCTGTTTAACATGTGCTCCAGCATGTAAATCACCGGAATAGTCATGCTGATAATGGCATCGTCAGCACTAAACATCTTCGTCGCCATTTCAAAACTGTGCAGAAGGGTGCATAGGTCCCTGATCTGAGACCACTCCTCCAGCGTGATTTGCCCCACGTTTGGATCTCGTTGGCCCAGGCTATACGTCAGAACGTATTGCACCAGGGCTTGTCGGTGCTGCCACAGTCGCTGCAACATGTGCAGAGTTGAATTCCACCGGGTAGGCACATCGCATTTTAGCTGGTGAAGTGGCAGGCCCAACGACTTCTGTAGAGATGTAAGTCGCTGAGCTGCGGGATGCGAACGGCGGAAGTGAGCACACAGCGACCGTGCCCTCTGCACAAGGCCATCTAGTCTGGGATAGTGGGCTAAAAATTGCTGGACAACCAGGTTCAACACGTGAGCCATACAAGGCACGTGTGTGACATTGCCCCGGCGAAGGGCCGCACCCAGGTTTGCAGCATTGTCGCACACGGCCTTCCCTGGTTTCAGGTCCAGTGGAGACAACCATTCATGAAATTGGTTCTCCAGAGCTGACCACAACTCCTCAGCTGTGTGACTCACATTTCCCAGACATTTCAAAGTAAAAACCACCTGATGACGTTGAGCCCTACTGCCAGCATAGTAAGGAGGTGTGCAGGAACCCTTCTGCGCAGTTAGAAAGCTTGTGGCATGACCAGACAGGCTTTGGGTGCAGGTGGAAGACCGAGAGGAGGTTGAGGAGGCAGAAGCAGTGGAGGAACTTTGACATAAAGAGGATTGACGCACAACTCGTGGGGACGGCAAGACTTGGACAGCAGCCCCTTGTCCTGCTGTCACCATAGTTACCCAGTGCCCAGTCAGCGACATGTAACGCCCCTGTCCATGCCTACTCGTCCAAGTGTCTGTGGTTAAATGCACCCTGTCACACACAGAGTTTCTCAAAGAAGCGGTGATGTTGTGTGCGACATGCTGGTGGAGCGCAGGCACACCTTTCTTTGAGAAGTAGTGCCGACTGGGCATCTGGTACTGGGGCACTGCGACGGACATAAGGTCTCGAAAATCCTCTGTGTCCACCAGGCGGAAAGGCAGCATTTCTGTAGCCAAGAGCTTGCAGATGGTGAAATTCAACCTCTTAGCTTTCTCATGGCTAGGAGGAAATGGTCTTTTACTTGTCCACATCTGGGGGACCGAGGGCTGGCTATTGTGCTTAGACGGGGTTGATAAGGGTGTCCCCGGCAAACTGCCGGTCTGTGAGGAAGATGCAGGCGGACATGTTAGGTTGCCTTGATCCAAAGGTGGTGCTATCGATGTCGGACAGCGCTCAACACCAGCTGGTGTTACCACCTACAAAGAAAATGATGACCTGCCAATCACGCTGGCTGTTGCAGGTAAAGAGGTGGCAGGTCTGCGCCCTAAAACAGATGTGACTGCTGTCCCCCCAGTCACAGAGGATGAAGAGGCCGCGGATGCACAAGATATGGCAGACGGTGGTTAGCCCGGCCGGCTAGGCCGCATTGTAGCACACTGAGCTTCCCACTGCAACTTATGCTTCATGTCCATGTGCCGGTTCATGCATGAAGTACTCAAACTATGTATTTTTTGGCCTCTACTTAGCTTTTGCTGACAAATGTTACAGATAACACGAGTTGGGTCATCTTTATCGATCTGAAAAAATGCCCAGGCTATGCAAGGCTTAGCACCCATGCGACCTGAAGAGCCACCACGACTTGTGGTGAGAGGCAGAGTTGTGTTTGAGGATGCAGTTGTTGACGTGCTTCCAGTACTACGTCTCTGTCCAGGAAGGCGCAACCTGACCTCGTCGTCACTAGCATCTTCCTCCACCTCCTCTGCTGACCTCATCTCTTGGCTAACTGTGGGTTGACAGTAAGTGGGATCTCCAACCTCATCATCATCACCCTGTGCGTTATCACACCCGTCGTCCTCAGAGCCAACCTGTTCCTGCCCTGACAAAAAACTAAAGTTGTTGCTCCAATCAGGTATTTGAGTCATATCATCGTCTTCCTCATTGTCTACACCAATAGGAGTTACAGTTTGGGAATGAGGGTCTACATTATGGTCAGAACATTCTGCGTCTGGTCCTGGATCCGACTCATAAAGATTCTGGGCATCAGTGCAGATCATTTCCTCGTTTGGATTCACAGAAGCGCTGGAGTCGACCTCTGATTCCCAGGCTATAGTATGAGTAAACAGCTCTGCAGACTCAACCATCTGTTCTACCTCATACTCAGACGGGCAGCTGGAGATTTGGGATCTGTGAGGAAGCAAGTGCGATTGGGGTGACACCTTTGAGGACTGGAGTATTTGTGATGTTGAAGTTGATGTGGAGGAGAGCCCACTTAAAGGAGCACTTGATATCCGTTGAAGCA
Organism: Phyllobates terribilis; assembly: GCF_046119375.1. Taxonomy (NCBI): domain Eukaryota; kingdom Metazoa; phylum Chordata; class Amphibia; order Anura; family Dendrobatidae; genus Phyllobates; species Phyllobates terribilis. Next base: position 514,598,199 of record NW_027362763.1, on the reverse strand, counting down.
CCTGCTGTTATTGTGCCTCATCTGGAATTTGTAGCGATTGGCGTGGCCGTAAGAAAGGGATCTTATCACATTGTCCGCTAAAAGAAGTAGACATTTTAGTTTGGCTGGAAGATGGTCTTTCTTCTGGAGATGTTACTGTTGCTTTAACACCTACCCCACGGACACAACCTTTTTTCCCCTTCCCAACATGCCTATTCCCCTTTCCACCAGCAGCAGGCCTTTTTCCACTCATTTTGGTGGTTAACTAATTCACAACTCTGGAGTTGTTTGCACAAAAAAACAATGGATGGGAACCGAGCAGAGCTGAGTGGCCAAACTGTGGTATTAGGCCAAAACTATTGGCTGGGTTAGATGCAGAAAAAAATTATATTCACTTTGCAACCTGATGGAGGTCTGTATAGATGGATTAATAGAACAAGTCCCACACACAGCTAGAAGCCCAATATTTTTTCAGAGGTAGATGCAGAAAAAAATATATTCAGTTTGCAACCTGATGGAGGTCAGTATAGATGGACTAATACAACAAGTCCCACACACAGCTAGAAGCCAAATATTTTTTCAGAGCTAGATGCAGAAAAAAATTATATTCAATTTGCAACCTGATGGAGGTCAGTATAGATGGAGTAATAGAACAAGTCCCACACACAGCTAGAAGCCCAAATATTTTTTCAGAGCTAGATGCAGATAAAAATTATTTTTAATTTGCAACCTGATGGAGGTCAGTATAGATGGACTAATAGAGAAAGTCCCACACACTGCTAGAAGGCCAAATATTTTTTCAGAGCTAGATGCAGAAAAAAATTATATTCAGTTTGCAACCTGATGGAAGTCTGCATAGATGGATTAATAGAACAAGTCCCACACACAGCTAGAAGCCCAATATTTTTTCAGAGGTAGATGCAGAAAAAAATATATTCAGTTTGCAACCTGATGGAGGTCAGTATAGATGGACTAATACAACAAGTCCCACACACTGCTAGAAGGCCAAATATTTTTTCAGAGCTAGATGCAGAAAAAAATTATATTCAGTTTGCAACCTGATGGAGGTCAGTATAGATGGACTAATAGAGAATGTCCCACACACTGCTAGTAGGCCAAATATTTTTTCAGAGCTAGATGCAGAAAAAAATTATATTCAGTTTGCAACCTGATGGAGGTCAGTATAGATGAACTAATAGAGAAAGTCCCACACACTGCTAGAAGGCCAAATATTTTTTCAGAGCTAGATGCAGAAAAAAATTATATTCAGTTTGCAACCTGATGGAGGTCTGTATAGATGGATTAATAGAACAAGTCCCACACACAGCTAGAAGCCCAATATTTTTTCAGAGGTAGATGCAGAAAAAAATATATTCAGTTTGCATCCTGATGGAGGTCAGTATAGATGGACTAATACAACAAGTCCCACAAACAGCTAGAAGCCCAATATTTTATCAGAGCTAGATGCAGAAAAAAATTATATTCAATTTGCAACCTGATGGAGGTCAGTATAGATGGAGTAATAGAACAAGTCCCACACACAGCTAGAAGCCCAAATATTTTTTCAGAGCTAGATGCAGATAAAAATTATTTTTAATTTGCAACCTGATGGAGGTCAGTATAGATGGACTAATAGAGAAAGTCCCACACACTGCTAGAAGGCCAAATATTTTTTCAGAGCTAGATGCAGAAAAAAATTATATTCAGTTTGCAACCTGATGGAGGTCAGTATAGATGGACTAATAGAGAAAGTCCCACACACTGCTAGAAGGCCAAATATTTTTTCAGAGCTAGATGCAGAAAAAAATTATATTCAGTTTGCAACCTGATGGAGGTCTGTATAGATGGATTAATAGAACAAGTCCCACACACAGCTAGAAGCCCAATATTTTTTCAGAGGTAGATGCAGAAAAAAATATATTCAGTTTGCAACCTGATGGAGGTCAGTATAGATGGACTAATACAAAAAGTCCCACACACAGCTAGAAGCCCAATATTTTTTCAGAGCTAGATGCAGAAAAAAATTATATTCAATTTGCAACCTGATGGAGGTCAGTATAGATGGAGTAATAGAACAAGTCCCACACACAGCTAGAAGCCCAAATATTTTTTCAGAGGTAGATGCAGAAAAAAATTATATTCAGTTTGCAACCTGATGGAGGTCTGTATAGATGGATTAATAGAACAAGTCCCACACACAGCTACAAGCCCAATATTTTTTCAGAGGTAGATGCAGAAAAAAATATATTCAGTTTGCAACCTGATGGAGGTCAGTATAGATGGACTAATAGAGAAAGTCCCACACACTGCTAGAAGGCCAAATATTTTTTCAGAGCTAGATGCAGAAAAAAATTATATTCAATTTGCAACCTGATGGAGGTCAGTATAGATGGACTAATAGAATGATGCTATGCCCAAAAGATTTTACTTCACTAGGTGCAGTAAAAAAATTGGTATTCTATACACAGGTGGTATATCTTGCAACACAGATAGGCTACTCCACTGACTAACTCACTCTGCAATAGGCCAAAAAGGATTAGCTTTGCTAGATTCAGCCAAATGCTGTGAAAAAAACTTGCACAGCACTGGCACAGACCTGCCTGGCAAAAACGGATAGGAACTGATGTAACCTAGTCCTGAAAAGGACTCCAATTACAATTAGTCTTTACTCCCACAACCTATCTATTTAAGAGCACAGACCTGCCTGATAAAAGTCGTAGGAAATGCTGTAACCTAGTCCTTAAAAGGACTGCAATCACAACTATTCCCTACTCCCAAGCTATCTGTAGATTTGTGCGAAAATTGGCTTGAAATTAACAAGGTATAGCGCACACAGCAACAGTGGTGCCGTCTAACACGCAGCTGCAGCAGTGAGAAAATGGTGGCGACGGGGAAAATGGCTTGGTCTTATAGGGCAAGGACATGTGACATACACTGCCAATGACACATGCCCTTGCTTGTGTGAAAAAAAGCACTTCGCTCCGTGTGTGCACTGCTGGTAGGCTGACAGATTGCACCTCCCCACTGTAAATGCGGGAAAGAGAAAAAAAAATGGAGATCTTCATTATTCCTGCAGAGATCCATCCCCTGCCCCTCCCCCCACCCCGCTGTACACTCAAACTGCGTATTAACATTAATTTTCATCATTACTGAGAAAAAATCCAGTTATGATTTTGGTGCACGAACAGTTATCGAACATAACCTCGAACAGCCGAATTTTTCTCAAATCGTTCGTGTTCGCCGAACGGCTCGAACACCGCCCAAAACAGCTCGAATTTGAGATTGGCGAACAGTTCGAGTAGAACAACGCTCATCTCTAGTCTACACATTTCAAAAAATTAGGGGAAGACACCAACAAAGTGGCATCAATTTCACCAGAGTAGAAATAGTATAATTGGGACCGACACTCCTTCCACTACAGTCAACCCATCAGATGGAGACCCAACCAGGAGTCTCCACATTTCAAAAAATTAGGGGCAGACACCAGCAAAGTAGCATCAATTTCACCAACCAGAGTAGAAATAGTATAATGGGGACTGACACTCCTTTTACTATAGGAAACACAGCAGCTGGAGACCCAACCAAGAGTCTCCACATTTCAAAACATTAGGGGCAGACACAACAAAAGTAGCATCAATCTCAGCAGAGTAGAAATCGTATAATGGGGACTGACATCCCTTCCACTACAGAAAACACACCAGATGGAGACTAGTGATGAGCGAGCACTAAAATGCTCAGGTACTCATTGCTCGAGTTGAGCAAATTGGAATGCTCGAGTGCTCAGTCTGAGTAACGAGCCCAATGTAAGCATATGGAAACTGGAGCAATTTTCCGGCGGCTCCCCCCGGCGGTCTGCAGAGGGCCTAAAAATTGCCCAAATCGAAGGGAACAGTGCTCAAACGGCATGAGAACTGCATGGGAAGACTCCTGGAAGCATTTCTAACTTCCAGGTCACTGATGTCAACAATGTTGTCAGAGGTATTAAGCCACTTTTACAGACTCACAATAAAACATACTGAAACAAAACCAAAATGGATTTTCCTGGGAAATGTGTTAAGTAACATCTTTTCCAGGGTAATAACTTGTATATAAGGCAAAATAAATATAGAAAAACAAAAATGTTTCTCCACACCTTGGGCTATGTTCGCACGTAGCATTTTTATGCGTTTTTGCACTTTTGCATTGCTTTCAACCAAGACAAATGCATTCACTGAGAAATGTCATTTTAACATTTTACAACCTTATCTGGCCATGTGGTGTGTGGCACATCATCAGACACATCCTGTTTCATTTATGATGGAGGGACTCTGAAAGTCACAAAGCCTATTTTTATAGTGCCATCAGGCGGCCCTTACTATTCTTAAAGGGCCAGCAGTCGGCCCTCGCTATTGTTAGAGAGCCATCAGCCGGCTATGATTTGTTGTTACCAATATTAACGAGTGGGTCTCCTATACTGTCAATGTGTATGCAGTGACTGCAAGGGCTGCCAAAAATTTGGACACAACCCAATACCCCTTTGAAGAGACATAGAGGAGGGTGTCAATAAAAAAAATTCCCATTAGAAAGCAGCGGGTCTCCTATAGGGGTAAGGCCCATGTTATGACTGCAAGGGCTCCCAAAATTTAGGAAAAACCCCACTAACAATTTAAAGACACATAGAGCTGAGCCAAAGTAATAACATGTTCCCATTAGAAAGGAGAGGGTCTGCTAAACAGTTAAAGGGTATGCAGTGAGTCCAACGGCTGCCAAAATTTAGGAAAAACACCGCTAACAATTTAAAGACACATAGAGGTGGGCCTCAGTAACAACATATTCCATTAGAAAGGAGCGGGTCTCCCATACTGTTCTCCTATGCAGTGACTGCAATGGCTGTCAAAAATTTTGAGGCACTCTAATGCCCCTTGCAAGAGACATAGAGGTCATAGGGCCTCCTGAAAACAATATTCCCATTATTAGGAAGTGTGCCTCCCAAACTGTTTGCCTATGCAGTGAATGCAACGGCTGCCAAAAGTTTGGAGGAACTCCAATGCCCCCTGCAAGACACGTAGAGGTCGGAGAGCCTCCTGAAAAAAAGTTACCATTATTAAGAAGTGGGTCTCCCATACTGTTTGCCTATGCAGTGAATGCAATGGCTGCCGAAAATTTGGAGGAACTCCAATGCCCCATGCAAGAGACGTAGAGGTTGGAGGGCCTACTGAAAAAATGCTCCCATTATTAGGAAGTGGGTCTCCTCTACTGTTTGCCTATGCAGTGAAGCAACGGCTGCCAAAAATTTGGAGGAGCTCCAATACCCCTTGCAAGAGACGTAGAGGTCGGAGGGACTCCTGAAAAAATGCTCCCATTATTAGGAAGTGGGTCTCCCTTACTGTTTGCCTATGCAGTGAAGCAACGGCTGCCAAAAATTTGGAGGAACTCTAATATCCCTTGCAAGAGAAGTAGATATGTTGATATGGTACATATGGTGGTGATATGGTGGTGGAGGATGAGGATGCGGAGAAGGAGGAGGAAAAGAACTAATAGAAAAAATCATGTCTGGGTGTGAAGACAGAGGTGCATGGCAATAGAGTTAGACCTCCCAAAAAAAAGACACTGTATTTGAGTTTATGTTATGCGGCTATCATTCGGTGGTGTTAAGAAGTCAGGCCCAATCCAGCCCTTGTTCATTTTTATAAGAGTCAACCTGTCAGCATTTTCAGTTGACAGGTGGATGCGCTTATTGGCTATAATTCTACCAGCGACACTAAAAACCCAGTCTGAAAAAACGCTAGCGGCAGAGCAGGCCAGGACCTCCAAGGCGTAGAGAGCCAGTTCATGCAGCCGCACCACCACCCTGCATCATCTGGAAGACCAGTTAGTCTTCAACTCTTGACTGTCCAGTCACATCCACTTTGGTTCAGCTGGATACCCCAGCTCATCTGCTCACCTCTGAAGCAGCATCGCACTACAAGTAGGTGGACTCACTACTACAATATCTGCAGCCTCCCACAGCAACATTGCATTTATCAGCTGAGTGACCACCACTCACGTAGTCCACCTAGGGCATAGTGGCTTATTGCTGTGCACACAACCTAGCCTCTGTACCCTAATCCTAACAGCATTTCTCTTGATTCCCCTACAGAGCCTCCTGTCCACCTCTACATTTTCTCAGACTAAACCCATCAAGAATGAACAGAACGTGCCCTACATCATTTTTATAATTTTTACGGCATAATATTTTATCCTTTATCAAAATAAACTATTTTTAATATTTATATCACCTCTACGCTCATTTCATTTTATTTCTATTTTTAAACTTTCAACTCACTCAGTCCAGCGCAGATATACTTTTTCATTGTACTAGTTTAATACCTTCACAGCCTGTGGTAGCTGTCCCTATCCGCTGCAGGTCTGAGTGTCAGCTTCAATAGCGCCCCAATACTATATACATATTAAATATAGCACTGCATGATTGCGGTAAGCCCTAGCTGTGCAGTACGGAGGTGGTGGGGATTCTCTCTGCACTGTTGGAATACGTGTCTCATTAAGGCAGAGGTTGAGTGCGCCGGTGGAGGCCCTAGAGGAGGTGGAGGAGGCAGAAGCAGTGGAGGAAGTGTTATATACAGAGGTTTGTCCTGCAAGCTTTGAGGATTCCAAGACTTGTGGAGCAGTCCCTTCCCCTCTGGACCCCACAGCCACCAGAGTCACCAATTGCTCAGTCATGCAGATGTAATGCTTCTGGCCATGCTTGCTTGTCCAGGTGTCTGTGGTGAAATGCATCCTGGCAGACATAGTTTTTTTCATTGAACAAGTGATGTTGTCTGAGACATGCTGGTACAGCATAGGCACAGTTTTCTTAGAAGAATAATGGCGACTGGGCAACTGGTACTGGGGGACTGTGAATGCTATCAGCTTTCAGAAACCATCTATATCCACCAGGTGGAAAGGCAGCATTTCCGTGGCCAACAAATTGGAGATGGTGGAGTTCAAGCTCTTAGCTTTGACATGTGTAGTATGAAACAATCTTTTATGTGACCACAACTGCGGGACTGAGGGCTGGCTGCTGTACTGAGAGATGGTGGAGTAGGGTGAACACGACAAACTGCTGGACTGTGAGTGAGGTGCAGGTGGAGATGCTACGGTGGTTTGATAAAGATGTAGTGTGCTTGGTGAAACAAAAACAGCAGGCATGTCCACTTCCATAACAACTGACGGCCTCTAGCTCAGCCCAACTGGAGCTGGTAAACAAGTGGAGGTTCGGCAACCAAAGACCTGTTTGAGAACACTTGCAATGGTGATGGAGGAGGAAGAAGCAGCAGATGCGGTTAATGGGGTGGACGTTGGTTGGTGAGGCCCACTAGTCTGCATTTTATCGCAGTGAAATTGCCAGACTAATGCATGTTGATTCTCGCATGTGCCAGTACATGCATGTTGATGTTAAATTAATGCAATTTTTGCCTCCAAAATCTGCAAAATTGGCAGATAATGTGAGTTGGGTCATCCTTTGCAGTCTCAAAAAAGGCTCAGGCTAGGCAGCCCTTTCTGTGCCTGTGAACTACAGACCACAGTTGTGGCTGAGTATGCAGTGCTTGTTGTGGTTTCATCACTCCGTGTCTGTGCCGGAAGCTGCAACGTAACCTCCTCATCTTCCTCCACCTCCTCTGCTGAGCTACTCAGCTGCGTGCCTCTGGGTTCACACCAAGTGGAATCTGCAACCTTGTCGTCATCCTCTCTGTTCTCCCACTCCTCGCCCTGAGAGTCACCCTCCTCCTCTTCCTACCCTGACAGCACAGCATAGTTAGTGTGCACCTCAGGTATCTGAGTCTCATCAGGATTAGAGATGAGCTGTGTTCAACTTGAACTGTTCGCCAATCTCAAATTCGAGCTGTTTTGGGCGGAGTTCGAGCCATTCGGCGAACACGAACGATTTGAAAAAAATTTGGCTGTTCGAGGTTATGTTCAATAACTGTTCGTGCACCAAAATCATAACTGGATTTTTTCTCAGTAATGATGAGAATGAATGTTAATACGCAGTTTGAGTGTACAGCGGGGTGGGGGGAGGGGCAGGGGATGGATCTCTGCAGGAATAATGAAGATCTCCATTTTTTTTTTCTCTTTCCCGCATTTACAGTGGGGAGGTGCAATCTGTCAGCCTATCAGCAGCGCACACACGGAGCGAAGTGCTTTTTTTCACACAAGCAAGGGCATGTGTAATTGGCAGTGTATGTCACATGTCCTTGCCCTATAAGACCCAGCCATTTTCCCCGTCGCCACCATTTTCTCACTGCTGCAGCTGCGTGTTAGACGGCACCGCTGTTGCTGTGTGCGCTATACCTTGTTAATTTCAAGCCAATTTTCGCACAAATCTACAGATAGCTTGGGAGTAGGGAATAGTTGTGATTGCAGTCCTTTTAAGGACTAGGTTACAGCATTTCCTACGACTTTTATCAGGCAGGTCTGTGCTCTTAAATAGATAGGTTGGGAGTAAAGAATAATTTTAATTGCAGTCCTTTTCAGGACTAAGTTAGATCAGTTCCTATTAGTTTTTGCCAGGCAGGTCTGTGCCAGTGCTGTGCAAGTTTTTTTCACAGCATTTGGCTAAATCTAGCAAAGCTAATCCTTTTTTGCCTATTGCAGAGTGTGTTAGTCAGTGGAGTAGCCTATCTGTGTTGCAAGCTACACCACCTGTGTATAGAATACCATTTTTTTTACTGCACCTAGTGAAGTAAAACCTTTTGGGCATAGCATCATTCTATTAGTCCATCTATACTGACCTCCATAAGGTTGCAAATTGAATATAATTTTTTTCTGCATCTACCTCTGAAAAAATATTTGGGCTTCTAGCTGTGTGTGGGACTTGTTCTATTAGTCCATCTATACTGACCTCCATCAGGTTGCAAATTGAATATAATTTTTTTCTGCATCTGGCTCTGAAAAAATATTTGGCCTTCTAGCAGTGTGTGGTACTTGTTCTATTAGTCCATCTATACTGACCTCCATCAGGTTGCAAATTGAATATAATATTTTTCTGCATCTAGTTGTGAAAAAATATTTGGCCTTCTAGCAGTGTGTGGGACTTGTTCTATTAGTCTATCTATACTGACCTCCATCACGTTGCAAATTGAATATCATTTTTTTCTGCATCTATCTCTGAAAAAATATTTGGGCTTCTAGCTGTGTGTGGGACTTGTTCTATTAGTCCATCTATACTGACCTCCATCAGGTTGCAAACTGAATATAATTTTTTTATGCATCTAACCCAGACAATAGTTTTGGCCTAATACCACAGTTTGGCCACTCAGCTCTGCTCGGTTCCCATCCATTGTTTTTTTGTGCAAACAACCCCAGAGTTGTGAATTAGTTAACCACCAAAATGAGTGGAAAAAGGCCTGCTGCTGGTGGAAAGAGGAATAGGCGTGTTGGAAAGGGGAAAAAAGGTTGTGTCCGTGGAGTAGGTGTTAAAGCAACAGTAACATCTGCAGAAGAAAGACCATCTTCCAGCAAAACTAAAATGTCTACTTCTTTTAGCGGACAATGTGATAAGATCCCTTTCTTACGGCCACGCCAATCGCTACAAATTCCAGATGAGGCACAAAAACAGCAGGTGCCTCAATGGATATCAAGTGCTCCTTTAGGTGGGCTCTCCTCCACATCAACTTCAACATCACAAATACTCCAGTCCTCAGAGGTGTCACCCCAATCGCACTTGCTTCCTCACAGCTCCCAAATGTCCAGCTGTCCATCTGAGTATGAGGTAGAACAGATGGTTGAGTCTGCAGAGCTGTTTACTCATACTATAGCCTGGGAATGAGAGGTCGGCTACAGCGCTTCTGTGAATCCAGATGAGGAAATGATCTGCACTGATGCCCAGAATCTTTATGAGTCGGATCCAGGACCAGACGCAGAAGGTTCTGACCATAATGTAGACCCTCATTTCCAAACTGTAAATCCTGTTGGTGGAGAGAATGAGGAAGACGATGATGAGACTCAAATACCTGATTGGAGCGACAACTTTAGTTTTTTGTCAGGGCAGGAACAGGTTGGCTCTGAGGACGACGAGTGTGATAACACACAGGGTGATGATGATGAGGTTGGAGATCCCACTTACTGTCAACCCACAGTCAGCCAAGAGATGAGGTCAGCAGAGGAAGAGGAGGAGGATGCTAGTGACGATGAGGTCAGGTTGCGCCTTCCTGGACAGAGACGTAGTACTGGAAGCACGTCAACAACTGCATCCTCAAACACAACTCTGCCTCTGACCACAAGTCGTGGTGGCTCTTCAGGTCGCATGGGTGCTAAGCCTTGCATAGCCTGGGCATTTTTTCAGATCGATAAAGATGACTCAACTCGTGTTATCTGTAACATTTGTCAACAAAAGCTAAGTAGAGGCCAAAAAATACATAGTTTGAGTACTTCATGCATGAACCGGCACATGGACATGAAGCATAGGTTGCAGTGGGTAGCTCACTGTGCTACAATGCGGCCTAGCCGGCCGGGCAAATGACCGTCTGCCACATCTTGTGCATCCGCGGCCTCTTCATCCTCTGTGACTGGGGGGACAGCAGTCACACCTGTTTTGGGACGCAGACCTGCCACCTCTTTACCCGCAACAGCCAGCGTGATTGGCAGGTCATCATTTTCTTTGGAGGTGGTAACACCAGCTGGTGTTGAGCGCTGTCCGATATCGATAGCACCACCATTGGATCAAGGCAACCTAACATGTCCGCCTGCATCTTCCTCACAGACCGGCAGTTTGCCGGGGACACCCTTATCAACCCCGTCAAAGCACAACAGCCAGCCCTCAGTCCCTCAGATGTGGACAAGTAAAAGACCATTTCCTCCTAGCCATGAGAAAGATAAGAGGTTGAATTTCACCATCTGCAAGCTCTTGGCTACACAAATGCTGCCTTTCCGCCTGGTGAACACAGAGGATTTTCGAGACCTTATGTCCGTCGCAGTGCCCCAGTACCAGATGCCCAGTCGGCACTACTTCTCAAAGAAAGGTGTGCCTGCGCTGCACCAGCATGTCGCACACAACATCACCGCTTCTTTGAGAAACTCTGTGTGTGACAGGGTGCATTTCACCACAGACACTTGGACGAGTAGGCATGGACAGGGGCGTTACATGTCGCTGACTGGGCACTGGGTAACTATGGTGACAGCAGGACAAGGGGCTGCTGTCCAAGTCTTGCCGTCCCCACGAGTTGTGCGTCAATCCTCTTTATGTCAAAGTTCCTTCATTGTTTCTGCCTCCTCAACCTCCTCTCGGTCCTCCACCTGCACCCAAAGCCTGTCTGGTCATGCCGCAAGCTTTCTAACTGCGCAGAAGGGATCCTGCACACCTCCTTACTATGCTGGCAGTAGGGCTCAACGTCATCAGGCGGTTTTTACTTTGAAATGTCTGGGAAATGTGAGTCACACAGCTGAGGAGTTGTGGTCAGCTCTGGAGAACCAATTTCATGAATGATTGGCTCCACTGGACCTGAAACCAGGGAAGGCTGTGTGCGACAATGCTGCAAACCTGGGTGCGGCCCTTCGCCGGGGCAATGTCACACACGTGCCTTGTATGGCTCACGTGTTGAATCTGGTTGTACAGCAATTTTTAGCCCACTATCCCGGACTAGATGGCCTTCTGCAGAGGGCACGGTCCCTGTGTGCTCACTTCCGCCGTTCGCATCCCGCAGCTCAGCGACTTAAATCTCTCCAGAAGTCGTTGGGCCTGCCACTTCACCGGCTAAAATGCAATGTGCCTACCCGGTTGTATTCAACTCTGCACATGTTGCAGCGACTGTGGCAGCACCGACAAGCCCTTGTGCAATACGTTCTAACGTATAGCCTGGGCCAACAGGATCCAGAGGTGGGGCAAATCACGCTGGAGGAGTGGTCTCAGATCAGGGACCTAGGCACCCTTCTGCACAGTTTTGAAATGGCGGCGAAGATGCTTATTGGTGACGATTCCATTACCAGCATGACTATTCCGGTGATTTACATGCTGGAGCACATGTTAAACAGAATTCGGAATCAGGTGGTGGCACAAGAGGAGGTGGAGGAAGAAGAGGAGGAGGAGTTGTATGCGGAAGGGCTAACATCTGCAAGGTCCAGACGGTCGGCAGCACCAAGGCGGCAGGCATGAGAGGGTGGGGGAGATGGTTTTACCAGGGCGCATGGTAGCAGCCAAACTAGTGAGGAAGGTGCAGGAGCCCAGGAAGAAGTGGAGGACGAACTGATGGAAGACTCATCAGATGAGGGAGACCTTGATCACATTTCTGTTGTGCGAGGTTGGGGGGAGAGGACAGAGGAAGGAAGCATGATTGTTAACTCGCCACCAACACAACAGGGACTTGGTGCTCCTGGATGCGCAAGACACATGAGTGCCTTCTTGCTGCACTACGTGCAACATGACCCTCGAATTGGGAGAATTAGAAATGATCCTGACTACTGGGTTGCCACACTGTTAGATCCCCGGTACAAAAGTAATTTTGCAGAAACAATTCCTGCCATAGAAAGGGATGCACGCATGCAGGAGTGACAGCAGAGACTGTTGCAGAATCTTACATGTGCTTTTCCACAAAACACGAGTGGTGCACGTAGTGAATCTCACAGTTCCAACTTGTCAACCGTGGGACCGTCGAGTGTTCAGCACTCAAACCGTAACAGAAACACAGTATCTGCTGGTAACATTAATTTTGCGGAATCATTCACCACTTTTTTAGCTCATTCTTTGCAAGGCCACAGGAGACAAGAAGTCTGACACATAGTGAACGCCTAGAGACGATGGTACAGGAGTATCGGCAAGCAAACATTGAAGCCATGACTGTGTCACTGGACCCTTGCTCTTTTTGGGCTTCCAATCTGGATAAATGGCCGGAGTTCGCCACTTACGCCTTGGAGATCATGTCATGCCCCGCAGCCAGAGTTCTGTCTGAATGTGTGTTCAGCGCTGTTGGTGGTGTGCTGACAGATAAGCGCACGAGGCTCTCCACTGATAATGTAGACAGACTCACGTTCATAAAGATGAACAAATCATGGATCCGAAACGACTTTTCTACCCCTGTGTCATCCTGGGGAGAGTAAAAGCTTGATGATTGGTTAAAATCACCTCACCAACCGTTTTAAGCTTTCAAATTACTAATCATGTTTATCTGTATCTTGGCTGGAAAATAATTTGGGCTTTGTAGCAGTGTGCAGTACTGATTCTATTAGGCCATCTATACTAAGCTCCACCAGATTTAAAATTAATAATAATTTTTAGCTGCATCTAGCCCGGAAAATAATTTTGGGGCTCCGAGATGCGCAAGACACATAAGTGCCTTCTTGCTGCACTACCTGCAACATGACCCTCAGATTGTCAGAATTCGAAGTAATCATGACTACTGGGTTGTCACACTCTTAGATCCCCCACACTCTTCGATCAACCTTTTCATTTTATTAAAGACCAAAAAAATGTTCATTTTTGAAATTATAAGCATTAGCAGGTTATTAGAAACTGAAATCAAACAGTTTTCAACTCAAAACTTTATTCTAGGTGATTTTACATTTGCACATAGGACCCCTTGTTCGAAAGGATCTTCTGAACTCTCTCGTCCATTGAATTTGTCAGGTTTTGGATGGTTTCTGCTTCAATTGTTTTGCATGAGGACAGAATACCCTCCCAGAGCTGTTGCTTAGATGTGAACTGCCTCCCGCCATCATAGACACTCCTTTTGATGATGCTCCAGAGGTTCTGAATGGGGTAGAGGTCAGGGGAGCATGGGGGTCACACCATAAGTTTGTCCCCTTTTATGCCCATATCAGCCAGAGATGCAGAAGTGTTATGTGCAGCATGAGACTGTGCGTTATCATGCATGAAAATGATCTTGCTGCGGAATACACGGTTCTTCTTCTTGAACCATGGCAGGAAGTGCTGTTTGAGAAACTCCACATACATTATGGAGTTCATCTTCACCCCTTCAGGGATCCTAAAGGGGATGACAATCTCTCTCCCCATGATTCCAGCCCAAAACATTACTCCACCTCCTCCTTGTTGGCGCTGTAGCCGTGTTTGCGTGGGGTGTTCATCAACCAGCCATCCTCCACTCCATCCATCTGGACCATCGAGCGTTGCACGGCACCCATCCGTGAACAAAACAGTTTTGAAATCAGTCTTCATGTAATGTTTGGCCCACTGGAGCCGTTTCTGCTTGTGTGCAGTGGATAGAGGAGGTCGACAGGATGGCTTACGCACAGCTGCAAACCTCTGAAGGACCCTGCATCTTGTTGTTCGGGGGACGTTGGAGGCACCAGCAGCTTCAAAAACTTGTCTGCTGCTATGACAAGGCTTTTTTGCCGCTGCTCTTTTAACCTGACGTAATTGCCTGTAGGAAAGAGTCCTCAATTTTCCCTTATCAGCACGCACACGTGTGTACTGTGATTCAGCTACATACTTCTTGATTGCCAAGACACTTCATCCTGATCATCGCACAATGTTGATTGTAGTCATGCCTTGACCTAAACACTCCACAATTTGTTGCTTCTCAGCAGCCGACACATCCTTTTTCTTTCCCATTTTGGCAGAAAATGTAGGCTGCTTAATAATGTGGGACAGCCTTCTTAAGTAGTCTTGCCGTTCATTGGACACACCTGCCGAACTAATTAGCACAGGTGTCTGCAATTGCTTACAGTGATATAAAGAGCCCTGACACACATCACCATCAATGAGTTTAACTGACAAACAAACAAATTCTTCCCTTATCACTCCTAAACACTTTTTGCATAATAATTTGGAACACACTGTACATGTGCTTTTCCACAAAACACCAGTGGTTCACGTAGTGAATCTTACAGTTCTAACTTCCCACCGTGGTCTGTATGGAGTTGTTCAATAAAGGGCCCAAAATTAAGATAACATAGACGGGAGAGGTCTCTATGAATAGGAATTCCTAAGAATTTGATACCCTGTGAGGGCCAGGCAAAGGGAAAGTTGGACTGGATGGAATCCTGTATGGATTTGGGGAGGGAGACATCGAGGGCCTCAGACTTCGCTGCATTGATTTTAAAATTTGACCTTGTAACAAAGTGAACTATTTCAGCCATAACAGCAGGGATGGATATATGTGATTGAGTGATATATACTAGGACATCATCAGCAAATAGAGAGCACTTGTACTCGGTGCCTCCCACCTCAATCCACCTAATATTGGGGTTATGGCGAATTGATGAGAGCAGGTGCTCCGTCACTAGGATGTATAAGAGAGGAGACAGAGGACATCCCTGCCTTGTCCCATTGGTGATTATGAAAGGTGATGAAAATGTTCTGACGCGCCCCCTGGGCCTTGGGACATCCGGAGCCGGACCCTTTTTGGTGGATGCTGGTGGTTGTAGTCTCCGTGGCGGCTACCTGGTTCCGTGGCTCAGGGCGGTCAAACCAGTGGCGGAACTATTTATGTGGCTTTGAAGTTTAAATGTCCGACTACGCCACCCGTGGATTGCAGTCAGAGTGAACCGCCGCTGCAGGGCAGACCGCTGAGGCTGGTGTTGTGGGTGCAGCAGAGCGTAGCATAACTCCCAACGGGAGGAGTATAGCCTCAGGGCAGTGTATGCGGAGGATGGGGGTGATGGTGCAGGGCAGCAGCAATAATGACACGGAGTCAGTGATGCAGTCCAGGGCCTTTACTCACAGTTCTTATTATCCAGACCACTTCTGCAGGTAACGGCTGCCCACGTCGTACTGTGCTCACCAGGTGAGGGGCTCAGACAACTCCCAGATAACTTTGGAGTGCTTCACAGGACCCCCTTTGTGTGTCCTTTGTCTGGCCTTTCTTACCAACCCTTCTGTCCGGGTGCCTCGGGCCTCCTCTTGGTAAACTTGGCGCCAGTTTCCCTGACCCTATGTGCTGCCCTCCTAGCGGGTGTAGCGAGGGGCTGCGCCACATAAAATGTCACAGCCTCCGGTTTCTAGCTGAGGGTCGTTTCCCGCCTCCACTAGTTTCGGGGACCGGTCTCCCCCTTTGGCCTGACCCCTCCACGCAGGAGGATTCGGGCGTGCGGTGGCGACTCGCCCGTCCACACCCTGGGATCCCTTCGTTCCTCGTTCCTGGAGCCTTCTCCACTCCTCTTCCTTCCTTCTCCCTCTTCCAGGCCTCGGCCTCTGTTACTAGGCCCGCCTCTGGAGCAGAGCTCATGCAGAGCCCCTGCTCCCTGTCACTTCTGCTCAGACTTCTCTGCACTGAACTAAGATGGTGCCCACCTTTTATACACCCTTCTCAATGCACCCAGGAACTGCTTCCTCCCTGCTCCTGCACTACAGGGTTCCCCTTCCTCAGTGTTCCCTCCCCCCACTCCAGCCAGGGACACGGACTGTCATGCCCATCTCAGGGGCATATTGGTCGCCCTGCCCCACGGCAATGTGGTGTAATGCATGCAGGTGTCGGGGTCCTGATCCACACTCCATCCTTACCTGAGAGTGAGATATCACACCTCTGGGTGAGGTGCAATACCTCTGCAGCAACCGAGCCCTCGGGTGCTACAGTTCCATTTATCTTCAGCCTAGGTGACGCATTGCGATACAAGGCCTTGATTTTGGCTATCAAAGGGTCCCCTAGACCCCTACCCCAAGCTTTTTAAGAGAATAATATATGACGTGCCAGGAGACTCTATGGAATGCTTTCTCAGCATCCAACGAGAGTATCTAATTACAAATTTTTAACTGCATCTAGCCCAGGAAATACTTTGAGCCTAGTAGCAGTGTCTGCTAGTCAGCGGATTATCCCGGCTGTTAAGCAAGCTACACCACCTGTAGTTTGGACACTTAATTTTTTCAAAGGAAATGCTTCGGGACCACGGGATACTCAGTGAAGAGCATCAGGAGGCACCCCAAGGCATAGGGGCTGGGACTGGCGGTAGGACGCCTTGCGGTGGACAACCGAGCTCGATCCTTATAAAAGCTTTTTAACTGCAGCAGCTTTAGTGGACGCTACTGGAGCTGGAATTATGCGGCTGCTGGCATGAGACTTGCCCTCCAATAGATCCTTGTAAATGGATTTAAAGTGTATTCATTCAAATTAGAGAGACAATTTAAATTAAAAAGCTTAGAGCTGCCTCCACCACAGGGGGGCTCGCTCGACCCACCAGCGGACAGGCACCAGTATTGGGAGAGGGGGGCTGGCCGTCAGGGTCCACTGCGGCTCTGGCACAAACGGAGGTCGCACGGGCAGGAACGGACTGGCCATGTCGGCTTCTCACTTTTTGGATTTTAGAAGGGCATGACATGCCTATATCTGTGTCTCCCCCTCCTTTTACTCCTCCACCTCTTTTCTTTTCGCATGACTATATGTACTTGTCACTTTTCCATGTGTTAGTTATGTCTTCTGAGCAGTTTGTCAGCTTTTGGACACCTTTGAAGGTGTTTTCTATGTGTTTCTATGTGTTTTTGTTTGCCTGCCATTGGTTTTAACGGTGTTCGAAGGTGTTCGACGGACAGTTCGACGAACAGTTCGGCGAACACAAGGGTGTTCGACGAACCAAACCGAACTCGAACACTACGGTGGTGGCTCAACACTAGTACACACGCACACCCATTATGATCTTTGTGGATGCACTCATGTCTGTGTTTTTACCCACATGTAGACATGTATGTTTTTTTCCAGCAGCTCAGATGACAATACATAACACACACAAGGACACAAATTACATAAAGTGCGACATCCGTGTGCCGTGCGTGTGGCACGTACCGGAATAAAATGCAGAATAGAAATTATTTAAAGCACCACTCCCACATTTTTTTTTATTGCAGCACAGAAGTGGTGCTACACATGTAAGGTCCCTGCATCTAGTAATATACTTACCACCTGCCGTCTTCAGTTCTTCCCGACGCCACTCTGCTCCCGCGCCATCATCTTGTGACTGCAATGTCTGACCAACCGGAAGTCAGAAGTAATGGTCACAATCTCTCAATGCAAGACTATGAGAGCCTCTTGCTGGATCTCATAGACTTTCATTAAGTAGTAACCTTCACCTCAGTTCAGCGATCTGGCCGGTCACAAACTGCTGGAGACTGTCTGGAGCGACGCTGAAAAAAGATGAAGATAGCGGCTAAAGTATAAGGCTAGGGGCAGGAAACTTACATTAGTAGCACCATGCCAGTGCTGCAATAAAATACTCTAGTGGTGTTTAAAATAAAAAAATAATAATACCGCACTTCGCTCTCAAGCAGAGCAGTGAGAAACTCCTCCACTGCAGTCTGTAGACAGGCATAGGTATTGTGATTGCTATGATTTCTTTGCACTACCTGACTTTCCCTGCGAAGCTGGCCTTTTGTAAGCTACAGGCGAAAAGTTGTCTGTGGCCTGTCTGACTAAGCTGTTGAATAGTAAACCGATGGCTCTCTGCTCTTCTACAGTTTTTAATAGTATTGGCTTCTTGTTGCTGGTGGAGCCCACTGCCAGACTAACCCATCTAGCATTTCCACAGATTGACAGATTTCCAGTCCAGCAATGTCTCTTGGCCATTGGTGCATGCTCATATTGTATGGCTGCAAGTTTGGGATATTGAAAACTTGTGCTACCACCAAAAGATGGAGTAACATTTCCTTGTGAAAAGTTAGTCCCAAAACACAAATTGGTGACTGGAAAAAAAAGCAAAAATTGCTACCTCTTCTTTCTGTTATACAGTGGCTTGTGAAAGTATTCACCCCCTTGGATTGTTACCTATTTTGTTACATTACAACCTGTGTTTAAATATTTTTGTAATCCGATTTGTGTATGATACATCAACACTAAACAGTCTAAGTTGGTGAAGTGAGAAAGCTATAGGCATAAATTAAATTTAAGGTATCAAATAACTAAAAATTGGCATGTGCATATGTATTCATTCCTTTTGTGTTGATGCCCCTAAAAATTTCTGGTACAAGCAATTACCTTCAGAAGTCACATGCTTAGTGAAAGGAAGTCAACCTGTGTGAAATCTAAGCATCACATGATCTGTCAATATATGCACACCTTTTCTGAAAGGCCACAGAGGCTGCAACACCATTAAGCAAGAGGCACCACTAACCAAACAACACCATGAAGACCAAGGAAATCTTCAACAAGTCAGGAACCGAGTTGTTGAGCAGTCAGGGTTGCGTTATTAAAAAATATCCCATTCTCTGATGATCCCCCAGTGCATCATCAAGTCCATTATCATCAAATGGAAAGAACAAGGTACTACAACCAACCTGCCAAGAGAGAGCTGCCCACTAAAACTCTCATCCCGGGCAAGGACAGCATTAATCAGAGAGGCAGCACAAAGAACAAAGGTAACTCTGAAGGAGCTGCAGAGTTACTAATCAAAGACTGGAGTTTCTGTTCATACGACCAAAATAAGCCATACACTCCATAGAGGTGGACCTTACACATAAAAAATGTAAGGCTAGTTTTCAGATTGCCAAAAGACATGTGGGAGACTCCCCAAATGTATGGAGGAAGGTGCTGTGGTCAGATGAGATCAAAATTGAACTTTTTGGCCACCAAGGTAAACGCTATGCCTGGTGCCAAACAAGAACCCCAAGAACACCATCACCACAGTGAAACATAGTGTTAGAATTATCATGCTGTGGGGATATCTTTCAGCAGCAGGGACAGGGAAAATGTTCCGAGTTGAGGGGAAGATAGATTGTGCAAAATATAAGGATATTCTTGAGCAAAACCTGATTCAATCTGTCAGTAATTTGAGAGTGGGACAGAAGTTCACCTTCTAACAAGATAATGACCCAAAATCATACTGCTAAAACAACACAAGATTGGTTTAAGGGGAAACATGTAGATGTTTTGGAGTGACCTTGTCAAATCTTAGACCTTAATCCAATTGAGAATCTGTAGTCAGACTTGAAGTTTGCTATTCACCAGAGAAAACCATCTAACTTGAAGGAGCTGGAGTAGTTTTGCCCTGAAGAATGGACAAAATCCTAGAGGCATAATGTGGAAAGCTAAGAGAGTATTATCCAAAGTGATTTTAAGCTGTAATTGCTGCAATAGGAGGTTCTACAAAGTACTGACTTTAGGGAAGTGAAAAGCTATGCATACTGAAATTTTTAGTTATTTTATCCTATTTGTTGCCTGCTTCACAATCAAAAGAACACCTAATGTTCACAGTTGTAGGCATGTTCTTTTACATAAACTGATGCAAACTCTCAAAAAAACTGTGAAATTCCAAGTTGTGAGGCAGCACATCACGCAAAATTCCAAGGGGGTGAATACTTTTGCAGGCCACTGTATACACCCGTTTTGTGATGAAAAAAATTAATCAAACATTGAACGTGTAAAGACGAATTATGTTTGCTCGTCATATTAAAAACAGATTAATTAAATTTTTTCTTAAAAACTACCTCCTTGTAGAATACACCATTTAATAAATAAAAATTTATTTATAAATTAAAAGGTACTTTTCATCTAAAATAATCCTTTAAATACGATTTTTACTTCCATAAGTCAACAGCATCTGGAGTGTAAGTTTTATCACCAAGGTCAACAGTTTGGTATTGTGTGTTGAGTTGTTATATGCTTGTTTTTATTGATTCCATCCATTATTTTATATGTACAGTTATTTTCCATTATACAAAATATATAAAAAGGAGAAAAAAATTCTAAAAGTAACTAAAAGCCATTTATGTCTGACATGTAATAAAAAGGTTCAACTAAAAGTTCTTTTTTCTGATTATTGCATAAATGCTGATGTCTGTAAAGTCTGACAATGTGCTATATTATGCTTATTGTCATCATATTCCATATGTTACTCATTTTCGAAAAGATCATTTCTGCAATATAACAATGACAATAAAAGACTCATTTAAACACAGTAACCACAGTCCTTACTAGTGATCAGAAAAGAAAATTTAAACTTCGGCTTGTGCAAACAAAATGTGGTATTCTGAACTTATTAAACTGCTTTAATTTGTTAGGCAGCAAAAAATAAGCGAGGCTGCAACTGACTTGCTTTTTTATCGGCTGTCATTCTCCTGTAATAATAGCTTCTATCTTTCATAGAGTACAGCTTGTTCCATGGAGGTTAGCCACCTTGCTCAAGAGTGTGCAGTGGTTATATTTTAGGAGAGTTAACTCCTAACATACCAGTAGCTCGCTACACCACATTGATTTCTGTACCGCAGATAGTACTCACCTCCACTCCCTCCCTCTCAGCTCTTGTCAAGCTGCTGTCATAAATCTTTCAAAATCTCCAGCTCCTACCACTGGCTACTTTTAGAGCAGGTCTCACAATCAAGGCCTGTTCTCACTGTGGATGTGAAAATCCCCTGTTATGTCTATGCATAAATATAGTGAAAGCAGAGTACATTTCAGAACAAAGCAACGATATCTGAATGTGATACAGCAAAACTTGTGCTGAACTTTATAGTTCTACTCATTCTACAGTTCTACTATTCACCAGAAATTGTTACTAAAGGAGAAGTGACTGCCCCACCAGAAACCAGGAAATGAGGAGACTGTAAGGAGACTTCATATCTCTGAGCTGCTCAAGAGACAAATTGAGAATAACCCTTTACATAAGGTTTCCTTATTGTTTTTATTTTAACAAATGAGTTGGAGACATAATTTTGTGGCATTTACTAATATATAGATATTGCAGGTTATATTCTTGAACTTATTACAGCTTTCCTCACAGACTGTCCATCAGTAGAGATGAGCGAACATGTTTTTAAAATGTTCGTTTTTTTCAAATTTGGCATGAACATTGCACATTTGTATTTGTGATCAGAGTGTTTTTACTCAAAATTGGCAAAATTCAGCCAAAGTGTGGAAAATGATCACATTTCCACTAGTGTATTTTTAGGACTTCGGCTAAGATAGTGGTGCTGTATGATGAGTGGCGAGACATGTTTGATGAGCGAAGGGGGTGAGGAGAGGTCAGAGTAGCGGCGGACTGTTAATCTTATTTTTTATTTTTTTCTTAACTTACTGTGTGGAGATTCCTGCAAACCAATCAGGAACCATCCACAACGTCTGGACACAATCGCTTGTGTCATTGCCTGCTGTAATCACATCTGCCTCTCCATATAAAAAGCAAACATGCTGTTTTAGCATCATTTTATCAGTGTAACAGCGCAGAGAGGCTGCTCCTGCTGCTGCTCCTTTATTCTGAGAGAGTGAGTGCATAAAATACTGTTGTGATGATATTGTGCTCCATGCAGGAGTACACCTTTGAAACTCTAATTTTTTCTGTTAGTACCATGATACATACAGACGGCCACATCTCAGGTTATAATTGGTTTGCGCAGAGATTAAGGTTTATCCAGGGCTCCACAATAAACAATCTAAATTTTTCTGTTACTACCGTGCTACATAAAGCACGCCACTTCTCAGCTTGTAATTCTTTTGTGCTGAGATTCAGCTGTATCCAGGGCTCCACAGTAAAAAAAAACTATTTTTTTCTGTTACTACCATGCTACATAAAGCATGCGACATCTGAGCTTTTAATTGTTTTGCCCTGAGATTCAGCTGTATCCAGGGCTCCACAGTAAAAATCATTTTTTTTGTTTCTACCGGGCTACATAAAGCATGCCACATCTCAGCTTGTGATTGTTTTGTGCTGAGATTTAGCTGTTTCCAGGGCCCCACAGTAAAAAACTATTTTTTTCTGATACTACCGTGCTACATAAAGCATGCCACATCTGAGCTTTTAATTCTTTGGTGCTGAGATTCTGCTCCATCCAGGGCTGTACAGTACAAAATATAAATTTTTTCTGTTCCTACCGTGCTGCATAAAGAAGGCCACATCTGACCTTGCAATTGTTTTGCGCTCTGATTCCTCTGTATCCAGGGTTCATAGATCACAGCAAAAATGTGAAATAGTACAGGCGATCAGACAAAAGCTCACAGAATTTGTACTTATTAGGCTATGTGCCCACGATGCAGAAATGCTCTGGATTTTTTCCTGAGCATTTCTGCATCTCCCTGGCAGAAAAAAAACGCATGCGGATTGTACATGCGTTTTTCCAGGCAGGGACAAGAGGAAGTGAAGCGTTCTTTACATGCATTTCCGCATGCAGGTTGCCAAGCGCTTTCCAAGCGATTTTAGCAACACTTGGAAAGTTCTTGACAACTTGCTCACACTATATAAATCCATGCAACCGGCATGTATTTATATAGTGTGACCGTAAAAGAATGGTAAAAAATAAAAAAGAAATATATACTTACCTTCTGATGGCCCCCAGTGTCTTTATCCATTGCGTCCTGGCTTGCCGGCAGCTCGCGGAAGACTAAAGGACCTGCCGACGTCAGCGGTCACGTGACCCGTCACATGACTAAATGACGTCATGGCAGGTCCTTTTCAGACCATCGCGAACTGCTGGCAAGCCAAGACCCATCGCTAAGGACACCGGGAGCCATCAAAAGGTAAGTATAATGTATATTTTTTATTTTATTCTTTTTTTTACAGGTACTATGGTACCTGGGTCCGGAGGAGAGTCTCCTCTTCTCCAAACCCGGGTACCATCCACACATTGAAACGCATGGATTCCGCATCTGCAGATGCAGTGATGCGGATTCCATGCGTTCCAATGCAAGTCAATGGCGGCGAAAACGCTTAAAAAACCCATAGTGGGCACACAGCCTTAGACAGTTTAAAAATTTACATTTAATATATATTCTTTAAATTACTGTAATAAAAAACAACAAACCACATTATCAGTGCAAAAGCTTAAAACGAAGGTGACAGGCCTTGCCCTGTTATGGCACTTACTGACCCTACCTACCAGCGGAGGTTGGCACCCTATAACCTACACAGTGGCGCCCCCGCTCAGCAACGACTCGCCCTCCTCACCCTAGATCACCCTATAGTGACACACAAAATTCAAAAATATAGGGTTCAAAAACAGTGCAATGTGCGAAAGGTATTAGGTAGAGATATGGAAGTCAGTAGCATACAGTAGGGGCAGAAAATATATACCAGCAGCTCTGATTAATCCAATGTAGCAGCAGATATAATATAATAGCAGCAAAAAGGAGATAGATTAAATTTATGTTGGGAGTCCCAGTGTACATTCAATTAAGTATAGTTCAGGGACAAAGTATAATAGATTATGTATAAACTTCATAATGTTGATGGATATCATGATATTATCACATGTTGTCAAATCAACCCATACATAAATTCATTAGCTATAGCATCCAAATATAGCCTAATCAACCCAACATTAACTCGACGCGTTTCTCCTCTTACAACGTTCATCAGGAGTAGTTAATCAGGCAGAGGTTTCATATAAATCAAAGCCTCAAAGGTTACTTATTTGGCTCCATTGGTTTGTCCAGATAGACTCTAAAAAGGACCAAGCCACATAATACAGCGTTTCAGAAATGATCCAAGGAGAATCCCCCACATTCCAGTATCAAAGCTTTTAAATCTTTGGTGCTGAGATTCTGCTCCATCCAGGACTCTACAGTGCAAAAATCAAATTTTTTTTCTGTTCCTACCATGCTACATAAAGAAGGCCACATCTGAACTTGAAATTGTTTTGCTGTAAGATTCGTTGTCTATCCAGGGCTCCACAGTACAAAATCTAAATTATTGTTGCTAATAGCATGCTCTATCCACACTATCTGAGCAAATAAAAACTGATTGGTAATTTAGTGACAGGAAACTGACAGATCTTGGCATAGGTTGTTAAACAGCTGGTTTAAAGAGGGGAAGGGTACATCCAACATGAGTGGGAAAAAGGGAGGTCGCGGTAGAAGGGGAAATAGGCTTAATGTTCAAGGTGTACGTGGGGTAGGTGATAATGTTAGTGAAAGCTTTACTGAATAAACACCGTCACATCCTATACAAAGATAACTGACAACTTCTGTTACTTGACGGGCTACTCTACTCCCTTTTGTTGGCAGCCACACAGCGGTACGCCTTGAACATAAGGGCCAGAAAGAGCATGTGCTCCAGTGGATGACAAGCGCTGCATCAAGTGACCTCTCCTCCTCTTACTCCACCTCACATCACACACAGTCCTCAAAGATGGCACTCCAATTACCCTTGGTTCCCTCCGCATCAAAACTCTCCAACTGCTCAACTGACTGTAGGGAACCACAGATGGATGAGTCTGCAGAGCTGTTTCCACATTCTTTGCCATGGCCATCAGAGGTCTGTTCCAAAGATTCACAGACTCAAGAAGAGGAAAGCATTTACTCCAATGGCCAAATTTTTTTCTGTTGGATCAGGGACTGGACGAAGTAGGGTCTGGGCATAATCCTGACTCTCAACACCAGAAGTTAACCCCCGGGGGAAGGTGATCCTGATTAGTGTTGAGCCACCCCTGTAGTGTTCGAGTTCGGTTCGGTTCGTCGAACACCCTTGTGTTCGCCGAACTGTTCGTCGAACTGTTTGTCGAACACCTTCGAACACCGTTAAAACCAATGGCAGGCAAAGAAACACACATAGAAACACATAGAAAACACTTTCAAAGGTGTCCAAAAGCTGACAAACTGCTCAGAAGACATAACTAACACATGGAAAAGTGACCAGTACATATAGTCATGCGAAAAGAAAAGAGGTGGAGGAGTAAAAGGAGGGGGAGACACAGATATAGGCATGTCATGCCCTTCTAAAATCCAAAAAGTGAGAAGCCGACACGGCCAGTCTGTTCCTGCCCGTGCCACCTCCGTTTGTGCCAGAGCCGCGGTGGACCCTGACGGCCAGCCCCCCTCTCCCAATACTGGTGCCTGTCCGCTGGTGGGTCGAGCGAGCCCCCCTGTGGTGGAGGCAGCTCTAAGCTTTTTCATTTAAATTGTCTCTCTAATTTGAATGAATACACTTTAAATCCTTTTACAAGGATCTATTGAAGGGCAAGTCTCATACCAGCAGCCGCGTAATTCCAGCTCCAGTAGCGTCCACTAAAGCTGCTGCAGTTAAAAAGCTTTTATAAGGATCGAGCTCGGCTGTCCACCGCAAGGCGTCCTACCGCCAGTCCCAGCCCCTATGCCTTGGGGTGCCTCCTGATGCTCTTCACTGAGTATCCCGTGGTCCCGAAGCATTTCCTTTGAAAAAATTAAGTGTCCAAACTACAGGTAGTGTAGCTTGCTTAACAGCCGGGATAATCCGCTGACTAGCAGACACTGCTACTAGGCACAAAGTATTTCCTGGGCTAGATGCAGTTAAAAATTTGTAATTAGATACTCTCGTTGGATGCTGAGAAAGCATTCCATAGAGTCTCCTGGCACGCCATATATTATTCTCTTAAAAAGCTTGGGGTAGGGGTCTAGGGGACCCTTTTATAGCCAAAATCACGACCCTGTATCGCAATGCATCACCTAGGCAGAAGATAAATGGAACTGTAGCACACGAGGGCTCGGTTGCTGCAGAGGTATTGCACCTCACCCAGAGGTGTGATATCTCACTCTCTGGTAAGGATGGAGTGTGGATCAGGACCCCGACACCTGCATGCATTACACCACATTGCCGTGGGGCAGGGCGACCAATATGCCCCTGAGATGGGCATGACAATCCCTGTCCCTGGCTGGAGTGGGGGGAGGGAACACTGAGGAAGGGGAACCCTGTAGTGCAGGAGCAGGGAGGAAGCAGTTCCTGGGCGCATTGAGAAGGGAGTATAAAGGGTGGGCACCATCTTAGTTCAGTGCAGAGAAGTCTGAGCAGAAGTGACAGGGAGCAGGGGCTCTGCATGAGCTCTGCTCCAGAGGCGGGCCTAGTAACAGAGGCCCAGGCCTGGAAGAGGGAGAAGGAAGGAAGAGGAGCGGAGAAGGCTCCAGGAATGAGGAACGAATGGATCCCTGGGGTGTGGACGGGCGAGTCGCCACCGCATGCCCGAATCCACCTGCGTGGAGGGGTCAGGTCAAAGGGGGAGACCGGTCTCCGAAACAAGTGGAGGCGGGAAATGACCCTCAGCTAGAAACCGGAGGCTGTGACATTTTATGTGGCGCAGCCCCTCGCTACAACTGCTAGGAGGGCAGCACATAGGGTCAGGGAAACTGGCGCCAAGTTTACCAAGAGGAGGCCAGAGGCAGCCGGACAGAAGGGTTGGTAAGAAAGGCCAGACAAAGGACACACAAAGGGGGTCCTGTGAAGCGCTCCAAAGTTATCTGGGAGTTGTCTGAGCCCCTCACCTGGTGAGCACAGTACGACGTGGGCAGCCGTTACCTGCAGAAGTGGTCTGGATAATAAGAACTGTGTAGCATCGGCGTCCCTGCCTCCTGCCAGGCTGGGACGCCGTTCCCCTCACCTCTCCGCTCCGTGCCCGGCGGCTTCCTCCCGCTCTGCTGGCAGCGCGCGCTGCTTTCCGGCCTCTGTGCTTAGGGCGCGCGCGCGCTCCCCCTCTCTTAAAGTGGCCGCGCGCGCCGTCCTAAGGAGTCCCCGGCCAATGGCCGGAGGACCTCACAATATATAAGGCACCTCCTCCAAAATGGAGGTGCCCGAGCAATGTTGTTGCAAAGCCGTTCAACTCTGCTTCAGCCCTCAGGTCCCGTTACCAGATACCTGCCAGTTACCTGCCAGACCTCTGCTTGATACCTGCCAGATTCCTGTCTATCTGCTTGCATTCCTGCGGTCCGACAGTCTGCCTCCCATCACCTGTCAGTCTGTCTATGGATCTGCCCGCCCGCTCACCTGGGAGCGCTCACCTGCTACCTGCCTGCTAGCCTACCTGGAGGCTCTGCCGTCACTTGCTGTGACCACCTGCCCGTCCAGAGACTCTTGCCTGCTCACCTGGGAGCGCTCACCTGCTATCTGCCTGCTAGCCTACCAGGAGGCTCTGCCGTCACTTGCCGTGGCCACCTGCCTGTCCAGAGACTCTTGACCGCTCACCTGGGAGCGCTCACCTGCTACCTGCCTGCTAGCCTACCTGGAGGCTCTGCCGTCACTTGCCGTGACCACCCGCTTGTCCAGAGACTCTTGCACGCTCACCTGGGAGCGCTCACCTGCTACCTGCCTGCTAGCCAACCTAGAGACTCTTACCCTGCTGTCACTTGCCGTGACCATCCACCTGTCTAGAGACTGTCCCTGTCACTTGCCGTGACCTCCTGCCCTTCTACCCAGAGACTGTCCCTGTCACTTGCCGTGACTACCTGCCCGCCTTCCCTGGGAGCCACCCGCTTCCTTACAAGGACTGCCCCTTTGTATAGTTGCTCTGAGGTTCCACCTCCCAGACCCGTTACAGTTTGCTCGGGCCATGGAACCTGGTGGCACCCAAGCTTCCTCGCTCTCGGACCTATGTCATGAACTTTCCCGTCAGAAGTCCCAACAGGAGTCCATCCTGAGCCATCTGCGTGGTGTTAACTCCCATCTGGACACACTGACTACCTCTTCAGGACCTGCTTCCAGTCGCACGCCTCCTACCCTGGCAGCGTCGCTGCCCATCAATTCCATGGCATCTCTTCCTGGTCCTCGCCTCACCGCCCCGCCTCGTTTTGGCGGAGATCCCGATCAGGCACGGGGCTTCATTAACCTGTGCACTCTGCACTTCGAACTGCTGGCACACCAGTTTTCCACAGACCGAGCCAAAGTAGCCTTCATCATGTCCCATCTCACAGGCCAGCGCCTCCCGCCTCACGGGGGAGGCGCTGGCTTGGCTAAATCCTCTATGGGAGAGAGGAGACCCCCTGGTGTCCAACCTGCCAGCCTTTCTCACGGCTTTCCGGAAGGTCTTCGACGAACCAGGACGGAAGACCTCATCCGCCTCATCTCTCCTACGCCTCCGCCAAGGAAGTCTCACCGTGGGTCAATATGCCATACGGTTCCATACCCTTGCTTCGGAGCTTGCCTGGGATAACGACGCTCTGGTGTCCGTCTTCTGGGAGGGTCTGTCCGGCCGTATTAAAGATGAACTCGCCGGTCGGGACATTCCTACCACTCTCGACGACTTAATTTCACTTGCCACCCGGATTGACATCCGGTTCCAGGAGCGCACCAAAGAGGCCACCCGTGAGAGGAGGTTTCCACGCCTTGCCCCTACCTTCCAGAGACCCGTCACTTCCTCCGTTACTCCCCCGGCGCACTCACCCTAGCCTATGCAGGTCGACCAGACCAAGATGGTCAGGACCCGTCAAGAATTGCGCCGAGCCGAGGGGAGCTGCTTCTACTGTGGCAGTAAGGAGCACCGGATCCGTTCCTGCCCGGAGAGGTCTGGAAACGCCTGTGTCTAGGGTCGCTCAGAGAGGTCGCCCTAGACAGAAATAAACCCTCTCCATCTCTAATGCTGTCGGTCTCTATCATCTGCGGGGAGAACCGTTATTTTGAACTGGCTCAACTTGACTCTGGAGCTGCCGGAAATCTCATTTCTCAGTCCCTGGTAGAGAAATACCGCATTCCCACCAAACCTCGGGCTGTACCCTTATCTGTCGCCGCCGTGGATGGAGGCCTCTTACCTCATCCCATCCAACTCATCACCGAATCCATAACTTTGCAGGTGGAAATGCTGCACTCTGAGAGCATCTTCTTTCATGTTCTGCCTGGACTCTCTCACGCCCTCTTGCTAGGCCTACCTTGGCTCATATTGTATGGCTGCAAGTTTGGGATATTGAAAACTTGTGCTACCACCAAAAGATGGAGTAACATTTCCTTGTCAAAAATTAGTCCCAAAACACAAATTGGTGACTGGAAAAAAAAGCAAAAATTGCTACCTCTTCTTTCTGTTATACAGTGGCTTGTGAAAGTATTCACCCCCTTGGATTGTTACCTATTTTGTTACATTACAACCTGTGTTTAAATATTTTTGTAATCCGATTTGTGTATGATACATCAGCACTAAACAGTCTAAGTTGGTGAAGTGAGAAAGCTATAGGCATAAATTAAATTTATGGTATCAAATAACTAAAAATTGGCATGTGCATATGTATTCATTCCTTTTGTGTTGAAGCCCCTAAAAATTTCTGGTACAAGCAATTACCTTCATAAGTCACATGCTTAGTGAAAGGAAGTCCACCTGTGTGAAATCTAAGCGTCACATGATCTGTCAATATATGCACACCTTTTCTGAAAGGCAACAGAGGCTGCAACACCATTAAGCAAGAGGCACCACTAACCAAACAACACCATGAAGACCAAGGAAATCTTCAACAAGTCAGGAACCGAGTTGTTGAGCAGTCAGGGTTGCGTTATTAAAAAATATCCCATTCTCTGATGATCCCCCAGTGCATCATCAAGTCCATTATCATCAAATGGAAAGAACAAGGTACTACAACCAACCTGCCAAGAGAGAGCTACCCACTAAAACTCTCATCCCGGGCAAGGACAGCATTAATCAGAGAGGCAGCACAAAGAACAAAGGTAACTCTGAAGGAGCTGCAGAGTTACTAATCAAAGACTGGAATTTCTGTTCATACGACCAAAATAAGCCATACACTCCATAGAGGTGGACCTTACACATAAAAAATGTAAGGCTAGTTTTCAGATTGCCAAAAGACATGTGGGAGACTCCCCAAATGTATGGAGGAAGGTGCTGTGGTCAGATGAGATCAAAATTGAACATTTTGGCCACCAAGGTAAACGCTATGCCTGATGCCAAACAAGAACCCCAAGAACACCATCACCACAGTGAAACATAGTGTTAGAATTATCATGCTGTGGGGATATCTTTCAGCAGCAGGGACAGGGAAAATGTTCCGAGTTGAGGGGAAGATAGATTGTGCAAAATATAAGGATATTCTTGAGCAAAACCTGTTTCAATCTGTCAGTAATTTGAGAGTGGGACAGAAGTTCACCTTCTAACAAGATAATGACCCAAAATCATACTGCTAAAACAACACAAGATTGGTTTAAGGGGAAACATGTAGATGTTTATGAGTGACCTAGTCAAATCTTAGACCTTAATCCAATTGAGAATCTGTAGTCAGACTTGAAGTTTGCTATTCACCAGAGAAAACTATCTAACTTGAAGGAGCTGGAGTAGTTTTGCCCTAAAGAATGGACAAAATCCTAGAGGCATAATGTGGAAAGCTAAGAGAGTATTATCCAAAGTGATTTTAAGCTGTAATTGCTGCAATAGGAGGTTCTACAAAGTACTGACTTTAGGGAAGTGAAAAGCTATGCATACTGAAATTTTTAGTTATTTTATCCTATTTGTTGCCTGCTTCACAATCAAAAGAACACCTAATGTTCACAGTTGTAGGCATGTTCTTTTACATAAACTGATGCAAACTCTCAAAAAAACTGTGAAATTCCAAGTTGTGAGGCAGCACATCACGCAAAATGCCAAGGGGGTGAATACTTTTGCAGGCCACTGTATACACCCGTTTTGTGATGAAAAAAAATAATCAAACATTGAACGTGTAAAGACGAATTATGTTTGCTCGTCATATTAAAAACAGATTAATTAAATTTTTTCTTAAAAACTACCTCCTTGTAGAATACACCATTTAATAAATAAAAATTTATTTATAAATTAAAAGGTACTTTTCATCTAAAATAATCCTTTAAATACGATTTTTACTTCCATAAGTCAACAGCATCTGGAGTGTAAGTTTTATCACCAAGGTCAACAGTTTGGTATTGTGTGTTGAGTTGTTATATGCTTGTTTTTATTGATTCCATCCATTATTTTATATGTACAGTTATTTTCCATTATACAAAATATATAAAAAGGAGAAAAAAATTCTAAAAGTAACTAAAAGCCATTTATGTCTGACATGTAATAAAAAGGTTCAACTAAAAGTTCTTTTTTCTGATTATTGCATAAATGCTGATGTCTGTAAAGTGCTGTGGAATTAATGGTGCTATACAAGTGAGTAAAATAAAGAAATAAACTTGTATATTAACATACTGTACTGTTTGTGCAGCAATATTCTTACTTGAGCAGTGGGAACCTTTGAAATATAAAATACAACTAATGTGTCATCTCATTTAATTCTTAGTATGTGTTACCATGCAACATTGTTTTACATTAAAACAGTTTGTCTTGGGCAGTCTATTTATGAACAGTCACACATCAAGCAGTATTACAAAGCAATTGCTTCAGCCTAATGATCTAAGCTGAAAAGGGATAGATTGAAGTCTGACAATGTGCTATATTATGCTTATTGTCATCATATTCCATATGTTACTCATTTTCGAAAAGATCATTTCTGCAATATAACAATGACAATAAAAGACTCATTTAAACACAGTAACCACAATCCTTACTAGTGATCAGAAAAGAAAATTTAAACTTCGGCTTGTGCAAACAAAATGTGGTATTCTGAATTTATTAAACTGCTTTAATTTGTTAGGCAGCAAAAAATAAGCGAGGCTGCAACTGACTTGCTTTTTTATCGGCTGTCATTCTCCTGTAATAATAGCTTCTATCTTTCATAGAGTACAGCTTGTTCCATGGAGGTTAGCCACCTTGCTCAAGAGTGTGCAGTGGTTATATTTTAGGAGAGTTAACTCCTAACATACCAGTAGCTCGCTACACCACATTGATTTCTGTACCGCAGATAGCTACTCACCTCCACTCCCTCCCTCTCAGCTCTTGTCAAGCTGCTGTTATAAATCTTTCAAAATCTCCAGCTCCTACCACTGGCTACTTTTAGAGCAGGTCTCACAATCAAGGCCTGTTCTCACTGTGGATGTGAAAATCCCCTGTTATGTCTATGCATAAATATAGTGAAAGCAGAGTACATTTCAGAACAAAGCAACGATATCTGAATGTGATAGAGCAAAACTTGTGCTGAACTTTATAGTTCTACTCATTCTACAGTTCTACTATTCACCAGAAATTGTTACTAAAGGAGAAGTGACTGCCCCACCAGAAACCAGGAAATGAGGAGACTGTAAGGAGACTTCATATCTCTGAGCTGCTCAAGAGACAAATTGAGAATAACCCTTTACATAAGTTTTCCTTATTGTTTTTATTTTAACAAATGAGTTGGAGACATAATTTTGTGGCATTTACTAATATATAGATATTGCAGGTTATATTCTTGAACTTATTACAGCTTTCCTCACAGACTGTCCATCAGTAGAGATGAGCGAACATGTTTTTAAAATGTTCGTTTTTTTCAAATTTGGCATGAACATTGCACATTTGTATTTGTGATCAGAGTGTTTTTACTCAAAATTGGCAAAATTCAGCCAAAGTGTGGAAAATGATCACATTTCCACTAGTGTATTTTTAGGACTTTGGCTAAGATAGTGGTGCTGTATGATGAGTGGCGGGACATGTTTGATGAGCGAAGGGGGTGAGGAGAGGTCAGAGTAGCGGCGGACTGTTAATCTTATTTTTTATTTTTTTCTTAACTTACTGTGTGGAGATTCCTGCAAACCAATCAGGAACCATCCACAATGTCCGGACACAATCGCTTGTGTCATTGTGTGCTGTAATCACATCTGCCTCTCCATATAAAAAGCAAACATGCTGTTTTAGCATCATTTTATCAGTGTAACAGCGCAGAGAGGCTGCTCCTGCTGCTGCTCCTTTATTCTGAGAGAGTGAGTGCATAAAATACTGTTGTGATGATATTGTGCTCCATGCAGGAGTACACCTTTGAAACTCTAATTTTTTCTGTTAGTACCATGATACATACAGACGGCCACATCTCAGGTTATAATTGGTTTGCGCAGAGATTAAGGTTTATCCAGGGCTCCACAGTAAACAATCTAAATTTTTCTGTTACTACCGTGCTACATAAAGCACGCCACTTCTCAGCTTGTAATTCTTTTGTGCTGAGATTCAGCTGTATCCAGGGCTCCACAGTAAAAAAAAAACTATTTTTTTCTGTTACTACCATGCTACATAAAGCATGCGACATCTGAGCTTTTAATTGTTTTGCCCTGAGATTCAGCTGTATCCAGGGCTCCACAGTAGAAAACATTTTTTTTGTTTCTACCGGGCTACATAAAGCATGCCACATCTCAGCTTGTGATTGTTTTGTGCTGACATTTAGCTGTTTCCAGGGCCCCACAGTAAAAAACTATTTTTTTCTGATACTACCGTGCTACATAAAGCATGCCACATCTGAGCTTTTAATTCTTTGGTGCTGAGATTCTGCTCCATCCAGGGCTGTACAGTACAAAATCTAAATTTTTTCTGTTCCTACCGTGCTACATAAAGAAGGCCACATCTGACCTTGCAATTGTTTTGCGCTCTGATTCCTCTGTATCCAGGGTTCATAGATCACAGCAAAAATGTGAAATAGTACAGGCGATCAGACAAAAGCTCACAGAATTTGTACATATTAGGCTATGTGCCCACGATGCAGAAATGCTCTGGATTTTTTCCTGAGCGTTTCTACATCTCCCCGACAGAAAAAAACGCATGCGGATTGTACATGCGTTTTTCCAGGCAGGGACAAGCGGAAGTGAAGCGTTCTTTACATGCATTTCCGCATGCGGGTTGCCAAGCACTTTCCAAGCGATTTTAGCAACACTTGGAAAGTTCTTGACAACTTGGTCACACTATATAAATCCATGCAACCGGCATGTATTTATATAGTGTGACCGTAAAAGAATGGTAAAAAATAAAAAATAAATATATACTTACCTTCTGATGGCCCCCAGTGTCTTTATCCATTGCGTCCTGGCTTGCCGGCAGCTCGCAGAAGACTAAAGGACCTGCCGACGTCAGCGGCCACGTGACCCGTCACATGACTAAATGACGTCATGGCAGGTCCTTTTCAGACCATCGTGAGCTGCTGGCAAGCCAAGACGCATCGCTAAGGACACCGGGAGCCATCAGAAGGTAAGTATAATGTATATTTTTTATTTTATTCTTTTTTTTACAGGTACTATGGTACCTGGGTCCGGAGGAGAGTCTCCTCTTCTCCAAACCCGGGTACCATCCGCACATTGAAGCGCATGGATTCCGCATCTGCAGATGCAGTGATGCGGATTCCATGCGTTCCAATGCAAGTCAATGGCGGCGAAAACGCCACACTTCCGCAAAATAATTGGTAGTGCTGCGGATTTTTCCGCAATGATAATCCGCAGCAGAAATTTCTGCAGCATCGGCACAGCACATGCGGATTATCATTGGGGAACATGGCAGACCTTCTACCAAGCGTTTTTTAAGCGTTTCTGCAGCAGAATTGCCACTGCGGAAATGCTTAAAAAACGCATAGTGGGCACACAGCCTTAGACAGTTTAAAAATTTACATTTAATATATATTCTTTAAATTACTGTAATAAAAAACAACAAACCACATTATCAGTGCAAAAGCTTAAAACGAAGGTGACAGGCCTTGCCCTGTTATGGCACTTACTGACCCTACCTACCAGCGGAGGTTGGCACCCTATAACCTACACAGTGGCGCCCCCGCTCAGCAACGACTCGCCCTCCTCACCCTAGATCACCCTATAGTGACACACAAAATTCAAAAATATAGGGTTCAAAAACAGTGCAATGTGCGAAAGATATTAGGTAGAGATATGGAAGTCAGTAGCATACAGTAGGGGCAGAAAATATATACCAGCAGCTCTGATTAATCCAATGTAGCAGCAGATATAATATAATAGCAGCAAAAAGGAGATAGATTAAATTTATGTTGGGAGTCCCAGTGTACATTCAATTAAGTATAGTTCAGGGACAAAGTATAATAGATTATGTATAAACTTCATAATGTTGATGGATATCATGATATTATCACATGTAGTCAAATCAACCCATACATAAATTCATTAGCTATAGCATCCAAATATAGCCTAATCAACCCAACATTAACTCGACGCGTTTCTCCTCTTACAACGTTCATCAGGAGTAGTTAATCAGGCAGAGGTTTCATATAAATCAAAGCCTCAAAGGCTACTTATCTGGCTCCATTGGGTTGTCCAGATAGACTCTAAAAAGGACCAAGCCACATAATACAGCGTTTCAGAAATGATCCAAGGAGAATCCCCCACATTCCAGTATCAAAGCTTTTAAATCTTTGGTGCTGAGATTCTGCTCCATCCAGGACTCTACAGTGCAAAAATCAAATTTTTTTTCTGTTCCTACCATGCTACATAAAGAAGGCCACATCTGAACTTGAAATTGTTTTGCTGTAAGATTCGTTGTCTATCCAGGGCTCCACAGTACAAAATCTAAATTATTTTTGCTAATAGCATGCTCTATCCACACTATCTGAGCAAATAAAAACTGATTGGTAATTTAGTGACAGGAAACTGACAGATCTTGGCATAGGTTGTCAAACAGCTGGTTTAAAGAGGGGAAGGGTACATCCAACATGAGTGGGAAAAAGGGAGGTCGTGGTAGAAGGGGAAATAGGCTTAATGTTCAAGGTGTACTTGGGGTAGGTGATAATGTTAGTGAAAGCTCTACTGAATAAACACCGTCACATCCTATACAAAGATAACTGACAACTTCTGTTACTTGACGGGCTACTCTACTCCCTTTTGTTGGCAGCCACACAGCGGTACGCCTTGAACATAAGGGCCAGAAAGAGCATGTGCTCCAGTGGATGACAAGCGCTGCATCAAGTGACCTCTCCTCCTCTTACTCCTCCTCTTACTTCACCTCACATCACACACAGTCCTCAAAGATGGCACTCCAATTACCCTTGTTTCCCTCCACATCAAAACTCTCCAACTGCTCAACTGACTGTAGGGAACCACAGATGGATGAGTCTGCAGAGCTGTTTCCACATTCTTTGCCATGGCCATCAGAGGTCTGTTCCAAAGATTCACAGACTCAAGAAGAGGAAAGCATTTACTCCAATGGCCAAAATTTTTTCTGTTGGATCAGGGACTGGACGAAGTAGGGTCTGGGCATAATCCTGCCCCTCAACACCAGAAGTTAACCCCCGGGGGAAGGTGATCCTGATTAGTGTTGAGCCACCCCCGTAGTG
The DNA here is from genome assembly GCF_046119375.1 of Phyllobates terribilis. NCBI lineage: Eukaryota > Metazoa > Chordata > Amphibia > Anura > Dendrobatidae > Phyllobates > Phyllobates terribilis. The sequence goes on along the minus strand of NW_027362763.1, from coordinate 514,561,525 downwards.
TTCGAGTTCGGTTCGGTTCGTCGAACACCCTTGTGTTCGCCGAACTGTTCGTCGAACTGTTTGTCGAACACCTTCGAACACCGTTAAAACCAATGGCAGGCAAACAAAAACACGTAGAAACACATAGAAAACACCTTCAAAGGTGTCCAAAAGCTGACAAACTGCTCAGAAGACATAACTAACACATGGAAAAGTGACAAGTACATATAGTCATGCGAAAAGAAAAGAGGTGGAGGAGTAAAAGGAGGGGGAGACACAGATATAGGCATGTCATGCCCTTCTAAAATCCAAAAAGTGAGAAGCCGACACGGCCAGTCCATTCCTGCCCGTGCCACCTCCGTGTCGCCGGGTTTGTGCCAGAGCCACGGTGGACCCTGACGGCCAGCCCCCCTCTCCCAATACTGGTGCCTGTCTGCTGGTGGGTCGAGCGAGCCCCCCTGTGGTGGAGGCAGCTCTAAGCTTTTTAATTTAAATTGTCTCTCTAATTTGAATGAATACACTTTAAATCCTTTTACAAGCATCTATTGAAGGGCAAGTCTCATACCAGCAGCCGCGTAATTCCAGCTCCAGTAGTGTCCACTAAAGCTGCTGCAGTTAAAAAGCTTTTATAAGGATCTAGCTCGGCTGTCCACCGCAAGGCGTCCTACCACCAGTCCCAGCCCCTATGCCTTGGGGTGCCTCCTGATGCTCTTCACTGAGTATCCCGTGGTCCCGAAGCATTTCCTTTGAAAAAATTAAGTGTCCAAACTACAGGTGGTGTAGCTTGCTTAACAGCCGGGATAATCCGCTGACTAGCAGACACTGCTACTAGGCACAAAGTATTTCCTGGGCTAGATGCAGTTAAAAATTTGTAATTAGATACTCTCGTTGGATGCTGAGAAAGCATTCCATAGAGTCTCCTGGCACGCCATATATTATTCTCTTAAAAAGCTTGGGGTAGGGGTCTAGGGGACCCTTTTATAGCCAAAATCACGGCCCTGTATCGCAATGCATCACCTAGGCAGAAGATAAATGGAACTGTAGCACCCGAGGGCTCGGTTGCTGCAGAGGTATTGCACCTCACCCAGAGGTGTGATATCTCACTCTCTGGTAAGGATGGAGTGTGGATCAGGACCCCGACACCTGCATGCATTACACCACATTGCCGTGGGGCAGGGCGACCAATATGCCCCTGAGATGGGCACGACAGTCCCTGTCCCTGGCTGGAGTGGGGGGAGGGAACACTGAGAAAGGGGAACCCTGTAGTGCAGGAGCAGGGAGGAAGCAGTTCCTGGGCGCATTGAGAAGGGAGTATAAAAGGTGGGCACCATCTTAGTTCAGTGCAGAGAAGTCTGAGCAGAAGTGACAGGGAGCAGGGGCTCTGCATGAGCTCTGCTCCAGAGGCGTGCCTAGTAACAGAGGCCCAGGCCTGGAAGAGGGAGAAGGAAGGTAGAGGAGCGGAGAAGGCTCCAGGAATGAGGAACGAATGGATCCCTGGGGTGTGGACGGGCGAGTCGCCACCGCACGCCCGAATCCACCTGCGTGGAGGGGTCAGATCAAAGGGGGAGACCGGTTCCCGAAACTAGTGGAGGCGGGAAACGACCCTCAGCAAGAAACCGGAGGCTGTGAAATTTTATGTGGCGCAGCCCCTCGCTACACCTGCTTAGAGGGCAGCACATAGGGTCAGGGAAACTGGCGCCAATTTACCAAGAGGAGGCCCGAGGCAGCCGGACAGAAGGGTTGGTAAGAAAGGCCAGACAAAGGACACACAAAGGGGGTCCTGTGAAGCGCTCCAAAGTTATCTGGGAGTTGTCTGAGCCCCTCACCTGGTGAGCACAGTACGACGTGGGCAGCCGTTACCTGCAGAAGTGGTCTGGATAATAAGAACTGTGTAGCATCGGCGTCCCTGCCTCCTGCTAGGCTGGGACGCCGTTCCCCTCACCTCTCGGCTCCGTGCCCGGCGGCTTCCTCCCGCTCTGCTGGCAGCGCGCGCTGCTTTCCGGCCTCTGTGCTTAGGGCGCGGGCACGCTCCCCCTCTCTTAAAGGGGCCGCGCGCGCCGTCCTAAGGAGTCCCCGGCCAATGGCCGGAGGACCTCACAATATATAAGGCACCTCCTCCAAAATGGAGGTGCCCGAGCAATGTTGTTGCAAAGCCGTTCAACTCTGCTTCAGCCCTCAGGTCCCGTTACCAGATACCTGCCAGTTACCTGCCAGACCTCTGCTTGATACCTGCCAGATTCCTGTCTATCTGCTTGCATTCCTGCGGTCCGACAGTCTGCCTTCCATCACCTGTCAGTCTGTCTATGGATCTGCCCGCCCGCTCACCTGGGAGCGCTCACCTGCTACCTGCCTGCTAGCCTACCTGGAGGCTCTGCCGTCACTTGCTGTGACCACCTGCCCGTCCAGAGACTCTTGCCTGCTCACCTGGGAGCGCTCACCTGCTATCTGCCTGCTAGCCTACCAGGAGGCTCTGCCGTCAGTTGCCGTGACCACCTGCCTGTCCAGAGACTCTTGCACGCTCACCTGGGAGCGCTCACCTGCTACCTGCCTGCTAGCCAATCTAGAGACTCTTACCCTGCTGTCACTTGCCGTGACCATCCACCTGTCTAGAGACTGTCCCTGTCACTTGCCGTGACCTCCTGCCCTTCTACCCAGAGACTGTCCCTGTCACTTGCCGTGACTACCTGCCCGCCTTCCCTGGGAGCCACCCGCTTCCTTACAAGGACTGCCCCTTTGTATAGTTGCTCTGAGGTTCCACCTCCCAGACCCGTTACAGTTTGCTCGGGCCATGGAACCTGGTGGCACCCAAGCTCCCTCGCTCTCGGACCTATGTCATGAACTTTCCCGTCAGAGGTCCCAACAGGAGTCGATCCTGAGTCATCTGCGTGGTGTTAACTCCCGTCTGGACACACTGACTACCTCTTCAGGACCTGCTTCCAGTCGCACACCTCCTACCCTGGCAGCGTCGCTGCCCATCAATTCCATGGCATCTCTTCCTGGTCCTCGCCTCACCGCCCCGCCTCATTTTGGCGGAGATCTCGATCAGGCACGGGGCTTCATTAACCTGTGCACTCTGCACTTCGAACTGCTGGCACACCAGTTTTCCACAGACCGATCCAAAGTAGCCTTCATCATGTCCCATCTCACGGGGGAGGCGCTGGCTTGGCTAAATCCTCTATGGGAGAGAGGAGACCCCCTGGTGTCCAACCTGCCAGCCTTTCTCACGGCTTTCCGGAAGGTCTTCGACGAACCAGGACGGAAGACCTCATCCGCCTCATCTCTCCTACACCTCCGCCAAGGAAGTCTCACCGTGGGTCAATATGCCATACGGTTCCATACTCTTGCTTCAGAGCTTGCCTGGGATAACGACGCTCTGGTGTCCGTCTTCTGGGAGGGTCTGTCCGGCCGTATTAAAGATGAACTCGCCGGTCGGGACATTCCTACCACTCTCGACGACTTAATTTCACTTGCCACCCGGATTGACATCCGGTTCCAGGAGCGCACCAAAGAGGCCACCCGTGAGAGGAGGTTTCCACGCCTTGCCCCTACCTTCCAGAGACCCGTCACTTCCTCCGTTACTCCCCCGGCGCACTCACCCTAGCCTATGCAGGTCGACCAGACCAAGATGGTCAGGACCCGTCAAGAATTGCGCCGAGCCGAGGGGAGCTGCTTCTACTGTGGCAGTAAGGAGCACCGGATCCGTTCCTGCCCGGAGAGGTCTGGAAACGCCTGTGTCTAGGGTCGCTCAGAGAGGTCGCCCTAGACAGAAATAAACCCTCTCCATCTCTATTGCTGTCGGTCTCTATCATCTGCGGGGAGAACCGTTATTTTGAACTGGCTCAACTTGACTCTGGAGCTGCCGGAAATCTCATTTCTCAGTCCCTGCTAGAGAAATACCGCATTCCCACCAAACCTCGGGCTGTACCCTTATCTGTCGCCGCCGTGGATGGAGGCCTCTTACCTCATCCCATCCAACTCATCACCGAATCCATAACTTTGCAGGTGGGAATGCTGCACTCTGAGAGCATCTTCTTTCATGTTCTGCCTGGACTCTCTCACGCCCTCTTGCTAGGCCTACCTTGGCTCCAGAGACACGCACCCGTGCTTGATTGGCAGACCGGAGAAGTTCTTCGCTGGGGTCAGGACTGCCATAAGACTTGTTTAGTTCCCGTTCATCCTGCCCGTCCTTCTCCTATCCCAGCCAATCTACCCGGCCTACCGGTTCCCTATTGGTCTTTTGCGGACGTTTTTAATAAAAGAGAGGCTGAGTCTTACCCCCTCATAGACCATACGACTGCCCAATTGGCCTGATGCCCGGCGCTACTCCTCCCCGTGGGCGTATTTACCCTTTGTCCGCTGCTGAGACCCGGTCCATGTCTGAATATATTGAGGAGAATCTGGCCCGGGGATTTATCCGGAAATCTACTTCCCCGGCGGGAGCAGGCTTCTTCTTCGTCAAAAAGAAGGACAGCTCACTCCGTTCCTGTATAGACTATAGAGGCCTTAACCAGATCACAGTGAAGAATAAATACCCCCTTCCGCTCATTCCTGAATTATTTGACCTTCTGAGGGGGGCTAGAATCTTCATCAAGCTGGAACTCCGTGGGGCGTATAACCTGGTCCGTATCCGTCAGGGGGATGAATGGAAGACGGCATTCAACACCCGGGATGGCCACTATGAATACCTGGTAATGCCCTTCGGTCTCTGTAATGCTCCCGCCGTCTTTCTAGAGTTGGTCAATGACATCTTCCGTGACCTTCTCTACTCCTGCGTGGTGGTGTACCTGGACGACATCTTGGTCTTCTCTCCGGATCTTCTCACTCACCGGAGGGACGTTCGTCAGGTTCTGCTCAGGCTCAGGCAGAAACACCTCTACGCAAAATATGAGAAGTGCCTCTTTGAGCAGACCTCGCTTCCGTTTCTGGGCTACATAATCTCTCAGACCGGCCTACAAATGGACCCTGAGAAACTGTCTGCCATCCAGAAGTGGCCCCCCCCGACCTGAGGGGTTGAAGGCTATTCAATGGTTCCTGGGCTTCGCCAACTACTACCACCTCTTCATTCCGCACTTCTCTTCCCGGACTGCCCCTATCTCGGCGCTCACCCGTAAGGGCGCTAATCCCAGAGAATGGTCGCCCGAAGCTGAGGAGGCCTTCCTTTCCTTAAAACGAGCTTTTTCCTCCGCCCCTGTGCTGCATCGTCCGGACGGCAACAAACAATTCTTTCTAGAAGTCGACGCTTCCTCCTCCGGAGCTGGAGCAGTACTTACCCAAAAGTCGTCTTCCGGAAGAATGGTAACCTGCGGATTCTTCTCCAAACTCTTCTCCTCTTCTGAGCTCAATTATTCCATAGGAGACCGAGAATTGTTGGCCATTAAGCTGGCACTGGAGGAGTGGCGTTACTTGCTCGAGGGGGCTTTTCACCCGGTAATAATTTACACGGACCACAAGAATTTGGCTTACCTCCAAAGTGCCCAGAGACTTAACCCGCGACAGGCCCGGTGGTCCTTGTTCTTCGCCTGCTTTAATTTCATTCTTCATTTTCGCCCGGCTGACAAGAACATCAAAGCTGATGCCTTATCCCGATCCTTTTTGGTCTCTGATCTTGAGGAGGAGCCTAAACACATCATCGACCCCGCCAAAGTAATGCAGGTGGCCCGCGTGACTCTTAATCGTCTTCCACCCGGTAAGACGTTCGTATCTGTTCCTGATCATGAGAGGGTTCTACACTGGGGACACTCGTCCAAGCTAGCTGGCCACGCTGGTCAGAAAAAGACCCTCCAGCTAATTTCCCGGCATTACTGGTGGCCTACCCTGCACAAGGACGTAATAGACTTTGTTTCAGCCTGTGTGTCCTGCGCCCGCAACAAGGTTCCGAGACATCTGCCAGCCGGCCGTCTCCTTCCTCTTCCTGTACCTGCTGCCCCATGGCAGCATATAGCTATGGACTTTATTACGGACCTACCTGTCTCTGCCGGTTGCACGGTCATATGGGTGGTCGCTGACCGCTTTTCCAAAATGGCTCACTTTATTCCCCTGCCGGGTCTCCCGTCTGCATCAGAGTTAGCTAAAGACTTTATTCATTATGTCTTCCGTCTTCATGGTCTTCCTCTCCACATCGTATATGACCGAGGGGTGCAGTTCACCTCTCGTTTTTGGTGAGCCATGTGTAAACTGCTGGGGGTCACCTTGGACTTTTCTTCTGCCTATCACCCACAGTCCAATGGCCAAGTAGAACGGATCAACCAAATTTTAATCAGTTACCTCCGGCACTTTGTTAATGCTCACCATTCCGACTGGGTGGATCTTTTACCGTGGGCCGAATGTAAATCTGGAGGAGGCTAGGCAGTGTTTGAAGCACTCTGTAACAGGCCAGACTATGGCTAAAAACTCCAACCTGAAGGAACTATAGTTGTCGGGGTTCCTTTCCGTGGGCCGGAGCTTCCGGCTGGCATAGGCAATCTCTCTCAGCCTTGCTGTACCTGGGACAGCACCACTGACAATCCCACGTTGCTGGCATCAGTATGAAGCATAAAGGGTTTGCCATAGTCGGGGTAGGCCAGGACTTCGTCTCCAGTAAGAGCCATTTTCAGTCGAGTGAAAGCTTTGTATTCTGGTTCACCCCATTTGAACGGAGGTTTCGGGTTCTTGACCTTCTTGGACTGGCCCACTAAGAGGTCCTACATAGGTGCCACTATCTTGGTGAAACCCTTCATGAATCTCCTGTAGTAGCCTACCCGCCCGAGGAACTGCCGCACTTCCTTGATAGTGGAGGGTCTTGGCCAGTCATTGATTACAGTGACTTTTTCAGGGTCTGGTGCTACACCTTCGGCGCTTACCACATGACCTAGGTACTGCACCTTGGGCTTCAACAGGTGGCACTTGGATGGCTTTACTTTCAGGCCATAACCAGATAGGGCTTCGAACACCTCGGCCAGGTGCTCCCGGTGGTCTTCATATGTCTTTGAGTAGATAATTACATCATCTAGGTACAGCAGGACAGTTTTGAAGTTTTTGTGTCCTAGGCAACACTCTATTAACTGCTGGAAGGTTCCTGGGGCGTTGCAGAGCCTGAATGGCATGCAGTTGAACTCACTGAGACCCATTGGTGTTGTAAACGCGCTCTTTTCTCTGTCCGCCTCTGCCACAGGAACCTGCCAGTACCCACTGGTGAGATCCAAAGTGGTGAAATAATTAGCAGATCTTAGTGCAGCTAATGATTCCTCAATAATGGGTAATGGGTAGGCGTCCTTATGTGTAATGCGGTTAATCTGCCTTAATCAACACACATCCTCATTGTACCATCTTTCTTTCTGACGAGAACTAATGAAGCTGCCCAGGGGCTACAACTATCTCTGATCACCCCAGCCTCCTTCATCTCCCGTAACATTCCTTTGGCACATTGATAGTGAGCTGGGGGTACAGACCGGTACCTCTCTTTAATTGGCGGATGATCTCCTGTGGGGATATGATGTTGGACCCCTTTTACCTGCCCAAAGTCTAGTGGATGTTTGCTGAATACTCGATCATACTCTTGGACCACCCGGTATACTCCATGCTTTTGGTGCAAAGGGCTGGAGTCAGTGCCTACTTGTAGCTTCTGACACCAATCCTCCATCTGCCCCTTGGAGCCATTATCCTCTGCCGGTTTGGACGGAGGCAAGGGCTTCACTGCCTTTATTGCGTTGTTACTGACAGTGAACAGCTTAGCAAGGGTAGCATACCGGGGTAAAAGGACCTCTTTCTCCCCACAATTCAGGATGCGTATTGGTACTCTCCCCTTGCGGACATCGACTCCCCTGGCTGTCAAGATGGTGGGCCTAATGTCAGAGTACACGGGTTCTACCAGGGCCTGATAATCTTGACCCCTGAGACCTATTGCTGCCCGACACCATATTAACATTTCACTCCTAGGGGGCATTGCAATGGGGAATGGATCACTCATCCTGACACTGCCAACTTCTCCACCAGACAGCTCTATCTGTTGTCTTTTCATCAGGGCTCTGATCTCCTTCGGCAGAACTCACTGCTGACTGGAACTGGCAGTCTCTGCGACCTGCTGCAACAAAAGAATAATTTCCCCCAGACTATTCTCTATCACGTTGGTGCCTATAATTATCATAGGATGACTTTCTCGGCGATCAGTATCAACAATAATCATTCCTTGTGATGGCAGTTCTACTCGGCCAACTTTTATGGTCACCTCTTTATACCCCACCTGAGGCAAGGGCTGACCATTGCTGGCATAGATACTAAGATGTTCATCTGGACTGTGGGTAATGTCTGAATCAGTCCAGTATTGTTTATAAAGGATATATGGCATCGTGGTCACCTGGGACCCAGTGTCCAGCAGTGCGTTCATCGGGATGCCATCAAGCACGACAGGCAGGACCGGTCGTCCTCCCATGTACTTGTCTCCCCAGCTTTGTGGGCCTGGTCATCTTACTCCTGGGGGTTGGCCCTCTGCCCCAGGGGTTGCTCGTTTAAATTACAGAATCTTGCATAGTGCCCCGCCTTTTGACAGTGGCGGCATATGGGTTGTCCGTCCTGGTCGTAGCGATTGTTGTTCCTACCTCTGGTCGGTGGAATTCTTCTCTGTCATCACCATGGGACATCATCTGGACTGGAAGCCAGCTGGATCTTTTCCTTTGGTGACACTTGCATGGCCTGCACGGTTTTAGTTAGTGTAGCCACACTTTTGGTCAGCTCCTGGACCTGAAGGCATAGGTCTGCAGACGGGTCATTGTCTAGAGTCTGCGCGTCAGTCTCCACAGGTGCTGGGGAAAGGACGCCACCTCCTGGTGGTATGTGATAGCTGGACGCCGGAGGGATGTAGTGCCGCCTGGGGTTGGCTCTCGCAGAACCCGAATGGCTCGGTCTTTAAATTGTGCAAAGTCCAGATCAGGGTTTTGCAGAGCCATAATGCGCAGCTGTGTCCGGTGAGCGTTACACACGAGCCCCTCAATAAACTGCTCAGTTAGCAATCTGTCCTCGTCTCGCACACTGTCGGGGTCTAACTGTTTAATGGCCCGCAGCACCTCCTGCAGGTTTAGAGCATAGTCTTGTACACTGTCCTGCACCCTTTGTTTGCACCCATAGAACTTCATCTTAATTTCTGCTGCGGTGGGGGTGTCAAAGGTATCCTTCAACCAGGCCAGTATTTCCTTGACAGTGCCTTTGTCCCTGCCCGGCCAGGACTTCACCTCTCTCTGGGCTGCACCGATTAGCTGGCCTATGAGGATGCTGACTTTTTGCTCCTCAGACAGGGGGTACACTTTAAACAAACTGTGCAATCACTCCTCAAAGTCGTTCACGGTGTGCGACTCCCCTGAGTACTGGGGCAACCACGCCGCCCCTGGTATATACGGCATTGATAACGGCATTACATTGGCGGCGGCAGCAGCCACGGCTGAATCCTCTACTCGGTTGGGCATCCTCCTCCCCCCTAGTGAACCTCAGCCAGGTCCTGGGCATCTGCTGATGTACCAGTATGCTGCTCTGCAGGCGGAAGGATCTCTTACCCGGCAGTTCCGGATCGGGGCCTCCTGCTTCCCCTCGGCTGATGGTAAATGACATGATCACACAGTTCAGTGCAGTCTATGGCACACAGGTCCCGGTTATACTGGGCTTCGTGAATCCTGTTTGTGACGCTAAGTTGACGCGCCCCCTGGGCCTTGGGGTACTCGGTGCCGGGCCGGTCATTGCTAGGGGAGATGTCACAGTGGCGGTGACCCGGTCTGTGACCCAGTTCAGTCAATAAAAGGAGATATTTACAGGGGATTTATAGTTTTTATGTACAGTTCGTGACGCCACCTGTGGTATGCGGCTATACGGAGCCGCCGCTGCGGTGCAGAACCTCTGGAGCCGTTGTTAGTGCAGCAGAGTTGGTTCAGCTCTCCACAGGCAGAGCTCAACTCCAGGGCAGGAAGCAGTGATTTTATAGATGTTGCTGTGCGGTGTAGTGCAGAGGATGGCGCAGTTAATAATTAGTCCACAACTTAATGGCGGTTTCCTCTTATCTTTACTTGCGGTGGTTAGGCAGACCGGGGCACGGGTACTAGCTGGTAGTAGAGGTCCGGGCGGCCTGGAAGCAAGTTGGGGGATCCACCTAGCCAGGTGGAGTTGTAGGCCTTCCCTTTGCACTACCTCTTTGGCCCTGCTGCTTGTAGCTATGCTGTGGCCCTCATCCCTGAGTAAAACGTCTTTGTGCTCACCCATATGGCAGGCAGCTCGGGTCTTCCTGGAGTGTGGCTCCCACGTGGCGGTGCTGGGCCCTATCGTGCTGCTGAGACTCCAGGCGTCTGATGGGGCCAGGAGACCTGCAGTCTCCTGCCCTCCGGTTTCTGCTGCTGATCTTTCGGCGCCCCACAACCTCGGACTCCGGTGTCTGCTTCTTCTGCGCTTCCCTCTGGGGTGAACTGCCATGCAGATCCACTCCCTAGGTCTTTCCTCGTTGACGTCCTGACTTCAACTCCTGTCTGTTCTCCTTTCCATAACTAACCCCGCCTCCAGATCCCAGTTGCTAAGGGGAGGAGTTCCCCTTGCTGGTCTGGAGCCAGGAAGTGTTGCATGCTAGCAAAACCTGATTAGGGGACCCCTCCTTGCTTCCAGGCATGGCATCACCCTATTGTGAGGGAGGCAATGCCACTGTGGCAAGAGGACTCCTGGGGTGCCACACTTGCCCTTTACCTATTCTGTCACCTGTTATGCTTTGACATGTGGAGAGACCTTTGAGCATAAGGGCTGGTACAGACGATCGTATTTTTGGTCCGAGCGCGATCCGACAAACCATTGGATCGCATACGGACCAATGTTAGTCTATGGGGTTGTGCAAATGTCCGATTTTTTTCATCAGACAGATGATTCTATGGAAAATATTGGACTGCACTCGTATGTCATGTGAGTGCAGTCTGATTTCCATGGACTGACAGAATGGAGAAGATGGAGACATTTATTTTCTCCATCTTCTCCTCATCCAATAAAATTGGATCACATTTTGCTCACACTCTGATCATAGTTTACAGAATCGACTCGATTCTCTCGGATAATAGAATACACGGTCGTCTGCACCTGCCCTAACAAACATCTTTTATGAAATGGGGCAGTTTAGTTTCAATTTGCATCAAATTTATTTGAATCAAATTTCCTGTCAAATTTGAAATTTACGAGTTAACTTCATCGCTACTCATAATGTCAGTTTGCTGCAAGTAAAAAATGTATGTTTACCCCTTTAAAAAGTACAACCAAAGTCTGAATATCTTTTTCATTCATTTCCAATAATCTTTTACTGAAAGTTTTCAGCATCAAACAGATATACTAAAGTAAAGACATCCAGTAACATTAGCATAACAGCTAACAACAATAATGAAACAATCAGTTCTGTGATAGGATTACTGCAGATTTGAAGAGGCTTATCAGCAGGCGTTCTAATAAGGCTATAAGGCATATATAAAAATATTTCATATGCATAAATCATATTCAGATTAAGAAGATAAATGAATGCCCAGTGGATTTTATTATATAACAGTGTTTGTGACTGAAAGTTTCAGAAAACTGAAAGAGAATCCCTAAGATGGGTAATGTGTCCCTTAAAGCATTTACTCAATATACATAAACCCAAAAGCAAAAATAATCTGCAAAAAATGCCAAGTCTAAAATTATCTGTATAAATTTAAAAAAGTTACAGATTTTATTACATAGTAAAACATTAACAAAAAAATCCAAAATACAGACACAAAGACACATACAACATTACACATCTAATATATATAATTGTCTTATCCCGTGTGTCTCTCTGTCCTTCTGTCCAGGAAATCCCACATCGCTGATTGGTCTGGCCGCGGCCAATCAGCGACGCGGGATTTCAGAAAAAGATGGCGGCCGTTAGCGGCTCATCTGCCTCACGGAGGTCAGCGGTGATGCAGCCAGGAGATAACCGGCGCCAGCCGGTCATCTCCCGGCTGCTCGCAGCAGAACTACCCCGACCGGCGGCGCCGCTGACCTCCATGCGGCTACCGTCGGGAGATCAGCGGCTAGGACCGCTGATCTCCCGACGTCAAGTGTGAAGGGAGGACCGGGGAGCGGCGCCGCCGGTCGGGATGCTTCTGCTGCGAGCAGCCGCTCATCTCCCGGCTGCTCGCAGCGGAAGTACCCGCACAGGCAGCGCCACTCCCGGGCCCACACTAATACGATGCTGATTGGTCGCGGCCGCCAATCAGCGATATTGGAGCCAAATTTAAACACCACTTTGCACAGAGGTCAGCGGCGATGCAGCCGGGAGCTGACCGGAGCTCGGAGTCGCTGACCTCCATGCGGCTACCGTCGGGAGATCAGCGGCTAGGGCTGGAAAAAGGAGAAAATCAGCAAATGTAATATTCAGCATTTTCTGTAGATTACTTTTCTAGGCATAATATTGATACCACATTGCCTGCTGCACTGGGTCATAGGAGATTCTCTGTTAATCACCTGTCTGGGCTACAGAGTCAGGCGCTGCTCTCTTCTCTGGCTGCTGCCCATTGCTGTGGTCTTATCCTAGTTGCTCAAATAGCCAGGGAATTGTCAGGTGTTAATCTTCTCTTCAGCAATGTCCTGTTTGTTTTTCTACTTTCTATATGTTCATTTGGCTCAAACTTCTTGATTAACCCTTTGCCTGTTGTAAGCATAACAAACTCTTCATGGTTATTGCTCACTCTGCAAATAATGATGCAATAGTGTTTATCTTCTCAATATGCAAACATTGGTTCAGCCTGAATCCTGTATTTCACAGAATTAGACAAAAAAGGTGCAGCGTACAGCACAGCATAAATATGAGCTGAGCATTACAAGTGATCCAAAATGTTATGTACCTCAAAATGGTATCAATAAAGACTTCATCTCAACACACAAAAACAAGTCCTCTCTCAGGTCTGTCATTTCTCAATTTAAATGTAGGGGGATACCACGTTACTGGTAGCACAAAGGCTCCTGTAAAGCATCATAACAAAGCCCCCTCCAAATAAAATCTAGCAAAATCTGCACTTCCAAATCAAAATGCCCCCATATCTGCTTAGCCCCACAGAGGCCTGAACCGCAGTCATCGTCAATGTGTTTGGCATTACTGTAGTGGGGAAAGTACACTTAGTAATTTATAGGGTACATGTCTCCAGAAGCATCGGCTGGGCACAATGTATTGGGCACTAAACTGGCATATTTGCAATTTCGACTCACAGCATATTGTGTTTATTTATGGAAAAAGTTGTCCAACTTGAACCAAAGGAGAAAAAAAAATTATGGAAAACACGTCAAGTCAAAATAATCACTACAGCCATAGATGAATTCCCAGAGGGACAAACTTCAAGCTATGGAGGGCACCATCAAATCAATGTGGGATCAACATGCAGCACACCAAAAATTAAACATGAACCAGAAAAAAGGAAAAGAGGTATGCTTTTATGCAGTGATCACCCAATATAAACAATACATCAATCCATATAAATAAGTTTTATTTTAAATATAAACAACGTCACAATACAGTTAATTAAAACATGTGTGGTCTGGAGTACTTCCAGGTCGGAGGTCATGTCTCTGCTTCAGCGTCCTGTGATTTCGAGCAGGTGAAGCAGCTGATGTACCTGTAATTAGGCTCCTGTATACTTTAGCATATATTACAGCGTCGCAATCTGTGCTCATTACACCCCTGATGAAGCCACCGTGGGTGGCGACACGCGTTGGGTATTGATTGCCCATCTACTCCATCCCTGTTCAGGCTCCTCCGCATTTGGGAAATATTGACCCTATTGCTATTAGGTACAAGAGGGGCACTACTAGCATGAATGGGGTGGATATTATGGTTCAGATATTGCTTTCCATAAGAATTTGCCATATGTGACCCATGTGACTTGCCTTGTATTTTTGTGGTTGGCTATCTGTGTTCTATCAGACTAATGCCCTATACATGTGTGGTCTGTTATTTATGACTTATTAAGTCCTGCACTCACGTGATTTGTTTTTGGGATCTTTGTGAACAACATTGTTGGTGGTGAGTGGCTCCAATTAATGTACCAATGTGCAATATTGATCACCAGGGACAGCCTTTGTGAGAGTCCTATTTTTCTATTATCTGACTTATTGTGATTATGTTGTTTAGGGGATGGTTTTCAGTAGATGGATGTTCTAACAGTGGGTGACTCCACTATAAATAACAACTTTTACTTATGTTTTAATTAACTGTATTGTGACGTTGTTTATATTTAAAATAAAACTTATTTATATGGATTGATGTATTGAATTCCCAGAGGGACGTAACTTCCAAAATGGTTTCACTTGAGGGAAGCGTCTGCAGTTATAGTACCCTAGGAGCTTTGCAAATGGCAAGTTATTCCAGGAAAACCTATGTTCCAAAAAGACAAATACCGTGCCTTCCTTTTCAAACATGTAGGCAAACAGTACTGTATGATCACATATTAGGTATTGCCATATTAAGAAGAAATTGTGTATTATGGGGCCATTTTCATCTATTAATTATCGTGAAAATAAAAACTCTGGAGCTAAAACAACATTTTAGTGAAAAATGTAATCTTTTTATCTTTACTGGCCCAATATTAAAAAATTCAGAGAAACACCTGTAGTGTCAACATGCTCATTATATCCCTAGATGAATTCACAAAAGGGTATACTTTGTAAAATGGGGTCAGTTGTTTGGGGGGAAGGGGGCATTTGCTGTTCTGACACTTAGGGGCTTTGCAAATGTTACATGGCATCTGCAAATTATCAAGGAAAATCTGCACTCAAAAATGGTGCTCCTTTTGTTCTGAGCTTTTCAGTTTGCCCAAACAGTAGTTTCTGACCACATATGGGGTATGGGCAAAATTCTATGAAGTACCTGTAGGTTCAAGATGCTCATAAAACCCCTATATGAACTTCTTGAGAACTGTAGTTTCCAAAATGGGGACATTTGTGGACAGTTTGCTGTTTTGGTACCTCAGAGGCTCTGCAAATGTGGCACATTACCCCTAACCTATTCCAGCCAAAATTTTACTCCAAAGTCAAAAAACACTATTTCTCTTTCAAGTTCTGACATGTGCTGAAACACTAGTTTCTGACCACATATGAGGTATTGCGCCATTTAGGAAAAATTGGGCACCCAATTTTGGGGTCTACTTTCTCCTTGTGAAAATGAAAAATTTGGGGTGAAAGAAACATTTAGTAGAAAAAAAGTATTTTTTTTTATTTTTGCAGCCCAATGGTATAAAATTTAATGATGCTCCTTTGGTTCAAGACCTTAGATGGATTCCTTGAGGGATGTAGCTTTCAAAATAGGGTCGTTTATGGGGAGATTTCTGTTGTTTTGGCTCCAAAAGTCAAAGAACACTCCTTCCCTTCCGATTTCTACCATTTGCCCAAATATTAACTTCTGACCTCATATGCGCTACCGGTGTACTCCATAGAAATTGAACAACAAATTTTTTAGACTATTTTCTCCCATTATCTCTTGTCAAAATGAAAAATCTTCGGGGGAAAGCCATATTATAGTAGAATTTTTATTTTTTTTATTTTCATGATCCAATGAACCCACAGTTCATTATACACTGCTCAAAAAAATAAAGGGAACACTTAAAAAACAGAATATAACTCCAAATTAATCAAACTTCTGTGAAATCAAACTGTCCACTTAGGAAGCAACACTGATTGACAATCAATTTCACATGCTGTTGTGCAAATGGAATAGACTATAGATGGAAATTATTGGCAATTATCAAGACACCCTGAATAAAGGAGTGGTTCTGCAGGTGGGGAAAGCAGACCACATCTCCGTACCAATGCTTTCTGGCTTTTTGGTCACTTTTGAATGTTGTTTGTGCTTTCACACTCGTAGTAGCATGAGACGGACTCTACAACCCACAGAAGTTGCTCAGGTAGTGCAGCTCATCCAGGATGGAACATCAATGCGAGCTGTGGCAGGAAGGTTTGCTGTGTCTGTCAGCATTGTGTCCAGAGGCTGGAGGCGCTACCAAGAGACAGGCCAGTACACCAGGAGATGAGGAGGGGGCCGTAGGAGGGCAACAACCCAGCAGCGGGACCGCTACCTCCACCTTTGTGCAAGGAGGAACAGGAGGAGCACTCCCAGAGCCCTGCAAAATGACCTCCAGCAGGCCACAAATGTACATGTGTCTGCACAAACGGTTAGAAACTGACTCCATGAGGGTGGTATAAGGGTCCGACATATACAGATGGGGGTTGTGCTCACAGCCCAACACATGCAGGACGCTTGGCATTTGCCACAGAACACCAGGATTGGCAAAGTCGCCACTGGCGCCCTGTGCTCTTCACAGATGAATGCAGGTTCACACTGAGCAAATGACGTGACAGAGTCTGGAGACGCCATGGAGAGTGATCTGCTGACTGCAACATCCTTCAGCATAACCGGTTTGGCAGTGGGTCAGTAATGGTGTGGGGTGGCATTTCTTTGTGCTCACCAGAGGTAGCCTGACTGCCATTAGGTACCGAGATGAGATCCTCAGACCCCTTGTGAGACCATATGCTGGTGCGGTTGGCCCTGGGTTCCTCCTAATGCAGGACAATGACAGACCTCATGTGGCTGGAGTGTGTCAGCAGTTCCTGCAAGATGAAGGCATTGAAGCTATGGACTGGCCCGTCCATTCCCCAGACCTGAATCCGATTGAGCACATCTGGGAAATCATGTCTAGCTCCATCCACCAACAGACCACCACAGACAGTCCAGGAGTTGGCAGATGCTTTAGTCCAGGTCTGGGAGGAGATCCCACAAGAGACCATCCGCAATCTCATCAGGAGCATGCCCAGGCATTGTAGGGAGGTCATACAGGCACGTGGAGGGCACACACAATACTGAGCCTCATTTTGACTTGTTTTAAGGACATTACATCAAAGTTGGATCTGCCTGTAGTGTGTTTTTCCACTTTAATTTTGGGGTTGACTTCAAATCCAGGCCTCCATTGGGTAATAAATTTGATTTCCATTGATGATTTTTGTGTTTTTTTATTGTCAGCACATTCAACTTTGTACAGAACAAAGTATTCAATGAGAATATTTCATTCATTCAGATCTAGGATGTGTTATTTGAATGTTCTCTTTATTTTTTTGAGCAGTGTATATGATTTGAATCTTGAATTTCTATTCACAGACTGAGATTATCAATCCCATTTTCAATCTGGTACATCATTACTGATGTAGTACATCGCTATCGCATTAGGTCATTATCTTTTTCTATACTTTGTGCACTAAGTGCTCCATGGAAATGCAAATGTTAGGAAATTTGACTCAAATTAGATCATTTAAGGATTGCAGGACTGGTGTCACCACCCAGCGCACTTAGGCAAGTGCCGAGGCCCTTGACAAATTGGGGGCCCACTTGCCATCAGAGAGTGAAGGAAGGCAGTGCAGGTTCTGTGGGCATTCATTTGTATTTGCGTTTTTACAGACGCAAATGCAAATGAAGGTGCTAGTGCAGGCACTTCCCGGATCTTCTCCCTGCCCAACATGCAGCATGATAATCACACTGCAGACGTCATGAAAGCACCCCAGAAGATCATACAGTGTGGGTGCAGCAGCTGGGAGATGGTAAGCGTTCATAGAGCTGAAGACTTGGGCATATAATACACAGAAGGGCATAACATGGAAAGGGGCCAGTATGGGGATGCGGTAGTACAGCTCGGTCTTTATAGAGATGCTGCAGTATAAGGGGCTCAATATGGAGATATGGTAGTGTAGGGCAGTTTAATATGAAGATGGGACAGTATGAGGCAGCTCTATATAGAGATGGGGCAGTATAGGGGTTCTTTATGGAGATGGTGCAGTATAGGGTGTTCTGTATCAAAATGAGGCAGCATACGAGGACATTGTATGGAGATGGGGCAGGATTGGGGGCTCTATATGGAGATGGGAAAGTATAGGGGGACTCTGTGTGGAGATGCGGCAGTGTAGGGGGATTCTGTAAGGAGATGGGCAGCATAGGGGGCTCAATATGGAGATGAGGCAGTGTTGGGGTTACTGTGCAAATAAGACTATATGCAGGGCTCAGTATGGAGATTGGGCAGAATGGGGGGAACTCAGTGTGCAGATGGATCAATATGGGGAGTCTGTGATTGGAAATGGGGCAGTATGGGGGTCTGTCTATGAAGGAGGGGGCAGTATGGGAATAAGATTGGAAAAGGGGCAGCATTGAAAGGACAGTGTATGGAGGCTCAGTAAAGAGTGGGGGACAGTATGGACTGGAGGCATAGAGGGGGATCAGCATTGGGGGAAAACAATGTGAAGGTCATAGATCATAAAGCAGGAAGTTGTTTTCGGTATATCTTATAATGGAGAACAATGTGGCAGTTGAAGGTCACCAGGGTGTACAGTATGGTGGTTGTCATAGTAAAAAAAAGTGGAACAGTATGATGGGAATATTTTATAGGAGGGGACAGTGTGGACACTATGTAACATAAGAGAAACAATGTGGGGAAATTTTTGTGCAAAGAGCACGGTGAGGGGCAATTATTTATTCCGAGGCACAATGTAGGGCTTATTTAGGTCACAGCTTGGGTGGTCATATTTATTCTATACTGTACTATTCCTATATTTTTCTGCAGTATCTGTGGATCATGAATCGTAGTATGTGTTAAAGGGGTCCATTGAGACTCTTTCGCCCAGGGCCCACGAAAACCTGAAGGATTGATCCACTCATCTCTAGTGTATATACTTTTTGTGCTTGACATTATTCACCAGCACTATTATACATGTGCTTGTAACCTTCTGTAAGTTATTTGGTTGCAAATCAGGGTTTATGATAATTATCATCAGGTGTGCTAATGGGTGGACAGCCTTGTTAAACCAGTTTATAATCAGACACTGCTATTTTTGTCCTTTTTAATTGTGTTGATATTGTAAGATAAAATAGGTATATTCTTGAGATTAAATTTCTGAATTTCCATTTCTTATTTTTTTTCTTGCTGCTCTAGCACACTGTTCTTTCTTCCATTTTTTGTGATATAAATTTCACCAGTGTGTGGCATTAGTAATTTGGTCTTAAAAGTGCCCACCCACTATTTTTGTATGAGTTCAATATGTTGAAGCTTTTTCATCCTGTCTCAAATTAGGGGTTCACATAAAGAGGTGGTTCAGTCCAGAAATGAAAGTTAATTACAACTTTCCAGCATAATTTTTCCACAGACCCACAAAAGTAAAGAAAGGATTATCTGACATTGGGAGTGACAAACATTTTCAAATGAATTTTGTCAAAATTGCTGTATATTCTTTTCTGCAATATTTCTGTAGGCGCATTACTAGATTATCAAAATTATCGTTTTTAGATTATCATGAGAGCATACCTTGCTGCATAAAATTAAAACAAATTTCCAAATATGCCCAACCATAAATATTTTAACCCCTTAGTGGCCAACTCAAATTTTTCAAATCTGACAAGTGTCACTTTATGTAGCTATAACTCTGGAATGTTTCAACATATCTCAGTAATTTTGAGAATTTTTTTTTGTGCCACATTATACCATACTTCTTAGTGGTAAATTTAGGTTGATATGTCTTGAGATTAATTATAAAATATCAGACATGTGACAAAAAAATAAAAAAAAAAGCAATTTTCAAACTTTGAATGTCTCTACTTTTAATCCAGACAGTCATACCCCAAAAATAGTTAACAAACAACATTTACCCCATGTCTGCTTTACATCAGCACCATCTGTAAAATGTTGTTTTATTTTGTTAGGATATTAGAAAATGTAAAAATTTAGCAGCAATATTTTATTTTTTTCAAGGGAATTTACTAAACTTATTTTTTAGGGACTAGTTAGTTTTGAAGTGACTTTGAGGGGTGTTAGTAATAGGCTGTTAAATGGACAGAGGTACACCTCACTTGGTGTGAATGGCACCCTATGCAAGCCTGTGTGCATTTGCAATGTTACTAATCCCACTGATGTTTGGTGAGTTAGTAAGTGGTTGTTTCATTGGTATTTTGCACCTGTGCTGCCCCCGCCTTTATCATTGAGGACCTGCTGCATCCTGTTGTGCATTTGTGTCTAGACATGGCTGATTTTTTCCTGTGATGTCTGTTATTGATTTTTCTGCTTTTTTAGTGAATTATTTACGCAAAATGGAATGATAGAAATGAAAATTATATCTGTATCACTAAAATGTTGGATTGCCATGGCAACCATCAGGATCACACAATTGCGATGTCAGGTTGCCAATGGAGTTAAAGAGGGAACCCACACACAGATCATGGCTGTAGCAACAGGGTGTCAGCTATAGTGTACAACTGACAGCTGCTGAATTGTCACCTATCAAGGGATGCTATTTTCTTATATCTCAGGTCAGTAAAAAGATTAGGATGGTCACAAAGGGGCTAAAATACTTACAGTTTCTGCCAAGTCTCATTACTTGGAAAGATCCTGATAGTATTACTCTGTTCACATGATTTTATTATGTCTCTGAACGTAAAATATATTAAACATATATGGATAAATTGTTCCTTTGTTCATTTTATTGCACTATTTGTGGTTGCTGAAATTCTTTTCATATATACAGTGTATGAAGTGAAACAGGAAACTGTGACCATCTGTTTTCAATAAAACACATTATGTATTAAAACTAGCAGCACTAATGGAACCCTACCGCCGTCATTCTCCACTGAAGAACAGAGATGAGAGAGGTCATTTTCTGTGGAAGGTAGATGATTATGCAAGAATTTTAAGAAAAATTCTACTTTGCACTTTATACTTGGCATTTGATTTCCTTTTTATTGTATTTGTTTCCCCCAGTGAATTCATTGTTAAAAAAGTTAACCTTAATGGTGGGTTCTGCGAATACGCACGCAAGGCCACGGCACATACCATGTTATCATGACACTATGAGCTTTCACTCACTTGTGCAGAACCCTACCAGGCCCTTATCAAACCTGGAAGTCCCAGCACAGCATGAAAGGCCGGGAGGTTTCAATGCAAACAGAAGCGATCTGAATATGTGGCGAGGATTGAACAAGCGATGCGGAGGGGCCGGGAGGTGAGTTTTTTTCTTTTACATTTTAATGGCCTTTTATGATTCAGAAAAATGGCAGCCAACAGTTGCAATTTTGCTGAAATTGCACAGAAGTGAATTGCAAAAAATCTTCATTTTGGAAACTGTGGAGTTTTGTACCAATTGAGTAGAAATCAATATTACTCTAATTTATTTGCTCATCTCTAATTTTCACAGATTGCAAAAATTTGCAACATTTCAACTTCTTATGCAGGAACGGTGAGCTTTTTGTGTGGATTTTCCACATAGTATTACATTAGAAGCTGAAAACCATTGGTAAAAAATGCATATGTGGTTTTAGTGCGTTTCCGCACTGAAAATGCATGTAGTCCATACATGACTGAATCAAAAATGTTTTGTCAAATACGAGGGAGTGTCCACAAGAAAATAGCTTTATTTAAAACATGTTAACACCTACAAAAGAGAGTAATAGCACGAATTATGGGCTAGTAAATAAGTCAGCTGGAAATATAAAGAACCATAATAATCAGCACAAGACCAATAATGAAATATTAAAATAATCTTTACTTAAAACAAAGTGGACAAGACATATAAATTAAAACCATATACGACAAAACCGACAAGATAATATAAATGTAGGTGGAGGAATACAGTGCAAAAGTTATGATGTGAATATGTAGTAAGGAGTGACCCACACAAATAATTAATCAGACATAAGACCATATTGACCTTGTTAATGATCGAAAAGTGCTTAGTTCTTGATAAATGCTAACTATAAATGTAGTCAAAAGCGTGCAAAACTAGGAATGTATAAATACAACAAATAAAGTGCAAGTGCACAATAAAAACATGCAGCACTTAATTCATAAGAATGTAAAGTTCAATTCATAATGAATGATGGAATGCCAAGAATAAATCACCTAAAGGCAGGGTCGGACAGGGGCCCTGGGACACCGGAGAATTCTCAGCGGGCCCCCAAGCAGGATGCACAGGGGCCCCTGGTTAACATGTACACCGGTGCTCCGCACTGGAAGGGCCCGGAGGGTGAGTAGGGCCCTTGCAGTGCGGCTGATGAGGGCAATCTGGCGTGCTTCTCGGACCCCTAGGCTCCGGGGGGCCCATCGCCAGATTGCCTTCATCCTGTGCGGCGAGCAAGGAGCGAACCCTCCAGCTCCGCTGCTGACAGGAGGAAAATGGCAGTGGAGTGGAGGGATCCGTCTTCTGCTTCCTGTCCGGCACTTCCTCCTCCCTGACACAGGCTCATGCTGCTTGATGATGTCATTATGCAGCGCGAGCCTGTGTCAGGGAGAAAGATGTTGGGCAGGAAGCAGAGGACAATGCTGCGGGGGAGCAGGCTGAGCGGTAAGTGTTTTTTTTTTAAACTAATACACTGGACTGGAGATGGGAAAATGGGGAGAACTATGGTGATGGAGGAGGTGGGGGGTGATGAGGGAGAGCAATGGTGATGGTGGGGGGAGATGAGGGAGAGCAATGGTGATGGAAGAAGTTGGCGGAGATGAGGGAAAGCAATGGTGATGGAGGAGGTGGGGGAGATATGGCACGGCAATGGGGGAGGTGGGGGGAGATATGACATGGCAATGGTGATGAATGAGGTGGGGGGAGATATGGCATGGCAATGATGATGGAGAAGGTGGGGGAAGATTTAGCATGGCAATGGTGATGGAGGAGATGGGGGAAATATGGCAATGATGATGGAGCATGTGAGGGAGATATGGCAATGATGATGGAGCAGGTGGGAGGAGATATGGCAATGATGACAGAGGAGGTGTGGGGAGATATGGAAATGATGACGGAGGAGGTGGGGGGAGATATGGCAATGATAACAGGAGGTGTGGGGAGATATGACAATGATGATGGAGGAGGTGGTGTGGGGAGATATGGCAATGAAGATGGAGGAGGTGGTGGGGGGAGATGGCAATGATGGAGGTGGTGGTGGGGTATGGCAATGATGATGGAGAAGGTGGGGGAGAGCAATGATGGAGAAGGTGGGGGAGAGCAATGATGGAGAAAGTGGGGGAGAGCAATGATGGAGATGGGAGGGTGCAATGATGGAAGAGGTGGGGGAGAGCAATGATGGGGATGAGGGACAGCAATGATGGGGATGAGGGAGAGCAATAATGGAGGTGGGGAAGAGAAATGATGGGGAAATATTTGGATGCTATATGCTGTTAATATCTGGTCTGGTCACGGTGTGGTGGTATTTCTCCCTTGTATGTGGTATTATTCAGTCACTATGTGGTGGTAATATGTGGTCCAGTCATGGTGTGGTGGTATTTCTACCTTGTATGTAGTATTATTCCGTCACAATGTGGTGGTAATATGTGGTCTGGTCATGGTGTGGTGGTATTTTTCCCTTGTATGTAGTATTATTCAGTCACTATGTGGTGGTAATATGTGGTCTGATCATGGTGTGGTGGTATTTCTCCCTTGTATGTAGTATTATTCGGTCACTATGTGGTGGTAATATGTGATCTGGTCACGGGTGTCACTGTATTTCTCTCTTGTATGTAGTATTTGTCGGTCCCTATGTGGTGGTAATATGTAGTCCAGTCATGGTGTGGCAGTATTTCTCCCTTGTATGTGGTACTATTGGTGTTGGTATAGTGGATTGTGTTGTGTATGGCGGTCATTTGTTCTCTCTGATTTTAATTAGGAGAAGATTCTTTATTTCCATTAGTGGTTAAATACTTGGAACCGGATGCACTTACAGGGGTTCTCCGGGGAAAACAAGTAATCACCTCTCCACAGGATAAGTGATAAATTATTGATTAGTGGGGATCTGAATTCTGGGACCGCACCGATTGGTAAAATGTGGAGCTTTTATCCCCATTAGACTGGAGCTCATGTGCGACTTAACCACTGATCCATTCATTCCCTCAGATGTCCCACCTGCCGCTGCATTTTAAAATGGGGATAAGTGTCCTGTCAGGGATAAAACTTCCCCATCCTTCCGATAGGTGTGTTTTCCAATTTTCAGACCCAAGCGATCAATAAGTGATCACCGATCCTGTGGACTCCATGGACCGGTGATAAATTGTTTTAACCAAAGAACGCCTTTAATGCAAAATACTGAAATTGTACATCCCAGTTATAGCATGTGCACAGTATATGTGCAGGAGCCGCCTGTGATTTACAGTCGAAGCTCCTCTATATTGGGGATATCAGCTAACAGTTATTTGAACATTGCTGTAGGTGGGCCCTGAGGATCAATTCCTCCTGTGGGCCCCAGAAACCCCAGTCTGACACTTCCTAAAGGTTTACATAGTTCATAGATGTCCGGTCAATGTAATAATAATAAAAGGATTAATATACCCATGGAGTAAATGTCCACTGCTTGCCCTTCACCTCACCCTTCAACGCACGTTTCGCAATGCTTCCTCAGTGAGTGGTCAAATACCAGGGAGTGTTCAAAAGAAAGCAGCTTTATTTAAACAAGACTTACTAAAAAGAGACAAAGCTGAATCACTAAAAACATAATAAAAACTAATGTAAACAAAGCACTCAAACAGGATTAATAAATCTGCCTCAGTGTTTGAGATAATTCTGGAGATTATTTCTTTAAAAGTTTAAAAAAAAAAAATATATATACATATATATATATATATATATATATATATATATATATATATATATATATAAGAAATATAAGAAATATTTTCCATTTTCCTTTTTTGTTGTTTACAGGAAGCCTGCAAAATTGTGATTCTTGAACCATTTTCTGGATTCTAATAGGACTCTCATTGCAAGTCTGCAAATGTTTTAATTAGTTGTTATGTTAGCATGTAGAATTGGCAGCCTTGGTTTATTCACACAGACGGCTGTAAATAACCATATGTAGCATCATTCACTGCACCTGTTGCTCTACTCAGTTTGTACAACTTGCTCCAGATCTTAAATCACAGCTGCTTTCATGGTTTTTCTTTGACAGGAAGGATTGTGTACTCACCAGAGACCATGTTCTTTGCTGTGAGAATAGAATGTGAATGAACACGACACGTTATTTTCACATTTGAATTATTGACAATCTTAGGCCATGAAATGATTACATCTGGAATCCAAGAAGAAAAGAGACGGACCCTGCACATCTGTTATTTTTTTTTTTTTTAAAAAATTGGCTTTGCTATATTATTTGTGGAGACAAAGTTACTATATCATATAAAAAAGCTTTTTAGCCGAAAAAGTATGCACATATGGAAAGTTTTTCAGAAAAACTGTTATCATTAAACTAGGGATGTACATAGTGTAAGTTACTGTACAAAAACACATTGTGCCAATTTCAATACTGGAAAGTTTGTAATTGCTCAAAAAATACATGTGAGAGAGAGGGTAGAGAGAGAGAAACCCACTGAGCATAAGAGCTTACACCCTATAGGAGAGAGAGGACCCCGCTGATCATATGAGCTTATACTCTACAGGAGAGAGAATGGAGCCTACTGATCATTAGATCTTACACTCTACATGCGAGAGACCATAAGAGCTTACACCTTACAGAAGAGAGAAAACCCTGTTGACCATAAGAGCTTACACTGTACAGAAGAGAGAGAGGACCCCGCTAACT
The DNA here is from genome assembly GCF_046119375.1 of Phyllobates terribilis. NCBI lineage: Eukaryota > Metazoa > Chordata > Amphibia > Anura > Dendrobatidae > Phyllobates > Phyllobates terribilis. The sequence continues at coordinate 514,535,976 of NW_027362763.1, read as the reverse complement.
ATTACAGTTTACACACTACCAAAGAGAGAGACTTACCCAATTACTCTGAAGATGGAAACTGACTATGGTACAAACTGTGCACTGCTGGGAACTGGTGATCGGTGATGGCCCAGATACTGACCACCACTGTACAAGATGTGATCATCCATAAAATGAAATTAGCTGCATGGCCATATGGACAAGCCCGTGCAGACATGCAAAAAGATGTTAGCCCACTCTGCGATACTTCTGCAGTGTGGGAAATGGTGCAGGGATAGTTTTTTTTGTTGAGAACTGGGAATCAAATCTCAAAATGTTCAAATTTGTGTGAAACCGTGAATTTTACAAAATTTGACTCAAACTCGATCAACTGTGGATCTAACACTCCGAATTTTTACATTGAAATGCTGTTTGGTTGACATGAAAAGTATACAGTATTTAAGGCATAGGGCTGTTGGCTATGAATTTGGCATAAGCTGCAAAACATGGAAGCCAGTTCATGGGGTCTTGTAATTTTTGAATCCTTATTTTAACCTTATTTAACATTTAAGGCCCTAATTCATCAAAGTGTTTTAGCCAGATTTCTGGCATAGAATACTTTGATAAGTAGCAAATTTTTTTGTAACTTGAGTTTCTCAAACATTTCACACTAGTTTCACCCAGTTCTGCTAAAATGTACTGACCTACGGCAGGATGGGGACGGGAATGGGAGCATGGCAGTAGAGCTTGCCTAATTTCTGTTGAGCTTTAGCATACCTTACGCCAGAAATCTTTTTTCCAATCCTCGACTGAAGTAAGATTTGTGGTGAGGCGTACAGAAGCGCACACCACTTTTATGTTGCTCTGCAGCAACTGGAAAACACAATTGTATGGATCAGAAGGAAAATCCTGTAAAAAGCATCTAAGCAGTAGTAGTCACAGGAAAAGAAAACCGTAAAAGGAAAGGATAAGCAGCACTATTATACAACCACTTATTTCTATAAAATAATCAGGTTCATATATGATGTCATTTAAATAATATATTATATTATTTTAAATGTAAAAAAAGGAAATTATAAGCAGCATTATGCAAAAATACAACAGAGAACAATTACATCTACCTACTGAAACTATTTTATCAGTAAACCAAAGCAGAAAACCTGAGCTAGAGCCCTATATTTCTTTTTTATTCACCAATCCATATGTAATGTGCAACATTGTTGATTGGTTCCCATTTTCCATCACAGCAGCTGAAACAACACTTAATACACGGAGAAACGAGGCATACAGTTATAGTGTAATGATTTCCTATAGCAGTTGTTCTACATCAGAGTTCCCTCATCATTAGCTACACCTCAAAGATTCTGCACACAAAATTATATGTTCATGGAAAATATAGTTTTATTACATGATCATAGCTATTGCAGGCGTACTGTTCTGTAATAACTGGTTAGCTGACTTCTATATCTAACAGATTTTATTATTTTTTGCGCTTTAAAATTTTATTGAATATTTTTTTCAGAAGGAATGAAGAAGCCAAGCGATTGATGTAGGTTATAAATTTTTGTTGAACAAACTAATCAAGACATTTTATACATATGTATAACTCAGCAGAATCTCCTATTTTATAATCAATGTAAAAAATATATTCTTTCTTCTAAAATAGCTGTGCATTTTCAGAGTGTAAGGAATTCAGAAGTTTATTATTTTGTGTTTCTTTTAATTTTCAAATGGTTTCTAAGAAGCTGTGCTGATACTGTGTTGATACTTTCTATTATTTTCAGATTTCACTCACATGGATGTTCTTTAATGTTGTGCATCAAAATTTGTAAACCGAAACTGGGAAAGGAACAGAGACAAAGTATTATTATTATTATTTATTATTAAAGCGCCATTTATTCCATGGCGCTTTACATGTGAAAAAGGGGGTATAATACAAGAACAATTTCAATAATCTTGAACACAATGTGACAGCGACTGGTACAGGCGGAGCGAGGACCCTGCCCGCGAGGGCTCACAATCTACGAGGGATGGGTGAGGATACAGTAGGTGAGGGTAGAGCTGGTCGTGCAGCGGTATGGTGGAGCGGTGGTTACTGCAGGTTGTAGGCTTGTCGGAAGAGGTGGGTCTTCAGGTTCCTTTTGAAGGTTTCCACGGTAGGCGAGAGTCTGATACGCTGGGGTAGAGAGTTCCAGAGTAGGGCGGAAGCACGGGAGAAATCTTGTATACGGTTGTGGGAGGAGGAGATAAGAGGGGAGTAGAGCAGGAGATCTTGTGAGGATCGGAGGTTGCGTGCAGGTATGTAACGGGAGACTAGGTCGGAGATATATGGAGGAGACAGGTTGTGAATGGCTTTGTATGTCATGGTTAGGGTTTTGAACTGGAGTCTCTGAGCAATGGGGAGCCAGTGAAGAGATTGACAGAGAGGAGAGGCCGGGGAATAGCGGGGGGACAGGTTGATTAGTCGAGCAGCAGAGTTTTTGATAGATTGGAGGGGTGCGAGAGTGTTAGAGGGGAGGCCACAGAGCAGGAGGTTGCAGTAGTCAAGGCGGGAGATGATGAGGGCGTGCACTAGTGTTTTTGCAGATTCATGGTTTAGGAATGTGCGGATCCGGGAGATATTTTTAAGTTGGAGTCGGCAGGAAGTGGAAAGGGCTTGGATATGTGGTTTGAAGGAGAGTTCCGAGTCCAGGGTTACCCCGAGGCAGCGAGCTTGAGGGACTGGGGAGAGTGGGCAGCCATTGACTATGATGGATAGGTCAGTTGGGAGGGTTGAATGAGATGGCGGAAAGATGATGAATTCTGTTTTGTCCATGTTAAGTTTTAGAAATCTAGCAGAGAAGAAGGATGAAATAGCAGACAGACATTGTGGGATTTTGGTTAATACGGAGGTGATATCGGGTCCAGAGAGGTAGATCTGTGTGTCATCAGCATAGAGGTGATAATGAAAGCCATGAGACTCTATGAGCTGTCCCAGCTCATAGAGAAACATTATACATCACTTTTTTAACCCACTTATGAATTTGGTTTACAAATACTAATGCAAAATAATGAAGAATATTAATGTGATTATGACCTAGGTTTGTGCAAATTATCTCTTCAGAGAGCAAGAGGACTAGAACTCTAGTGCCACCTATAGGAAGTAGCAATCCTAAAAATCAATATCAACTCTCTAACAAGCCTTGTCACATGACTTAGGATTAAAGCCAAAAACAAAATCTCAATTTGCAGACACTGTGTTTTAGGCTACTGCTCCTCATCATCAGTGCAAAGTGTGAGATCTGGTTTGGCTGGGTGAGAGGTGTCTGATCGGGATCCAAGGGGTAATGTGTTCTCCTTGCGGAAAGTGACATGTCAAGCCTGGCATGCCAAAATGAAAAGACTTTTAAGCTGCAATGCTCCTCTGGGAAATATGCAAATTGTCTCTTCAGAGGAAGGAGCATTGAGCTTAAAAGTCTCCTCACCTCGCCATGCCAGGCTTGACATGTCACTCTCCGCAAGGAGAAAGGTTACCCCTTGGATCCTGGCCTATAATTGTATTTTTGATGCTCTTGTTTACAACCTCCAAGTTTTACAGATGCACTCTAAAGACTTTTTCTGTTGGATTCATATGAGTGCCATGTTCCATCAGATATTATATTACCTACTGAGAGGAGGATATCTTGACAATACAACATGACTGACAGCAGTGGCAAGTCTTTGTGTAGTTTACACCTAAAGTGTATTAAAATATATCACTGCAAGTAAAAGCAACAGTTAGAGCTATATTGCCTACCACACTGAGATGTGCATACCAATATGAATTATCTGGTCATATATCTTGGTACATTCAAACAAGCATGTTTTGATATGACAGATTGCTAACACTGTGAGACTTTGCCCTCTACAAGCTTGTCCCAGGCCTCAAAGTAGTGTTTTGCTGCCTCTTTAATCAGGCTTGCAGCAATTCACTTAAACCTTTTAAATGAAATGAGTTGCTTCCTGGGGCAAGGTGCTTTTGCAAGAGGGGGCTCTTAACCCAACTGCAGAGAACAACAAGTCATCACCCCTTTTATAGCTACACCTGTACATGCTGTAGTGCGGCGGTGTTCACACAGTGCGATTTAACAGGCAGTGATCCAGGAATGTCCAACTTAAAGTTTTTATTGTCCGAAAACTCACAGAATTACAGGCAGCTTTATCCTCCAGATCGCAGCCGGGTTCTCCAATAACATATGAACGAAAACAATCCCGTTGCCATGGGAGACGGCACTGCTGTATCACTTGTGTGTGAGTCAGCCCATTGCCTTCACGGGCCTGTATCAGCTTCACACAGGCTGACTGTGAAGAGCCTCCTACTCTGCTGCTAGCAATCCCAGCACTAAGACACCCAAACCTTTGCTGAGGTTTAAATGTGAATGCTAGACGTGAGCGAGTTGTAAGACCTGGGCTGGAGGGAGTGACCTGCCCCACTACCATCCTGTAGATCACTCAAATATAAAAGCCCAGGTCAGAATTTCTTAAATCCGACTTGGTCAAATAGCTTGACCCAGTCCACACTTTTATTTTTCACTGCAAGCCCAGCTGTTTCTGTGATTGCAATGCACTCCAGCGGGTTCAATGTGCATCCTAAGGAATACATACCGTCCCTCATATATAATTCCCCTCACTGTCTCACAATGCACAATGTCATAGTCTATATCTACTTAGCTTTGGCATCGTGTTACAACAGGTGCCTTCCTAACAGGGTGCCAAGTTACAATTACATTCAGCAATATAGCACCATGGATAATTCTCCCAGGTACCCTAGCTCATTCTCACCTATCTACCACAGGACTAATGCCAACCAAAGAGAAAAGCATCACTTAGCTTAGAAAAGCAAATTACAATGCTAACAACATTATTATGTAAAAGAAACACAATGGGGATGCATTCTGTCAATTTACTGTTTTATCTGCTGCAGATCTACCAGTCCCCTAAATGTTGAACTCTGTATAAGCCCGCCAACATCAATGACTTACAGCTTTCTGTGAACACTGTGCAGAAATCTGCTAATCAGTGGTAGGGCAGGGTTATATACATAGAGCTCATGAATATGGAGGATTACATGGTAGCAGGTTTACTGATTTTATCAAAACTACAGCAAGCAGTCTACTGATTTTAACAAAACTACAGCAAGCAGCCCAATAAGTGACACATTGCTGGAATCCATGTTGCATATACATGCTGCTTTCAGATTAGGTAGCAAAAACCAGGTGACCAATTCTCTTTAAGGAATCAAACAAAACAATGATACGATCTTTCCCAAAGAATAGTTATGAAAACTGCTGTAGTGTAAATGCAGCTAAAGTATACTGAAGCTGTGATCTACATGCTGAAAGAAAGACTTATGTTATACAATTCCTAAAACTTCGTATGGCGTACAAGTACTGGCAGTATTCAAAATCTATACCATATGTATCCTAAAATCGGGCAAAATAGCTTGCTTTGGGCCCTATGGCTCTTATCCATCAAGCCTGGTGTTTTTCACTCTGGTCTTGATAAGGGGGCAGTGTAGTACTTATGTCTCTTAATTAGTGATGAGCGAGTATGTTCTGTTAACCCTTTCGGCGAGTATGCTCGGGCCGAGCACCGAGTAGTTACAGCTGCTCGGTGTTATGTTTGAATTGCTCCCGTGTGCATGATTTGCGACTGTTTGACAGCTTTAATACATGTGAGGAATGTGTAAGAAATAGACATTCCTTACATGTACTAAAGCTGTCAAACAGTCGCAAATCATGCACACGGGAGTGATTCAAACATAACACCGAGCAGCTGTAACTACTCGGTGCTCGGCCTGAGCATACTCGCCGAAAGGGTTAACAGAACATACTCGCTCATCAGTACTCTTAATGAATCAGGCAAGACGTGAAGTGGACTCTGTGTGCACTTCGCCACAAATCTTGATCCAGTCACAGACTGAAGTAAGATTTGTGTAATAAACGACATCGCTCATCATGAATTTGACAAATGGGGTCGGCACATCCCATCACGTCTAAGTGAGAATGCGAAAGTCACTAAATTTTTGTCCAGCCTCGAGTTGTGCAAGACTTGTGCGACTTTCAAAGCTTTTTATACCAGATGTGCCTTAAATTTCCTCACAATAGCACATGAAACTGCATGCTTCTAGAGAAGAAAACAAATAGGCACCACATCTTTACTGTGGAACTCTATTTTAGAAACAAAGAATTGTTATAATAGGATGCCAGTCTCTGCGTCTACCTGTACAGATGATTTTCTTCTCCTTGCCTTTCTACCAGCTGGCTAACTACACTGCTCAAAAAAATAAAGGGAACACTCAAATAACACATCCTAGATCTGAATGAATGAAATATTCTCATTGAATACTTTGCTCTGTACAAAGTTGAATGTGCTGACAACAAAATCACACAAAAATCTTCAGTGGAAATCAAATTTATTAACCAATGGAGGCCTGGATTTGGAGTCACCCCCAAAATTAAAGTGGAAAAACACACTGCAGGCAGATCCAACTTTGATGTAATGTCCTTAAAACAAGTCAAAATGAGCCTCAGTATTGTGTGTGGCTTCCACGTGCCTGTGTGACCTCCCTACAATGCCTGGGCATGCTCCTGATGAGGTTGTGGATGGTCTCCTGTGGGATCTCCTCCCAAACCTGGACTAAAGCATCCGCCAACTCCTGGACAGTCTGTGGTGCAACGTGATGTTTGTGGATGGAGCGAGACATGATGTCCCAGATGTGCTCAATCGGATTCAGGTCTCGGGAATGGGCAGGCCAGTCCATAGCTTCAATGCCTTCATCTTGCAGGAACTGCTGACACACTCCAGCCACATGAGGTCTGGCATTGTCCTGCATTAGGAGGAACCTAGGGCCAACCGCACCAGCATATGGTCTCACAAGGGGTCTGAGGATCTCATCTCGGTACCTAATGGCAGTCAGGCTACCTCTGGCGAGCACATGGAGGGCTATGCGGCTCTCGAAAGAATTGCCACCCCACACAATTACTGACCCACTGCCAAACTGGTCACGCTGAATGATGTTGCAGGCAGCAGATCGCTCTCCACTGCGTCTCCAGACTCTGTCACGTCTGTCACATGTGCTCAGTGTGAACCTGCTTTCATCTGTGAAGAGCACAGAGCGCCAGTGGTGACTTTGCCAATCCTGGTGTTCTGTGGCAAATGTCAAGTGTCCTGCACGGTGTTGGGCTGTGAGCACAACCCCCATCTGTGGACGTCGGGCCCTCATACCACCCTCATGGAGTCGGTTTCTAACCGTTTGTGCAGACACATGCACATTTTTGGCCTGCTGGAGGTCATTTTGCAGGGCTCTGGCAGTGCTCCTCCTTTTCCTCCTTGCACAGAGGTAGCGGTCCTGCTGCTGGGTTGTTACCCTCCTACGGCCCCCTCCACATCCCCTGGTGTACTGGCCTGTCTCCTGGTAGTGCCTCCAGCCTCTGGACACTACGCTGACAGACACAGCAACCCTTCTTGCCACAGCTTGCATTGATGTGCCATCCTGGATGAGCTGCACTACCTGAGCAACTTCTGCAGGTTGTAGAGTCCGTCTCATGCTACCACGAGTGTAAAAGTACAACCAACTTTAAAAACTGACCAAAACATCATCCAGAAAGCATTGGTACTGAGATATGGTCTGTGGTCCCCACCTGCAGAACCACTCCTTTATTGAGTGGGTCTTGATAATTGCCAATAATTTCCATCTATTGTCTATTCCATCTGCACAACAGCATATGAAATTGATTGTCAATCAGTGTTGCTTCCTAAGTGGAGAGTTTGATTTCACAGAAGTTTGATTTACTTGGAGTTATATTCTGTTGTTTAAGTGTTCCCTTTATTTTTTTGAGCAGTGTATAATGAGATCTTAAGTGTTTAAGCAGATGCAAGTAGTTGGTGCTCAGCCTACAAATGATTACCTCTCTTTATTAAAGACTGTCTCCATGCACTATTATCAACTTAAAAATTTTCCTGGTATATTTGATCAAAAATGCCATTAACTCACCCCTAATGTGATGGCTGGAACTGCTTTTCTTTAGTGAGACGTGTGATACTAGTTGGTATTGATAATATTGTTACTCACAACTGCTTCTTTGGTTTGGTTCGGTCAGGAGCACAGTCGGCTGTTTGCAATGGTTAATTTTAAAAAGAACTGCTCGCAGTAGTAAGTTAATTCAAACACAGTTGTATATTACACTGCATGTCTTCTCAAAGTGAGAAATTCATCACTGCTCAAGTAATTTTTATAGAGCTCAATCATTGGGAGGTCTGCAGTATATCCCTCCCTCACATACAATATCGGTTCTAATGAGTTCACATACAATGTGACTGTCAGGCGCAGGCTAGAAAAATACCTATAATATCTAATGTTTGCAATTTCAGTGCTCTAAAAGTGATCAGTGACCTTCATAGGGATGTAATAAAAGAGAATACACATAATCAGGTGCAAAAAAAAAACATTTACTTAACATAAAACTAATAACTCTGAAATACAAACATTTCAAAACTCCCGCCAAATAGTCCCCAGTTCGACTCTGTCCAAAAATTCTACAAAGAAAATTTATGGAAACAAACTTAATTTTAAGGTACCTTAAGTACTATTAAACACATATTCAATCAGAATTAGATCCTAAAGTTTACCCAGAAAAATTACACTTGCAGAGCAAAGAGCAAGAATTACACATCATTTTTGCATGTGTCAGGCAGATTGCATTATGACATTTGTGACATTCATAATTAGAAAGCCTTCTGATTCCGTTTTCCATGGTGCAGGTGGTGCATCTCCTTCTTTTGGGCGGAATCTTTTGAGCTGAACTTGAAGGCGAGAGGGGATACCGATTGTTTTCATACTTCTCCTGTGTAGCTCTCCAAGCACTAGTTCATGGGCCATTTTTTTCAGATAGAATCGTCTACGGAGTGGTTCAAGCTTGTTTTCAAGGTAAATGACTTGTGAATTTATACCACCCAAATTCAACATAGCAAAAAATATGACCATTGGCCAGCGTTTGGTGTTTCTGCTGATGTTGAAAGTTGAGCACATCTGATCAGCTGTATCAACACCCCCTTTGGTTGCATTATAAAATGTAATTATCTCCATTTTTTTTTGTGCCTCAGTCCCAGGATCGATGGCATCATCATCATGAAGTGTTGATAGAAGAAGTACAATTTTTTTTGCTTGTGGTACATAGGAAACCAAAACCTTTCCATTATGGAATGCAAACATACTGCTGTACTGTTGTCTCCCTTTCACACTTACAAACTGTGTAGGCAATTCTTTTTTATTTTTTCTTACAGTTCCGACATATGAAAGCTTCTGCATTTTCAGATAATCAATCAGATCACAATTTGAAAACCAATTGTCAGCTGTTATATTGCGACCCGATCCAAATAAGGGCTCAGCCAGTCTTTTTACAACATTACTGGGTTTGTTGCTGACACAGTAAGGACCTTCTGGTTGTTTTCCTGCATAAACTTCCAGGTTGTAAGTGTAGGTCTTACTGGCATCAACAAGGGCATACATTTTTATTCCATATTTGTTAGGCTTTGATGGAATATATTGACGAAAGGCACATCTACCACGAAAACCAGGGAGCATTTCGTCAATACTGAGATTCTCCCAAGGGCAATAGCTTTTTTTACAGTTTTCAACAAATTTTTGGAATTTATCACGAATTGGAGCAAGTCGGTCATGTGTTTTACGTTCGGTTCGGGTAGTTCTGTCGTCAAACCGAAGGCAACGAATTAGAAGCTTGAATCTGTTTATGGACATAACAAGGCCAAGTTTTTCAACTCCATCCCCATCTTTACTCCAAAGTTCCTCCAAACTTTGTCTATTTGCCCTATAAGCTCCTGCAAGGTATAATAATCCAAAAAAAGCACGCAGTTCTATTTCATCTGTGGCCTTGATGGTTCTGTTGCAGATGAACTTGTCCTTTATAATGTCTATATATTGGTTGGTATATGTGACAATAGAGTCCAGAATGTCATCTGTGAATAAACTATTTCCACATTCAACTGCAGTTTTTGCATTACTTGCAGTTCCTATAACTGCAGGAAGGTGAGTAATAATGTTTTGAGGTTCCCTACGTTTTTTCTGGAGTGGCTTCTTGTTCCATTGGTTTTTTTTATCTTTTCCCATATAATAAGATTCTACATCTTCATCCTCATCACTGTCACCATCTTGCTCTGTTTCAGAATCCACTTCACATATTTCCACCTCATCATGAGAATCAATCTCACTTTCCTCTCCTAAATCCTCATTCAGTGTGGGGTCTGCATCATCTAACAGCATGTTTGTTACTTCCTCAACATCAAGGTTTTTTGATAAATTGTACATTTTCCTCTCCATTTCAGCAGATAATCTGAAGCAAGAGAAGGAATATGTGTTAGGGAACTACTGTATATGCCTGAGCAGCACACTTTCTTTTTTAATCTGCCTTATTTCTATGAAATATCCTCACACTTTCTGCTATACATTCATAAAACAAGCTAAATAAACAATTGTGATGAATAAAAACATAAAATACCAACCTTATTGAGTTTGACGTGTTCACATACAATGAGCCTGAGAGATTAGCGCAGTTATATCTGTCCTCCTGAAGCTCTGCATTCCAACTGTGGTATGAGGTTTCACAGAGCTGCTAGAGACAGGAGACTACCTGGAGGGAGAGGATTTCCTCACAATCTGGTGAGGAAGGAGAAATGAAAGTAAAAGAGATGTGCCTGTCAAGCCTATTGTATGTGACGGAGGGATATACATCACATAGGAGACACAGAGACTGCTGTATATATTGCATAGGAAACACTGAGACTGCAGTATATACATCACAAAGGAGACTCCGAGACTGCTGTATATATTGCATTAGAAACACAGAGACTGCTCTATATACATCACATAGGAGACACCAAGACTGCTGTTTGGACATCACATATGATACATTGAGACTTCTCTACATACAGCATATAGGAGACACTGAGACTGATCCATCATGCTGGAAAAGGCATTTTTCGTCACCAAATTGCTCGCAGTTTGTTTGTTAGAACCTTGCTGTTAGTTTTTTTTTTCCTTTGCTGGTCACATGACCTTGTTGGCCTATTTAGTCCTGCTCCGCCCTTCTGGCTTTGCTGGACTTCATTGTATATCTACTTTCTAGCTAGCCTGTGCTCTGTATCTAACTCTGTTAGTTTGCTTGGTCTACGGACCTCTATGTTCTATCTATTTTGTTTGTTCGTCTGTCTGCTACTATTTCTGTTAGGAGGTGTCCCATATTCCTCCCAGTCCTTAGTACTTGTAGGGATTCCCTCCCCACATCTATAGGTCTTCGTACAGACTAGATTAGGACTTTAGCAGGTCTGATCGCAGGATCAGGTTCCCTGTTACATCGTAGGGATTCAGCTGAGTCTCATAGTAGGGACAGATCTCCTCTCTTTCCTTAGCTTTGGTAGCAGAACATAACAGTAAGTCCAGCCAGCAAATTCTCTAAGGAAAGATTTTTCTGTTCCATCATGGTGTCGGTTCAGGATTTGGCTCATCGCCTGCAGGGACTCTCTCTGGAGGTGGCCGAGCTCCGTCAGCACGTGAGTAACTGTCCTGGAGCACATTTCTTGGAGCCTAAGGTATGTTTGCCAGATTTGTTTTTTGGTGAACACCGAGAATTTTTTTCATTTAAAAATGCTTGCTTATTGTATTTTCGTTTGAGACCTAAGTCCTCTGGGGATGAATCCCAGCGCGTAGGGTTCATAATGTCACTTTTGCGCAAAGAGCCTCAGGAGTGGGCCTTTTCTTTGCAACCTAGTGATTCATGCTTCAGATCAGTGGATAGTTTTTTTTCTGCTTTGGGACTATTATATGATGATCCTGACCGTGTCGCATCAGCTGAGACTGAGTTGAGACGTCTAAAACAAGGATCGGGTAATGTGGAAAAATATTGTACACATTTTCGTCGTTGGTCCACTCAAACAGGGTGGAACGATTCTGCTCTGAAAAGTCTATTTCTTGCTGGGCTCAGTGAAAGGGTTAAAGACCTGCTAATTGCTTATCCTACACCTGAAGATTTGCAACAGGCTATGCAATTAGCTATACGGGTGGATAGAAGACTGCGTGCTAGGGTTAATGAGAGCAAATCCTCTGCTATGTCAGTTTCTGGTTATGATAATGTGTGTACTAACAGTGGTGAACCGATGGAGATTGGATCGGTGGCACCTCGCTCTCAAGAAAAAGACCGTCGTTTTTCGCAGGGCTTGTGTTTCTATTGCGGAAAATCTGGTCATTTGATTAAAGGCTGTGAGCTTCGTATGAAGAAAGAAAAAAAAATGGTCAGTCACGCCCGTATTGCCTGTTTAAATTCCAAGGGTATATTTTTAGCTGCTTCCACGATTGCTCAGGAAAAATTAATGGAATTTCGGGTGTTTGTTGATTGCGGGTCTACACTGAATGTAATTGATGGGGGATTCGTGGAAAAACTCAATTTAAAACCTGAACCTTTGTCATCCCCCATTGCTGTGGTTTCTGTGGATGGCTCTCCTTTGAAGAATATTACTCTCAAGGTCAGTGAATTTCCTCTCACTATTAATGGTGTTGACCATGAGAAATTGGATTTGGTAGTGTTGAATAACTTGCCTTCTCCAGTAATATTGGGTTTGCCCTGGTTAAAATTTCACAATCCTGTACTGGATTGGTCTACCAGTGAAATTAAATCCTGGAGCCATAAATGTTATGACAAGTGTTTTAACGGGCGTATTGCAGCTTTGGATAGGGGAGAATTGCCTGTTCCTATTCAGGATTTTTGGAGAGTTTTTTCTGAGAAGGAATCGCAGGTTTTGCCTCCCCATAGAGACTATGATTGTTCTATTGAATTTGTCCCTGGAGCGACTCTTCCTAAGAGTCGTTTATTTAACCTTACTATTCCTGAGAGGAAGGCTGTGGAGGAATACATACAGACAAGCTTGGCCGCCGGTCACATTAGGCCCTCTAAGTCTCCTGTGGCGGTTGGATTTTTTTTTGTAAAAAAAAAGGACGGCGGTTTACGTCCTTGTCTGGATTTTCGTGAGATTAACAAAATTACGGTACGCAATCCTTACCCACTGCCATTGATTCCTGATCTGTTTAACCAGTTATTGGGGGCCAAGTGGTTCTCTAAAATTGACCTTAAGGGGGCATACAATCTGTTGCGCATGAAGGAGGGTGATGAATGGAAGACTGCTTTTAACACTCCTGTGGGTCATTTTGAGAATCTGGTTATGCCTTTTGGTCTTACTAATGCTCCTGCATTTTTTCAGAATCTGATTAATGACATCCTTAGACCTTTGATCGGTAAAAATGTGGTTGTGTATTTGGATGACATTTTGATTTATTCGCCAGATCTGGAGTCTCATTGGCGGAGCGTGCGTGAGGTATTACAGTTATTAATGGACAATTCGCTTTTTGCTAAGCTGGAGAAATGTGAGTTCGCTGTACAGAGAATTAGTTTTTTGGGCTACATTATCTCCAGCAAAGGTTTTGAGATGGATCCGGTTAAGGTTCAGGCTGTGCAGGAATGGCCTAGGCCTATTGGTTTGAAATCGATACAGAGGTTTTTGGGTTTCGCCAATTACTATAGAAAGTTCATAAAAAATTTTTCTAGTATTGTCAAACCTCTGACTGATCTCACCAGGAAAGGTGCTGATGCGGTTCAGTGGTCTTCTGAGGCCATTGAAGCTTTTGTGTATCTCAAGGAGAGGTTCACCTCTGCTCCCATCCTTATGCAGCCTGATGTTACTAGGCCGTTTTTGGTTGAGGTTGATGCTTCCTCTGTGGGGGTTGGCGCAGTATTGTCTCAGGATAACGGGGATGGATTACATCCCTGTGCCTTTTTTTCAAAAAAATTTTTGGAGACTGAATTGAATTACGATATTGGTAATCGGGAATTATTGGCTATTAAACTCGCATTTGAACACTGGCGCCACTTCTTGGAAGGTGCGGAATTTCCCGTTCAGGTTCTTACGGATCATAAAAATCTGATATATCTTGATGCTGCCAAGCGCCTGAATGCCCGTCAGGCTAGGTGGGCACTGTTTTTCTCGCGGTTTAATTTCTCCGTTACTTACATCCCTGGTACTAAGAATGTTAAGGCGGATGCCTTGTCTCGCAGTTTTTCTCCCATAGTCGGTGCTGAGAAAGAGGAAAACATTTTACAAGAAGGTGTTGTGATAGCTGCTTTAGACTCCGTTTTGGAAGATGAGATTCTTAAAGCTCAGGAGAATGCCCCATCTAACACTCCTCATGGGAGGTTGTTTGTGCCTGAGACCTTTAGGAGAGATTTGTTTGTTGAGTGTCACGAATCTCGGTTGGCAGGTCATCCCGGAATCTCTGAGACCAAGAGACTGGTGGGTCGCAGTTTTTGGTGGCCTGGATGGCAGAAGGAAGTCATTAAGTGGGTGCGCCAATGTACTATATGTGCTAGATCTAAGTCCTCACATACTCCTGCTGCGGGGTTGCTTTGTCCTTTGGAGGTCCCCAGTGCTCCTTGGACACATTTGGCTATGGACTTTATAACTGACCTTCCCCCCTCTGAGGGTTTTACTGTCATCTGGGTGGTCGTGGACCGTTTTAGCAAGATGTGTCACTTGGTTCCCTTCGTCAAACTGCCCTGCGCTAAAACTCTCGCTAAGGCCTTTGTCAAGGAAATTGTCAGACTTCATGGTGTTCCTACTGACATTGTTTCTGATAGGGGTCCTCAGTTCGTGGCTCGTTTTTGGCGTGCCTTTTGTGACAGGTTGGGAATTCATTTGTCGTTTTCGTCCGGATATCATCCTGAATCTAATGGCCAGACAGAAAGGAAAAACCAGGATGTTGAGCAGTTCTTGCGTTGTTTTGTGGCAGACAATCAAGAGGGGTGGTCTGAGTTTCTGCCACTTGCCGAATTTGCTCTGAACAATCATACATCTTCTTCTGCTGGTTGTTCGCCTTTTTTTTGTTGTTCTGGGAGACATCCATCGTTTGGGTCGTTCTCCAAGTTGGGATCTGCCGTGCCTGAGGAGGAGAATTTTTCCGGTGATTTGGAAAGAGTTTGGACGGATGTGCGTGGTAATCTTCAGGAAGCCAACAGAAAATCTAAAGACTACTTTGATAGGAAACGACAGGAGGTTTTGTTCGCTGTTGGTGACATGGTTTGGTTGTCCTCTAGGAATCTGCGGTTGAGGATTCCTTCTAAGAAATTGGGTCCCAAGTTTGTAGGGCCCTTTAAGGTGCTTCAGGTTGTCAACCAATCTGCTGTTAGGTTGGAGGTTCCTACCTCCTGGAGAATTAATCCGGTCTTTCATGTCTCTCTGTTAAAAAAAGCTGTTGTGTCGGATGGTGACGCCTCTGCCTCTGTTCCTCCGGTGGTGGAGGACGGGGAATATGAAATTTCTCGCATCCTTGACTCTAGACGGTATAGAGGTAGTTTGCAGTATCTTGTGGCCTGGAAGGGTTTCGGACCCGAGGATAACTCTTGGGTGAGGTCAGATGATGTTTCCGCGTCCAGACTTATCAGAGCGTTTCACAGGAGATTTCCTGATAAGCCTGGTCCTAGGGGATCCGGAGGATCCTCTTAGAAGGGGGGGTACTGTTAGAACCTTGCTGTTAGTTTTTTTTTTCCTTTGCTGGTCACATGACCTTGTTGGCCTATTTAGTCCTGCTCCGCCCTTCTGGCTTTGCTGGACTTCATTGTATATCTACTTTCTAGCTAGCCTGTGCTCTGTATCTAACTCTGTTAGTTTGCTTGGTCTACGGACCTCTATGTTCTATCTATTTTGTTTGTTCGTCTGTCTGCTACTATTTCTGTTAGGAGGTGTCCCATATTCCTCCCAGTCCTTAGTACTTGTAGGGATTCCCTCCCCACATCTATAGGTCTTCGTACAGACTAGATTAGGACTTTAGCAGGTCTGATCGCAGGATCAGGTTCCCTGTTACATCGTAGGGATTCAGCTGAGTCTCATAGTAGGGACAGATCTCCTCTCTTTCCTTAGCTTTGGTAGCAGAACATAACATTGTTGAGATAAATTGCTCTTAGATGATGTTTAGATATCATTCTTTACTCATGGCAGAGTTCTTAAGTAAAATTGTGAGAGAACCCACTACCCTGAATAAAAAGCAACTCCAAACATGATTGTTCTCAGGATACTTTACTGTTGTCATGACACACGACTCATGGTAGTGCTCACTATTTCTTATCTGGGCAATCACTGTTTCAGATGTCCCAGTCTGATGACATGGAAATCTGTATTCCAAGCAAAATATCCATCTTCACAGGTGATTACAATAAAGTTTACTTAAAATAAAAGTTACAATTGAAAGTGGCAGATAAAGATAAGATATAAAAGGCAGATACGGGGCCCTTGTGAATATGAGAGAGTGATCAGCCCCGTTACAGAAGGGTGCAGTATTTAAGTTAAAATTCTGGCTCTCAGCCATGAAGTTTCCATGCATGCTTAAACGAAATAATTAAATAATTAAAGTAAAACATTATTAGTTTTCAAGGATACCATTACATCTGTTATCTCTAGGATAACAATACATACATTTTATCTACGGAAAAACGTGTTACAAAACATTCTGGTGATATCAGCAGGCTTAGCCTTGGCTTCTTGTACAGAAACAAAACATGATTTTATAAATCTGGTACATAGCTGGCATATAACAAGTAATATAACATATTGACAAATTATGGATTATAATAGCTTTATGGATTTTCTTTATCACTGAAGAGAGCATTATCAAAGAAAATAACTTTATCCCAGTCTTCTGCAGTCCAATATCTGTACTCCCTGCTAAATTTCAGTCTGACTGTGACATGCAGAAGTAGTGCTGTTGCTTCAAAAGCATCCAGCAACTATTAGAAGTAACACAAGCACAGGAGACAGGAAGTTTTGTGCTCCAGAAGCATCCAGCAACTAGAGGTGTTAACACAGTCACAGAAGACAGGAAGTGTTCAGCAGAGCTCCAGGTGGATTGTGGGGAAGTTGTTTACTGTCTGGCAGGACCAGAAAAGAAAGGTGGTGTGTGATCTGTATCTCACAAAAGGCAAGGGAACAGAATTTAGGTCAGGAGGGAAGCTAAACATAGGTCAGATAGACTCCCTGAGCTAACAGTGCAGAGTATTATTGGGCAGGACTGAAAGGAATTGTGTCATAGGGATCATCTCCCTCATCAAACCATTCCCCCCTCCATCTCCATGCAGGATAAAGAATGCTGTTTACTTTTGAGTCCCTGTGAAGAAAAATGCCTGTGGTTGTATATGCATAGAAGTGTGCTGCTAAGAGATCTAATCTGTGCTAAATTATGCTACTGAAGAGACTGACGTTACTGTGCCTGCCTTAGTAGTCTGTACTGTAATGAAGAGTGTTGCTGTAATCCCTAAATTGCACTGGCCGTGCTTCAGATTAAATCCCACTGTTAAACTGTTGAAAAAGACTCTTGTCAAATGTGTCAGGCCAACAATTGAATCTATCATGTGCCTGAGAGTAGCTGTAGCCTATGGTCGCCCTGAGTAACGGTTCCCCCAGGATTCCAATGAATTCATGAAACCTGTCTCGCCCTATCTGAACCTAGCGGCGTGTGTGTAACATTGGTGGCCCGTAGGGGGAGTCGTGAGCGGGAATTAGCATGTAGAGGGAGAAGAGGAAAAGTGTCCGGAAAAACACAGCAGCACAGCACCTCAATTCAACTCTGCTACACCATTTAAAGGAGACCAACACTAAAGAAAACTCACTAGCAGCAATGGATGTGGAAATACAAATGGACAGAATTAGTGAGCTGCTTCTTCAGTTAACGTGTGAAGAATTGAGAACAGTAGCAGAACATATAAAGATGTCAGAAGAACAGATTCTAAAACACAAAACCGCAGGCAGCTGTTAGCTGCCATTAATGCAAAAATGGATGAGCTGGGGGAGAAAGAAGCTGAAGACATCATGGCGACATTCCTCCAGGAGCTAACACAGTTTCTAACCATGTTGAAGTTGGAGGATGGAGGGGCTGCACCAATTACCAAAAGCAGAAATCTCTGTCCGCAGACTGAACTACAGGAATTGAAAGAACAATTCAAAGCCCTAATAACAGCCCTGCAGGAATCGACCAAAACCGCTGAACGGGTGACAGACTCAGACAGAACCTTTAACCTTCTTGGGTTAGATAAATCAGGAAGATAGTCCTCTCTAAAACCACAAATCACCATAAGGAAAGAATTTAAGATCCTGAGACAGATTGGAGAGTGTGAACAGAAAGAGAAACTGTCTTATATGAACTTGTTGCACCAGATCTATGCAGGCTTACAGAAAGGCTACAAGAAAGATGAGATCGTTGAGGGGGTGGTGAAAGCGATCAGCCCAGGACTGAACCTCCATAGAATGCTAGAAATGAAGAGTCAATTGACCTTGCAACAGCTGAAGATGGTTTTAAAAGGGCACTATAAAGAAGAGATTACTTCAGAATTGTTCCACCGACTGATTAACCTCTCACAGAAAAATAATGTATCACCCCAAAGTTTCTTGTTCAGAGCTATTGAACTGAAGGATAGACTGTTGTTTGCATCCAGAGATGTAGAAGTGGCAGAGAAGTTTGATGCTGGACTAGTCCAGAAGAAGTTTTTGAGATCATTGGGAACAGGGTTAATCAGCAAAGACATCAAGTTTCAGCTGAAACAGTGCCTAGAAGATCCTGGCATTCTGAAAGTCCTAATTGAAAAAATGAATGAGGCAGCTAGTTTAGAGTCAGAGAGCGAGCAAAAGTTAAAGAAAGGCTCTGCTCCTAAAATCACCAAAATTAGTCAGCTGAAGTTGGAGACCCCCGGTGGCCAGTCCAAAGATCAACATGGAGATGCTCCAGTGCCACCTCCGAGAGTGTACCTTAAAGCACCAACAAAAGAGAGGATCACCAGTGCTGACTGGGAGGAAGTAATAGGAGAACTGTGAGCTGTGTTGATTGAGGTGAAAAAGTTGATTCGTTCCAGGCCAGAACCTGTATCCCTCAGACCCAGGAGTGGGTTCCAAAACAGAAGATATCCGGCTTGTGAAGCGTGCTGTTCATCAAATCAGAGTACGGTGTGTGTCCACTGTCTAGGATGTGGTGAGGAAAGACATTATGCCAAGGAATGCCAATGGTCATGGTCATAAAAGACAGGAGGTTGTCAGTGGGAGTCGACAGGTAATTGTGACACAGAGGAGGTCCCTGAAGCAAATCCAAATCTCACCAAACCCCAGAATGGTGCATGAGGTAAAATGGCTGTGTCAGTGCTATCCCCAAATGTATTCCCATCTACAATAGCTGCAAGAGAGACAGGGGCATCAGTTACTTAATGCGAAGTGCAGAGGTCAAATGATGAACTCCTGGGAGGAGGATTTCTCGGTGAGTAAAGATAGCCTCATCAGCCTAATCGGTGAAAGGTGCTTTATACAGTGCCAGCTCGATGGACTCCTGGTAAAAGCACTGTGGGACACAGGAGCCCAAGCGAGCCTTTTAAGTGAAGAATGGAGAAGGAGCTACCTGCCACATACCTGCCTTCGGTCACTAAAAGAACTCTTAGGACCAGTGGAACTCCACAGCTGTCAACCAGACTGAAATCCCTTTCATAGGCTGGGTGGAAGTGACTTTCCAACTGAGGGCCACGAAGAACAGCAACACCATTGAGCTTTGGTACCTTTTCTCGTGACCAGTGATCAGAACATGGCAGAGGATCCTATCCTGGGTTATAATGTAATCAGGGAGGTCATCACGAAATACAAGTCAGGGACGCTGGTGGTGAATGCAATTGCCACATCGCTTGCCATACCCAACACCGTGGTGGAAAATGTGATTTATAGAGAAAAGAAAGCACAGAATACAATGGACCTAAAAGAAGTCAAGGTAGGCTGGCTCCCAACCATCATCCCTGCAAACCAAATGGTGGGGGTGAATTGTGGAGTCCGGGTAGAACCGGGAAAAAAAGTCCAGAAAAGACTGTTCGTGCCAAAAGACTCCTCAGAACTTCCAGAAGGCCTAGTTCAAGGTGAGACTGTGCTTACGATTCCTATTGGGGGGTTTGCTCGAGTGACAGTACCAGTGATGAATTCTACGAAAAACGAAATTAGACTGGATCCAAAGACTGTGTTAGGTCACATTGAAACCGTTAAAACGGTATATCCAGCCAGTGTGAGACCCGCCCAGGGATCTACCGTGAATTCAGTCTCCCCAACAAGGAACAGGAGTGGCCCAGGGGAGGAAATTGCAAGACCCACCTCGGGGTCCTGGGATCTCCCAGTACCCCTGGAACACTTGTGTGCTGATGATCGATGGGTAGCAAAACAGATGCTGAGAGAAAAGTGTCATGCATTCTCTAAAGATGACACCGATATAGCATGCATCCCGTCGCTGCAGTTGAAAATCAATTTGAAAGACACGACCCCAGTAACCAGAAGTTACATGTCTGTACCAAAACCATTACAACATGAAGTGAAAGAGTATTTACAAGACCTAATCAACAAAGGTTGAGTCTAAACGTCAAAGTCGTCTTATTCCTCTCCTGTTGTTTGTGTTAGGAAGAAGGACGATACGTTGAGTCTCTGCTGTGATTACCGGGAACTAAACCGAAAGTCAGTACCTGATCGGCACCAGATACCAAAGATTAAAGATATGGTGGAAAGCCTATCAGGAAGCACCTGTTTCTCTGTCCTCGATCAAGATAAAGCATACAATCAAGGGTTTGTTGAAGAGTCCAGTAGACCCTTGACAGCATTCATCACACCATGGGGGTTATATGAGTTGACAAGCATACCATTTAGGCTCAGTTCAGTTCCAGCAGAATTCCAGAGGAGCATGGAGACATGTTTAGAAGTATTGAAGTATCTGCCAGCCATACTTGGATGAGAATGTGGTACACAGCAAAACCTTCCATGAGCATGTTGAACACATGAGGACCGTATTACAGCAGTATCAACAACACGGAGTTAATTTGACCCCAAAGAAGCTTGAACTGTTCAAAAGGAAAGTCCTATTTCTAGGAAAACTTGTGTCCGGAGAAGGATATCCCATGGACCCAAAAGAAATCGCTTCGGTACTGGCCTTAAAAGACAAGCGGTCCTCTACTGTAGGGGAGTTAAGGCACATATTAGGATTCTTCTCCTACTATCGTGCTTGCATTCGGAACTTCTCCAGGATTGGCACCCCACTATACCTCCTCTTGGGGGGGACGACAGAGTCAACCACACCCATGGAGAAAAGAAGAAGGGTAGGACCTGGCTAAAAAGAAACAACGCCATTTCGTCCCAACAGCCCACTTTCTGGACAGCAGACCACCAGGAGGTATTGGAAGAACTAGTAGACTACCTCTTAAAACCACCCATCTTCAGATATCCTGATTTGAACTTACCGTTTGTTCTTTATTGTGACGCTTCTCAAGTTGGACTGGGAGCTGCCCTTTATCAGCATCAAGATGGAAAATTGAGAGTCTTCGGTTACAGTTCTAGAACGTTGACAGGCTCCAAGAAGAATTACCATCTACATTCTGGAAAATTGGGGTTCCTGGCATTGAAATGGGCTATCTGTGAATGATTTAGAGATTATCTCTACTACAGCAAAAAGTTTGAGGTATACACTGACAACAACCCTTTGACCTATGTCCTCACTACAGCCAAATTTAATGCAATGGGTCAGAGATGGGTTGCTGAACTAGCTGACTTCAATTTCAGCATCAAGTACAGGCCAGGAAAATGCAATGTGGATGCTGACAGATTGTCAAGAATGCCACTAGAGCCTGAGGAGTTCATGCAAGAATGCTCGGAGGAAGTCAGTCTGGAAGCAATTGAGAGCACTACCCAAGAAGTACAACCTTATAAAGAGGAAGACACACCAATGTGGTGTCCGTTGACGGTGGAAACCACTATAAAAGTGAGAGAACAAGTTTACCCCCTGTCCATTCAATAACTACCAAAAGGAAAAATGCATAGAGCACAATGGGAAGATCAGATAATTGGTAGAATACTACTTTATGTGGACCAAAATCGGTTTCCAAGTAAACGGGAGAGAGATAATGAGTCTCCAGTAGTATCTGTTTTAGTTAACCCTAGAACGCATACCTGGGGCCTCGCAGGCCTGCTAGGTTACTTGTTTTCTATTTTCAGCAAGATTACTTTAGTTAAAATTTTGAAACTCTAGGTATTCCTCAGGTATATAGTTGTTAGTAATTTCCAGTTGTTCATATATTTTTATGTTATAGGCATTTCGGTAAAACAACTCTTTTTTGGGACTACCCCATATTCACATACCTGGGGCCTTTTAAGCCTGTACTTGGTTTACATGTGATCTTCAGTCTTTTTGTCTGTACTGTTACTTAGAAGGAAAACATATCGCTTCAGGAAGAAAAAAAACATGGAAAAATATAATAAAAGAGGAACTATATGGTTATATTGTCCTTACTCTTCTTGCAGGGTGTACAAAATCATAAGATGTTCCAATCAGAGAATTATTTCTGAACCCTTTTTCAGATCCACACTACAAAGCCACAATGTCAGTCAATAGATTTGAGAATATTCGGAGAAGCCTTCGTTTTGGTGATAAGAGAAATCGTCCTGTGAGGTTGGAAACAGATAAATTAGCCCCTATTAGCTAAATCTGGAATCTTTTCATCAAAAACTGTACAAAGCTTTACCATCCTAATGACAATGTGACAGTGGATGAGCAACTTCTTGCCTTTAGGGGACGTTGCAAATTCATTCAGTACATGCCCAGTAAACCTGCCAAGTATGGCATAAAAATTTTCTGGATGTGTGATTCTGCAAGCTATTATGGCATGAATGGTCTGATTTACTGTGGCAAAGAAGCTGATGCTCCAGTCCAGAAAGTCCTATGTTCTGACATAGTAAAAAAACTTGCAGTACCAATTTTCAATTCTGGAAAAAATATAACAATGGACAACTACTTTACCAATCTGGAACTGGGCAAATTTTTGCTTCAGAAAAAAACTCACACTTGTTGGTACTATGAGGCCAAACCGCCGCGAAATTCCTCCAATCATGAAGTACAATCCCAAGTGACCACTTTATGAGAGTGTCTTTGGTTTCTGCAATCAAGAGACAATGGTATCTTATAAAGCAAAGAAATAAAAATCTGTGATATTACTGAGTACAATGCATCATGATGGAAGTATTGACACCGATGACAGGAAACAGAAACCTGAAATCATACTGCATTATAATGAAACAAAAGGAGGTGTGGACAAAATGGATGAAATGATTGGAGAGTATTCGTGCAAGAGGCAGACAAAACGTTGGCCTGTAGTCATTTTTTATAATATCCTTGATGTGTCAGCCCTCAATAGCTATATTGTTTATAGTGAAACTCATCCAGAATTCCATGCCAACAGGAAGGACAAGAGACGTCTATTCTTGACGGAACTTTGCTAAGAACTTTTGATGCCTACCATGATGGAGCGAAGCAACACGAAATGCTTGCCAAGGCAAATTACGGAAGCTATGATCCGATGTGGTATACATTTTCAGGAACATCCAGAGCCAAGAGAAAAAAAAAGAAAGCGCTGTTATATTTGTCCAGCAAAGAAGGAAAGGAAATCTGAACATTTCTGTACTACTTGTGGGCAAAATGTCTGCAAAATATGTGAAAATTGTTGGGGTAATCAGTAAAGTTGAAAAGGAAAGTTTTTGAAAAAGAAATATTCCTGCACCATGTTTACTACAACTTTTATATAAAAAACTTTTAGACAAAAATATCGTTATATATATATAAAGAATTATATAGAATGTATATATTGGGCGTTTTAAGCCGGTGTAATTACTTTTTTTTGTTTTATGCACATAATTATAATGTTTTGAAAAATTCACATCTCAAATAAACTTTGAAAAGTATTTCTATTTGAGTTACTCCATGTTATTTGCACACAGGCCTGAAAGGCCCCAGTTATGTGAAAGTGTAGATTTCTATGGTTGCGCGTTCTAGGGTTAAACAATGGACGAAGCTCAGTGAAGATGGTATCCTGTATTCCGTAGGTTGGTCTTCAAAGAACTCCATGAAAACATGGGACACTGGGAGTGGAAAGGACAGCAAACTTGATTAGTGAATGGTTCTTCTTGCTGTACATACAGAGAGATATTGAGAGGTACGTGACTAGGGAGTGTGGGTGTCTGTAAGATAAACGTCCCAACACATCAACCTGAGCACCTATGGGCAACATCCAAGCTATGTATCCATTTGAGATGGTCTCAATAGACTTTCTACATCTCGAAACGTGCAAGGGTGGTTATGAATACATCTTGGTGGTGATGGACCATTTTACTCGATTTGCTCAAGCATATGCCACCACCAATAAAGCTGGTCGAACAGCAGCAGAGAAGATCTTCAATGATTTTGCTTTGAGGTTTGGGTTCCCTACGAGCTTACACCACGACTAAGGAAGAGAATTTGAGAACTAGCTCTTTGCCAAGCCAGGAAAGTACTGTAGAATTCAGAGATCCCACACAACGCCCTATCATCCAGAGGGTAATGGACAAGTGGAAAGTTTTAACCGGACATTATTGTCGATGTTGCATACTTTAACAGCTGATGAGAAGAAAGACTGGAAGAGTTCTCTGTCAAAAGTGGTGCATGCCTATAACTGCACAAAGAGCGATGCAACGGGTTACTCACCCTTCTTCCTATTGTATGGATGATCGCCAAGACTGCTAATTGACATCATGTTTGATACTCCAGTGTCAGAGACTTACAGAATTTATACAGAGTACGATCAGAAATGGAAGGAACGGATGACAGAGGCATACAACATGGTTACAAAAGGACAGAACAAGAGTAAGGAGTACTATGATCGAAAATGTTATGGAGCAGAATTGGCACCGGGAAGACGGGTGCTAGTCAAAAACGTACGTGAAAAAGGCGGTCCAGGAAAACTTTGTTCGTACTGGGAAGACATGGTGTATGTGGTCATAAGGAGGAAAGCCGATGACAGCCCAGTGTATGAAATCTGATTGGAAACGGGAGACAAGAAAACCAGAATAGTCCATTGGAATTTACTACTACCCTGTGATTATCTCCCACCACAATAAGACCTCCCAGAAGCAGACCGACATCCACCGAGATCGATTAAGGGACCACCACAGACTGAAGCTCCGGAGGTGGATAGTGACCTTGAAAGTTCAGATGAAGAAAAACACACCGTTGTATTTCTCGGATGGGCAAGGAGAGTGAACTAAGTCCCGAGGCTCAAGAGTTTGTACCAAGAAGTACAGATGACATCCAATTCAGATCTGATGATCGAACAGCGGTCCCTGAAGAGACCGATTGACACTCAGGAGGAGCATAATTACCAGACCGTGCGGAAACAGAAGATTCAGGAGAAGTACAGGAACTTATGGAGGCAGCTCCAAGAGCATTTGAGGAAGCACGGGAAATGAGTGCGGTGGAAGAAACTCCTGTGACCGAAGAACTCGTGGTATCTGAGGAACAACCCACCAGGAGGATGTTGACTAGAGAAGTGAGGAGGCCCGTGATGTTGACATATGAGACATTTGGTGAACCGAGTCAAGTGCCAAGGACTGTCAACTGAAAACAGGTATCTCTTCCTACAGACCAGGTAAGCCCACTGGAGTGGTATTCACCACCGAGAGCTAGTATGGAAGATGTTGCCTGGTAGAAAGACTTGTTTTTATGCTTTGATTTTCCTTAAAAGCTTTTGTGGAAACAAAGAACTGTTAAAGCCTAGTGAAATAGAGCTGGTTGAAGACGTACAAAAAGCTGCAGCTGAATAGATGCTGATTATTTTAATTATGTTAATTGTTTATTTCTTACAGGCATCCTACAAGGAAAAGGTAGTAAGAATAGGTTGTTATCAATGTCTATGAACGTTATACCAATTTGACAATGCCAATTTGTATATAAAGTTATACAACTTTCACCACTGTCTCAGAATTGGTCAGATTGACCAATTAAGACGGATGTCGAGGACGACATTCAAAAAGGAGGGAAGAGTGTGACATGCAAATGTAGTGCTGTTGCTTCAAAAGCATCCAGCAACTATTAGAAGTAATACAAGCACAGAAGACAGGAAGTGTTGTGCTCCAGAAGCATCCAGGAGCTAGAGGGATGCTGTGACTGTGACTGTGGGGGGGGGGGTTGTGGGGAAGTTGTTTACTGTCTAGCAGGAGCAGAAGAGAAAGGTGGTGTGTGATCTGTATCTCACAGAAGGCAAGGGAACAGAATTCAGGTCAGGAGGCAAGCTAAACATAGGTCACATACACTCCCTGAGCTAACAGTGCGGAGTATTATCGGGCAGAAAGATAAGGACTGGAATGAACCGTGTCATAGGGATCATCTCCCTCATCAAACCCCCCACCTCCATCTCCATGCAGGATAAAGAATGCTGTTTACTATTGAGTTCCTGTGAAGGAAAAGCCTGTGGTTGTGTATGCATAGAAGTGTGCTGCTAAGAGATCTAATCTGTGCTGAATTATGCTACTGAAGAGACTGACGTTACTGTGCCTGCTTTAATAGACTGTACTGTAATGAAGAGTGTTGCTGTAATATCCCTAAATTGCACTGGCCATGCTTCAGATTAAATCCCACTATTACACTGTTGAAAATGACTCTTGTCAGATGTGTCTGGTCAACAATTGAATCTATCGTGAGCCTGAGAGAAGCTGCAACCTATGGTAACGGTTCACCCAGGCTTCCAACAAATTCATGAAAGCCGTCTCTGAAACCCATCTCGCCCTATCTGAACCTGGCAGCGTGCGTTAACATGACCTTGATGTTTTTCTTGGATTGGAGAGAAGTCATTTTTGCTGCCCTTCTTGACACCAGGCCTGGTTCCAAAACACTTCACCTCATTATGTGTGCGCTAACACCCTTCTGCTACAATTCCTGTGCAAGCTCGGCACTAGTGTTGAAGTGATCCCATAGCTGAGTCCTCTTTAGGAGATGTTCTGGACATTTATTGGACTTTCTGGAGTACCCTGAAGCCTTACGCTATGTGCCCAAATAGCAGATTTTATGCATAGCGTTTTTGCCTCTCTCTGGCAGAAAAAAACGCATGCAGATTTACATGCATTTTTTCTGCCAGAGAGAAGTGTTTTTTCAGCGTTTTTACATGAGTAAACGCATGCGTTTTTTCAAGCACTTTTTCAAGCGATTTTGAGCATCATTTGGAAAAGTGCTTGACAAGTTGGTCACACAATCTAAATCCATGCAACTGGCATGGATTTATATTGTGTGACCAACTTAGATGCTTTAAATGCTGCATCTATAGCAAAAAAAAAAGAATTAAAAAGTTAAAAATAAAAAAACCTGTATACTCACCTCTCCAGTCCCCTCTCGGCGGTGATCCTCTCTCCTCGGCGTCCCGCGGTGTACTGGCAGGACCTGTGGTGACGTCATTTAGTCAGCTGATGGTCACTCGACCATCACCTGACCGCTGACGTCAGCGGTCGCGTGACCATCAGCTGACTAAATGATGTTGTGGAGCCCCTGAGGGTTCGACCGCCACAGGGATGCTGCACTTCTTTAATGGAGTGTAGTGTTCCTCCTCTGAGGTAAGCCCAGTGTGATAGTCGTGACCTAACCTTTTGCATCCAACACCACACTTCTCCACCAGAGGGAGCTAGTATGCACTAGGTGCTGCTCCCCTGGTTACAGGGAGACTGGGGAACACAAAGTGGTAGGAACTAGTTAGTGGCTGAGGGTGGAGGACTTACAAGCTAGTTACACTTTAAATTTCGAATTTAATAGTAAGCCATCTTTGAGCTTGGTCTCGTTCGGTTCTGGTGGTTGTACTGTGTGGTCAAAATACTGTGTGTAATGTGACCTCCCTCCGAGAGCGCAGATCCTGTGTGGGCCTGTGCCGGTAAGGGACACAGCCTTCGTACCCTGGCCTTGGGACGAGAGGTAGGTTGCAGACAAGGAATGTCTCAACCCAGCCGAGGACCAGGATCAAGAAGGCCCGGGAGCTTTAGAGTGTGGCTCCCCAGCAAATGGGTCCCAGGGAGGATGCAGACGGAGCGGAGTATGCCACCTGTCCTCGCCTACCTGATCTATTCAGAGGGATTCTGTCTGCAACAGGGGTACCGTCCCCCGACACCCGACCTGGTACTCTATGTCCTGGAAGGAAAAGCCCGGTTAGGCCCTGAGGATCCCATCAGGCATCGGATGGAGAGGAATTGACACCCGTGCCCTAGTCCTGAGAGGAGCTCAGAGGGAGACCTGGCCTATCTACACACGCACAGACGGGAAAGGGTGAAGTCTGTAGTGCAGGAACACTCTGGTGTAGGGTCGCTACCGAACACTGGACTTTCTTGGAGGTAGTCAGACCCCCGTCCCTGGTGGCCGCAGGACTCCGCGGGGAGCAGGGAGTCACCTTCCCGCTGTCATCTCTGAGTGAATAAAGCCTTGGAAGTTCACCTCTATGGCCTCCAGACTGTTCTTTATGCGCCACACCATGCGACGCGGTGCCCGTACTCCCCGCACTACTACTCCCCCCCTCCATCCTGTTTGCTTGCCCTGAGGCCTTGCTCCGCCTGTGGGGAGCAGTGAGAACTTTGGCCGCCACGACACCAGGCCTCGGCGGACTGTAGCGGCGCTGGTGACCATTCACCAGGCACCACAGGTGGCGTAGTCATTAAAATAAGCCACTCAACCCAGACGAGCCCACAACATCTTCCTTTTCATGTGACGACCCTGAGCACGGGTCGGGTCCAGGCCACGGCTACATCCCATCTCTTTGTCACGGGGCCCGACACCGAGTCCCCCAACACCCAGGGTAAACTCAAGACAAAAAGGGCTCTTTCGAGAATTGAGGCGTCACAATGTCAGCGCAGGTCCTGCAAGTGCACCACAGGACGCCGAGGAGAGAGGACGCGGCCGGGAGAAGACCGGAGAGGTGAGTATACAGGTTTTTTTTATCTTTAACTTTTTTATTTCTTTTTTTCACTGCATGGTAGCCGGGATGAAGAGGAGTTGTAGTCTCCTCTTCATCCTGGGTACCACACGCACTGCAATTACGCTGAAAATTCGCGGCCATTGAATTTAATTGAAACGCAGCAAATCCACATATACCTGCGGGTTTGCTGCGTTTCAATGTTACTCAATGGCCGCGAATTTGCGGCGTAATCGCGGTAGAAATGGTAATGCTGCGTTTTGCAATGCAATGCGAATTTGGCGCGCTAATTAGCGCATCATGTGCACACTGAATTGATGTAAGCAGGTAATTTTGTGCCATGGCTGAAAAACAAATGGAATGAGGTTTTTGTGATTAAGTTAATATTTTGCAATTTTTCTGATCACTCTTAACAACAATCTAGAGCTAATGCAAATTGTCGCTATAAAAAACTGAAGCAATAAACTTTGTGAAATTGGAAATTTGTGTTAGTCTCCAAACTTTTGGCCATGACTGTATATGTGTGCCATGCTGTTAGCAGACACATGAGGAGCTGAGATAAACAATTTTATCTCCATAGCAATGGAGAAGGTGCAGTAGAGAGACAGTCTGTGCTATGTCCTAATGCTTTTTAAGTGAGTGCTAGCTGCATTAGTCTGAGTGCCAATGCAGGCCGTAACTAGCACTCACTTGTACAGCAGTAGGATCTTATAAATTATCCTTAGCGCTTACCTCACACTTCCTAAGCTCCCGTCACTGTGCTGTAAGGCCGAATGCACAGCGCAGAAATATCAAAAAATGTAAGATTTAATCATTTAACACATCAAAAAATATGATTGTGGCACACTGTTATTCTTGGAATACGCAAGAGTAATTAAGAAAACTAAGAGCACTTAGTTTGTATTGCCAGTGCAAATTCCTCTATCCGCAAACTCCTCTGGCCTACCCCTCTCATGCTGCTGCTCCCGGATTGAATGTTCATGTCATCATGTAATTTAAATCCATTTTTTTTCCATAGTGAATACAACTGGAGGTTTCCTCTTGTGAAAAAAATGCAAAACAATTTTGGAGGTATATCAATCTTCTCCTGTCATTAATCAATAAAAAACTAGCATCACACCGATGCAACTCAAATGGCTGCCTTCAAGACTTTATCTTTTGGACTGACAAAAAGTTCAACTTTAACATATCACTATTTCCCACAAGTTCTAAAGAAGTCAATGATGAATTGTTCTTAAGGTCTTGGACATAAAAAGAAATGTAGTAAAGTGTCAGACATCTGATGAGAAAAGCTTTCTTCTGAATCCTGAACAGGTGTTATAGAGTCCTCTGAGTGGCAATACATTTTTAAAGTTTTTTTTTTAAAAATAAGCCAATTTATTTGCCCTACAACTGAAATCTCTTTCTACAGATTTCCAAAAGAAAGAGGAACTTCCACAGACGGTACCAAACCCAAATTTGTCCAGGAGTCAAAAGTCAAAACTGAACTTTTTTTATTTAATTTAATGAGTTCCCTAAAAAACAGGGGCCATTAAAAGAAAGACTTAGTATATACAGGAAAATCCATTCCACCTGCTTTCTCCTTTAGCTTTGAAAATACTTGCTGGACCTGACAAAAAGGCTGAAAACTCATATAATTTGGAATCACATGAGCTCCACTGACATCAGATTTCTGGGTGGTGGTCAGACCCAAGGTAGTCCGGCTGTCAGAACATGCTGGTAGTTTTAGTACCACAAGATGTAAACAATGAGAAAGGGACCTGTCACATGACTTGGCACCTACACAACAGCTCATAATTCCTGATTGTTTCCTGGGTATGAGCCATAGTAAGCATTCTGGGGATGGTCATCATGGTTAGGTTGGTCCCGGTCACGCCTCAGTGGACAACTTGTATCTGAGCTGTGTGAAGAGCGGGTAGGATACACTATGGCTGAATGCAGACCGCTGGTCACCTACAAGTTGAGCATCTCCACAAAGAAGGGCCACAGGAATTGATGGTCCAAAGATGGCAGGCATCACTCGGGCACCAAAAAGCTCTCCACCTTCCTGGAAGTTGTGGTGCCCAGTGCCGACCCTGCTGGGTATGTTCAGTGTTGTGCTTTTACTTGTGATAGACTTTGTCTGGGACAGTTTGGTCTGCAGAGAATGCAGGAATGACAAAAGAAAACTTATTTATTTAATCATCAGCTTTTCCTTATCTTCTGTAGACATGGCAAGCACAACAAATTTTATTAACAAGAATAGGCAGTGTGACTAAGGATGAATGCACTTTTAGTCTAGTCCTCTTCTTGGCTATAGGTTATTTTGGTCCTCTGAACATGGGTCCCAACTGTATGAAGTTTTTTGATCAGAGTATCAATGTGGAGGGAGCCCACAGCTTGATCTTCCCTGCTTCCAACTGTCATCCTCCCAAACAACTGCCTCATCCAGTCTCACTTAGTGTTGATGCCTGATAGTCATCAATCCAGCCTGCAATTTCAAATCTGACTGTCTCTTCTAACCCTATTTACACATCAGACAGAACTCAAACACAGCTGAAATTGCTATGTGAATGATGCCTTGAATTGTAGAACACACTTCCTATATTCAGTAACTGCGCCTGGTAAAGATGGGTTTTCAGCACTAAATGAAAAACATAATTTTCTAAGGTTCAATGTTGACTAATTACTTATTTTTATGCAAACCACGCTTCTTTGATGAAAATCTACACCTTTTTGTCACTTGAACAGCAGAAAGAGTCTAACATGCATAGGAAGTATGGTGCAAAGTATGTAAGGGAGATTTCTGGCACCAATTTCACCAGAATTCTGCAGCATTTTGCTCAGTTTCTGCCATTTTGCTTTTAAATCTGTAACTGAGAAATTCCACTAAGTTTTAGAACATTCACATCTACATTCACATTTCCATTCTTTGTTCCATCATAATAAATGAAGAATAATGGCAGTGCCAAATTCATCACATGATAGGAAGCCCTATGGATCCCATTGACTATAATAGGGTCTAACATTTTTCAGTTCTGGTGCATGTAGCACTGTTTATTTCCCAGCATTGATTATGGAATGTGACATAGGGTCCCTGAAAGGGACAAGGCTGGCTGCTGGATACTTCTGTGTCCCTATACACCCTGCTGCAGTACCCCTGAGTGTGCGGGTGCTTTGTGGCAACTTGTTGCTTACCCTTTTTGGGCCACAAGTGGTGCAATGGGGAGCTTAGTTTCATGTGACGAATAAGGGAGGCCAATAACCATTTTAAAAAGTTAAAAACATCTTCATTTGAATTCTTCAAACTAGTTCTCAATCATTGGTAACAGGCATGAATTCTCTTGAACATTTCTTCCTCATAAGACAGAGGCACATATCTTGGCTTCATGGTAAATAGCATCACGAGATGTTCAGTACAGTATCAGAGTGACAGAGTATTTCTTCTTCTACTATCAGCATCCTTCACTACGGTGCAGTACACTGGGCTCCTTCCTGGTCAGAGTAAGATTATACTTAGTCCTCCAAGGCCGGTTTGACTTGTTGCCGTGTAGCTCATTCCTTGCTAACTGCCCACAGAAATCATGCCTCCATTATCTCTGTTTAAGCTACAGCAGGTACTCACTGAACGTGAAGAATCTTTCTTAGTACAATAGTCACATGGGTCAATCTGTTATCGCCGTGACTTCCTTTCTATCTCCACACTCTGGCCTTGCAGATGGTAGTAGTCTTCTATAGAACTGTTCTGAACTTTAATCGTTGATTCCTAATCACTGCACAGTTCTCACTTGTGGCCCACTGATCAACAGTACCTCGTATCTCTTCAGAATCTACTCAATAGTTAACTCATTTTTCAGAAACTAGCTTCCTGAAAATGCCCATGTAACTCTTCCACAAATGGGCTGACACTACCTATTAACCCTTCCTAGGCTAACAAAGTGCCGCAGAGCACTAAAAAAGTAAAAACACTTTAAAAAAATACATGTATCACATTCAAAGACATGTTTTACATCAAATCTCTAGAAGGGGTGCCGACAGTTCTTCCGCACCTTTACACCCCTACAGAGCTTCCAACACAGATGTGTATACAGCCTTAGGATTGATGGATTGTTGGACTGTATTTCTCAGGTATAAGCCATTGTTTACTCAGCAGGGTGATCAAACCAAATCCCTTAATGACATTCAGCATCTGAAAGCTACTGCATGTAGTCCTGTCATTAGTGGTAAAAGAACTAAATAATAACCTCATTTAGGTACCCGATAAGTATTATACCATTTATTTATATACAATCATCTCAAACCCATTGCCTGCATTAATGTTCATTTCTTTGTAAAATGAGACATAATATAGAACTGGCTGCACATTTTGTGACAAGTATTGTTGCTCAGAGTACAGCTGTTCAAACTGAATTTGGAATAAGAAACGAGTTCTATTCCCAACTCAATGATTAGCGAAAAATAATTTTTTTTCCTCACGTATTATTAATGTGCCATAAGCTGTAATATAAAAATTCAAGTATTAAGCTTTCTTCATTATACAGAGATTTAGCATTCTTTGGTTTTCGATTTTAGCAATAATACGTATAAATGTATTTATTTAAAGAATAATGTGATTAAAGTGATCATGGGAAAAAAACTTTTTCTAGAATAAAGCCTTTCACAGGGGCAAATCTGTTGTCTGCAACCCTTTGAAATCAGTTTTTACTGCCAAGGTAAGCAATTGAAAACACTCATTCAAATGAATTTAGGTAGTGTCTGTCTGCTCTGACTTTTATAATAGTATTACAAGCAGGGAATCTCTGTTCTATCGTGTCCTTGTCTTCAAAATAAAACACTCTAAATTATTTTATTGTTAGTAGTGGTTTAGATGGGTTTTCCCAAAATTTCAAGATATTCCCTTTCCATAGTATAATTTTCTAATCACCAGGGGTTCTCTGGGACTCCCAGCGATTCCGAGAATGGGGCCCTGGCACCCTGAGAACAAGGCTATGCAGTGACCTGGCTTGAATGGAATGGGTATACGCATCTTCTGCCTCTGCTTCATTTATTGTCTGTGGTACAGCTGGAGAAAGTTGAGTATAGTGCTTGACTATTTCCAACAGTCCGAATGAATGGAGCAGAGGCTGCGCATGCAGCATGTTCTGCACAAAGGTTTGTAGATCATCAAATTCTCCTGATTGGGATAGATTGCAATACCAGAGAAAGTCTATTGACTCAAGTTTTTGAAATGATTAAATTGGTAAACAGGGGATTTCTAATACAATAGATAAAAAAAATTACGAGAAGTGCGCTTAAAATGGATCTGTCAATGGATGTCCCAATAGAAACTGCATACATTATTAATGAGATCTTTGATCTGATTTACTTACCTTAGCAATCGAAGTTAGAATGGCTATATAATCTTTTTTGAAATTTCACTTAATCTACACTCACCTAGCCTGATAGAGATCTTCTCAATGACACTCTTTCCTGGTGCTGCTGAGCTCTCACTGCTGAGTATATACCGCAGCTGTCAGACAGTCTGGGTGGACAGAGATTGAAAACATTCATCTGCTCTCTCACTCTTTGGCCGGCTGCAGAAGAGAGTATGAAAAAGTTTCATCCAGTAAACAATTTTCCACTAATTGTTACCCCATTTTTATCTGTGTGCCATTGGTGTGTCCATTATTTACATCCGTAAGATGTGGGTGTGACTTTCATCTGAGATCCGTTTTTACACATCTACACCCAAAAATTTACATAATCAATTAGAATTTCCTAGGTTTTCAATAGAAAGGTATCCTTAAAAATCAGATATCACTTGAATGTTCTGTGTAGAATGCGATTTTTTTACGCACCTATAGACTTGAATGGGTGAATTTCATTTGAGACTCATAAGAAGGGCAAGTGTGGACAATCGTTTTCTCTGCGTCCGAGAAAATTAGTCCAATTATGCTAATCACATTCTAATCAGACTCTAATCAGTGTTTGATCAGAGTGGGATCCAATTTTCTCGGAGGTGGAGAGAAAAAAAAAGAAAATTTCTCCATTGTGTCAGGCCTTGTCATTCAAGTGCGGCTCAAATTTTTTCACGGTGCTATAGATATGAATGGGGGAGTACCATCCAAATCTCAGAGGCAAATCATGCATGCTACACATAGAATAACATGGGGACAAGTGCTATCCATCAAAATCATGGATAACACTCATTTAATTTATGTGGTTGTCTGCACAAGCCCGAAAGTAGTGCATGCTGCGATTTATTTCTCACAGTGAGATTGAGAGAAAAATTGTTCTTCTGAACAGCCCTATTGAATAATATTGGTCAGTGTGCTGTCTGATCAAATATTGGACAGCACATGTCCAATTTATACACTTGTCTGCATAACCTCTATAGCTGGACTTATAAAATGCTCATTTTATAATTAGGGTTATACAGCCCTAATGACATGAATTTTTATAGGAACTATTCAAGTCTCAACCAGTCTAAGAGATTTAGGTAAATAGAATATACCTCAGTTGTCTGTGGGCAGGATAATAAAAGGACAGAAACATTAATTTATAGCGGTGTCATATACTGGACTTCTTACTGAAATTTTGAGGTCAGTCTAACCCTGCCAGTGCCATTGAATGTGAGCTTTCTGCCAACATTGTATATGGACAGATAGTTGCCAACCAATGGTGGAGAACGGAAAAAGACATATTGAGAATTACATGCCAGGAGCTCATCATTGAGAGGAACTGCAGCAGATATAACACAACCATAGAAACAAGCCCAGTAACTGTTATACTACTGTAATTGGGGCTCTCCCCCTAGATATCCTGGGGCAGGAAAAAGTAGGTAAGACATTCTCATTAATAATGTATCTTGTTTATGTGGCACCCCTGGGTTTCAGTCGCCACAGAGGTACTGCACCTCACCCAGAGGTGTGGTGTCTCCTTCTCTCAGGTAAGGAGGGAGTGCTGCCCGGAACCCCAACACCCGCATTCAACACTACACTACTCCAGGCCAGCTGGAAGGGCAAGATGCATTATGTTCCTGCTGAACCCTGTCCCTGGCTGGAGTGGGGGGAAACAAAGAGAGGGGGAACCAGTAGTGGGTGTGGGTGGAGGATGTAGAGTAGGGGAGCACCATGATAGGAGGTATATAAGGGGAAGCCATCTTAGGGTGGCAGGTCAGTTAGTCAGTCAGTGAGTAGTAAGGAGAGGAGGGGAGCAGAGTCTCTTTAGGAGCTCTGCTCCATAAGTGGGGCCTAGTAATAGAGGCCCAGGAGGGGAGCAGAGGAGAAAGGCTCCGTTTTTACAGAAGGGATTCCAGGGGGTACGGTGAGTGCAGGACGGCACCCGTATGCCCCGAATCTGCCAGGTGTCAGAGGGATCAGGCCACAAGAAGGTAACCGGTCCCTGGTCCAGCCGTGTTACTCCAGGTCTCGGCTGGAAAACCGGAGGCTTCTGCACTTCCATGGCGCAGTTGCCACAGCCTCACCCTAGTCGCCGTGAAGGGCATCAAGTAGGTCCGGGAACTCCAGGTTGCCCAGAGGGACTTCAGAGCACCCGATCAGAACTGTGTGTGGGAATGTGCAGGGCAGGAGGGAGAAGACCCAGCGTGAGAAGTCGGTCTAGTAAGGAACATAAAGAAAGCGGGGTTCCGTCAAGCGCTCCTGATATACTTTGAGAAAGTGCTGAACCCCTTGGCTGGCAGACGCAGTGCGACGCGGGAGGCTGACACCTGTACAGTGCACCTGAGGAACTTGAACAGAACTGTGAGTAAACTCGGATGACTACACTCCTCTGCCTCCGTCAGTTATTCCCACTGCACCATCTCTTCTGCACCACAAGCCCCAGCATCACCATCCTCTATACTACAATGCCCTGGGGCCCGCTCCACCTGTGGGGAGCCGTTCCAACTCAGCTGCCCTACCAACTGCCACAGAGGTCTGAAGCAGCGCCGGTAACCATTACCGGAAACCACAGGTGGCGTCACGAGACAAACTGTACACTAAAACCCCTTTTTCAAGAGAGAGCCCAGAGTACAGGCCCGGGAGCCGACTGCCGTGACATCCTAAACAAAGTAAAAGGCCCGGGTACCGAGTCCCTTACATCCCCCTGGGTGACACATTTATAGTGTGAAATCTGCCGACAGATGGACTTTAAAAGAAATCTGTCAGAAATCTGTCTCAACCCTCCTAAGCTGTCTTTATGGACATGTAAGTCATAGGAAGCTGAATAAAATGATGTCTGCGAACATCCCTGATTTGCCACGCTGTCACACACATAACATCTGCGTGACAGCGTGGCAAATCAGGGATGTTCATGGGCGGAGCTGATTTTTTGGCACGAGCAAGCCGGAATCCCGAACACGAACCCGAATTTGAAATGCCGAACAAATTCGCTCAACACTAGTTTTGAGTACATTGAGGGGAGCAGTTTTTAGAATGGTGTCACTTTTTGGTATTTTCTGTCATATAGACCCCTCAAAGTCACTTAAAATGGGATGTGGTCCCTAAAAAAATGGTTTCATAGATTTTATTGAAAAAATGAGAAATCGCTGGTCAACTTTAAACTCTTATAACTTCCTAGCAAAAAAATATTTTGGCTTCAAAATTGTGCTGATGTAAAGTAAACATGTGTAAAATGTTCTTTATTAACTATTTTGTGTGACATATCTCTCTGATTTAAGGGCATGAAAATTCAAAGTTTGAAAATTACAAAGTTTCTAAATTTTCACCAAATTTCCGATTTTTTCACAAAGTATTGCAAGTCATATTGAAGAAATTTTACAACTATCATGAAGTACAACCAGTCATGAAACAATATTCTCAGAATCAGTGGGATCCGTTGAAGAGTTCCAGAGTTATTACCTCGGAAAATGACACTGGTCAGAATTGTAAAAATTGGCCTGGTCATTAACGTGCAAACAGGCTTTAGTGGTAAAGGGGTTAACAGCTCATTTGCATATAAGAAAAATGTGGATTTCTCTGCTATAAGACATTGTATTGCTGATATTAATGCATCACATATTTCCTTTAAGTTTGTGTTCACTATTAGTGTTGAGCCACCCCCGTAGTGTTCGAGTTCGGTTCGGTTCGTCGAACACCCGTGTGTTCGCCGAACTGTTCGTCGAACTGTTCGTCGAACACCTTCGAACACCGTTAAAACCAATGGCAGGCAAACAAAAACACATAGAAACACATAGAAAACACCTTCAAAGGTGTCCAAAAGCTGACAAACTGCTCAGAAGACACAACTAACACATGGAAAAGTTACAAGTACATATAGTCATGCGAAAAGAAAAGAGGTGGAGGAGTAAAAGGAGGGGGAGACACAGATATAGGCATGTCATGCCCTTCTAAAATCCAAAAAGTGAGAAGCTGACACGTTCAGTCCGCTCCTGCCCGTGCCACCTCCGTGTCGCCGGGTTTGTGCCAGAGCCGCGGTGAACCCTGACGGCAAGCCCCCCTCTCCCAATACTGGTGCCTGTCCGCTGGTGGGTCGAGCGAGCCCCCCTGTGGTGGAGGCAGCTCTAAGCTTTTTAATTTAAATTGTCTCTCTAATTTGAATGAATACACTTTAAATCCATTTACAAGGATCTATTGGAGGGCAAGTCTCATGCCAGCAGCCGCGTAATTCCAGCTCCAGTAGCGTCCACTAAAGCTGCTGCAGTTAAAAAGCTTTTATAAGGATCGAGCTCGGCTGTCCACCGCAAGGCATCCTACTGCCAGTCCCAGCCCCTATGCCTTGGGGTGCCTCCTGATGCTCTTCACTGAGTATCCCGTGGTCCCGAAGCATTCCCTTTGAAAAAATTAAGTGTGCAAACTAGAGGTGGTGTAGCTTGCTTAACAGCCGGGATAATCCACTGACTAGCAGACACTGCTACTAGGCACAAAGTATTTCCTGGTCTAGATGCAGTTAAAAGTTTGTAATTAGATACTCTCGTTGGATGCTGAGAAAGCATTCCATAGAGTCTCCTGGCACGCCATATATGATTCTCTTAAAAAGCTTGGGGTAGGGGTCTAGGGGACCCTTTTATAGCCAAAATCACGGCCCTGTATCACAATACGTCACCTAGGCTGAAGAAAAATGGAACTGTAGCACCCTGAGGGCTCGGTTGCTACAGAGGTATTGCACCTCACCCAGAGGTGTGATATCTCACTCTCAGGTAAGGATGGAGTGTGGATCAGGACCCGACACCTGCATGCATTACACCACATTGCCGTGGGGCAGGGCGACCAATATGCCTCTGAGATGGGCACGACAGTCCCTGTCCCTGGCTGGAGTGGGGGGAGGGAACACTGAGGAAGGGGAACCCTGTAGTGCAGGAGCAGGGAGGAAGCAGTTCCTGGGTGCATTGAGAAGGGAGTATA
Organism: Phyllobates terribilis; assembly: GCF_046119375.1. Taxonomy (NCBI): domain Eukaryota; kingdom Metazoa; phylum Chordata; class Amphibia; order Anura; family Dendrobatidae; genus Phyllobates; species Phyllobates terribilis. The sequence continues at coordinate 514,496,825 of NW_027362763.1, read as the reverse complement.
AAAGGTGGGCACCATCTTAGTTCAGTGCAGAGAAGTCTGAGCAGAAGTGGCAGGGAGCAGGGGCTCTGCATGAGCTCTGCTCCGGAGGTGGGGCCTAGTAACAGAGGCCCAGGCCTGGAAGAGGGAGAAGGAAGGAAGAGGAGCGGAGAAGGCTCCAGGAACGAAGAATGAAGGGATCCCAGGGGTGCGGACGGGCGAGTCGCCACCGCACGCCAGAATCCACCTGCGTGGAGGGGTCAGGCCAAAGGGGGAGACCGGTCCCCGAAACTAGTGGAGGCAGGAAACGACCCTCAGCTAGAAACCGGAGGCTGTGACATTTTATGTGGCGCAGCCCCTCGCTACACCCGCTAGGAAGGCACCACATAGGGTCAGGGAAACTGGCGCCAAGTTTACCAAGAGGAGGCCCGAGGCAGCCGGACAGAAGGGTTGGTAAGAAAGGCCAGACAAAGGACACACAAAGGGGGTCCTGTGAAGCGCTCCAAAGTTATCTGGGAGTTGTCTGAGCCCCTCACCTGGTGAGCACAGTACGACGTGGGCAGCCGTTACCTGCAGACATGGTCTGGATAATAAGAACTGTGAGTAAAGGCCCTGGACTGCATCACTGACTCCGTGTCGTTACTGCTGCTGCCCTGCACCATCACCCGCATCCTCCGCATACACTGCCCTGAAGCTATACTCCTCCCGTGGGGAGTTATGCTACGCTCTGCTGCACCCACAACACCAGCCTCAGCGGTCTGCCCTGCAGCGGCGGTTCACTCTGACCGCAATCCACGGGTGGCGTAGTCGGACATTTAAACATCAAAACCACATAAATAGTTCCGCCACTGGTTTGACCACCCTGAGCCACGGAACAGGGTCGCCGCCACGAAGACTACAACCACCAGCATCCACCAAAAAGGGTCCTTCTCCGGGTGTCCCAAGGCCCAGGGGGTGCATCAAAACATTTTCATCACCTTTCACAATCACCAATGGGACAAGGCAGGGATGTCCTCTGTCCCCTCTCTTATACATCCTAGTGACGGAGCACCTGCTCTCATCAATTCGCCATAACCCCAATATTAGGTGGATTGAGGTGGGAGGCACCGAGTACAAGTGCTCTCTATTTGCTGATGATGTCCTAGTATATATCACTCAATCACATATATCCATCCATGCTGTTATGGCTGAAATAGATCACTTTGTTACATGGTCAAATTTTAAAATCAATGCAGCGAAGTCTGAGGCCCTCGATGTCTCCCTCCCCAAATCCATATAGGATTCCATCCAGTCCAACTTTCCCTTTGCCTGGCCCTCACAGGGTATCAAATACTTAGGAATTCCTATTCATAGAGACCTCTCCCATCTATGTTATCTTAATTTTGGGCCCTTTATTGAACAACTCCATACAGACCACCGTTGGCAAGTTAGAACTGTAAGATTCACTACGTGAACCACTGGTGTTTTGTGGAAAAGCACATGTACACTGCGTTCCAAATTATTATGCAAAAAGTGTTTAGGAGTGATAAGGGAAGAATTTGTTTGTTTGTCAGTTAAACTCATTGATGGTGATGTGTGCCAGGGCTCTTTATATCACTGTAAGCAATTGCAGACACCTGTGCTAATTAGTTTGGCAGGTGTGTCCAATGAAAGGCAAGACTACTTAAGAAGGCTGTCTCACATTATTAAGCAGCCTACATTTTCTGCCAAAATGGGAAAGAAAAAGGATGTGTCGGCTGCTGAGAAGCAACAAATTGTGGAGTGTTTAGGTCAAGGCATGACTACAATCAACATTGTGCGATAATCAGGATGAAGTGTCTTGGCAATCAAGAAGTATGTAGCTGATTCACAGTACACACGTGTGCGTGCTGATAAGGGCAAATTGAGGACTCTTTCCTACAGGCAATTAGTCAGGTTAAAAGAGCAGCGGCAAAAAAGCCTTGTCATAGCAGCAGACAAGTTTTTGAAGCTGCTGGTGCCTCCAACGTCCCCCGAACAACAAGATGCAGGGTCCTTCAGAGGTTTGCAGCTGTGCATACGCCATCCTGTCGACCTCCGCTATCTACTTCACACAAGCAGAAACGGCTCCAGTGGGCTAAACATTACATGAAGACTGATTTCAAAACTGTTTTGTTCACGGATGAGTGCCATGCAGCGCTCGATGGTCCAGATGGATGGAGTGGAGGATGGCTGGTTGATGGACACCCCACGCAAACACGGCTACAGCGCCAACAAGGATGAGGTGGAGTAATGTTTTGGACTGGAATCATGGGGAGAGAGATTGTCGGCCCCTTTAGGATCCCTGAAGGTGCTAAAGATGAACTCCATAATGTATGTGGATTTTCTCAAACAGCACTTCCTGCCATGGTTCAAGAAGAAGAACCGTGTATTTCACAGCAAGATAATTTTTTTGCACGATAATGCACCATCTCATGCTGCACATAAAACATCTGCATCTCTGGCTGATATGGGCATAAAAGGGGACAAACTTATGGTGTGACCCCCATGCTCCCCTGACCTCTACCCCATTCAGAACCTCTGGAACATCATCAAAAGGAGTGTCTATGATGGCGGGAGGCAGTTCACATCTAAGCAACAGCTCTGGGAGGGTATTCTGTCCTCATGCAAAACAATTGAAGCAGAAACCATCCAAAACCTGACAAATTCAATGGACGAGAGAGTTCAGAAGCTCCTTTCGAACAAGGGGTCCTATGTGAAAATGTAACATCACCTAGAATAAAGTTTTGAGTTGAAAACTGTTTGATTTCAGTTTCTAATAACCTGCTAATGCTTATAATTTCAAAAATGACAATTTTTTGGGTCTTTATTAAAATGAAAAGGTTGATCGAAAAGTTTGGGGGATCTAAGAGTGTGGCAACCCAGTAGTCATGATTACTTCGAATTCTGACAATATGAGGGTCATGTTGCAGGTAGTGCAGCAAGAAGGCACTTATGTGTCTTGCGCATCTCGGAGCCCCAAAATTATTTTCCGGGCTAGATGCAGCTAAAAATTATTAATAATTTTAAATCTGGTTGGAGCTTAGTATAGATGGCCTAATAGGATCAGTGCTGCACACTGCTACAAAGCCCAAATTATTTTCCAGCCAAGATACAGATAAACATGATTAGTAATTTTAAATCTGATGGAGCTTATTATAGATGGCCTAATAGAATCAGTGCTGCACACTGCTACAAAGCCCAAATTATTTTCCAGCCAAGATACAGATAAACATGATTAGTAATTTGAAAGCTTAAAACGGTTGGTAGGGTGATTTTAACCAATCATCAAGCTTTTACTCTCCCCAGGATGACACAGGGGTAGAAAAGTCGTTTCGGATCCATGATTTGTTCATCTTTATGAACGTGAGTCTGTCTACATTATCAGTGGAGAGCCGCGTGCGCTTATCTGTCAGCACACCACCAGCAGCGCTGAACACACGTTCAGACAGAACGCTGGCTGCGGGGCATGACAAGATCTCCAAGGCGTAAGTGGCTAGCTCCGGCCATTTATCCAGATTGGAAGCCCAAAAAGAGCAAGGGTCCAGTGACACAGTCATGGCTTCAATGTTTACTTGGAGATACTCCTGTACCATCGTCTCTAGGCGTTGACTATGTGTCAGACTTCTTGTCTCCTGTGGCCTTGCAAAGGATGGGCTAAAAAAGTGGTGAAATGATTCCGCAAAATTGATGTTACCAGCAGATACTGTGGTTCTGTTACGGTTTGAGTGCTGAACACTTGACGGTCCCACGGTTGGCAAGTTGGAACTGTGAGATTCACTACGTGCACCACTGGTGTTTTGTGGAAAAGCACATGTAAGATTCTGCAACAGTCTCTGCTGATACTCCTGCATGCGTGCATCCCTTTCTATGGCAGGAATAATTTTGGCAAATTTACTTTTGTACCGAGAATCTAACAGTGTGGCAACCCAGTAGTCAGGATTATTTCTAATTCTCACAATTCGAGGGTCATGTTGCAGGTAGTGCAGCAAAAAGGCACTCATGTGTGTTGCGCATCCAGGAGCACCAAGTCCCTGTTGTGTTGGTGGCGAGGTAACAATCATGCTTCCTTCCTCTGTCCTCTCCCCCCAACCTCGCACAACAGAAATGTGATCAAGGTCTCCCTCATCTGATGAATCTTCCATCAGTTCGTCCTCCACTCCTTCCTGGGCTCCTGCACCTTCCTCACTAGTTTGGCTGCTACCATGCGCCCTGGTAAAACCATCTCCCCCACCCTCACATGCCTGCCGCCTTGGTGCTGCCGACCGTCTGGACCTTGCAGATGTTAGAGCTTCCGCATACAACTCCTCCTCCTCTACTTCCTCCACCTCCTCTTGTGCCACCACCTGACTCCGAATTCTGTTTAACATGTGCTCCAGCATGTAAATCACCGGAATAGTCATGCTGATAATGGCATCGTCAGCACTAAACATCTTCGTCGCCATTTCAAAACTGTGCAGAAGGGTGCATAGGTCCCTGATCTGAGACCACTCCTCCAGCGTGATTTGCCCCACCTCTGGATCTCGTTGGCCCAGGCTATACGTCAGAGCGTATTGCACCAGGGCTTGTCGGTGCTGCCACAGTCGCTGCAACATGTGCAGAGTTGAATTCCACCAGGTAGGCACATCGCATTTTAGCCGGTGAAGTGGCAGGCCCAACGACTTCTGTAGAGATGTAAGTCGCTGAGCTGCGGGAAGCGAACGGCGGAAGTGAGCACACAGCGACCGTGCCCTCTGCAGAAGGCCATCTAGTCTGGGATAGTGGGCTAAAAATTGCTGGACAACCAGGTTCAACACGTGAGCCATACAAGGCACGTGTTTGACATTGCCCCGGCGAAGGGCCGCACCCAGGTTTGCAGCATTGTCGCACACGGCCTTCCCTGGTTTCAGGTCCAGTGGAGACAACCATTCATGAAATTGGTTCTCCAGAGCTGACCACAACTCCTCAGCTGTGTGACTCACATTTCCCAGACATTTCAAAGTAAAAACCGCCTGATGACGTTGAGCCCTACTGCCAGCATAGTAAGGAGGTGTGAAAGATCCCTTCTGCACAGTTAGAAAGCTTGTGGCATGACCAGACAGGCTTTGGGTGCAGGTGGAACACGGAGAGGAGGTTGAGGAGGCAGAAGCAGTGGAGGAACTTTGACATAAAGAGGATTGACGCACATCTCGTGGGGACGGCAAGACTTGGACAGCAGCCCCTTGTCCTGCTGTCACCATAGTTACCCAGTGCCAAGTCAGCGACATGTAACGCCCCTGTCCATGCCTACTCGTCCAAGTGTCTGTGGTGAAATGCACCATGTCACACACAGAGTTTCTCAAAGAAGCGGTGATGTTGTGTGCGACATGCTGGTGGAGCGCAGGCACACCTTTCTTTGAGAAGTAGTGCCGACTGGGCATCTGGTACTGGGGCACTGCGACGGACATAAGGTCTCGAAAATCCTCTGTGTCCACCAGGCGGAAAGGCAGCATTTCTGTAGCCAAGAGCTTGCAGATGGTGAAATTCAACCTCTTAGCTTTCTCATGGCTAGGAGGAAATGGTGTTTTACTTGTCCACATCTGAGGGACCGAGGGCTGGCTATTGTGCTTAGACGGGGTTGATAAGGGTGTCCCCGGCAAACTGCCGGTCTGTGAGGAAGATGCAGGCGGACATGTTAGGTTGCCTTGATCCAAAGGTGGTGCTATCGATGTCCGACAGCGCTCAACACCAGCTGGTGTTACCACCTCCAAAGAAAATGATGACCTGCCAATCACGCTGGCTGTTGCGGGTAAAGAGGTGGCAGGTCTGCGCCCCAAAACAGGTGTGACTGCTGTCCCCCCAGTCACAGAGGATGAAGAGGCCGCGGATGCACAAGATATGGCAGACGGTGGTTGGCCCGGCCGGCTAGGCCGCATTGTAGCACACTGAGCTTCCCACTGCAACTTATGCTTCATGTCCATGTGCCGGTTCATGCATGAAGTACTCAAACTATGTATTTTTTGGCCTCTACTTAGCTTTTGCTGACAAATGTTACAGATAACACGAGTTGGGTCATCTTTATCGATCTGAAAAAATGCCCAGGCTATGCAAGGCTTAGCACCCATGCGACCTGAAGAGCCACCACGACTTGTGGTGAGAGGCAGAGTTGTGTTTGAGGATGCAGTTGTTGACGTGCTTCCAGTACTACGTCTCTGTCCAGGAAGGCGCAACTTGACCTCGTCGTCACTAGCATCTTCCTCCACCTCCTCTGCTGACCTCATCTCTTGGCTGACTGTGGGTTGACAGTAAGTGGGATCTCCAACCTCATCATCATCACCCTGTGCGTTATCACACCCGTCGTCCTCAGAGCCTACCTGTTCCTGCCCTGACAAAAAACTAAAGTTGTCGCTCCAATCAGGTATTTGAGTCTCATCATCGTCTTCCTCATTGTCTCCACCAACAGGAGTTACAGTTTGGGAATGAGGGTCTACATTATGGTCAGAACCTTCTGCGTCTGGTCCTGGATCCGACTCATAAAGATTCTGGGCATCAGTGCAGATCATTTCCTCGTCTGGATTCACAGAAGCGCTGGAGTCGACCTCTGATTCCCAGGCTATAGTATGAGTAAACAGCTCTGCGGACTCAACCATCTGTTCTACCTCATACTCAGACGGGCAGCTGGAGATTTGGGAGCTGTGAGGAAGCAAGTGCGATTGGGGTGACACCTTTGAGGACTGGAGTATTTGTGATGTTGAAGTTGATGTGGAGGAGAGCCCACTTAAAGGAGCACTTGATATCTGTTGAAGCACCTGCTGTTTTTGTGCCTCATCTGGAATTTGTAGCGATTGGCGTGGCCGTAAGAAAGGGATCTTATCACATTGACCGCTAAAAGAAGTAGACATTTTAGTTTGGCTGGAAGATGGTCTTTCTTCTGCAGATGTTACTGTTGCTTTAACACCTACCCCACGGACACAACCTTTTTTCCCCTACCCAACACGCCTATTCCCCTTTCCACCAGCAGCAGGCCTTTTTCCACTCATTTTGGTGGTTAACTAATTCACAACTCTGGAGTTGTTTGCACAAAAAAACAATGGATGGGAACCGAGCAGAGCTGAGTGGCCAAACTGTGGTATTAGGCCAAAACTATTGGCTGGGTTAGATGCAGAAAAAAATTATATTCGATTTGCAACCTGATGGAGGTCAGTATAGATGGACTAATAGAACAAGTCCCACACACAGCTAGAAGCCCAAATATTTTTTCAGAGGTAGATGCAGAAAAAAAATATATTCAGTTTGCAACCTGATGGAGGTCAGTATAGATGGACTAATAGAGAAAGTCCCACACACTGCTAGAAGGCCAAATATTTTTTCAGAGCTAGATGCAGACAAAAAATTATTTTGAATTTGCAACCTGATGGAGGTCAGTATAGGTGGACTAATAGAACAAGTCCCACACACTGCTAGAAGGCCAAATATTTTTTCAGAACTAGATGCAGAAAAAAATTATATTCAGTTTGCAACCTGATGGAGGTCAGTATAGATGGACTAATAGAACAAGTCCCACACACAGCTAGAAGCCCAAATATTTTTTCAGAGGTAGATGCAGATAAAAATTATTTTTAATTTGCAACCTGATGGAGGTCAGTATAGATGGACTAATAGAGAAAGTCCCACACACTGCTAGAAGGCCAAATATTTTTTCAGAGCTAGATGCAGAAAAAATTATATTCAGTTTGCAACCTGATGGAGGTCTGTATAGATGGATTAATAGAACAAGTCCCACACACAGCTAGAAGCCCAATATTTTTTCAGAGGTAGATGCAGAAAAAAAAATATTTTTAATTTGCAACCTCATGGAGGTCAGTATAGATGGACTAATAGAGAAAGTCCCACACACTGCTAGAAGGCCAAATATTTTTTCAGAGCTAGATGCAGATAAAAATTATTTTTAATTTGCAACCTGATGGAGGTCAGTATAGATGGACTAATAGAGAAAGTCCCACACACTGCTAGAAGGCCAAATATTTTTTCAGAGCTAGATGCAGAAAAAAATTATATTCAGTTTGCAACCTGATGGAGGTCAGTATAGATGGACTAATAGAACAAGTCCCACACACAGCTAGAAGCCAAAATATTTTTTCAGAGGTAGATGCAGATAAAAATTATTTTTAATTTGCAACCTGATGGAGGTCAGTATAGATGGACTAATAGAGAAAGTCCCACACACTACTAGAAGGCCAAATATTTTTTCAGAGCTAGATGCAGAAAAAAATTATATTCAGTTTGCAACCTGATGGAGGTCAGTATAGATGGACTAATAGAACAAGTCCCACACACTGCTAGAAGCCCAAATATTTTTTCAGAGCTAGATGCAGAAAAAAATTATATTCAATTTGCAACCTGATGGAGGTCAGTATAGATGGACTAATAGAATGATGCTATGCCCAAAAGATTTTACTTCACTAGGTGCAGTAAAAAAATTGGTATTCTATACACAGGTGGTATATCTTGCAACACAGATAGGCTACTCCACTGACTAACACACTCTGCAATCGGCCAAAAAGGATTAGCTTTGCTAGATTCAGCCAAATGCTGTGAAAAAAACTTGCACAGCACTGGCACAGACCTGCCTGGCAAAAACTGATAGGAACTGATGTAACCTAGTCCTGAAAAGGACTGCAATTACAATTAGTCTTTACTCCCACAATCTATCTATTTAAGAGCACAGACCTGCCTGATAAAAGTCGTAGGAAATGCTGTAACCTAGTCCTTAAAAGGACTGCAATCACAACTATTCCCTACTCCCTAGCTATCTGTAGATTTGTGCGAAAATTGTCTTGAAATTAACAAGGTATAGCGCACACAGCAACAGCGGTGACGTCTAACACGCAGCTGCAGCAGTGAGAAAATGGTGGCGACGGGGAAAATGGCTTGGTCTTATAGGGCAAGGACATGTGACATACACTGCCAATGACACATGCCCTTGCTTGTGTGAAAAACAGCACTTCGCTCCGTGTGTGCGCTGCTGATAGGCTGACAGACTGCACCTCCCCACTGCAAATGCGGGAAAGAGAAAAAAAAATGGAGATCTTCATTATTCCTGCAGAGATCCATCCCCTGCCCCTCCCCCCACCCCGCTGTACACTCAAACTGCGTATTAACATTAATTTTCATCATTACTGAGAAAAAATCCAGTTATGATTTTGGTGCACGAACAGTTATCGAACATAACCTCGAACAGCCGAATTTTTCTCAAATCGTTCGTGTTCGCCGAATGGCTCGAACACCGCCCAAAACAGCTTGAATTTGAGATTGGCGAACAGTTCGAGTAGAACAACGCTCATCTCTATTCACTATAGATTTAGTGTGACACTTGCTTTTTCACTTTATATGAATCGCTCATCTATATGACCATATAGTGAAAAGAAATGTCTGAGATTAAAGTATTGATGAGTGATCAGTTGGATACATTATAAAATCATGTATATTTTCGCTAATGTGTATGTTTTATATTGCTGGGTAGAAAATACATTCATTTGTAAATGCATTTAAACTTTAGTGAATTAGTCTACAAGTGATAAAACTGATTATGTAAAGATTTGGCATGAAAGAAATTGTTCAAAAACAACAAAATTAGCAAATTACAGTCTGCAAATTCAAATATATAACAATATTTAACACATTAAGAAAAGATTGAACTTTTCTTTCAGAGTTCACGACTCACTATTAAACAAAGAGGCAATTCTACAAAGAAACTGACTGATGATAGACCTTTGGGCTTTTTAAATCTTACATCTAATGAACAGCCATTAACTTTGATGCCTTTCCATCTGCTGCAATTTCATTTAAAAGTTATTACTTTGGATTCCTAAAATGGAGAGGTTACTTAATCAGTGAACTGAACATATAACATGTTTGGGCTTAGTCAAATGTTTTTGGTACGATTTTCATCAAAGCTTCATCTGTATGTCAGTTTCTATCATCAGAGTTTCATCAGTTTTGGTCACATGAAAAACAAAAATTTATGGAGGTTTCTCAAGCTTCGCCTAACAATCAGTTTGTGAAAAATGTACAACACAAGGATGGCATAAGTGCGCTATCTGATTTTTTCATGTACCTACAGACTTTTGTTGGCATGATTAATTCAAGACGCGGATCAAAATCAGACTTGTCTCCATGGTTTTGTGTGGACCACTTGGTCTGCAAAAAGACACAGACATGTGAAGAGCCACCTAGAGTATAATGGGCATGAATTCTATCTGTGAAAAACATGGAACTCGTATGCGAAAAAATGATGTGTGACTGAGCCCTTAGAGTATGTTGTATGCGCTGCCTTGGAAAAAATCTGATAAGTGTTAACAGAATGTAAAATCTTTTAATATTCAATTTCACAAGTTTCTTCAATATTTTCCAAAACATTGGATTTGAATTGAATCAATGTGTTGTAAAGCACAAGTACTGATAAGCCTATAAAGGCCCAGAAAAGATGAATAGCAATCTGAGGTCTCCTAAGACTATGCCGAACCCCTTTTGAGCTCTTTTAAAGGAACCTGTAACCATAAAAATATAGTTATATGTGCTAGCATCATGTTATAGAGCAGTAATGCTGAGTAGATTATAGATTTGTGAGAAAAGATTAAGAATAATATGTATTTTCATCATATCAATCTCTACTCGTTCTGGGATTTTTGGTCGAGTGGGTCGACCTATCAGTGACTGACAGCTATCTCTGTATGCACACTTGAAAAAAAAATGCTATCTGTCACTAATAGGCTGCCGATTTGACCAAAAATCCCAGAAGGATCAAAGGTTTAAATAATGGAAACACAGGTTATGCTGAATCTTTTCTCACAAAACTATATACCAATCTTCTCCGCTCCCCCTGCTCTTGCTCTTTGGATATGATGCCAGCACATCTGACTTTATTTTCATGTTGACTGCATTTTTATGGTGACCGAAAGAAATGTCAAAGTGACCTCAATATATCTGGCTATCTGGGGCACATGGATGGTAGCCAATGTTAATCAACAGCCTGTTTAATAAGACACTGCACTGAGACTTAAGTCTTTTACATTTAAAAAAAATCCAAAAATGATCCCTTTTGTGGGAAGATGCAGTCGTAAGTTTTTGACAACTGGTGGTGCAAAGGTTATTCCTGTTTGGTTAGTAGCAAGAGATTTGCTATTTGCTAAATGAGGAAGATATTGTTTTTTCACAAGCCGTACAAAAATCATCCCAATTTTGAAATAAGCAGCATGATAGTTTTGCAAAATTAATTAACAATGGCTTTTTACTAAGTCATTAAAACATTATCCTTTAATTTATTTAGCAGGAACAGATTTGTTGTTTTGAAAGTGACTGGTTTAGCAACAATTTAGGCAAAAATTATCACTATAAATTTAGGAACAGCAACAGGGTTGCTGTTTGCAAAAATAAAAAATAATTCCTTTTTAACAAGCCATTCAAAAATTATTTTTTGTTAGGGATCAGTAACAGGGTAACTGTCTTGAAAATGCAGAAACAATAGCTTCTCAACAAGTCATGCAAAAATTATCCCTTTTGTAGGAGTAGAAACATGTTTTCGGTTCCTGAATAGGGTATGATTCCCAGGTGCAGTACAATATAGCTATACAACACAACACACTGGACCAGCAGGAGATTTGTGTGGGCATCTATCAGCAGTGGCAGCAGAATTGGCAGCAAAGGCAACTGAACAGCATAGAATATGATGAGGCTGGCAAAGAGATGTCTGGCAATGTTTGGCCAACACTTGCATGCCTGATAGTAGCACAGTATAGATAACATGATGGGCGGCCAGTAGATGACCACATATGTATGAGGCATTTGCACTTGCAGCAGGTGAACAGAGTAGAACACAATGGACAGGCATGCAGATGTCACAACTGATCGAATCATTGGCAACATTGGTGGATCAAATCGTTGCCAGCCATAAGTAAATGAATGTCGTCGCTGATCTATTCCTGAATCACTTGTGGCATTCCGGTACCCGTTCTACTACTGCTAAATGAGTAGTAGGGGATATAGTACATTGCATTGTAAAATGTACTTCCTTGCATTGTACTTTCCTGCCATCTGATGGACAATGTGTGTATATGAAGTAGTGATTATTCTCCTCACAACAAGTGGTGGCCATACCAACGGCTGGGAGGAGTCTCCCAGCTCACGGCTCTCACTCTGACTGAACACTGGAACAGACCAGTTGTGGTCATATCCTGCAGCCTCAGGAAGATTGAGGAGAGACATTATTCTCTCAGAGAAGTGTTTTCAATGCCAGTCTATTCTGAGGGAACATTTTTCCTCACACAATCTCCTTCCCAAAAAGAGTGAAGTGTCTTCTTGTCAGAAGAGAGAAGCTTTACATGGACTCTCCTGCTCTCTGGTTATCCTGATCACTTCTAGCCAGGACCAGATCCACGTGGCTGCCACGCCACCGACTTTGTTTAAACCTACCCCCTGCAAGAAAGAACGGTGGGATAAAAACTATGAGTACATCCACACTTTATTGTGTTTTCCACAGAGAGCCAGTCTGTGAATGTCCCTCCATCAGTTTAATATTTCCTGGACTGTGCATAGCATTTCCTTTACAAGCAAGTGAAGTGAACTCTTCTCCAGCCGCCCTGGACAATAACAATGCTTGTCTCTCGAGGAGAAAACCATTACTTTCGTATGCACAATATACTGTGAACTTTGCCTGTAAGAGAGACTGTACCCTGTTACCTTATTCAGTAAAATTGTTATGTTTACAAGTTCATCTGCGTGTCTGGCTGCTGGAGATTGCACAAACATCACGGGCACTCAAAAACCTGCACCCAGACACCACCGCTACAGGAATGCCTCCGAGGGGTCCTATACCATCCACAAGTGCCACCTCCCGCTTTTGAAATTTTTGTGGACACGAAGGAAGCGTTGAGGGGTCCAGTGACCCAGTTCATCTAACGTGACATCATTATCTGCTGGCAGTGAGGCTACACACCCCAGCTGGCCCTTCTGCAACATCTGGTTTTCTGCAGTTAATGTTTATTGAAAATTTATTCATGCACATATTTATTGTCTTTAGGTTTTGTGTGTTTTTTTTGTTTTTTTTTCCCCTTTTTTGCCCCCCTTTTTCTCTCTTTTTCCTTTGGGATATTTTCTGCCCTTACTTGTACAAGTTTTCTCTAGGACTTTCTCATATGTATTCATGTATACGTACATAGTTGTTCATATGTATTGCATTACATATTTTACATTCAGTTTTTCCAGGGTACATTTTTTGTTTTGTTTCCACCTTTTTCTTTTCATATATTCAGTCTAGTCTTCTCTGTGATTGGTATTTTCTTGATTGTTTTCATGTGTTTTTTGTATCCATGATTATTTGTTAGTATACTTAAGTCCAGTTCAGAATATTCTTTTTCATAGCCAGTGTTCAAGAGTTTTTCACTCGAAACGCGTATGGCATTTTTTACACACACCACCGCATAATATATGCTTTGTCGTCTGAGATGTCTATTTTTTGTCTTTTCTACAAGTTTTTAAAAGGATTTGCCCATAAAGATTGTTGAATTTTAATTAATTGCCCGGAGTGTTGAGCTGGATCCATCTTCACTTCCTCATTGACTCAGGCGCTGTGCAGCAGCGAGGACTCCTTGCTCCTTGCCAGACTGGGATTACATCACAGGGGGAAGCTGAAATTTATTCAACATCTGGTGCCTCCCCAGTGGCCCACCACAATTTGTGGTGTCACGAACAGGATTCATCTGTGTGCCTGTATCAGAGACTCTGTCCGATTGTGAGCAGTCACTTCAGCATCTACATCATGAGTGAACCCAGCAACAACAACCAACCTGGTGCTAATCGCACTGCTGTACCCATCGCGTGCAACATGCCATTCCCTGTCCCATTTTATCCTGGGACACCCTGGTTGCCACGCTAAAAGGGGGAGCCGCACACCTTCAGGGACTTCCATGGCAAGTTGCTGGCTCTCTTTTTGCTTTAACCCCTCTCTCCAGAATAGCAAGTGCAGATCCTGCTGGGTCAGCTTGAGGGTGCTATTTCCAGGGAAGTTCGATCCTGGCCCCCAACAGAGAAGAAAATGTCTGAGCAAATCCTTGTGAAACTGAAGGATGCCTTTGAGTTTATATCCATCTCTGAGGTCAAGATGAGATTCTTTGCAAGACGACAACAGCCAGCTGAGAACTTAGGAGACTCTGCTCTATCCCTCCAAGAGGCTTTCTCTGCTGTTCTACAGGTTGACCCCCATGAAAGTGTGGACTCCGCATGCTCGCTGCACAACATCCCAGCTTCACCTTTGCAGACTTCAAGACCCTAGCCATCGGTGTCTTTGGCAATGAATATGTACAGGGAAACTATGTCCCCTTTGCTCCTCTAGCTGGGTCTATTACTGCTGTCCCTCCATCTTTCCAGATGACTTCGCCAGGTACCATGCAAGCTACACAAGCTGTGCTGACTCCTGCTGTGGACTCCAAGGCATCCCTTGAGGCCCATGTAGATGAAATTGCCAGAGGACTCGAACAAGTCTCTCAGCAGATCAAAAATCTGATTATTTCATCTTCGCGCTCCAGGGAGCAAGCCCAGGACCGAACTCTCTCTCCTGAGCCTCCACCAAGAAGTCTACCTCCAGGCAAAACTGCTCGCCGTAAGAGACCTTTATGTCAGCACTAGTGTTGAGCCACCCTCGTAGTGTTCGAGTTCGGTTTGGTTCGTCGAACACTCGTATGTTCGCCGAACTGTTCGTCGAACTGTTCGTCGAACACCTTCGAACACCGTTAAAACCAATGGCAGGCAAACAAAAACACATAGAAACACATAGAAAACACATTCAAAGGTGTCCAAAAGCTGACAAACTGCTCAGAAGACACAACTAACACATGGAAAAGTGACAAGTACATATAGTCATGCGAAAAGAAAAGAGGTGGAGGAGTAAAAGGAGGGGGAGACACAAATATAGGCATGTCATGCCCTTCCAAAATCAAAAAAGTGCGAAGCCGACCTCTGTGTCGCTGGGTTTGTGCCAGAGCTGCGGTGGACCCTGGCGGCCAGCCCCCCTTTCCCAATACTGGTGCCTGTCCGCTGGTGGGTCGAGCGAGCCCCCCTGCGGTGGAGGCAGGTCTAATCTTTTTAATTTAAATTGTCTCTCTAATTTGAATGAGTACACTTTAAATCCTTTTACAAGGATCTTTTGGAGGGCAAGTCTCATGCCAGCAGCCACGGTAATTCAAACTCCAGTAGCGTCCACTAAAGCTGCTGCAGTTAAAAAGCTTTTATAAGGATCGAGCATGGCGGTCCACCGCAAGGCGTCCTACCGCCAGTCCCAGCCCCTGTGCCTTGGGGTGCCTCGCCGATGCTCTTCACTGAGTGTCCCGGGGGCCCGAACCATTTCCTTTGAAAAAATTAAGTGTCCAAACTACAGGTGGTGTAGCTTGCTTAACAGCTGGGATAATCCGCTGACTAGCAGACACTGCTACTAGGCACAAAGTATTTCCTGGGCTAGATGCAGTTAAAAATTTCTAATTAGTTACTCTCGTTGGATGCTGAGAAAGCATTCCATACAGTCTCCTGGCACGCCATATATTATTCTCTTAAAAGGCTTGGGGTAGGGGTCTAGGGGACCCTTTTATAGCCAAAATCACGACCCTGTATCGCAATACGTCACCTAGGCTGAAGAGAAATGGAACATTTTCATCACCTTTCATAATCACCAATGGGACAAGGCAGGGATGTCCTCTGTCCTCTGTCCCCTCTCTTATACATCCTAGTGACGGAGCACCTGCTCTCATCAATTCGCCATAACCCCAATATTAGGTGGATTGAGGTGGGAGGCACCGAGTACAAGCGCTCTGCATTTGCTGATGATGTCCTAGTATATATCACTCAATCACATATATCCATCCCTGCTGTTATGGCTGAAATAGATCACTTTGTTACATGGTCAAATTTTAAAATCAATGCAGCGAAGTCTGAGGCCCTTGATGTCTCACTCCCCAAATCCATTCAGGATTCCATCCAGTCCAACTTTCCCTTTGCCTGGCCCTCACAGGGTATCAAATACTTAGGAATTCGCATTCATAGAGACCTCTCCCATCTATGTTATCTTAATTGTGGGGAGTTTATTGAACAACTCCATACAGACCACGGTTGGCAAGTTAGAACTGTAAGATTCACTACGTGAACCACTGGTGTTTTGTGGAAAAGCACATGTACACTGTGTTCCAAATTATTATGCAAAAAGCGTTTAGGAGTGATAAGGTAAGAATTTTTTTGTTTGTCAGTTAAACTCATTGATGGTGATGTGTGTCAGGGCTCTTTATATCACTGTAAGCAATTGCAGACACCTGTGCTAATTAGTTTGGCAGGTGTGTCCAATGAAAGGCAAGACTACTTAAGAAGGCTGTCCCACATTATTAAGCAGCCTACATTTTCTGCCAAAATGGGAAAGAAAAAGGATGTGTCGGCTGCTGAAAAGCAACAAATTGTGGAGTGTTTAGGTCAAGGCATGACTACAATCAACATTGCCAAGACACTTCATCCTGATCATCGCACAATCAAGAAGTATGTAGCTGATTCACAGTACACACGTGTGCGTGCTGATAAGGGAAAATTGAGGACTCTTTCCTACAGGCAATTACGTCAGGATAAAAGAGCAGCGGCAAAAAAGCCTTGTCAATAGCAGCAGACACGTTTTTGAAGCTGCTGGTGCCTCCAACGTCCCCCGAACAACAAGATGCAGGGTCCTTCAGAGGTTTGCAGCCATTCTGTTGACCTCCTCTATCCACTGTACGCAAGCAGAAACGGCTCCAGTGGGCCAAACAATACATGAAGACTGACTTCAAAACTGTTTTGTTCACCGATGAGTGCCGTGCAATGCTCGATGGTCCAGATGGATGGAGAGGAGGATGGCTGGTTGATGGACACCCCATGCAAACACGGCTACGGCGCCAACAAGGAGGAGATGGAGTAACGTTTTGGGCTGGAATCATGGGGAGAGAGATTGTCGGCCCCTTTAGGATGCCTGAAGGGGTAAAGATGAACTCCATAATGTATGTGGAGTTTCTCAAACAGCACTTCCTGCCATGGTTCAAGAAGTAGAACTGTGTATTCCGCAGGAAGATCATTTTCATGCATGATAATGCACCGTCTCATGCTGCACTTAACACATCTTCATCTCTGGCTGATATGGACATAAAAGGGGCCAAACTTATGGTGTGACCCCCATGCTCCCCTGACCTCAACCCCATTGAGAACCTCTGGAGCATAATCAAAAGGAGTGTCTATGATGGCGGGAGGCAGTTCACATCTAATCAACAGCTCTGGGAGGATATTCTGTCCTCATGCAAAACAATTGAAGCAGAAACCATCCAAAACCTGACAAATTCAATGGACGAGAGAGTTCAGAAGCTCCTTTCAAACAAGGTGTCCTATGTGCAAATGTAACATCACCTAGAATAAAGTTTTGAGTTGAAAACTGTTTGATTTCAGTTTCTAATAACCGGCTAAAGCTTATAATTTCAAAAATGACCATTTTTTTGTTCTTTATTAAAATTAAAAGGTTGATCGAAGAGTGTGGGGGATCTAAGAGTGTGGGGGATCTAAGAGTGTGGCAACCCAGTAGTCAGGATTATTTTGAATTCTGACAATCTGAGGGTCATGTTGCAGGTAGTGCAGCAAGAAGGCACTCATGTGTCTTGCGCATCTAGGAGCCCCAAAATTATTTTCTGGGCTAGATGCAGCTAAAAATTATTATTAATTTGAAAGCTGGTGGAGCTTAGTATAGATGGCCTAATAGAATCAGTACTGCAAACTGCTACAAGGCCCAAATTATTTTCCAGCCAAGATACAGATAAACATGATTAGCAATTTTAAATCTGATGGAGTTTAGTATAGATGGCCTAATAGAATCAGTACTGCACACTGCTACAAGGCCCAAATTATTTTCCAGCCAAGATACAGATAAACATGATTAGTAATTTGAAAGCTTAAAATGGTTGGTGAGGTGATTTTAACAAATCATCAAGCTTTTACTCTCCCCAGGATGACACAGGGGTAGAAAAGTCGTTTTGGATCCATGATTTGTTCATCTTTATGAACGTGAGTCTGTCTACATTATCAGTGGAGAGCCGCGTGCGCTTATCTGTCAGCACACCACCAGCAGCGCTGAACACACGTTCAGACAGAACGCTGGCTGCGGGGCATGACAAGATCTCCAAGGCGTAAGTGGCGAGCTCCAGCCATTTATCCAGATTGGAAGACCAAAAAGAGCAAGGGTCCAGTGACACAGTCATGGCTTCAATGTTTACTTGGAGATACTCCTGTACCATCGTCTCTAGGCGTTGACTATGTGTCAGACTTCTTGTCTCCTGTAGCCTTGCAAAGGATGGGCTAAAAAAGTGATGAAATGATTCTGCAAAATTGATGTTACCAGCAGATACTGTGTTTCTGTTACGTTTTGAGTGCTGAACACTCGACGGTCCCACGGTTGGCAAGTTGGAACTGTGAGATTCACTACGTGCACCACTAGTGTTTTGTGGAAAAGCACATGTAAGATTCTGCAACAGTCTCTGATGATACTCCTGCATGCGTGCATCTCTTTAGATGGCAGGAATAATTTCTGCAAATTTACTTTTGTACCGGGGATCTAACAGTGTGGCAACCCAGTAGTCAGGATTATTTCTAATTCTCACAATTCGAGGGTCATGTTGCAGGTAGTACAGCAAGAAGGCACTCATGTGTCTTGCGCATCCAGGAGCACCAAGACCCTGTTGTGTTGGTGGCGAGGTAACACTCATGCTTCCTTCCTCTGCCCTCTCCCCCCAACCTCGCACAACAGAAATGTGATCAAGGTCTCCCTCATCTGATGAGTCTTCCATCAGTTCATCCTCCACTTCTTCCTGGGCTCCTGCACCTTCCTCACTAGTTTGGCTGCTACCATGCGCCCTGGTAAAACCATCTCCCCCACCCTCACATGCCTACCGCCTTGGTGCTGCCGACCGTCTGGACCTTGCAGATGTTAGCCCTTCCGCATACAACTCCTCCTCCTCTACTTCCTCCACCGCCTCTTGTGCCACCACCTGACTCCGAATTCTGTTTAACATGTGCTCCAGTATGTAAATCACCGGAATAGTCATGCTGATAATGGCATCGTCGCCATTTCAAAACTGTGCAGAATGGTGCAATGGTCCCTGATCTGAGACCACTCCTCCAGCGTGATTTGCCCCACCTCTGGATCTCGATGGCCCAGGCTATATGTCAGAACATATTGCACCAGCGCTTTTTGGTGCTGCTACAGTCGCTGCAACATGTGCAGAGTTGAATTCCACCGGGTAGGCACATCGCATTTTAGCCGGTGAAGTGGCAGGCCCAATGACTTCTGTAGAGATGTAAGTCGCTGAGCTGCGGGATGCGAACAACGGAAGTGAGCACACAGTGACCGTGCCCTCTGCAGAAGGCCATCTAGTCCGGGATAGTGGGCTAAAAATTGCTGGACAACCAGGTTCAACACGTGAGCCATACAAGGCACGTGTGACATTGCCCCCGCGAAGGGCTGCACTCAGGTTTGCAGCATTGCCGCATACGGCCTTCTATGGTTTCAGGTCCAGTGGAGACAACCATTCATGAAAATGGTTCTCCAGAGCTGACCACAACTCCTCGGCTGTGTGACTCACATTTCCCAGACATTTCAAAGTAAAAACTGCCTGATGACGTTGAGCCCTGCTGCCAGCATAGTAAGGAGGTGTGCAGGATCCCTTCTGCGCAGTTAGAAAGCTTGTGGCATGACCAGACAGGCTTTGGGTGCAGGTGGAGGACCGAGAGGAGGTTGAGGAGGCAGAAGCAGTGGATGAACTTCGAGATAAAGAGGATTGACGCACAACTCGTGGGGGCGGCAAGACATGGACAGTAGCCCCTTGTCCTGCTGTCACCATAGTTACCCAGTGCCCTTTCAGCAACATGTAACGCCCCTGTCCATGCCTACTCGTCCAAGTGTCTGTGGTGAAATGCACCCTGTCACACACAGTTTCTCAAAGAAACGGTGATGTCGTGTGCGACATGCTGGTGCAGCGCAGGCACACCTTTCTTTGAGAAGTAGTACCGACTGGGCATCTGGTACTGGGGCACTGCGACGGACATAAGGTCTCGGAAATCCTCTGTGTCCACCAGGCGGAAAGGCAGCATTTCTGTAGCCAAGAGCTTGCAGATGGTGAAATTCAACCTCTTAGCTTTCTCATGGCTAGGATGAAATGGTCTTTTACTTGTCCACATCTGAGGGACCGAGGGCTGGCTGTTGTGCTTAGACGGGGTTGAGAAGGGTGTCCCCGGCAAACTGCCAGTCTGTGAGGAAGATGCAGGCGGACATGTTAGGTTGCCTTGATCCAAAGGTGGTGCTATCGAAGTCGGACAGCGCTGAACACCAGCTGGTGTTTCCACCTCCAAAGAAAATGATGACCTGCCAATCACGCTGGCTGTTGCGGGTAAAGAGGTGTCAGGTCTGCATCCCAAAACAGGTGTGACTGCTGTCCCCCCAGTCACAGAGGATGAAGAGGCCGCGGATGCACAAGATGTGGCAGACGGTGGCTGGCCCGGCCGGCTAGGCCGCATTGTAGCACAGTGAGCTTCCCACTGCAACTTATGCTTCACATCCATGTGCCGGTTTATGCATGAACTACTGACATTTGCTGACAAATGTTACAGATAACACGAGTTGGGTCATCCTTATCGATCTGAAAAAATGCCCAGGCTATGCAAGGCTTAGCACCCATGCGACCTGGAGAGCCACCACGACTTGTGGTCAGAGGCAGAGTTGTGTTTGAGGATGCAGTTGTTGACGTGCTTCCAGTACTACGTCTCTGTCCAGGAAGGCGCACCCTGACCTCGTCATCACTAACATCCTCCTCCACCTCCTCTGCTGACCTCATCGACTGACTGACTGTGGATTGACAGTAAGTGGGATCTCCAACCACATCATCATCACCCTGTGTGTTATCACACCCTTCGTCCTCAGAGCCAGCCTCTTCCTGCCCTGACAAAAAACGAAAGTTGTCGCTCCAATCAGGTATTTGAGTCTCATCATCGTCTTCCTCATTGTCTCCACCAACAGGAGTTACAGTTTGGGAATGAGGGTCTACATTATGGTCAGAACCTTCTGCGTCTGTTCCTGGATCCGACTCATAAAAATTCTGGGCATCAGTGCCGATCATTTCCTCATCTGGATTCACAGAAGCTCTGGAGCCTACCTCTGATTCCCAGGCTATAGTATGAGTAAACAGCTCTGCAGACTCAACCATCTGTTCTACCCCATACTCAGACGGGCAGCTGGAGACTTGGGAGCTGTGAGGAAGCAAGTGCGATTTGGCTGTAGATTTGTGCGAAAATTGGCTTGAAATTAACACTGAAAGTATAGCGCACACAGCAACAGCGGTGCCGTCTAACACGCAGCTGCAGCAGTGAGAAAATGGTGGCGACGGGGAAAATGGCTGGGTCTTATAGGGCAAGGACATGTGACATACACTGCCAATGACACATGCCCTTGCTTGTGTGAAAAAAAGCACTTCGCTCCGTGTGTGCGCTGCTGATAGGCTGACAGACTGCACCTCCCCACTGTAAATGCGGGAAAGAGAAAAAAAAATCCAGATCTTCATTATTTATGCAGCGATCCATCCCCGGCCCCTCCCCCTGCCCCGCTGTACACTCAAACTGCATATTAACATTAATTTTCAGCATTACTGAGAAAAAATCCAGTTATGATTTTGGTGCACGAACAGTTATCAAACATAACCTCGAACAGCCGAATTTTTTTCAAATTGTTCGTGTTCGCCGAACGGCTCGAACACCGCCCAAAACAGCTCGAATTTGAGATTGGTGAACAGTTCGAGTCGAACACCGCTCATCTCTAGTCAGCACTGCCACAGATATGGACACACCGAGGCCCAGTGGTATCAGTTAAATAGGCCACTCCCGGAGCTGAGGACCGCCCCTCGGGAGGAAGAAGAAAAGGTCCAAAGGGAGCATCCATGTGGGTGCCTCGCTTCATCTTTCCTGCACATAACTGTCCTGGTAAACGGTGTCCCTCTGGAAGCTCTCGTCGACACCGGCTCACAGGTAACTACTTTGCAGAAGCTGGCATATCTTGAACATTGGGACTTTAGTGACTTAAATAACCATCCAGATGTCTGGATGAACATTGTAGCTAGTAATGGTCAACCCATACCTCACCAGCGTTACTGGGAGCTCACTATTCGGAATGGGGACATTAAACTCCAAAGACAGGGTGTCATTGTAACTGATGTAGAGGATGAGGGTTTTGCTGTAATGGTTCTAGGCATGAATGTTCTTAGAAATTGTTTTCCAGAAGTGTTCTCTGCCTTGCATGCCTCTCTCCCTACAGCTACATCTTCTGATTAGCGGACTGTTCAGCATGCCATCTGTGTGCTTGTCGCCGAGCAGAAGTTTGCAAATAGCAAGGGTGAAATTTGTTGTGTCCGCATCTGAGACACCCGACCAGTGATTCTGCAGCCTAATTCAGAAACCATGGTTTGGTGTCGTTCCACACCAGGTATTGAAAATCAAGATTATCACTCCTGCTAGAAGGACAACCATTAGTGAAAACTGCTCACAGCATTGTAACTGTCTCCAACGGAAGAGTGCCAATTCGACTGATTAACTAAAGTAACTCACCTGTTAACCTTCACAAATTTCATCCAGTAGCGCAGTTGTCTCAACTCTCACCAGAAGACATCATCTTAAGTGAAGTAACAGCTAATCAACATTCTACCCAAGCTGCCCAAGACAGTAAGAAGGTTACTTCAGACCCCTGATGGACTGAGCTGAATGTTGGAGATGCCAGTACTCCAGTAGAGAGAGTCAATAGAGTTCTGAACATTGTCAAAAGTTATCATCAATGTCAGGAATATTATAAAATATTAATATCAGGAGAATGTTCTTCCATATCTGCCTGACATAGATGTTCACCCCCCTCCCTTATTCCCCTTCTTCTCAGCACAAAAGCCCCAATTAGCACACGCCTGAGAAATAGCTAATGCAAACAAGGCCAGGCAAGGAGTGTTATAACTTCGTTAGGAAGCAAGCATCTTGTCTCTGAAAGACGCACGAGGTAATTAAAACGCAGGCTTGCACTAATTTGCGTGTACCCGTGAGGCTGGTTCCCGAGCCTCAAAGGAAAATTTGCAGACGCCCTGACTGCGATATGAAATATGAATTCTTGTGAGTTCCATAGGTCCGACAGTAACGGGACCCATATGTGTAGTGACCAAATAAGCCCAGGAATGTATAGTTAGTTTTCCAGGGCTGTAACCAAAATCAGGGAGCTGCAGCACAAAAACACCAGAATAGCAGACTGCAGCTATGAGATGTGTGATATCAAAATAAAGATAAAATCATAAGGGAAAAAAATGACGTCGTTTGCACACTTCTGCGATCAACGAGCGATGAGTTATCGCAGTAGTTAGCGTTTTTAATAAAAATGTACAGGCTGGCCCACATGATGTCACCACAAGGGGCATGTGGCCAGATCTCCCCTTAGGTGTAAGAGAATCCATGGAGAAGACAGGAGCACTCATTGCCAGGGGGGAATAAGAATTATAAGCAACGGGTCCTGTTCAATAACAGCAAAATCTGGAGAGCCCTTCCTCCATCTGTATTGAATCGTCTCCGCGATTGTATAGTGTAAGTAAGTTATCTTCTCTTTCCTCCTGTTTATTTTATGTAACTGCGTATGTATTTTAATGTCTCCCTTGTAACATCCTTGCATATATTTTTCCTAAACACTGCCTCCCTTTTGAATTAAATATAAAATTTAATAGTTCTGTTTCTTTTGTTCTGTAATCGTTCTCTCCCCGAAGCCATATACGCTACCAAAACGCAGGCGTCCAGCCAGGCCTGTATTATATTTCAAACTCGGCCGGTGGTGGCAGAGAGTATTAATAATTGGGCTATCGTGAAGCTGACAGTGACCGTGCAGAGGGCATTAAACACAGATTCCAGGCTGTGGAACCCACGGTGTTGCGCCATATGCTCACTGGTCGCTTACCGATACCTACGTAGAGAGTAGTCTGGATTGCGTGCTCTCGACTCCGTACAAAATACGGACAGCATGACGGCACGGTGAGATATTGCGTGATCTCCCCGGTGTCGTCCTGACTGTGTGGTGGAAATCCCTGACAATCAAGCATTCAAACCCATTGGAATTCGGCAAGACTACTTTCATTCAGCATTGAATCCTCACAGGTGATCATCCTGCCATCAAGGAGCGAAATCGTCCCATACCACCTGCGAAGTACCAGCCTGTCAAGAAAATGCTTCAAGATATGAAAGAGGCTTATGTCATATGTGAAAGTCAAAGCCCTTGGGCCGCACCACTGATCCTTGTGAAAAAAAAAGATGCCTCCATCCATTTCTACGTGGATTGCAGCAAGTTGAACAACATCACACACAATGATGCCTATCCCTTGCCATGAATTGAAGAGTCCCTCTTGCTCTCGGATCTGCCTCTTACTTCTCTACTCTTGACTTAACCTGTGGATATTGGCAAGTTCCCATGGCGCCAGAAGACAGAGAGAAGACTGCCTTTACCACACCAATGGGGCTTTTTGAATTTAACTTTATTCCTTTTGGGCTTTGCAATGCCCCTGCTACGTTCCAAAGGCTAATGGAGAGATGCCTTAGCCACGAAAATTTCCAGAGTGTCCTCCTTTACCTTGATGATGTCATTGTCTATTCCCGGACATATTAAGATCACATTCACCATCTGTCTTCAAGGTACTAAGCCAACATGGCCTCAAAATCAAGCCCTCCAAATGCCACATGCTTAAACCATGAGTCAACTACCTTGGACATGTGGTAAGCGCGCAAGGTGTACAACCTGACCCTGACAAAATTGCTGTAGTTCAAAACTGGAGAACGCCCACTACCGTCAAAGAAGTCCAAAGCTTTTTGGGATTTGCAGGCTACTATCGCCGCTTTATTCCTCACTTTGCTCAAGTGTCTGAACCACTTACTGAGTTGCTATGGGAATGTCCCAAGGAAAACTATAACCGAAGGCTTCCAGTAGACTGGACAAATCATCAAGAACAAGCATTCCAAACACTAAAAGACCTTCTTACCCAGCCATCTATCCTGGCCTAGCCTGATTACACTCAGCCATTCCTTTTGTATACAGATGCTAGCCTCCGAGCGCTAGGTGCTGTTTTGTCCCTGGTCCAGGACATGTGATTGCTTATTCCAGCCGCAGCCTCAGAGGAACTAAGAAGAATGACAAAAACTACAGTTCGTTCAAGCTTGAACTGCTTGCACTTGTCTGGGCTGTTACAGAAAAATTCAAGGATTACCTGGCTGTCACGCCCTTTACTGTCTACACAGACAATAATCCGCTAGCGCACTTGGATACTGCCCAGTTGGGAGCCATGGAACAATGATGGGCTTCTAACCTAGCGAACTACAAATTCACAGTCAAATACCACAGTGGCAAATCAAATGTCAATGCCGATGCGCTGTCCCAGCTGCCTGTTAGAGAAGACCCACCCCGAGATGACATCTGGGAAGAGGTAGAAATGCCTCCTTTCTACTCAAGGTTTGCTCAACAGAGCACTGTCTCTGCTGAAAAGGAAGAATCTTATTCCAAGCTACCTGTTGAATCTCTTCAAGAACCTTCCCTGTGGAAGAAACTACAAGAAGAGAGCAGATTCCAGTGAGAACTCCATGACTTTCTTACTACTGGACGAGTTCCAACCCGGCTAAGACAAGCTCATCCTGATGTAGAACTTACCCGCCTCTGGAGACAGAGAAAATGCCTATTTGTCCAGAAAGGGCTAATAATGAGAAACACTTTGAACCCTGTCTCAGGCGACAGACTTCACCAAATTCTCATTCCCCGGAGAGATGCACGGGTCATCCTTGAAGCCTATCATGATCGCTCTGGCCATTTCGGTGTCCAGAAAACTGAAGCTACCATTCGCCGAAGGTTCTACTGGGTTGGTATGAGAGGGGACATTAAAAGTTGGTGCCGAGAATGACCCGCATGTAACATCACAAAAGATGGATGCAGAGATCAAAAAGCGCCCTTACACCATATCAAGTCACAAAAAACAGGAGAAATTGTTGCTCTTGATCATGTGAAATTGGGCCCAACTCGCTCTGACTATATACAGTGGGGAAAAAAAGTATTTAGTCAGCCACCAGTTCTCCCACTTAGAAAGATGAGAGAGGCCTGTAATAGACATCATAGGTAGACCTCAACTAAGAGAGACAAAATGAGAAACCAAATCCTGAAAATCACATTGTCTGATTTGGAAAGAATTTTTTTCAAATTTTGGTGGAAAATATGTATTTGGTCACCTACAAAAGTTCATCTCAATACTTTGATATATATCCTTTGTTGGCAATGACAGAGGTCAAACGTTTTCTGTAATTCTTCACAAGTTTGGCACACACTGTTGTTGGCCCATTCCTGCATGCAGATCTCCTCTAGAGCAGTGATATTTTGGGGCTGTCACTGGGCAACACGAAGTTTCAACTCCCTCCAAAGGTTTTCTATAGGGTTTAGATCTGAAAACAAGCTAGGCCACTCCAGGACCTTGAAATGCTTCTTACAAAGCCACTCCTTTGTTGCCCTGGCAGTGTGCTTGGGATCATTGTCATGCTGAAAGACCCAGCCACGTTTCATCTTCAATGCCCTTGCTGATGGTAGGAGGTTTGCACTCAAAATCTCACGATACATGGCCCCATTCATTCTTTCATGTACACAGATTAGTCGTCCTGATCCTTTGGCAGAGAAACAGCCCCAAAGCATGATGCTGGAATCCCCATGCTTCACAGTAGGTATGGTGTTCTTTGGATGCCACTCAGCATTCTTTCTCCTCCAAACACGACGAGTTGTGTTTCGACCAAACAGTTCTACTTTGGTTTCATCTGACCATATGACATTGTCCAATTACTCTTGTGGATCATCCAAATGCTCTTTAGCAAACTTCAGACGGGCCCGGACATGTAATGGCTTAAGCAGGGGGACACGTCTGGCACTTTAGGATCTGAGGCCTTGGCGGCGTAATGTGTTACTGATTGTAGCCTGTGTAACATTGGTCCCAGCTCTCTGCAGGTCATTCACTAGGTCCTCCCTTGTGGTTCTGGGATTTTTGCTCACCATTCTTGAGATCATTTTGACCCCACAGGGTGAGATCTTGTGTGGAGCCCCAGTTCGAGGGAGATTATCAGTGGTCTTGTATGTCTTCCATTTTCTAATTATTGCTCCCACAGTTGATTTCTTCACACCAAGTTGCTTGCTTATTGAGTATTCAGTCTTCCCAGCCTGGTGCAGGGCTACAATTTTGTTTCTGGTGTCCTTCGACAGCTCTTTGGTCTTTACTATAGTGGAGTTTGGAGTGTGACTGTTTGAGGTTGCGGACAGGTGTCTTTTATACTGATAACAAGTTCAAACAGGTACCAGTACTACAGATAATGAGTGGAGGACAGAGGAGCCTCTTAAAGAAGAAGTTACAGGTCTGTGAGAACCAGAAATCTTGCTTGTTTGTAGGTGACCAAATACTTATTTTACATCAAAATTTGAAAAAAAAATTCTTTCCAAATCAGACAATGTGATTTTCAGGATTTGTTTAATCATTTTGTCTCTCATAGTTGAGGTCTACCTATGATGTCAATTACAGGCCTCTCTCATCTTTTTAAGTGGGAGAACTTGCACATTTGATGGCTGACTAAATACTTCTTTTCCCCACTGAATATGCCCTCACAATGGTGGACCATTACACAAAGCTTGCTGCTATTGCTTCTGTTAAAGATCTTACAGCCAAAACTGCTTCTGAAGTCATCTATCCCGAGTTCATCCAACACTATGGATGTCCAAACCACATCCTCACTGATCATGGACCTGCCTTTGAATCTCAACTTTTTCCACGAGTTGTGCTAGTACAGAGATTGCAAGAAACTGCGTACTATTGCTTACCATCCACAAGGTAATGGACTATGTGAAAGAGTGAACCAAGTCATCATCAGCATGCTGCGCACTGCTTCTGCCACCAAGCGAACTGAGTGGCCTGAGATTCTGAAAGATCATGCTCACATCTAAAATAACCCCACCCATTGCTCAACTGGTCATACTCCATTTTATCTGATGTTCTACCGACAAAGCCAGTTGCCTTCAGACTTACCTCTAGGTGTACAATTACCTGACACCATTAATCCTTTTCCACAAACAGACTGGGTGATTAAACACCGCAGACGCATGGCGGAAGCCAAGGAAATTGTTGGTTCTCGCATGGAAGAAGCACGAAGAAGAGAAGAAGAAGACTATAATCAACATGCTCATGCCAAACCCCTACAAATTGAAGACAGAGTCTGGCTCCAAAACAACCATCAGACTGGAAAATTGGATCCACTTTGGGAAGTTGAACCATACACAATAACTGCTATACCCTTTCCATCATCTCATGTGTACAAAATTGGTTGGAAACCCCAGACGATACAAAGAAACCGCCTAAAACTGTGTCTCAAGGAAGAGCTCCTGAGAGAGTCACCACTACCCAAGTCAACTTTGACTGGAACACAGAATCCTCCAGATTAATCAGAAAGACTGCCGAGCCTCGCTGAATATATCTTCACTCCACAATTTGCGTTTCCTGGCTATTGTCAGTTCATTCCTACCTCAACAGAGAATACTTTTCTTCTACCTGAAGAAACCACAGAACCTGAACTAATCTACAGCCAATGGACAGTATCTTTGAGGCGCTCTGAACAGAGTAGCAAAGGTATTCTACCTGCTACGTACAGGAACTAGTTACTTCACCATATATCCTTCCTGAATGATATGCCCTTTTGACATTTATATACAGTACAGACCAAAAGTTTGGACACACCTTCTCATTTAAAGATTTTTCTGTATTTTCATGACTATGAAAATTGTACATTCACACTGAAGGCATCAAAACTATGAATTAACACATGTGGAATTATATACTTAACAAAAAAGTGTGAAACAACTGAAAATATGTCTTATATTCTAGCTTCTTCAAAGTAGCCACCTTTTTCTTTGATAACTGCTTTGCACACTCTTGGCATTCTCTTGATGAGCTTCATGAGGTAGTCACCGGAAATGGTCTTCCAACAATCTTGAAGGAGTTCCCAGAGATGCTTAGCACTTGTTGGCCCTTTTGCCTTCCCTCTGGGGTCCAGCTCACCCCAAACCATCTCGATTGGGTTCAGGTCTGGTGACTGTGAAGGCCAGGTCATCTGGCATAGCACCCCAAAACTCTCCTTCTCGGTCAAATAGCCCTTACACAGCCTGGAGCTGTGTTTGGGGTCATTGTCCTGTTGAAAAATAAATGATGGTCCAACTAAACGCAAACCGTATGGAATAGCACGCCGCTGCAAGATGCTGTGGTAGCCATGCTGGTTCAGTATGCCTTCAATTTTGAATAAATCCCCAACAGTGTCACCAGCAAAGCACCCCCACACCATCACACCTCTTCCATGCTTCATGGTGGGAACCAGGCATGTAGAGTCCATCCGTTCACCTTTTCTGCGTCGCACAAAGACGCGGTGGTTGGAACCAAAGATCCCAAATTTGGACTCATCAGACCAAAGCACAGATTTACACTGGTCTAATGTCCATTCCTTGTGTTCTTTAGCCCAAACAAATCTCTTCTGCTTGTGCCTGCCCTTAGCAGTGGTTTCCTAGCAGTTATTTTACCATGAAGGCCTGCTGCACAAAGTCTCCTCTTAACAGTTATTGAAGAGATGTGTCTGCTGCTAGAACTCTGTGTGGCATTGACCTGGTCTCTAATCTGAGCTGCTGTTAACCTGCGATTTCTGAGGCTGGTGACATGGATAAACTTATCCTCAGAAGCAGAGGTGACTCTTGGTCTTCCTTTCCTGGGGTGGTCCTCATGTGAGCCAGTTTCTTTGTATCGCTTGATGGTTTTTGCAACTGCACTTGGGGACACTTTCAAAGTTTTCCCAATTTTTCTCACCTACTGGCCTTCATTTCTCAAAGTAATGATGGCCACTCATTTTTCTTTACTTAGCTGCTTTTTATTGCCATAATACAAATTCTAACAGTCTATTCAGTAGGACTATCAGCTGTGTATCCACCAGACTTCTGCACAACACAACTGATGGTCCCAACCCCATTTATAAGGCAAGAAATCCCACTTATTAAACCTGACAGGGCTCACCTGTGAAGAGAAAACCATCTCCGGTGACTACCTCTTCAAGCTCATCAAGAGAATGCCAAGAGTGTGCAAAGCAGTCATCAAAGCAAAAGGTGGCTACTTTGAAGAACCTAGAATATGAGACATATTTTCAGTTGTTTCACACTTTTTTGTTAAGTATATAATTCCACATGTGGTAATTCATAGTTTTGATGCCTTCAGTGTGAATGTACAATTTTCATAGTCATGAAAATACAGATAAATCTTTAAATGAGAAGGTGTGTCCAAACTTTTGGTCTGTGCTGTACTCATATTTACCAGATTAACATACGTTTTTTTTTCTAGTTAATATAACAGTTCAAGGACTGTGCCTGGCTCACAAAACCAAGAAATCTTAAACTTCATTAACCCCATTTACATGTAACATTATTATAGTTATTGCTAAAAATGTTGTTTATGCTCATGTTTATTTACCATTGTGTTTTTCGTAGGTATGAACATTTACGTGAAATGCCTAGATTCTCTATCCCAACAATGTTTTTCAATATTTCTCATGTTCATATCCTACGTTTGGTTTACTAGTAATTATTCCATTTTGCCATGCACTTGTGTATAGCACTTTTTCCTCTGTATTCCTAACTTTGTCATTTGTACAAGTCTTCACTCTCCAATTGTTCGCCGAGGATGGCTTTTCTTAAGAGGGGGAGTATGTGGCATCCCGGTACCTGTTCTACTATTGCTAAATGAGACACTTGTCGTGTGGCAGTAGATTTGTCCCAATGTACTGTTCTGATTTAGGGGATATAATACATTTCATTGTAAATTGTACCTCCTTGCATTGTAAATTGTAATTACCTGCCATCTGCTGGCCAATGTGTGTATATGAAGTAGTGATTATTCTCCTCACAACAAGTGGTGGACATAGCAACGGCTGGGAGGAGTCTCCCAGCTCAGGGCTCTCACTCTGACTGAACTCTGGTAAAAACCAGTTGTGGGCGGTTCCTGCTGCCTAAGGGAGATTGAGGAGAGACATTATTCTCTCAGAAAAGTGTTTTCAATGCCAGTCTATGCTGAGGGGACATTTTTCCTCACATAATCTCCTTCCCAAAAAGAGTGAAGCTTCTTTCAGTCAGGAGAGAGAAAGCTGTACATGGACTCTCCTGCTCTCTGGTTATCCTGATCGCTTCTAGCCAGGACCAGATCCACGTGGCTGCCACGCCACTGACTTTGCTTAAACCTACCCCCTGCAAGACAGAACGGTGGGATAAAAACTGTGAGTACATCCACAATTTAGGGTATGTGCACACGATGCAGAAATGAAGCAGAAAATGTCTGCATCATTTCTGCATCTCCCTGGCAGAAAAAACGCATGCAGATTGTGCATGCGTTTTTCCTGCAGAATACATGCGGATCCACATGCAGATTCACATGCGTTTCCGCATGCAGATTGACAAGCGCTTTCCAGGCGATATTAGCATCACCTGGAAAGTGCTTGATAACTAGGTCACACTGTATAAATCCATGCAAACAGCATGGATTTATACAGTGTGAACCGAGAGAGTGTATATACTTACCTCCGATGGCCCGCGCTGTCCTGCTCAATCTGTTCTCCCTCGCCGGCAACTTTGAATTGAAAGACCTGCCGACGTCAGCATCACGTGACCCGTCACATGACTCTGACGTCACCGCAGGTCCTACAACTCACTGCAAGTGCCGGGAACCAAGCGGGAGCGCTGTGCGGGCCGACAGATGGTAAGAATACATTTATTTTTTATTTTATTCTTCTTTTACAGCTTTTTTAATGGTACCTGGGTGTGGATGAGACTCTCCTCTCCTCCACACCCGGGTACCATCCGCACATTAGAACGCACCAATTACGCAAGTACAAATGCTGTCTTGCGGAATTGGCGCGTTCTAATGCAAGTCAATGGCGGCGAAATCGCCGCGTTTCCGCAAAATTAATTGACATGCTGCGGATTTTTGACCGCAGCGTTAACGCTGCGGAAAAATCCGCATCATGGGCACAGCACATGCGGATTTCCATTGGGGAACATTGCTTCCCTTCTACCATGCGTTTTTCATGTGTTTCCGCGGCGTTTACGCAACTGCAAAAACGCCGCGGAAACGCATGAAATACGCATCGTGTGAACACAGCCTTAGTGTATTTTCCACAGAGAGCCTATCTGTGAAGGTCCCTCCATCAGTTTAATATTTCCTGGACTGTGCATAGCATTTCCTGTACAAGCAAGTGAAGAGAACCCTGCTCCAGCCACCCTGGACAATAACAATGCTTGTCTCATGAGGAGAGAACCATTACTTTCATATGCACATTATACTGTGAACTTTGCCTTTAAGAGAGAGTATACCCTGTTACCTCATTCAGTAAAATTGTTATGTTTACAAGTTCACCTGCGTGTCTGGCTGCTTGAGATTGCACAAACATTACAGGCACCCCAAAA
The DNA here is from genome assembly GCF_046119375.1 of Phyllobates terribilis. NCBI lineage: Eukaryota > Metazoa > Chordata > Amphibia > Anura > Dendrobatidae > Phyllobates > Phyllobates terribilis. The sequence goes on along the minus strand of NW_027362763.1, from coordinate 514,464,250 downwards.
CCTGCACCCAGACACCACCGCTACAGGAGTGCAACCAGTTGGTCCTATACCATCCACAAGTGCCACCTCCTGCTTTTGAAATTGTTGTGGACATGAGGGAAGCGTTGAGGGGTCCAGCGACCCTGTTCAGCTACCGTGACATTATTATCTGCTGTCAGTGAGGCCGCACACCCCAGCTGGCCCTTCTACAACATCTGGTGCCTCCCCAGTGGCCCACCACAATTTGTGGTGTCACGAACAGGATTCATCTGTGTGCTTGTATCAGAGACTCTGTCTGATTGAGAGCAGTCACCTCAGCATCTACATCATAAGTGAACCCAGCCCTGCTGTACCCATCGCGTGCAACTTGCCATTCCCTGTCCCATTTAATCCCTCCCCAGTGGCCCACCACACATTTTTACAAATCTAAGGTTTTTTACCCTTGATGAGAACAACCTAGTCCATTTGGGCATGACAAAGCCACTTACTATGCTGTATATACTCTGTGACAGTGCAGTGCAGGCTGGACATGAAAGTGTTCCCATGTCAAAACTGGACCAGTTTTTGCAATTGGTCCAATTTCCTGACCCAGAAGTTAATGGGGCCAGAGTTCAGAGAATCTACTAGGGAAAGGACACAGTCCATGTATGAATTAACATTTTCAGCAAATCCATCTTAATGAAGTGCATCAGGTTAGAGTAGCAACAGATAAAACATCTGGTTTATCATTTTATGTATGCTGTCATCAATGCTACTGCTTCCTTGGCTTATTATTCTAGCCTCAGCACTGGCACAGGCAGGGGAGCACTGTATTGAGCAGAGAGGGGTCTCTCAGTCCGATGTGCATTTAGAAATTGTCTGTTTAGCAAAAGCTTTGCCAAGCAGGGAATATAGTTTATCCTGGTAACGCGCTAATTTTGACTCCGTTTCAGAAGCTGGAACAAATTAGCCTTACATTGCAAGGGTCTAAAATTGTCAGTCTAATAGTCATCCTTTTTCTTTATAGTAAGAATACACCTACAGTATTTTCCTACAGGCAAACAAACATATAGCTTGCCATGCTCACCAGCACGACTGAGGGCCCAATGATTTCATTTACATCACCTTGCTGTGATGGTTGGTTGTCATTTTCAGAGGCATAGTTGCCATCATTTTCACTCATTTTTGTCAGACTCGTCCCATTCCTGTGCCTAGGATAACTCCATGACCACATCTGCCTGCTCCTCCTCTTCCTCCCCCACCTCCTTTACATCCAACTGCATGTAACATGGACCTCATGGTTTCCAAGGATGTACAACTTGCCATTCCTCCACCATCTACTGTAACATCCTGCTGAATGTTTTTCCCAGATAAATATGAGGGGATTAACATAGTTGATGCCATAGTTCTCTCTACTAATAAAATTTAATATCCTTATAATCCATCACCACCTTACAATTCTCATACAGACGCTTCAATGCAGCATCAAATTCCAATGGGTTGTGATGCCGCAAATCAGCCATCATTCTATTACACTATTCTGTTTTTACAAAGCCTAAAGGTTGTGCTTCTTCATGTAAGAATGGTTGAAATGACATCATACTTTTCTACCCATGACCATCATTTTCCTCAAGTGGGTATATTTCTGTAAGAATTTTTCCACAATTAAATTAATAACGAGCACCATGCAGGAAGTCTGTTATTTTGCCCAAAAGTAAGGCAGTCAGATTATTCTGAGCACTGTCAATCATGGCAATGCCTAGTTGCAGTTGATGGTAGCCATCCAGTATAATTTACTGCTTGATGCACAGCAGCAATTGGTAGACTGGATGGCTTTGGTTCCCAAGCTCTCAATCTGTAAAACTGCTTGTCAGCACTGTACCATGCTTGAGTGAAAAAAAATGAGGGCGATAGTTGGACCCACCACTGTGCATTGCTGCTGTTGAGAATGAGGTCATGTCTGTTGAGGAGGAAGAGGAAGAATAAAAGGAGAAACATAACTGATTCCTGGTGATGGAAGCAAACATAACTCCCAGCTATGGAATCTTTATCACCTTTAGGCTGAGTTCACACAATGCGTTTTTCATGCGTTTCCGCGGCGTTTTTGCAGTTGCGTAAACGCCGCGGAAACGCATGAAAAACGCATGGTAGAAGGGCAGCAATGTTCCCCAATTGAAATCCGCATGTGCTGTGCCCATGTAGCGGATTTTTCCGCAGCGTAAACGCTGCGGTCAAAAATCCGCAGCATGTCAATTAATTTTGCGGAAACGCTGCTCTTTTGCCGCCATTGACTTGCATTAGACCGCATGGAATCCGCATCACTGTATATGTTGATGCGCTTTTCATGCGGTCTAATGTGCGGATGGTACCCGGGTGTGGATGAGAGGACTCTCATCCAGACCCAGGTACCATTAAAAAAAAAAGAATAAAATAAAAAATATATATATTCTCACCTTCTGACGGCCCGCGCTGCGCTCCTGCTTGATTCCCCACACTTCGGGGTTTAATGAAGAAGGACCTTCGCTGACGTCAGAGTCATGTGACGGATCATGTGACGCTGACGTCGGAAGGTCCTAAAGTCTTCACTGCCGGCAGCCGGGACTGAGCGAAGCTGGACACCGGGGGCCATCAGAGGGTAAAGTATATATTTATTTTTTATTTTTTGACATTCACAAACTATATAAATCCATGCCGGTTGCATGGATTTATATAGTGTGAAGTTGACAAGCACTTTCCAAGTGATGTTAAAATCGCTTGGGAAGCGCTTGTCAACCTGCATGCGGAAATGAAAGTGAAGACCGCTTCATTTCCGCATGTCCCTGGCAGGAAACTGCATGTACAATCCGCATGCGTTTTTTCCTGCCAGAGAGATGCAGAAACGCTCAGGAAAAAATCCTGAGCATTTCTGCATCGTGTGCACATACCCTTACTGTTTTCAGTGATGTATTGCTGCCACTCAAAACATTCACCCAGAGGGCGGTGAAACTCATATACTGTCTTTGCCCATAATTGCTGCTCCATGTGTCTATAGTGTAGCACAAATATATTCCGCAATTAAAAATATTGTATCTTTATTTCTTCATATTAAAAATATTCACAATTCAATACATGCATAACTAACGCGTTTCAAATGCTCTTGGCGTTCTTAGTCATAGTGATTATTGGAATGTCTGATAAAATATTTACAATAATTAACAGCCAATCACATATGGCTATGTCATGACTAGCATACACCTGCAATTCAACATTTACTATAAGATCATTGGAATTAAGCAAAATTGAGTACATCAATTCAACAAATATATGACAAATCATCTCTAAAATTAATTGTGCTAGTTGTGTTTGTATTTAAGCACACTATCCACGTCTGTTTCTTTGATACACAATCAGAGCCAGGTCTTCCACAGCCAATTTCTTCCTGCACGGCCTGCACACTGCCAGTGATTTATCTGTAGTCAACGTGGAAAAAAACTCCCACACCTATTATTAATGCATATAGGACACACTACCACCATGACCATGACTACAACCAGACCTTGCAGGCGCTGTTGAGCCTCCTCCAAAAACAGCATGTGGGCACCACCTGCATGTTGCCTTCACTGTGTATCACTGAGGTCTCCTCTGATGATGATATCATCTCCTTGGCACCCCAATCAGGATCCCAGGTCTTGTCCACTATATAATCATCATCATCATTGTCTTCATCATTTTTTTTATTGAAATCCTGAGATCGTGCTCTCTCTTGCTGAGTGTGCTAAGAAAGTAACTAAAACGTGCTACAAAAAAAGTGCACTGGGATGCAGTCAGTTGTAACCCTCTCCAACATGAGAGAGACCCCAAAAGAACATTTTCCATGACTCCAAGTCAGAAGGCCACAGCGAGGGATAGGGACAAGTAGCCTCCCTTAGCCAAAGCTCAGGGAGACAGTTGTCTTAGTGTAAAAAATGTGCTGAGCTCCTTGCCCAATTCTCATCTCTAGATTTGCTCTTTCTCAGTGCCCCTACCACCACAGCCAACTGAGCCTTCAACCTTTCTATCTTGCTTAGCTTCTGGACCTTTGGGATAGAGGGTATAATTCGTGGAATTTAAAGCTGTTATGTAAAAGTTGAAATATTACAGTGCCGGAGGAGAAGACTGTGCAGAACACTGACTCGAATTGATGAAATCATTGTAACAGGAAATAAAATCCATCTGTCAATGACATGAGTGATGTGCCATATATTCCATTATGCGTTTAGCTTTCTCACAACTAGTATGCAGAGCCGTTGATTGGGTTCAGGCAGTGCACACTTGAGTGGTATCAATAAAATATGACAAAGTGCTCAGTTTTCGAATTGAGGGGGCATAATGGTGCAACAAGCCCTGGGCCATACCAAGGGTGCACCAAAACTCCCTCATTTGCATAAGAATTTTTTTTCTGGCAGCTAAACCATTAAAATCAATATTTTGGGTATGATTTGTATAGAGCTAAGTGCCTTAAATACCAGTATAAGTCAATTAATTAGCATAAAAACTGCTTTCCTGGTTTATAGTGCTTCAAGATTGAAGACAAAAAGTTGTGTAATTTGGTTTATAAGCAGCTAGAAAACTACTCCCCCCTGTCATTTGAATCTATGCATTATTCACAGAAAACTACTATCACTCCCATTTTCTATCTTCACAGCGCTGTAGTAGTTGTCCAATCTGTTTTAGGCCTTTACCTCCATAAAACAATAAAATGTCTACAGCTTTTCCTGCCTCATTTTTTATAGTACCTCCTGATTGCCTGAGCAATGTGCAATGTGAAAACTGCAAAGCATTATAGGGAAACCGATGTGGTCGTGTCTGAAGTCATGTGAGCCCTCTCTGGCTTACGCAATCTTTGGCAATGTGTAATATGATGATGGGCATTTTTTGAGCAAATTGCATGAATAGTCACACATTTATTGAATCTATCAGGTCCTACGAGTTTCATTTAATTTGACTTGTCAATTCACATGTTTTTATTTTCATGAAAACCCTTGTTTCCTATATATACAGTGGGGAAAATAACTATTGTTACACTGCCGATTTTGCAAGTTTTCTCACCTACAAGAATGGAGAGGTCTGTAATTTTTATCGTATGTACACTTCAACTGTGAGAGACAGAATCTAAAATTAAAAAACATAAAATTATATTATATGATTTTTAAATAATTATATTGCATTTTATTGCATGAAATAAGTATTTGATCACCTAACAACCAGCAAGAATTCTGGCTCTCACAGACCTGTTAGTTTTTCTTTAAGAAGCCTTCCTACTCTTCACTCATTACCTGTATTAATTGCACCTTTTTGAACTCATTACCTGTATAAAAGACACCTATCCACACACTCAGTCAATCACACTCGAACCTCTCCACCATGGCCAAGACCAAATAGCTGTTTAAGGACACCAGGGACAAAATTGTAGACCTGCACAAGGCAGGGATGGGCTACAAGACAATAGGCAAGCAGCTTGGTGAGAAGGCAAGAACTGTTGTCGTGGATTAAAATCTTGCAGGGCACGCAAGGTCCCCCTTCTCATGCCAACACATGTCCAGGCCAGTGTTGTATGTATACAGGGTGGGCCATTTATATGGATACACCTAAATAAAATGGGAATGGTTGGTGATATCAACTTCCTGTTTGTGGCACATTAGTATATGGGAGGGGGAAAACGTTTACAGATGGGTGGTGACCATGGCGGCCATTTTGAAGTTGGCCATTTTGGATGCAACTTTATTTTTTTCAATGGGAAGAGGGTCAAACTTATTGAGAATTTCCTAAGAAAAACAATGGTGTGCTTAGTTTTAACGTAACTTTATTCTTTCATGAGTTATTTACAAGTTTATGACCACTTATAAAATGTGTTCAAAGTGCTGCCCATTGTGTTGGATTGTCAATGCAACCCTCTTCTCCCCATCTTGACACACTGATAGCAACATCGCAGAAGAAATGCTAGCACAGGCTTCCAGTATCCCTTGTTTCAGATGCTGCACATCTCGTATCTTCACAGCATAGACAGTTGCCTTCAGATGACCCCAAAGATAAAAGTCTAAGGGGTCAGATCGGGAGACCTTGGGGCCATTCAACTGGCCCACGGCGACCAATCCACTTTCCAGGAAACTGTTCATGTAGGAATGCTCGAACCTGACACCCATAATGTGGTAGTGCACCATCTTGTTGGAAAAACTCAGGGAACATGCCATCTTCAGTAGTGTTGAGCCACTCCCATAGTGTTCGGGTCGTCGAACACCGTCGAACACCATTAAAGCCAATGACAGGCAAACAAAAACACATAGAAACACATAGAAAACACCTTCAAAGGTGTCCAAATGCTGTCAAACTGCTCAGAAGACACAACTAACACATGGAAAAGTGACAAGTACATATAGTTATGCGAAAAGAAAGGAGGTGGAGGAGTAAAAGGAGGAGGAGACACAGATATGGGCATGTCATGCCCTTCTAAAATCAAGAAAGGCTGGAGTTAAATTCTAAAATCAGCCAACCAACACCCAGACGTCGTGACAAGAAAATTAAAAAAAGAAATAACTTTAGGTAGAATGGCGGTTCCATTCAGAACACTTTCCTTACAAGACGTAGTGGTATCCCCGTTTGGAGTCATGCCAAAAACGGAACCCAATACATTCGGACTAATCTACCATTTGTCATATCCAAGGGGCGGGTCAGTAAATGACAACATCGACTCGGAACCAAGTACAGTAGTATATACTGTACCTCCTTTGACAAGGCAATCAGGTGAGTCAAGAAGTTGGGAAGGGGCACCCTAATGGCCAAGACAGACATTGAGGGGACGGTCTGGTTACTTACCACCTGTGCCACCCGAATAGTGTCCGCCTATTGGGCTGTTTCTGGGAAGGAGCATATTATATAGAACGCTGTTTGCTCATGGGATGCTCCATATCCTGCTCACTATTTGAGGCATTTAGTTGCTTCCTCGAATGGGTCGTCATGGACGTTTCTAAGGGGGCACATATTATCCATTACCTCAACGACTTCTTATGCCTGGGCCAAAAAGATTTGCCACAATGTGAATACACGCGGTAGTCTACCTGTGAGAAGGAGAGAGCTGGAGGGAGAGCGGACACCACAGAGCCGAGGGGTTAGATGGAGAACGGAAGAAGGAAAAAGGGCAAGGGAGGTAAGGGAGTACGGTGGAAGGCCGACCTGAGCTCCCCCACATTCCTGATGGGCGGGGAACAGCCCTGGGAAGAAAAGCTGCTAGCACATCCCTTTGAGGTTACGGGCGCGAGCGGGCAGAGGGACTACGCTGGAGTGCGAAGCCGACACGGCCAGGCCGTTCCTGCCCGTGCGACCTCCGTGTCGCCGGGTTTGTGCCAGACCCTGACGGCCAGCCCCCCTCTCCCAATACTGGTGCCTGTCCGCTGGAGGGTCGAGACCCCCCCGCGGTGGAGGCAGGTCTAAGCTCTGTCATTTAAATTGGCTCTGTAATTTTAATGAGTACACTTTAAATCCTTTTAAAAGGATCTATTGGAGGGCAAGTCTGGTGCCAGCAGCCGCGGTAATTCCAGCTCCAGTAGCGTCCACTAAAGCTGCTGCAGTTAAAAAGCTTTTATAAGGATCGAGCTTGGCGGTCCGCCGCAAGGCGTGCTACCGCCAGTCCCAGCCTCTTTGCCTTGGGGTGCCTCCCCGATGCTCTTGACTGAGTGTCCCGGCGGCCGGAAGCGTTTCCTTTGAAAAAATTTAGTGTCCAAAGCACAGGTGGTGTAGATTGCTTAACAGCTGGGCTACTCCGCTGACTAGCAGACACTACTACTAGGCCCAAAGTATTGCCTGGGCTGGATGCAGTTAAAAATTTGTAATTAGATCTACAGGAGGTGTAGCTTGCTTAACAGCTGGGCTACTCCGCTGACTAGCAGACACTGCTACTAGGCCCAAAGTATTGCCTAGGCTAGATGCAGTTAGAAATTTGTAATTAGATCTACAGGCGGTGTAGCTTGCTTAACAGCTGGGCTACTCCACTGACTAGCAGACACTGCTACTAGGCCCAAAGTATTGCCTGGCTAGATGCCGTTAAAAATTTGTAATTAGATCTACAGGCGGTGTAGCTTGCTTAACAGCTGGGATACTCCGCTGACTAGCAGACACTGCTACTAGGCCCAAAGTATTTCCTGGGCTAGATGCAGTTAAATATTTGTAATTAGATCTACAGGTGGTGTAGCTTGCTTAACAGCTGGGCTACTCCGCTGACTAGCGGACACTGCTACTAGGCCCAAAGTATTGCCTGGGCTAGATGCAGTTAAAAATTGTTATTAGATACAAAGGCGGTGTAGCTTGCTTCAGATTGGCTACTCCGCTGACTACGAGACACTGCTACTAGCCCAAAATGATTGGCTGGGTTAGATGCAGTAAAAAATTGTTATTAGATACACTGGCGATGTAGCTTGCTACACAGCTGGGCTACTACGCTGACTAGCAGACACTGAAGCTTTGGAGCAGACCTCTGATTCCCAGGCTATAGTATGAGTAAACAGCTCTGCAGACTCAACCATCTGTGTTACTCCAAGCCATAGTGTATGTAGTTTCTAACGGTTAAAAGGGGAGGGGGGAGCGAACCGACCCACCTGGAATTGACGATGCCAACGTCATGTAAAACACAGCAAGGGGACTCCAAAAAGATTCTCCATTTTTTACAAAAATTGTGGCACAGGCACTACTTAAGTAGCATCAATTGCCTCAGAGTTGCTTAAAATGGTTGGTGAGGTGATTTTCCGAAATCCTCAAGCTTTTAGTCTCCCCAGGATGACACAGGGGTAGAAAAGTCTTTGCGGATCCATGATTTGTTCATCTTTATGAACGTGAGTCTGTCTACATTATCAGTGGAGAGCCGCGTGAGCTTATCTGTCAGCACACCACCAGCAGCGCTGGTTCAGAGAGAACGCTGGCTGCGGGGCACGACAAGATCTCCAAGGCATGAGTGGCGAGCTCAGTCCATTTTTCCAGATTGGAAGCCCAAAATGAGCAAGGGTCCAGTGACACAGTCATGGCTTCGATGTTCACTTGGAGATACTCCTGTACTATCCTCTCTAGGCATTGACTATGTGTCAGACTTCTTGTCTCCTGTGGCCTTGCAAAAGATGGTGAAACGATTCCACAAAATTGCTGTTACCAGCAGATATGGTGTTACTGTTACAGTTTGAGTGATGAAGACTCGACAGTCCCACGGTTGGCAACTTAGAACTGTGAGATTCACTATGTGCACCACTGGTGTTTTGTGGAAAAGCAGATGTAAGATTCTGTAACAGCCTCTGCTGATACTCCTGCATGCGTGAATCCCTTTCTATCGCAGGAATTAGTTTGGCAAATTTACTTTTGTACCGGGGATCTAAGAGTATGGCAACCCAGTAGTCGAATTTTGACAATCCGAGGGTCATGCTGCAGGTAGTGCAGCAAGAAGGCACTCATGTGTCTTGCGCATCCAGGAGGACCAAGTCCTTGTTGTGTTGGTGGCGAGGTAAGAATCATGCTTCCTTCTTCTGCCCTCTCCCCCCAACCTCGCACAACAGAAATGTGATCAAGGTCTCCCTCATCTGATGAGTCTTCCATGCCCATCGCCAGTTCGTCCTCCACTTCTTCCTCGGCTTCTGCAACTTCCTCAACAGTTTGGCTGCTACAATGCTCCCTCGTTAATCCCTCTCCCCCACCCTCCCATGCCTGATGCCCTGGTGCTGCCGACTGTCTGGACCTTGGAGATGTTATCCCTTCCGCATACGACTTCCTCCCCCTCCTCTTGTCCCAACACCTGACTCCGAATACTGTTTAAAGTGTGCTCCAGCATGTAAATGACCGGAATAGTCATGTTGATAATGGCATCGTCAGCACTAAACATCTTCGTCGCCATTTCAAAACTGTGCAGAAGGGTGCATAGGTCCCTGATCTGAGACCACTCCTGCAGCGTGATTTGCCCCACCTCTGGATCTCATTGGCCCAGGCTATACGTCATAACGTATTGCACCAGGGCTCATCGGTGCTGCCACAGTCGCTGCAACATGTGCAGAGTTGAATTCCATTGTGTCGGCACATCGCATTTCAGCCAGTGAACTGGCAGGCCCAACGACATCTGTAGAGATGTAAGTCGTTGAGCTGCGGGATGCGAATGGCGGAAGTGAGCACACAGTAACCGTGCCCTCTGCAGAAGGCCATCTAGTCCAGGATAGTGAGCTAAAAATTGCTGGACAACCAGGTTCAAATACTTGAGCCATACAAGGCAGGTGTGTGACATTGCCCAGGCGAAGGGCCGCACCCAGGTTTGCAGCATTGTCGCACACGGCCTTCCCTGGCTGCAGGTTCAGTGGAGACAACCATTCATGAAACTTGGTATCCAGAGCTGACCACAACTCCTCAGCTGTGTGACTCACATTTCCCAGACATTTCAAAGTAAACACCGCCTGATGCCGTTGAGCCCTGCTGCCAGCATAGTAAGGAGGTGTGCAGGATTCCTTCTGCACAGTTAGAACGCGGGTGGCATTACCAGACAGGCTTTGGGTGCAGGTGAAGGACCGAGAGGAGGTTGAGGAGGCAGAAGCAGTGGATGAACTTCTAGATAAAGAGGATTGAAGCACAACTCGTGGGGACGGCAAGACTTGGACAGCAGCCCCTTGTCCTGCTGTCACCATAGTTACCCAGTGCCCTGTCAGCGACATGTAACGCCCCTGTCCATGCCTACTCGTTCAAGTGTCTGTGGTGAAATGCACCCTGTCACACACAGAGTTTCTCAAGGAAGCGGTGATGTTGTGTGCAATATGCTGGTGTAGCGCAGGCACAGTTTCTTTGAGAAGTAGTGGCGACTGGGTATCTGGTATTGGGGCACTGCGATGGACATAAGGTCTCAAAAATCCTCTGTGTCCACCAGGCGGAAAGGCAGCATTTCTGTAGCCAACAGCTTGCAGATGGTGAAATTCAACCTCTTAGCTTTGTCATGGCTAGGAGGAAATGGTCTTTTACTTGTCCACATCTGAGGGACCGAGGGCTGGCTGTTGTGCTTAGACGGGGTTGAGTAGGGTGTCCCCGGCAAACTCCCGCTCTGTGAGGAAGATGCAGGCAGACATGTTATGTTGCCTTGATCCAAAGTTGGTGCTCTCGATGTCGGAGAGAGCTCAACACCAGCAGGTGTTTCCACTTCCAAATGAACTGATGACCTGCCAATCACACTGGCTGTTGCGAGTAAAGAGGTGGCAGGTCTGCGTCCAAAAACATGTGTGACTGCTGTCCCCCCAGTCGCAGAGGATGAAGAGGCCACGGATGCACAAGATGGGGCAGACGGTGGTTGGCCTGGCCCACTAGGCCGCATTGTAGCACAGTGAGCTTCCCACTGCAACTTATGCTTCATATCCATGCGACGGTTCATGCATGAAGTACTCAAACTATGGATTTTTTGGCCTCTACTTTGCTTTTGGTGACAAATGTTGCAGATAACATGAGTTGGGTCATCCTTTGCAGTATAAAAAAATGCCCAGGCTATGCAAGGCTTAAAGCCCATGCGTCCTGAAGAGCCACCACGATTTGTGGTCAGAGGCAGAGTTGTGGTTGAGGATGCAGTTGTTGACGTGCTTCCAGTACTCCGTCTCTGTTCAGGAAGGTGCAACCTTACCTCGTCGTCACTAACATCCTCCTTCACCTCCTCTGCTGACTTCATTGACTGGCTGACTGTGGGTTGACAGTAAGTGGGATCTCCAACCTCGTCATCATCACCCTGTGTGTTCTCACACCCGTTGTCCTCAGAGCCAACCTATTCCTGAACTGACCGAAAAGTCAAGTTGTCGATCCAATCAGGTATCTGAGTCTCATCATCATCTTCCTCATTGTCTCCACCAACAGGAGTTACAGTTTGGCAACAAGGGTCTACATTATGCTCAGAACCTTCTTCATCTGTGCCTGGATCTGACTCATAAACATTCTGGGCATCAGTGCAGATCATTTCCTCATCTGGATTCACAGAAGCTCTGGGGCAGACCTATGATTCCCAGGCTATAGTATGAGTAAACAGCTCTGCAGACTCAACCATCTGTGTTACCCCATACTCAGACGGGCAGCTGGAGACTTGTGAGCTGTGAGGAAGAAAGTGCGATTGGGGTGACACCTCTGAGGACTGGAGTATTTGTGATGTTGAAGTTGAGGTGGAGGAGTGCCCACTTGAAGGAGCACTTGATATCCATTGAAGCACCTGCTGTTTTTGTGCCTCATCTGGAATTTGTAGCGATGGGCGTGTCCGTAAGAAAGGGATCATATCACATTGTCCACGAAAAGAAGTAGACATCTTAGTTTGGATGGAAGATGGTCTTTCTTCTGCAGATGTTACTGTTGCTTTACCACCTACCCCATGGACACAACTTTTTTTTCCCTTTCCAACACGCCTATTCCCCTTTCCACGAGCAGCAGGCCTTTTGCCACTCATTTTGGTGGTTAACTAATTGGCAACTCTGTAGTTGTTTGCACAAAAAACGATGGATGGAAACCGAGAAGAGCTGAGTGGCCAAACTGTGGTACTAGCCCAAAAGGATTGGCTGGGTTAGGTGCAGTAAAACAATTTTATTAGATACACAGGCGGTGTAGCTTGCTTCACAGCTGGGCTACTTCAATGAGTACGAGACACTGCTACTGGGCCCAAAAGGATTTCCTGGGTTAGATGCAGTAAAAAATTTGAATTAGATACCCAGGCGGTGTAGTTTCCTACACAGGTGGGCTACTCCGCTGATTACCAGACACTGCTACTAGGCCAAAAATGATTTCCTGGGTTAGATGCAGTAAAAAATTAGAATTAGATACACAGGCGGTGTAGCTTCCTTCACAGGTGGGCTACTCCGCTGACTACGAGACACTGCTACTATGCCCAAAAGGATTTACTGGGGTAGATGCAGTAAAAAATTGTTATTAGATACACAGGTGGTGTAGCTTGCTTCAGATGGGCTACTCCACTGACTACCAGACACTGCTACAGGCCCAAAAGGATTGGCTGGCTTAGATGCAGTAAAAAATTGGTATTAGATACACAGGTGGTGTAGCTTGCAACACAGATAGGCTACTCCAATGACTAACAGACACTGCTACAGGCCCAAAAGGATTGGCTGAGCTACATTTCGCCAAATGGTGTGAAAAACACTTGCACAGCACTGGCACAGACCTGCCTGGCAAAAAGTGCTATGAGCTGCTGTAACCTAGCCCTCAAAAGGGCTGCAATTAGAACTATACCCTACTCCCTAAACCTATCTCTCTATGTAACTGGAAATTCACTCGCAATTCACACAGTTATACTGTAAAGCGCCCACAGCGGCAGCGGTGCCATCTAACACTCAGCTTCAGCAGTGAGAAAATGGTGGCGACAGGGAAAATGGCTGGGTCTTATAGGGCAAGGACATGTGACATACACCGCCAATGACACATGCCCTTGCTTGTGTGAAAAAAAAGCACTTCGCTGCGTGTGCGCTCTGCTGATAGGCTGACAGACTGCTCCGCCCCACTGTAAATGCGGGAAAGAAAAAAAAAATGGAGATCGGCATTATTTCTGCAGAGATCCATCCCTTGCCCCTCCCCCCGCCCACTCAACACTGAAACTGTCTATTAACATTGATTAACAGTATTACTGTGAAAAAATCCAGTTACGCTTTTGGTGCGCGAACAGTTATCGAACATAACCTCGAACAGCCAAATTTTTTGCAAATCGTTCGAGTTCGTCGAACGACTCGAACACCGCCCAAAACAGCTTGAATTTGAGATTGGCGAACAGTTCGAGTCGAACACCGCTCATCTCTAATCTTCAGTGCATAAAGAGGGCAACACATCATCATGTAGCAATTTCAGATATCCAGTGGCATTGAGGTTTCCATTGATGAAGAACGGCCAAAATCACCAGGGTATGTGAACTTTTGATCAGGTTCATTTGGATATTTTTGGTTGTCATTAAGATTTAAAAAGAGAAAACAGTAGTTTCACAATAAATGGTTTCACCCAACCAATAACCATGAGTGGAGCAAAAGTTTTATTGTTATCATTCATAGTCTCTGAAACAAGGCCAAGAAAGGAAAAATTCTGCCTGGGTATATAAACTTTTGAACAAAACTGTATATACTGTGTATATATATATATATATATATTGTGAGAGAGTCACTGGCAAAATAATGGAGGGGAGTTATGTGTCACTGAGAATGTTAGCATCAGTGATGTGAAACATGGAAGTTTCTCCTGCATGTTGGGTGCAGAGAGGGTTAAAAGCCACATTTACAAGGGCATGCTTTACAGGTAGATGGCTAAGTGCTGGGAGGGAGTCATCCACCCTATCTACTCTCCAGGGTGTAGTTTTGGGCTATAAAGAGCCAGCCTTTTGACTCAGGAGGTGTTCAGTACCTGGAGGCCAGCTCCAGAGAGAGGAGCTCCGGTTTGTATGTGCTGGTCTGAACCGTGTGGGTCTCTTTTGCTAATCCTGAGTGGCGGAACCCCGGCCGGTGCAAGGACTTTGCTGGACAGTTTCTCAGTTTATTTTGCCATTATGCCAGATGAGCTATGTTTATGTTTCATGAACTTTGCGTTATGCTGCTAAATAAACCAACTGAAAATTTAAAGAGACAGTGTCACTTGTTTACCTCCGCATACAGCCAAGCAAGTCACTTTACCACAATATATATATTTACACTGCTCAAAAAAATAAAGGGAACACTCAAATAACAGATCCTAGATCTGAATCAATGAAATGTTCTCATTGAATACTTTGTTCTGTACAAAGTTGAATGTGCTGACAACAAAATCACACAAAAATCATCAATGGAAATCAAATTTATTAACCAATGGAGGCCTGGATTTAGAGTCACCCCCAAAATTAAAGTGGAAAAACCCACTACAGGCTTATCCAACTTTGATGTAATGTCCTTAAAACAAGTCAAAATGAGGCTCAGTATTGTGTGTGGCCTCCACGTGCCTGTATGACCTCCCTATAATGCCTGGGCATGCTTCAGATGAGGTTGTGGGACCTCCTCCCAGACCTGGACTAAAGCATCCGCCAACTCCTGGACAGTGTGTGGTGCAACGTGACGTTGGTGGATGGAGCGAGACATAATGTTCCAGATGTGCTCAATTGGATTCAGGTGTAGGGAACAGACGGGCCAGTCCATAGCTTCAATGCCTTCATCTTGCAAGAACTGCTGACACACTCCAGCCGCATGATGTCTGGCATTGTCCCACATTAGGAGGAACCCAGGGCCAGCCGCACCAGCATATGGTCTCACAAGGGGTCTGAGGATCTCATCTCGGTACCTAATGGCAGTCAGGCTACCTCTGGCGAGCACATGGAGGGCTGTGCGGCCCTCCAAAGAAATGCCATCCCACACAATTACTGAATCACTGTCAAACCGGTCATGCTGAATGATGTTGCAGGCAGCAGAACGCTCTTCACGGCGTCTCTAGACTCTGTCACGTCTGTCACATGTGCTCAGTGTGAACCTGCTTTCATCTGTGAAGAGCACAGGGCACCAGTGGCGACTTTGCCAATCCTGGTGTTCTGTGGCAAATGCCAAGCGTCCTGATTTTTTCTTGCCATAATACAAATTCTAACAGTCTATTCAGTAGGACTATCAGCTGTGTAACAACACAACTGATGGTCCCAACCCCATTTATAAGGCAAGAAATCCCACTTACTAAACCTGACAGGGCACACCTGTGAAGTGAAAACCATTTCCGGTGACTACCTCTTGAAGCTCATCAAGAGAATGCCAAGAGTGTGCAAAGCAGTCATCAAAGCAAATGGTGGCTACTTTGAAGAACCTAGAATATAAGACATATTTTCAGTTATTTCACACTTTTTTGTTAAGTATTTAATTCCACATGTGTTAATTCATAGTTTTGATGCCTTCAGTGTGAATGTACAATTTTCAAAGTCATGAAAATACAAAAAAATCTTTAAATGAGAAGGTGTGTCCAAGCTTTTGGTCTGTACTGTACATGTACAGTGGGGAAAAAAAGTATTTAGTCAGCCACCAATTCTGCAAGTTCTTCCACTTAAAAAGATGAGAGAGGCCTGTAATTGACATCATAGGTAGACCTCAACTGTGAGAGACAAAATGAGAAAACAAATCCTGAAAATCACATTGTCTGATTTGGAAAGAATTTTTTTTCAAATTTTGGTGGGATATAAGTATTTGGTCAATTACAAACAAGCAAGATTTCTGGCTCTCACAGACCTATAACTTCTACTTTAAGAGGCTCCTCTGTCCTCCATTTATTACCTGTAGTACTGGCACTTGTTTGAACTTGTTATCAGCATAAAAGACACCTGTCCGCAACCTCAAACAGTCACACTCCAAACTCCACTATGGTGAAGACCAAAGAGCTGTCGAAGGACACCAGAAACAAAATTGCAGCCCTGCACGAGGCTGGGAAGACTGAATTTGCAATAAGCAAGCAACTTGGTGTGAAGAAATCAACTGTGGGAGCACTAATTAGAAAATGGAAGACATACAAGATCACTGATAATCTCCCTCGATCTGGGGCTCCACTCAAGATCTCACCCCATGGAGTCAAAATGATCTCAAGAACGGTGAGCAAAAATCCCAGAACCACACGGGGGGACCTTGTGAATGACCTGCAGAGAGCTGGGACCAACATTACACAGGCTACTATCAGTAATACACTACGCCGCCAGGGACTCAGATCGTGCAGTGCCAGACGTGTCCCTCTGTTAAGCCCTTACATGTCCGGGCCGGTCTGAAGTTTGCTAGAGAGCAACTGGATAATCCAGAAGATTATGGGGAGAATGTCATATGGTCAGATGAAACCAAAGTAGAACTGTTTAGTAGAAACACAACCCGTCATGTTTGGAGGAGAAAGAATGCTGAGTTGCATCCAAAGAATATCATACCTACTGTGAAGCATGGGGGTGGCAACATCATGCTTTGGGGCTGTTTCTCTGCCAAGGGATCAGGACAATTGATCTGTGTACATGAAAGAATAAATGGGGCCATGTATCGTGATATTTTGAGTGCAAACCTCCTTCCATCAGCATGACAATGTTCCCAACCACACTGCCAGGGCAAAGAAAGAGTGGCTTCGTAAAAAGCATTTCAAGGTCCTGGAGTGGCCTAGCCAGTCTCCAGATCCAAACCCTATAGAAAACCTTTGGAGGGAGTTGAAAGTTCGTGTTGCCCAGCGACAGCCCCAAAACATCACTGCTCTAGAGGAGATCTGCATGGAGGAATGGGCCAACATACCAGCAACAGTGTGTGCCTACCTTGAGAAGACTTACAGAAAAAACATTTGACCTCTATCATTGGCACCAAAGGATATATAACAAAGTATTGAGATGAACTTTTGTAATTGACAAAATACTTATTTTCCACCAAAATTTGAAAAAAAATTCTTTCCAAATCAGACAATGTGATTTTCAGGATTTGTTTTCTCATTTTGTCTCTCATAGTTGAGGTCTACCTATGATGTCAATAACAAGCCTCTCTCATCTTTTTAAGTGGGAGAACTTGCACAATTGGTGGCTGACTAAATACTTTTTTTCCCCACTGTATATATATAAAAGAGAGAAGGTCGTGAGAAAAGTTGGCACATTGGATACACAGAAATGTATATATATACAGTGGGGAAAATAAGTATTTGATACACTGCTGATTTTGCAAGTATTCCCATCTACAAAGAATAGAAAGAATGTAATTTTTATCATAGGTACACTTCAACTGTAAAACAGAATCTTAAAAAAAAAATCCAGAAAATCACATTGTATGATTTATACATAATTAATTTGCATGTATTGCATGAAATAAGTATTTAATGCAATAGAAAAGCAGAACTTAATATTTGGTATTGAAACCTTTATTTGCAATTACAATGTCACGCAAGATGAGGGAAAGACTAATTGCACAATGACGGGAAGAGGGGGAGGAAACCCAAACACTAGGGAAAGGGGGAGTGGAGACCCCTAGGAAGATCTGACAACAACCTAACTCCTCTAATGTCCCTAAATAGGTTTCGCACGTATCACAGAGCAGTAACCCTAATCCCTGACTGCCCCTAGTGATAGGCCCTAGATAAGGAGGGGATAGGGTGAGCACTAGTCAGCCCCCACTGCAACTAAAGGCAAATAGGTAAACAGACAGGGAATACACTTAACCTGAGAAGACACCAGAGAAATCACACCAACTATCCTCCAAGGGAACTCCAAGAAGACACTAGCCGACTACTAGTACTTCACGCTTGGACAGAGGAAAATAGAGCTATCACCGGCTACTCTCTGGAGCGACTGAAGGTATTTAAACATCCAGCAAGGATGTGTCAATTAGCAGCACAAGGTGGAGGTCACTGCTAGGTCCTAGAAGGAGAAGGATATCACTACTCTACAGAGATGAAAAGATCAAGAAGGTGCCTGCAGAGCCAAGTGCAATGACCTTCTACAGCTGGATCCAGAACGACTAACACACCCGTACCATACAGAGGTCAGACGTTACTGTAGTTCTTGACCAAGTTTGCACACACTGCAGCAGGGATTTTCTCCAACTCTTCCATACAGATCTTCTCCAGATCTTTCAGGTTTTCGAGGCTGTCGCTGGGCAACATTAACACCATGGACTTACCTCCTGGACTCCGAACACTGCCATGGACTTGCACAGAAAGTCTGTGTTAAGTGTTCTGCCCAGGACAGTGACTGTCTGGTATGAACGCCAAACATTTCAGGTCGGGTTCACCCATCTCTAATCATGATGCTCTCAGATGGGATAGCAAAACCTGGTGACAGATTCCCTTTATATGTCTATCAATCATTTGATTTTCATAATGCAATGACATTTTGCTCATTCAATGACTTTTCCTCATTTGTATTATCATTTTAATGTTGTGGAGTATAACTTGTTTTAGTGTGCAATATCTTTCTTAATGCAATATTGTCAAAATGCATGCAGTTAAACATGGCAGTTCGGCTGGGCAGGAGACAGGTAAGCTATGCAAGATATTCACACAAATACTCATTTTGTTCAATTGTGCTTGAATATGCATTTTTCATATCTCTTTGCATCATCTATGTTATAGCTGGGCAGCACAGTGGCTCAGTTGTTAACACTGAAGCCTTGCAGCGCTGGAGTCCTGGGTTCAAATCCCACCAAGAACAACATCTGCAAGGAGTTTGTATGTTCTCCCCATGTTTGTGTGGGTTTCCTCTGGTTTTCTCCCACATTCCAAAGACATACTGATAGGAAATGTAGATTGTGAGCCCAAATTGGAACAGTGATGATGATGTCTGTGATTTGTAAAGCACTGCGGAATATGTTGGCACTATATAAATAAAAAGATTATTATTATTATAGCTACTGCTTTCTTTCACATCTACCATCCTTTTATTCATTCTGTGCATTCTCTCCACATCAGTCCCTATCCACCATCCACTACCACTATACACATTACAAAACGGTTGCACAAATCATTGAACCATCTGTTCTTTCTCTTTTTCCAGGGAATATACTATCCTGGATGATCCGATTAATACCTGACCCCCACATTATTAAGCATGCTTTAAAAACACATCTCTTTAGACAGGCTTATAACCTCACTTCACTAATCTAACTCTTCCCTGTTCCCTCTTTCTAAATGTTCCTCATAATCTGGCCCATCCCATTCATCTGTCCCCACAATCTCCATGCACCCAACATCACTTGGTAGGTATACTTAGACAAATCCTGACTGTTGACTGGTCCAGCCAGCATTATTTGAAATGCTCTATTATTATAATGATGGCTGGACCATACATGACAAGCACGTTCTACCTATTGTGTTCCCACATATTTCCTATAGATTTTAAGATTGCGAGCAGGGCCCTCACTTCTCCTATAACTATTGAACTATGTGTTACTTTGTAATGTTTTTTTGTCTGTACATTTGTCTGCATACATAGAGATTCCTTATTATAGTTACTTGTTAGGTGTCATATGTTCTGTCCTTAACCCCTTCCCGATATCGGATGTATTCATTGCGTCCTGGTTCAGAATGACTTCCCGACCTTGGACGTACTAGGTACGTCTTGGCGATTTTGTGTGCACAGGAGCTATGCGCACGTGATAACAGCCACATGTTCAGCTAACATCATAGCTGACACCCGGCTCTCACTGTCAGGAGCAATGACCGCACCGCTCCCGGCAGTTTAACCCCCTATATGCTGCAATCAATATCGATCGCAGAATTTAGAAGGTAGGGAGAGGGAGGAGGTTCCAATCCAATAGGAGCCCGATTGCTGCCATGGTGACCTAAGGTTGTCATGACAACATCCGGGTCACCAGGCTATGTAGAGCATGGTCTAAGGGGCTTGTGTAAGTGCAGCACTGAAAGTTATAAACTATTGCAATGCTCAGGCATTGCAATGGTTTATAACAGTGATCAGAACCATGAAAGTGAAAGTCCCAAGATGGACTAAGTGAAAAAAAAGTAAAGCATTTTTTTAAACATATAAAAAACACACACACAAAAAAATAATATATATATATATATATATATATATATATATATATATATATATACATATATATATATATATATATATATATATGTATATTATTATTTTTTTTGTGTTAAATATATTATTTTCAACACACAAAAAATAACAATATACATATATAAATATTTTTTTTTTGTGTATCATTTTTATATGTTTAAAAAAATCTATGGGTCTATGGGTACTATATATATACACGGTGGGAACCAGGAATGTAGAGTCCATCCGTTCACCTTTTCTGCGTCTCACAAAGACACGGTGGTTGGAACCAAAGATCTCAAATTTGCACTCATCAGACCAAAGCACAGATTTCCACTGGTCTAATGTCCATTCCTTGTGTTCTTTAGCCCAAACAAGTCTCTTCTGCTTGTTGCCTGTCCTTAGCAGTGGTTTCCTAGCAGCTATTTTACCATGAAGGCCTGCTGCACAAAGTCTCCTCTTAACAGTTGTTGTAGAGATGTGTCTGCTGCTAGAACTCTGTGTGGCATTGACCTGGTCTCTAATCTGAGCTGTTGTTAACCTGCAATTTCTGAGGCGGGTCACTCGGATAAACTTATCCCCAGAAGTAGAGGTGACTGTAGAGGTGACTCTAAAGTCATCCTTTCCTGAGGCGATCCTCATGTGAGCCAGTTTCTTTGCAGCTCTTGATGGTTTTTGCAACTGCACTTGGGGACACTTTCAAAGTTTTCCCAATTTTTCGGACTGACTGACCTTCATTTCTTAAAGTAATGATGGCCACTCGTTTTTCTTTACTTAGCTGTTTTTTTCTTGCCATAATACAAATTCTAACAGTCTATTCAGTAGGACTATCAGCTGTGTATCCACCAGACTTCTGAACAACACAACTAATGGTCCCAACCCCATTTATAAGGCAAGAAATCCCACTTATTAAACCTGACAGGGCTCACCTGTGAAGTGAAAACCATTTCCAGTGACTACCTCTTGAAGCTCATCAAGAGAATGCTAAGAGTGTGCAAAGCAGTCATCAAAGCAATAAGTGGCTACTTTGAAGAACCTAGAATATAAGACATATTTTCAGATGGTTCACACTTTTTTGTTAAGTATATAATTCCACATGTGTTAATTCATAGTTTTGATGCCTTCAGTGTGAATGTGCAATTTTCATAGTCATGAAAATACAGAAAAATCTTTATATGAGAAGGTGTGTCCAAACTTTTGGTCTGTACTGTATATAGTGTATATAGTACCCATAGACCCATAGATTTGTCTTTTTATGTAAATAAAAAAAGCAAGTACAATTTTTCATCATACTGCCAAACAAAAAGTGGAATCATACGCGCTCAAAAAAACCGAATGTAAATAACAATGGTATCACTGAAAACATCATCTTGTCCCACAAAAAACAAGCTGCAATAGAGCTCCATCAGCGGAAAAATAAGAAAGTTATAGCACTCAGAATACAGCTGTGCAAAAATAACTATTTTTTCTATAAAATAGTTTGATTGTGTAAAAGAATCCAAAACATAAAAAATATAAATCGTGCTTTTGGTTCATTTTGCCTCCCAAAAATTGGAATAGAAAGCGATAAAAAACTTTATGTACTCAAAAATGGTACCAATAAAACCATCAACTCGTACCACAAAAAACAAGGTCTTACATGACTTTGTCAGTCGAAATATGGAAAAATTATAGCTCTCAAAATATGGCGATTAGTGAAGAGTGAGCACTAAAATGCTCGGGTACTCGTTGCTCAGGTCGAGCAAATTGGAATACTCGGGTGCTCGACCCGAGCAACGAGCCCAATGTAAGTCTATGGGAAACTCGAGCATTTTTCCGGCGGCTCCCCCCGGCGGTCTGCAGAGGGCCTAAAAATTGCCCAAATCGATGGGAACAGTGCTCAAATGACATGGGAACAGCATGGGGAAGACCCCTGGAAGCATCTCTGACTCCCAGATCACTGCTGTCAACAATGTGGTCAGAGTATTACGCCACTTTTACGGACTCACAATAAAACATACAAAAACGAAACCAAAATGGATTTTCCTGGGAAATATGTTAAGGAACATCCTTTCCAGGGTAATGACTTGTATATAAGGCAAAATAAATAAACAAAAACAAAAATATTCATCCACACGTAGCGTTTTTGATGCGTTTTTGCACTTTTGCATTGCTTTCAACCATGACAAATGCATTCACCAGGAAATGTCATTTTAACATTTTACAACCTTATCTGGCCATGTGGTGTGTGACACATCTTCAGACACATGCATACAGTCCTGAAAAGACATTCTGAACAGCATGGGGAAGACCTCTGGAAGCATCTCTGACTCCCAGGTCACTGCCTAAAATTGTGCCCATCATAAGTGATCCTTGGCGCATGCGAAGATGCCCTCCGCCATGCACCTGTCGTTGCAGACTTACAACAATCACCGTCCTCATCCTTGTCCCACTGCAGCGTTCAGTTGTCCCTTCCCCATTCCTTGGAATGCAAGCGCAAGAATGCAGGCAGCCAGCCACCCACCCACAGGCCGCAACACTAAACTGCCAGAATTCTGGGCAGCTCTTTGCACTTGAAATATGGCCTTTTAAGCATGTGGAGGTGGAAACTTTTCACAACCTCATGCCGGCAGCGACAGGGTGTCCATACTCAGTCTCTAGCCGCCACTATGTTTCCCAGTATCGCCTCCGCCTTCAACAAGCACGGGTCCCACAACATTACCCGTGCCCTCTCCAATGCATTTACTGGGAAGGACCGCCTAACCACAAACACGTGGACAAGTGAATGTGGCCAGGGACGGCACGGAGCCAGTCCACAGCTTTTTTTGCTGAGAGTTGTATTGAGCTCGGTGAAAGAACTGGCATGAAGGGAAACCATTTTTACCCTGCGTGTCATTTCTTCCAGGAAGTCCTCTAAAGCTGCTTGCACTTGATATGTGGCCTGAACATTACTGCTGGTGCTTTTCTGTGGGAATTTGCTTGCCTCCTACCAGCCTGGAATATTTCCAGCAAACTATGGTATGACGCCATGGTATTAGCACTGCCCCCAGTACAGGTAGCGAAGCCATCCCCAATTTCCTTCTCAGGAATTTTATTTAGTAGACTGAGTGGCTGCCCAAATACATTTTCTCACAAAGGAGATGAAGATAGAGTGGAGGTAGGTGCAAGTTTCTCCAGTCTGTTAGCTATTACAGGGTGAATGGCAGCACATTGGATCAGTGGTTAGCACTGAAGCCATGCAGTGCTGGGATCCTGGGTTCAAATCCCAGCAAGGACAACATCTGTAAGGACTTTGTATGTTCTTCCCATGTTTGCGTGTGTTTCCTCCTCAGTTAAAAAGCAGTCATAGAGTGTCTGGGAACCTTCCCACACACTTTTCTTAGCCAGGTCTGCTTCTCAGCAGGGTTGAACGGTCCCACCAGAGAATCCTCTGGTATGCCTTGGCTTATACCTCAGGAGAGTTCATGATAGCACTAACTTTACAGCTGCTATGGGGCTCTTGAGAGGGTGAGAAAGGTTAGCCCTCAGAATCAAATCCTCTGGTGGGCACAATGTTTTTCAATCTGAAACAGCTTCTCAGAGTGAGATGTATTTCACCAAAGCCATATTCTTTAGCTCGGTGAAAATACTGGCATAGAGGGAAACCGTATATACTCCGGCTTTCATTTCTTCGTCACCAGGTTCCGCCCATTGTCACACACGACCATGCCTGGCTGTATGTTCAGCAGTGAGAGCCACAGATCAGGCTGCTGTGCTACAGCTTCCAACAACTCTGCAGCGTTGGGCGGTTTGTCAATTAAGCATTAAGCATGTTATCTTCAGCACAGCCTGTTGCCGCATGGCCAAGGCAGTGCTGCAGTGCTGTCTGCTTGTGACTGATTTGATCATTTCGGAGATGGAGGAGGAGGTGCATGAGCTGAACAATGTGATTACATTGAGGTTAAATTGGTGACGCTGTTTTTTATACTAAAGAAAGATCCTATTGTTTTGGGGTTTTTTACATTATTTTTTAAGACAAATGCATTCACTGGGAAATGTCATTTTAACATTTTACAACCTTATCTGGCAATGTGGTGTGTGACACATCATCAGACACATCCTGTTTCATTTATGATGGAGGGACTCTGCAAGTCATGAAGCCTATTTTTATAGGGACATCAGATGGCCCTTACAGTACTATTCTTAAAAGACCAGCAGTCAGCCCTAGCTATTGTTAGAGAGCCATCAGCCGGCTATGCTTTGTTGTTCCTATTATTAACAAGTGGGTCTCCTATACTGTTATTGCGTATCCAGTGACTGCAAGGGTTTCCAGAAATTTGGACGCAACCCAATACCCCTTAGAAGAGACATAGAGGAGGGTCTCTGTAAAAAAAATGTTCCCATTATAAAGGAGCGGGTCTCCTATAGAGGTAATGCCCATGCTGTGACTGCAAGGGCTGCCAAAATTTGGGAAAAACCCCAATAAGAATTTAATGACACATAGAGCAGGGCCACAGTAACAAGGTACAACATGTTCCCATTACAAAGGAGAGAGTCTGTTATACAGTTATAGGGTATCCAGTGAGTCCAACGGTTGACCAATTTGAGGAAAAACCCCACTAAGAATGTAAAGACACACGGAGCAGGGCCACAGTAACAAGGCACGACATGTTCCCATTAGAAAGGAGAGAGTCTGCTATACAGTTATAGCGTATGCACTGAGTCCAACGATTGACTAATTTTAGGAAAAACCCCACTAAGAATTTAAAGACACACAGAGTAAGGCCACAGTAACAAGGTACGACATGTACCGAGTCCAAAGGCTGAACAATTTTAAGAAAAATCCCAGTAAGTATTTAAAGACACACAGAGAAGCCACAGTAACTAGTACGACATGTTCCCATTAGAAAGGAGAGAGTCTGCTATACAGTTATAGGGTATGCAGTGAGTCCAATGGCTGACCAATTTTAGGAAAAACCCCACTAAGTAATTAAAGACACGCGGTGCAGGGCCACAGTAACAAGGTACGACATGTTCCCATTAGAAAGGAGAGAGTCTGCTATACAGTAATAGGTTATGCAGTGAGTCCAATGGCTGACCAAGTTTAGGAAAAGCCCCACTAAGGATTTGAAAACACACGGAGCTAGGCCACAGTAACAAGGTACAACATGTTCCCATTAGAAAGGAGAGAGTCTGCTATACAGTTATAGGGTATGCAGTGAGTCCAACGGCTGACCAATTTTAGGAAAAACCCCACTAACAATTTAAAGACACACGGAGCAGGGCCACAGTAACAAGGTACGACATGTTCCCATTAGAAAGGAGAGGGTCTGCTATACAGTTATAGGGTATGCAGTGAGTCCAATGGCTGACCAATTTTAGGAAAAATCCCACTAAGGATTTGAAAACACACGGAGCAAGGCCACAGTAACAAGGTACAACATGTTCCCATTAGAAAGGAGAGAGTCTGCTATATTGTTATAGGGTATGCAGTGAGTCCAACGGCTGACCAATTTTAGGAAAAACCCCACTAACTATTTAAAGGCACACGGAGCAGGGCCACAGTTACAAGGTACGACATGTTCCCATTAGAAAGGAGAGGGTCTGCTATACAGTTATAGCGTATGCAGTGAGTCCAACGATTGACTAATTTTAGAAAAAACCCCACTAAGAATTTAAAGACACACAGAGTAAGGCCACAGTAACAAGGTACGACATGTACCCATTAGAAAGGAGAGAGTCTGCTATACAGTTATAGGGCATGCAGTGAGTTTATAAAAATTATACTAAGCAGACGAGTAAGTGATACATGGCTGGAATCAGGGTCTCTGTCTCTACATTGTGCTGCTCTTAGATTGAGTGGCAAATGCTTGGTGAAAGATTCCCTTATAAGAATGTGAATTATTGTGATTCTATACTACAACATATAATTTTTAGTTCATTATTTTATGTGCAATTTGTACGCAGTATTTGCAATCAAGGTTTAAAAAACATACCATATTATCCAACTTTTCTTTATATGGCTCTTTACCAATGTATAAATCTTCTGTAAAACTTGTACTAATAATCTACGTCTTACTTTCCAGAACTTTTGTTAATTTTCTGTTTTTGTACAATGATTATAATCTACTTTAAATAGGCCAAAATGTGTCTTTTCAAATGCGAATGCTTAAATGTTATGAATAGTTTATTAATGATGAGAAATGTTATGAATAGTTCATTAATGATGAGATACAATTTAGAAGTCTGTTTGGTTTTAAATCAGCATTTTAGAAAATGAGCACAATTATTGAGTGATATAATTTAACTGTCACAGTACATGGGTTTGATCCACATAGACCAAAACAAAGTAAAGAACAAGAAAACTGTCATCATTTTAAATCAGTATTATTTAATTAAGGCTAGTATGACTATAATTTAAAATGATGGCATATTGTGCCTTTTCTGGATGTACCACCTGAGGACCAAAACTGAGCTGCTTGTTTATAGAACCATGAAGAAGGAAATGAGATTGAAAGAAACAAAATGTATTCATCCAAAGGGACTATAATTAATTTTACTTTTTGATTTTTTGGCAGAAACTACATTATACCCTAATACGAAAAAAAATTATAAGACACAGTAATTTTGTATAAATGCAACTTTAAGTATTCTATAATTAAAAAAAAAATAGAAAAAGATAAAATTATTTATAAAAGTGTATTATGGCGCTGCATTGTGGAATGCATTGTTGTGGAGTATTGCTAATATTATATCAGTTTACAAGCATTAAAAGTCAGTGGAAGAACATTGAAACCTTCATATTATGTTACCAAAGCAAACGCGATATTAGTAATAATTATAGGAATAATATTGTTACTGCCTTGTATAATAAACTTCAGTGCATCAATCATAAAGACACAGGACCTACTGAAGTGGGCAATCTATTCATTTTTCAATGACAGAGATGAAGACAAAAGACTATTCTGGATTTGTGCAATTTCATTTGCCTTAATTTTTTTATATTACCACTTATTAAATAGGACTTTTTTAGTTAATGTAAATTGTGGTAAGACTAGTAGGCATCAGAAGTGAGCTGATGGGTAAGTTTAGGGTTCAGTTTAAACTGGATCCATGACATCAGTACTGCCTGTACTGCTACTAATGTAATAGTCCAAAATGAAACAAAGCAGAAGCCACTCAATCAGAAAGAAACAAATAGCAAAAGACTGACCATCATTTCCAAACAGAAAACAGGTGTGTACAGGTACTTAATCAGAGTAGCCATCTCTATATATAACTAACAAATAAAGTAGCACTCTGTAACACTAAGCATGTGAATATGAAATATATCAAATTTGAATTGCATTACTGCTCTAGAAAATACGAAAAATTGAGAATACTTAGCGCAGAAATTGGCCAATTCATATGTACCCGCCAGCCAAGATAAGGCGATTCTCTTTCCTGGGAACCTATCTAAAGGATTGACATTAGATAGGTTTCCAGCAAAAAGAATCACCTTATGGTGGCTGCCGGGTACACGTGAATTGGCCAATTTATGCACTAAGTATTTTCAATATTTCCTATTTTCTAGAGCAGTAATGCAATTAAAATTTCATATTTCATATTTGCATCCTATAGCGCTACAGAGTGCTATTTTATTTATTTTCTGGGACTTATAACTGACAACTGACATCCCAAAGGAAGTCCCAAAGATACACAGAATTTTACACTTTAGCTAGGAGACTTATTGTATGTCAAAATAATCAATCTGAAATCTATTAGGAATTAAAGTGGATGACCTTTACTTGGCATGGCAATGTTATGTCAGTGGAAGAAGACCCCCAAAATCGCTGGAACAGTGCCAATGTCGAGGGAGAGTATACACTTTTTTTTACTTTCTATACAGCACTAATGCATTTAAGAAGGGGTTGTCCAAGTACTGGAGAACTCCTTTCAGGCTATATTCAAAGCAAGAAGACTAATATTCAGGCAATGAATGCAGATTAAAAGGACTAGTGCTGATTCAATTGAACCATTGCTTCAACTGTGATTGATTTGTTTGATAAATTGACTAATACGGTATGTTTCTCAGTCCTGCTCATCAAACAATATAACACAAAACACTCCTTATCAACGATGAATGAATAACCTTAAAGCTTCCCCATTAATTTTCCTTGATTGACACATCATAGTTTGACCTCGAGACTTCTGTGAAGTACAAGGATTGCTTGGAAAGTACTGCTTAGTATTTCCTTGTGTTGACCTCTCAGGGTACTCTACCAAAATGGTGTCTCACATAGATGCCATGCTCTAGGTGTAATGAAGTTCAAAAAATAGGAATCTGCAGGCAAAGTAATGTGCACAGTGTTTTTTGGAATAGGTAGGTGTGATTCTTTTGGATTTGTGGAAACTGAAGGAACTGTCACTTCTGAATGCTATATGAAGTTGCTGAGTAAGGTCAGGATCACACAAGCGATGATTCTCTTTTCCGAGAGAATCGGATCTATTATGGTAATGACACTCTGATCAAACTCTGATCCAAGTATGATCAGAGTGTCATTTTACTGTGATCTGATTCTCTTGGCTTAGAGAATTGTATCACAGGTGAGTAGAAGACAAAGCACATAATTTCTCCATCGGCTCCAATGTCTGAATCACATCTGAGTGCAGTCCGATGTTTTACACGTACCTTGTATGGGTGTGTGTGATCCGATTTGTGGAGCCACTCACAGCATGCTGCGATTTTTTTCCACAGATCTGCACTGCCCCGTGCTATAACATTGGTCCGAGTGCTATCTCTTAAAACATTAGATTTCACTCGTTCACTCGTCCGAGTTATTTACTCATGTGAGTGAGCCCATAGCTGTAGGCTCAAATTCCCAGATTCAGGGATAGAAGCACATTGTAAAATTTAGCTGAACTGTCCTACCAAATCCATCATATATAGTCAGGTTTGGAGCCTTCAGACTTACATTTTTTTGATCCAATGTAAAATGGACTATGCGGACAACATTTTCCAGACAATGGCTCTGTAATCACAGGTGCAAATAAAAGTGATTTTCATTTGCTGGTTCATATTTTTCCCAGAATGGCATGTAGGCTCTTGTTTATCACAGGCAAAAATTCATAGTCAATTGTGGCGACTATGTGGAAAAATGACATAAAGTAACTGAAATCTTGCTCTATTCAACTGTGTTAAGAAAAAACTAAGAAAAAACCTGGGAGTCTGAACTGAAACGTGAATTGATGTGCATGCAAAATGTAAATGCATGTTCAAATAAGGCCACTAGACAGAGAAAAACAAGCAAAATACCCAAATAACTGGAAGTAATTGGATAAATCGCACAGTGCAAAAATAATGATAAATAATAAAGGGTATTTAGTTAACATAATTTTGATCAAAATAATGTAAAAGCCATCCCACCACGTCACGGTAACCCTTATGGGACAGTCCTAACTCTAATATTAAAACCTTACCATTTGTCAAGTGACATACATATGGATAAGGGCAGAGAGACTGAACCCGTGGTAGATGCATAGACCTGAGAGGCAGAATGAACCTTTCAATATTAGAGTTAGGACTGTCCCATAAGGATCAAAATTATGTTAACTTAATACCCTTTATTATTTATCATTATTTTTGCACTGTGCGATTTATCCATTTACTTCCAGTTATTTGGATATTTTGCTTGTTTTTCTCTGTCTAGTGGCCTTATGTGAACATGCATTTACATTTTGCATGCACACCAATTCACGTTTCAGTTCAGACTCCCAGGTTTTTTCTTTGCAGTTTAGTGTGCTTTAGTGCATTTAAGGGTGTGGCTGCCCTTTGTCTGAGCTGAAAGGTTCATTCTGCCTCTCAGGTCTATGCATCTACCATGGGTTCAGTCTCTCTGCCCTTATCCATATGTATGTCACTTGACAAATGGTAAGGTTTTAATATTAGAGTTAGGACTGTCCCATAAGGGTTACCGTGACGTGGTGGGATGGCTTTTACATTATTTTGATCAAAATTATGTTAACTAAATACCCTTTATTATTTATCATTATTTTTGCACTGTGCGATTTATCCATTTACTTCCAGTTATTTGGGTATTTTGCTTGTTTTTCTCTGTCTAGTGGCCTTATGTGAACATGCATTTACATTTTGCATGCACATCAATTCACGTTTCAGTTCAGACTCCCAGGTTTTTTCTTTGCAGTTTAGTGTGCTTTATTGCAGAGGTCCCCAACCGCCGGTCCGCGGACCAGGACCGGGCCGTTGGGGTTTTTCAGCCGGTCCGCGGCGCCGCTGACCAGGGCCGGCGTCAGCACCCGGGCAAATGCCGGGGCTCTGAGCAGGCAGAGGGGCCCACTGGCGGTCGCGCACCCCGCTGGGCTATGGGTGGAGGAGAGCGGTGTCAGCGCCCGCCCTTCTCCGCCGCTTGCTCAGGGCCCCGGCAGCCCGATACTTACCTCTCCCCGTGCCTCCGCAGATCAGCTGTCTTCCTGCTCTGCGCTCCCTGTGACGTCTCAGGTCAGAGGGCGCGGTGACGTCTTTACACCGCGCCCTCCCCTGAGCCGTCACAGGGAGCGCTGAGCGGGAAGAAACGACAACGCTGGAGTTCGGAGCCGAGCAGCGAGCGGCGGGCAGCAGGTAGCTGGTGAGGAGAAGGGAGGTGAGTATTTGATTTTTTTTTTTTTTTTTAATGTATGGAGGCATGGGGCAGTATAAAGAGGGGAGGGGGGGCATCCTGCTTGGGGCATTATAAAGAGGAGGGGTGACAGCCTGCATGGGGCATTATAAGGTGGGGAACAGCCTGCATGGGGCATTATAAAGAGGAGGGGTGACAGCCTGCATGGGGCATTATAAGGTGGGGAACAGCCTGCATGGGGCATTATAAAGAGGGGGGGATTCCTGCTTGGGGCATTATAATGAGGAGGGGTGACAGCCTGCATGGGGCATTATAAGGTGGGGACCAGCCTGCATGGGGCATTATAAAGAGGGGGGGATTCCTGCTTGGGGCATTATAATGAGGAGGGGTGACAGCCTGCATGGGGCATTATAAGGTGGGGACCAGCCTGCATGGGGCATTATAAGGTGGGGAACAGCCTGCACGGGGCATTATAAAGAGTGGGGGGGACATCCTGCATGGGGCATTATAAAGAGGAGGGGTGACAGCCTGCATGGGGCAGTATAAAGAGGAGGGGTGACAGCCTGCATGGGGCAGTATAAAGAGGAGGGGTGACAGCCTGCATGGGGCAGTATAAAGAGGAGGGGTGACAGCCTGCATGGAGCATTATAAAGAGGAGGGGTGACAGCCTGCATGGGGCAGTATAAAGAGGAGGGGTGACAGCCTGCATGGGGCAGTATAAAGAGGAGGGGTGACAGCCTGCATGGGGCATTATAAAGAGGGGGGGCAGCCTGTATGGGGCATTATGTGGGGGGTAACAGCCTGCATGGAGCATTAAAAGGGGGGGGCCTGTATGGGGCATTATGTGGGGGGGAACAGCCTGCATGGAGCATTATAAGGGGGGGGGGGCAGCCTGTATGGGGCATTATGTGGGGGTAACAGCCTGCATGGAGCATTAAAAGGGAGGGGCCTGTATGGGGCATTATGTGGGGGGTAACAGCCTGCATGGAGCATTATAAGGGGGGGACAGCCTGTATGGGGCATTATGTGGGGGGTAACAGCCTGCATGGAGCATTATATGGGGACCGGTATCCTGTATGGAGCGTTATATGGGGGCCAGTATCCTGTATGGAGCCTTATATGGGGGCCAGTATTCTGTATGGAGCCTTATATGGGGGCCAGTATTCTGTATGGGGTCTTATATGGGGGCCAGTATTCCGTATGGGGCCTTATATGGGGGCAAGTATTCCGTATGGGGCCTTATATGGGGGCAAGTATTCCGTATGGGGCCTTATATGGGGGCAAGTATTCCGTATGGGGCCTTATATGGGGGCCAGTATTCCGTATGAAGCGTTATATGGGGGCCAGTATTCCGTATGGGCGTTATATGGGGACCAGTATTCCGTATGGAGCCTTATATGGGGGCCACTATTCTGTGTGGAGCGATTCACCGGTTTCTGAGCTATTGTAGAATTTACAATAGATATCACTCATGAAGTGAAATCTTTGCATTGTACTATATATATATATTTCTCCGCCGTATCTCTGCATCATGAATCGTGGTATGTGTTAAAGGGGCCCACTGAGACTCTTTCGCCCGGGGCCCAGAAAAACCTGGAGCCGGCCCTGCCGCTGACAGCTAGCTCCGCGGCCCTGCGCCTGGTCAGAACTCGCTCTGTGTGGATTTATAATGTTTTCTGCCATAGCCGTGACAGCTCGCAGCTCCCGGCAGAGAACATTATGCAGGACGGGGTGGGGCGTCGGGCGGGTCTTAGTGACGCAGCCCTCCACAGCACAACATGGTACCTGTTGTACGTCACGGGGCGGGTCTTAGTGACGCGGCCCTCCTGCACAGCATGGTGTGTTCCTGACGGGGTGGGGCGGCAGGCTCTCCTCACTGACACGCCCCCGGCAGAACATGTTATGTGGGGCGTGCTGGGGCAGCAGACTGGCTTCAGTGACGCGGCTCCCGGTACCGGTGTTCAGTGTGTAGCGCTGCTAAGCAGCAGCGCTGTATACACTGACGCTCAATGTACAATGCTGCTACTTAGCAGCGCTGTACACCGAGGTCCCGCCAGCATCCTCCCCATACAGCTCCACCCCTCCATAACCCCACCCCCATATGACCAAAGCCCCGCCCCCACCCCCACCCCCACCGGGCCATGGAAAACTGGTCTTGCTTAAAGCCGGTCCCTGGTGCAAAAAAGGTTGGGGACCTCTGCTTTATTGCATTCAAGGGTGTGACCACCCTTTGTCTGAGCTGAAAGGTTCATTCTGCCTCTCAGGTCTATGCATTTACCACGGGTTCAGTCTCTCTGCCCTTATCCATATGTATGTCACTTGACAAATGGTAAGGTTTTAATATTGGAGTCAGGACTGTCCCATAAGGGTTACCGTGATGTGGTGGGATGGCTTTTACATTATTTTGATCAAAATTATGTTAACTAAATACCCTTTATTATTTATCTTTATTTTTGCACTGTTCGATTTATCTATTTACTTCCAGTTATTTGGGAATTTTGCTTGTTTTTTCTCTGTGTTATAATGCTGTTTGTATCGGTTACTAGCTTCTATGTAAATAAACAAGATCAACTTTCATATATGCTTGTGTCAATGTAGTGAGTTTTACTTACCTAAATATCAAAATAAGCAATGAGGTCATGTCTGTTTCTTATTGGTTGCAATTTCCATAGAAAGAAGAAATTTTTTTATATTGTTGCAAAGTGCACCTTATAGATTGAAAGCTTACAGCACATGAGAAATAAAAACCAAATGATTGTCCTTATTTGCCGTACCTTGTAAAGTCTATTCGTCCTATTTCATAACAATTAGTGTCTAGTAACAAGCATCACATACTATGAAGTTGCAGCCAGACATGCCTACCATGTCTACATATCAGATATCTACACGTTACTTGCTTTAATGTGATCTGCTGTAATTTTATGACTAATAATGAAAGTTTAATCTACAAGCACATATACTTTCTTTCAATTCTCTTCTTGCTATACAAGTGATTTTGTCTCTCTTTTTATCTCTTAGTAGGGAAAAAAGTAAAGGACAGAAGTATTTCTTGTTTTCCCATACTCCACAACATTTATGTGTGCAGATTTCAACTTAATAGGATTTTACCATGAATTAAAATGATCCTTCCGAAAAGATCTTGGAAACAGCTGCATAGAACAATGCTGTGTGCCTGCATCATGTGAATGCTCTGCCTAACACATTCTCATCAGCGCTACTTACATTGATGTGCCAGTCAGAGCATTCATATGATGCTGGTATACCGCGTTGTTCTATGCAGCTGTATGTATGCACTATGAACAAAAGCTTGTAGAGATCCCTTCTTCAGTTACTGTAAGTTCAAGCCAATAATCACAGATCACAGTGCGCTCTCAGCCGTAGAACAGGTGGTCAGCTCCATAGAACATTGCTGGAAGACTGCATTATATAATCAGCACTGGTTACAATAATCACTGGCCTGCATGGCTCCAGGTCTGACAGCCCGCTATGAGAACTCCACTGTCTGCCTGGGGTCATGTAAAGGATTTGTGGGCTCTCCACTTGAATACTACAGATATCACCTGTGCATTCTCGGCCTCATCTGAAGAACCCTGCTGGTGGACGAACTATGCGATTTTAAGCAACTCAGAAGACCAGTGATCAGGTATATAGGTAAGCTTGGTGAAGAAAAAGTGCATTTCTTCTGTTGAATTTTATTTAAGAAGTGTATTTTTCCAAGATCTTTAAAATAGGATGCACTTTTATTATAGTAAAACCCATTTTATGCCACAAAATGGCATGAAGCGCTAATTTTTTTTTCAGATTGCAGTGAAGCGAGCTGCAGTTTACTGTAGGAAAGAATGATTCTAGGCAGGTAAAACTTAAAGCGCTCCTGTCAGCAGGATTGTGTGCAGTAAACCACATACACTGTCAGGTGGGAGTCATTACACTGAGTAATATGATACCTTTGTTGATGAAATCCGTCCTGTGGTTCTTTTATAATCTTTATTTCCATTTCTGATATAATGAGATGCTTGTCCTTTGGGGTGGGTCTTTGGGGAGGGGCTTTAACTGGTGCTCTGCTTATGTATTCATATGTCTGCCTTCTAACCTGTCTACTATTTTAAATACAGCCTGTTTAATTTGTGTGCAAACATGAAATTTACATGCACCAAAATGGCCCCTGCCGCCCGTGAATGCGGTTGCCGAGATATGCTACTGCGCAAGCGTGGCCAGTGGTGCCATATTGCTGCAGTCATATTTATTTTTCCTTTAGCAAAATGGCGCCCGTGCGTGCGCAGTAGCATCTATCGCTTGTCCATAGATTCTACTGCACAAGTGCAGCTAGCGGCGCCATTTTGCTGGAGGAAAAAGAAATTTGAATATATAAGCTGAGCACAAGATAAAGCCCCTCCCCAAAGGCCTGCCTCGAAGCACGAGCATCTCAGTATGCCAGAAATAATAATAAAGATTATAAAAGAACCACAGGACAGATTTCATCACCAAAGATATTATTTTACTCAGTACAGCCGCGCCCACCTGACAGTGTATGTGGTTTCCTAAGCACA
The DNA here is from genome assembly GCF_046119375.1 of Phyllobates terribilis. Taxonomy (NCBI): domain Eukaryota; kingdom Metazoa; phylum Chordata; class Amphibia; order Anura; family Dendrobatidae; genus Phyllobates; species Phyllobates terribilis. The sequence continues at coordinate 514,428,686 of NW_027362763.1, read as the reverse complement.
ATCCTGCTGACAGGTGTGCTTTAAAGGAACACTACTCGAATCAACCCCTTCTGAACACCTAAGTTCCCCCCAGTAAAATAATAACACATAATCCCCTCCAGTGCCATCCCAGCGGTGTCAGGACTGGCTTTCCCAGGGCTTGTGGGATGTTGTTATGTTATGTGATTGTCGCGACCAATCACTGTTGGCTTCTCTCTCCTCTCTTTTGGACAAATCAAGACATTTGGTGGAAGTGAGAGCGTAGTAATTTGTAATTTGTGATCAGGCAGACAGTTCTGTGTAAAACATTTACTCAAACTGACAGTGTTGTAGGTAGAGGTGGTGTTCAAAATGTGTTGGTCACCAATACACGTGTTGGTCACCAGGAATAAGAACGATGTAGTGTTCGAAACACGCTGTTCTTTATGGAGGGTATTCACTTTAAACATTTGTAATGGATGTATACGTTTTCATTTTTGTTAATCAATTAAATAAAATTTGATGTTTTACATATATATATATATACAGTTAGGTCCATATATATTTGGACAGAGACAACATTTTTCTAATTTTTTATCTAGACATTACCACAATGAATTTTAAACAAAACTATTCAGATGCAGTTGAAGCTCAGACCTTCAGCTTTCATTTGAGGGTATCCACATTAAAATTGGATGAAGGGTTTAGGAGTTTCAGCTCCTTAACATGTGCCACCTTGTTTTTAAAGGGACCAAAAGTAATTGGACAATTGACTCCAAGGCTTTTTCATGGACAGGTGTGGGTAATCCCTTTGTTATGTCATTCTCAATTAAGCAGATAAAAGGCCTGGAGTTGATTTGAGGTGCGGTGCTTGCATTTGGAAGGTTTTTCTGTGAATTGGTGTAGGAAGGAGGGTTTTGGGTTCCTGGAGTAGTGGGCCAACTTCTCAGTTGGCTACAGGTTCTACGCTATGGACGGGCTGCACCTCAATGGGGAGGGTGCAGCTGTGCTGGGGGAGAAAATGGCTAGAAGGTTGGAAGAGTGTTTAAACTAGGGATTGGGGGGGGTAATCGTTTTATAGTTGTGGAAGATAGTGCAGATAGTGACCTGGGCACAAATAAATAAATTGGGGGTGAGGTTAGAACAGTCAATATACTAAGAAGGAATAGAGGTACAGAGAGATACATAAAATGCATGTACACTAATGCCAGAAGCCTCACCAACAAAATGGAGGAATTAGAATTAAAATAATTATGACATGGTGGGGATATCTGAGACATGGCTGGATGAGAGCCATGACTGGGCAGTTAATTTACAGGGCTATAGTCTGTTCAGAAATGACCGTACAAACAAGTGAGGGGGGGGGTGTTTATATGTAAAATCATCCTTAAAACCAATCCTGCGTGAGAATATATGTGAATTTAATGAAAATGTAGAGTCCCTGTGGGTGGAGATAAGGGGAGGGGAAAAAATAATAAATTACAGATAGGGGTTTGTTATAAGTCTCCAAAAATAATGGAAGCAGCGGAGAATATCCTCGTAAATCAAATAGATGAAGAAGCGACTCAAGGCGAAGTCATTATTATGGGGGACTTTAACTACCCTGAAATACATTGGGGAACAGAAACCTGTAGTTCAAGCAAAGGTAATAGGTTTTTGACAACTATGAGAGACAATTACCTTTCACAACTGGTTCAGGACCCAACAAGAAGGGGGGCACTGCTAGACCTAATATTAACCATTAAGCCAGACCGCATATCAAATATATGAATTGGGGGTCACTTGGGTAATAGTGATCACAAAATAATAAGTTTTCATGTATCCTTTAATAAGATGTGTAGTAGATGGGTTACAAGGACACTAAACTTCAGGAAGGCAAATTTCCAACGGTTGAGAGATGATCTTAGTGCAATAAACTGGGACGATATCCTAAGACATAAAACTACACAAAACAAATGGTAGACATTTATTAGCATCCTGAATAGGATCTGTGCACAATATATACCCTATAAGAATAAACATGCAAAAATAGGAGGAAACCACTATGGCTAAATAGAGCTGTAAGGGGTGCAATAAGTGACAAAAAACATTTTGAGAACTAAAGCAAGTAGGTAGTGATGAGACATTAAATAAATACAGAAAATTAAATAAATTCTGTAAAAAACAAATCATGGCAGCAAAGATTGAGACAGAGAGACTCGGTGCCAGAGAAAGTAAAAATAATCCCAAAATATTCTTTAACTACATAAATAGTAAAAAAACTAAAAAATGATAGTATTGGCCCCCTTAAAAATAGTCTTGGTGAAATGGTGGATGAGGATGAGGAAAAAGCCAATATGCTAAATGATTTTTTTCCAACAGTATTTACACAAGAAAATCGCAAGACAGAAAACATGATCAGTGATAACAAAAATTCTCCATTAAATGTCACTTGCTTATCCCAGCAGGAAGTACGGCGGCATCTAAAAATCACTAAAGTTGACAAATCCTCGGGCCCGGATGGGATACACCCGCAAGTACTGCAGGAATTAAGTAACGTCATAGATACACCATTATTTTTAACCTTTAAAGATTCTGTAATAACAGGGTCTGTACCACAGGACTGGCGTATAGCAAATGTGGTGCCAATATTCAAAAAGGGGACAAAAACCGAACTTGGAAATTATAGGATAGTAAGCTTAACCTCCACTGTGGGTAAAATCCTGAAGGGTTTCCTAAGAGATGCTATACCAGAGTTTCTGAAGAAAAATAACCTCATGACCCAATATCAACATGGGTTTACGAGGGACCATTCCTGTAAAACTAATCTGATCAGCTTTTATGAGGAGGTAAGTTCCGGACTGGACCAAGGAAATGCAGTGGATGTTGTGTATATGGACTTTTCAAAAGCTTTCGATACGGTTCCACACAAAAGGAAGATACATAAAATGAAAACAATGGGGATAGGGGAAAATATATGTATGGGGGTTAAGAACTGGCTCAATGATAGGAAACAAAGGGTGGTGATTAATGGAAAACACTCAGACTGGGTCTCAGTTAACAGTGGGGTACCACAGGGGTCAGTATTGGGCCCGCTTCTTTTTAACATATTTATTAATGACCTTGTAGGTGGCATACAGAGTAGTATTTCAATATTTGCAGATGACACTAAACTCTGCAGGGTAATCAATACAGAGGAGGACAGTTTTATATTACAGGAGGATCTATGTAAACTAGAAGCTTGAGCTGATAAATGGCAAATGAGCTTTAATTGGGATAAATGTAAGGTAATGCGCTTGGACAGAGGAAATAAAATGTATAATTATATGCTTAATTGTAAAACACTGGCCAAAACTGTAACTGAAAAAGACCTGGTTGTATTGGTGGACGACAAGCTCATGTTTGGTGGCCAGTGTCAGACAGCAGCTGCAAAGGCAAATAAAATAATGGGATGCATTAAAAGAGTCATAGATGCTCGCTCATGAGGAGAACATAATTTTACCTCTATACAAGTCACTAGTCCGACCACACTTAGAATACTGTGTACAGTTCTGGTCTCTGGTGTATAAGAAAGACATAGCTGAACTAGAGCGGGTGCAGAGAAGAGCGACCAAGGTTATTAGAGGACTGGGGGGTCTGCAATATCAAGACAGGTTATTACACTTGGGGTTACTTAGTTTGGAAAAATGAAGGATTAGGGGTGATCTTATTACTATGTACAAGTATATGAGGGGACAGTACAAAGACCTTTCTACTGATATTTTTACTCTGAGGCCTGAGATGGGGACAAGGGGGCATCATCTACATCTGGAGGAAAAAAGGTTTAATCATAATCACAGACGCGGATTCTTAACTGTAAGAGCAGTGAGACTATGGAACTCTCTGTTGCAGGATGTTGTAATGAGTGATTCACTACTAAAATTTAAGAAGGGCATGGATGCCTTTCTTGAAAAGTATAATATTACAGGTTATATAAACTAGATTCCTTGATAGAACATTGATCCAGGGAACTAGTCTGATTGCCATATGGCGTCAGTAAGTAATTTTTTTCCCCAAAGTGGAGCTTAGTGTTTGCCACATGGTTTTTTTTTGCCTTCCTCTGAATCAACATGTTAAGCTATGAGATGAACTAGATGGACTTAGTCTTCCTTCAATCTTAAAAAACTATGTTACTATGTAACTACAGTACAGACCAAAAGTTTGGACACACCTTCTCATTTAAAGATTTTTCAGTATTCTCATGACTATGAAAATTGTACATTCACACTGAAGGCATCAAAACTATGAATTAACACATGTGGAATTATATATTTAACAAAAAAGTGTGAAACAACTGAAAATATGTCTTATATTCTAGGCTCTTCAAAGTAGCCACCTTTTGCTTTCATGACTGCTTTGCACACTCTTGGCATTCTCTTGATGAGCTTCAAGAGGTAGTCACCGGAAATGGCCTTCCAACAATCTTGAAGGAGTTCCCAGAGATGCTTAGCACTTGTTGGCCCTTTTGCCTTCACTCTGCAGTCCAGCTCACCCCAAACCATCTCGATAGGGTTCAGGTCTTGTGACTGTAGAGGCCAGGTCATCTGGCGTAGCACCCCAACACTCTCCCTCTTGGTCATATAGCCCTTACACAGCCTGTAGGTGTGTTTGGGGTCATTGTCCTGTTGAAAAATAAATGATGGTCCAACTAAACGCAAACCGGATGGAATAGCATGCCGCTGCAAGATGCTGTGGTAGCCATGCTGGTTCAGTATGCATTAAATTTTGAATAAATCCCCAACGGTGTCACCAGCAAAGCACCCCCACACTATCAAACCTCCTCCTCCATGCTTCACGGTGGGAAACAGGCATGTAGAGTCTATCCGTTCACCTTTTCGGCGTCACAAAAAGACACGGTGGTTGGAACCAAAGATCTCAAATTTGGACTCATCAGATCAAAGCACAGATTTCCACTGGTCTAATGTCCATTCCTTGTGTTCTTTAGCCCAAACAAGTCTCTTCTGCTTGTTGCCTGTCCTTAGCAGTGGTTTCCTGGTTTACCATGAAGGCCTGCTGCACAAAGTCTCCTCTTAACAGTTGTTGAAGAGATGTGTCTGCTGCTAGAACTCTGTGTGGCATTGACCTGGTCTCTAATCTGAGATGCTGTTAACCTGTGATTTCAGAGGCTGGTGACTCGGATAAACTTATCCTCAGAAGCAGAAGTGACTCTTGGTCTTCCTTTCCTGGGGCGGTCCTCATATGAGCCAGTTTCTTTGTAGCGTTTGATGGTTTTTGCAACTGCACTTTGGGACACTTTCAAAGTTTTCCCAATTTTTCGGACTGACTGACCTTCATTTCTTAAAGTAATGATGGCCACTTGTTTTTCTTTACTTAGCTGCTTTTTTCTTGCCATAATACAAATTCTAACAGTCTATTCAGTAGGACTGTCAGCTGTGTATCCACCAGACTTCTGCACAACAAAACTGATGGTCCCAACCCCATTTATAAGGCAAGAAATCCCACTTATTAAACTTGACAGGCACACCTGTGAAGTGAAAACCATTTCCGGTGACTACCTCTTGAAGCTCATCAAGAGAATGCCAAGAGTGTGCAAAGCAGTCATCAAAGCAAAAGGTGGCTACTTTGAAGAACCTAGAACATAAGACATATTTTCAGTTGTTTCACACTTTTTTGTTAAGTATATAATTCCACATGTGTTAATTCATAATTTTGATGCCTTCAGTGTGAATGTACAATTTTCATAATCATGAAAATACTGAAAAATCTTTAAATGAGAAGGTGTGTCCAAACTTTTGGTCTGTACTGTATGTTACCATCCAAAATGGTCAGTAGGTTGTGTGAATGGCTAATGTTGATTTTGACAACAAATTTGTTGTCCTTTTTTCACTGCTCCTGTGCAAGGTATTTGATGCCCATATCAATGTGAAGTTTTAAGACTTCAATTGCTTGATAATGACCAACAATAGCATGGTTTCCTTAAGTATACAGTGAAAAGCAGATCATCTATCAAAATCAGACTGCTGTTTGCCATCATTCTGGCATGCTGACACCTTTCTAACCCTCAGGAGCTGTGGGGACAATAAAAACAACAAATGACTGAAGATGTCCTACATCTTGACCAGCAACAAGTATATGACAACTGGCTACAGTTGACTCCTCAAATAGAGAATCAGGCACTGATTTTTTTAAAGTTCTGCAAATGACTTGTTAACAATTGTCAGACTTTGATTTGCAATCATCACAATGACATACTCATCAAAAAGTGAGCCATGACTTTATCAGAGAAACAATTTATGATCTCAATCAACTGCTACAATATGTTGCTGCGTATGAGCTGAAACTTCACTTTGTGCCAGAACAAATGAAAGTTTATGAAACACTTCTTTCTCATATTTAAAGCAACATCAGAGACATCTACTTCCTGGATGCTCCTGGAAGAAAAGGAAAACATTTCTGAGCAATCTGCTTTTTGCCAAGGTACAAAGTGGTGGTGATATTGCTCCTGAAGCTGCTTCATCTGGCATAGTTCCTACTCTATTGAATGGTGGCAGAACTGTCCACTCAACTTTCAATTTGTCGATTAATCTGACCAATGAGGAGCACTTGTTTGCAATTTGAATGCAGAATCATCCATGGGTGATGTTTTCAGATGATGCAAATTTATTGTCTGGGATTAATGTAACATGACACACAAGCATGACTTAGAAGTGGTCAGAAAAATAATTCAAGACTGCAGACAAAATCTACTATAGATGGGAGGAGTATTGCTTATTCTGTCTGGAGACTTTAGGCAAACATTGCCGATTGTGCAAAGAGGGATGGTACCACTTTGGTGTTTGGTTAAGAAGCTACCATCAGTACAAATATGCATGCACTGAATTCTGCCGATGATACTGCACAGCAACTTTTTGCACATGCTGCTGCCACAGCTTGGAAGTGGCAAAATCAATGAAGCCAGTGTACATGTGTCTTTTCATGCAAAATTCTGCAATGTTGTTCGATCACTTGCTGACTTAAAGAACAATGTATAACCTGGTATTGCTTAGATATTTGCAAGAGGGCCAGATATCTACTATCCTTGGCTTTGCAAAATAGCAATTTTGGCTCCCAGGAACAATGCAGTTAATGTGATCAAAGTCCACATTTTGAGAGAGTTTCCAAAACAACTTTTCACATACATTTCTGTTGACTCCACTGTAAATGTTGAGGATACCATAGAATACCCTGTTGAGTTCTTTAATTACTTGTTACCAACTGGAATGCCACCACATCGCTTAGAAATGAAAGTTGAATCTCTGATAATACTGTTGAGAAATTTAGATGCACTATTAAGTAGATTGTACTTGGACAAAGCCATTTATATCTTTCTCTATATTTTATTAAAATGGATAATCTTCTCATAATAGTGAAGACGTTAACACAAACATACACTCTGCTATTCAATAGTGAAACATGTAGAAATAGCTTCAGACATAATTAGAAATGACAGAGGTGAACTTTTATAGCAAATTGACATCTGAGGGTTCAGTTTGACTGCTATCTAATCATCATGAAGGTAAGAGCAAAGGTCTATATTTAGATATTTTCATTACATTCATTGTTTAAATTAAAATTGAAAAACCTCTGAGAAAAATTAATTTCATGTCTCATGTGAACGATAGTCCCCACGTTACCTGCAGATCATATAATTTACTTTAAATTCATTGTGACGTTGTATTGTCAGTTACACCCATTCTTAAAGGGGTTGTCATTTTTGATATTTTTTTAAAGGTTCAGAATGGCATAAAAACCTTGATGGCTATGTAGCCTTAGTACAAGATTGGACGAGAATTTAGTGAGTTGAGTACTGTTTCTTTTATTTTTTTATTTAATCCTTTCTGATGCATTTAAAATATTCTTTTTGAAGTGCCAAACTTTTTAATCTACTTAATGAGATTAAATTTCTTAGAAAAATTGTTTTCTCTTATTAGTATAACTATCTCCATTTAGAATCTTTGTTTTCTTTTTTACCTTCTCTTCATAATTACAAAGCATTTTGAAAATTATTTTCAACAAAACAAAACCCTACAATACAGGACAAAGATGCAAACTATATAGATAATTACAGGGTGGGCCATTTATATGGATACACCTAAATAAAATGGGAATGGTTGGTGATATCAACTTCCTGTTAGTGGCACATTAGTATATGGGAGGGGGAAAACTTTTCCAGATGAGTGGTGACAATGGTGGCCATTTTGAAGTTGGCCATTTTGGATCCAACTTTATTTTTTTTAATGGGAAGAGGGTCATGTGACACATCAAACCTTTTGAGAATTTCATAAGAAAAATAATGGTGTGCTTGGTTTTAATGTAACTTTATTCTTTCATGAGTTATTTACAAGTTTCTCTTTGTTTACAGCCATTGATGTGTCGCAGAGCTTAACACGTGAGGAGCGGATAGAAATTGTGTTGATGTCTGGTGAACGCAGTACTCGGGTCATTGCAGCAGATTTCAATGCAAGACACCCTACGAGACCACCCATCTTGCTTGCAAAATTTGGTGAAACAGGTTCAGTGCAGGATTTGCCAAAATGTGGACGCAAGAAAACTGTCACTAATGAAGAAACATCAGTGGCTGTCCTAGCTTCATTCAGCAAGAGCCCACAGCGAAGCACTCGCCGCATGTCACTGGAGAGTGGCACCAGTCGAACATTCCTTCGGCAGATATTAGCTACTCACAAATGGCACCCTTACAAAATACAGCTGCTGCAGCATCTCAACGAGGATGACCCTGATCGGCGCACTGAATTTGCAGAATGGGCAAAAGAAAAATTGGAACAGGACCCTCAGTTTACACAGAACATTATGTTCAGTGATGAGGCAAACTTTTTTGTGAATGGTGAAGTTAACAAACAAACCCACCGCTATTGGTCTGACGCTAACCCACAGTGGATAGATCCCTCCAAGACTGTTGGAACACAACAATTGATGGTATGGTGTGGTATATGGGGTACAAAGATAGTGGGGCCATCCTTCATCAATGGAAACCTCAATGCCACTGGATATCTGAAATTTCTACATGATGATGTGTTGCCCTCTTTATGAACTGAAGATGGCACATTCCCTGAATTTTTCCAACAAGATGGTGCACCACCACATTATGGGTGTCAGGTCCGAGCATTCCTATAAGAACAGTTTCCTGGAAAGTGGATTGGTCATCGTGGGCCTGTTGAATGGCCACCAAGGTCTCCCGATCTGACCCCCTGAGACTTTTATCTTTGGGGTCATCTGAAGGCAATTGTCTATGCTGTGAAGATACGAGATGTGCAGCATCTGAAACAACGGATACTGGAAGCCTGTGCTAGCATTTCTTCTGCAGTGTTGCCATCAATGTTTCAAGAGTGGGAGAAGAGGGTTGCATTGACAATCCAACACAATGGGCAGCACTTTGAACACATTTTATAAGTTGTCATAAACTTGTAAATAATTCATGAAAGAATAAAGTTACGTTAAAACCAAGAACACCATTTGTTTTCTTATGAAATCCTCAATAAGTTTAATGTGTCACATGACCCTCTTCCCATTGAAAAAAATAAAGTTGGATCCAAAATGGCCGACTTCAAAATGGCCGCCATGGTCACCACCCATCTGGAAAAGTTTTCCCTCTCCCATATACTAATGTGCCACAAACAGCAAGTTGATATCACCAACCATTCCCATTTTATTTAGGTGTATCCATATAAATGGCCCACCCTGTAGAATAACTCTTAAAGAGGTTTTCCAAGAATTCTCATTGATGGCTCATTTAATGTGTGATGGAATAGCAAATAACAGAATGAGAGGCTGCAACAATTTCTGAAGTGCAGCGCTATCATCCATTCGCAGTTGTTTCAGACTCAACAATGTATCTATACAATGAGGTTATCCTCTGTTCTGCAAAACATCCCAAGCCCATCTATATTCACTAATATGAGACCAGGCAGCCAGACCTGACACATATCATTTATGGAAGTGCTTCTGTGTCTGGAACCACATTGAATGTTTTGTTTCATCTTTGGGAACATTAAAGGAGTTGTCTACCACCTGGACAACCCTTTTTTTAATGAAGTAGGCCTCCCTTGTAAAATAAAAACTAAAAAACACCTCCTGTACCAGCACTGTTTCAGCACTGTCGATGCTGGCTCTGCTGGGGCTCACATGATAGTGTTAAGCTATGTGAGTCCTGCAGCCTATAAGAGGCCACTATTGGGCATTTGCATTGTCACTTCTACTACTTGGCCGAGGTTTGTTAGAGGGAAATGAGAACACATCAGCCCAATAGTGGCTTCAGGACTCGCCAATTTCAATGCCAAGTGAAGCTCAACAGACCCAACGTCGACATCACTGGAATAGTGCCAGTGTGGGAGGTGAGTATCTGCTATTCTTATTTTACAAAGGTGGTTTCATCATTTAAGAAGGGGATTTCTAGGTAGTGTACAACCTCTTTAAGTCCTTGATGGCCAGGTATTGTAAGGGTAAGCTATCACTGTAATTTTTAGAAATAACTCATTTGCAAACACTTTTATTGTTCCAGTGCATCCAAAATAGAAAAGGCTATTTGAAAACTAAGCTTGACTAAGCCTCGTTAATTGTATTGCTGCATATACATTGAATATAAATATATAGCACAGCACAGAAGACAGATTTAAATTTTCTGGTTGCAAGTAAGCTGAGCAGCAGTACTCAATGTCAAGCAGCAGCTGCAAAAGCAAAATACGATTTTAGGGTGTATAAAAAGTAAGATAACATAGGGTGTATAAAAAGTGAGATAAAATAATTTCTCTCCCATTGTGTTATTACTCCTATATAAGTAAGCTATTAGGTCACATCTAGAACATGGTATCCAGTGTTGGGCTTCACATTCTAAAAACGAAATTGAAAAGTCAAAGTCTGTTGAAAAACAGGCAACTAGATTGTTAAGCAATGTGGAAGGTATATCCGATAATGAGAAGCTAGTAAAGTTGGGCTTGTTTAGCTTATAAGAAAGATGCTTGGAGTGGATCCCATTTATCTGTATAAATACATGTGTCGTCAATACAAAGGACTTTTTCCTTCCTTATGAAGGACCTGGGACATTCGCTACAAGTGGAGGAAAGGTGTTTCCGGCCTCATACTGTAGAATGCCCGACCACAAGAGGTAGTAATGGCATTTAAAATGGGCTGAATAGTTCTCTCATAATAATTTTTATTATGGGTTATAAATAATCTTGCGACAGATATTATATAATTGAGCAAGAAAGGTTGATAGTCCTATGTTTTTTATTTAATCCATGCAACTATGTTAATCCTGCAATTTTGTGTTATTCCTCTCCCTCTGCCCCCAATTTTCTTCTCTGGTGAAAACTATGATTTATGTAGGATTTAAGATCCAAACTTTAGCAAACAATGTGCCTACCACTCTGTAATTTAGCTTTGTGGCACTCCATGTATGTTAGCTGTATGTTAACAATAAGTAGTGGTGAATTTGTCTACATCGTAAAAACAGTCCTCAAAAAGCTTTAAAATATGTGTTAATATGATTCTAGTAACATGTATCATTAAAAATGAGTACATTCAGCGGTATTACAGACATGTCTTGCAGAGCAGCAGATGGTTGAACAGAAACTATATTAACAAGCCATTTTTCCTAGTATGGAAGAAGTGTATATACAATACGAGCTAGTATTTATTTGTTCATTGCACCAAATAAAAGTGTAATCCTTATTTATTTTCATAAAAGCAACAACTGGAATTAGCGGATTTATGTTGCGTAAATGATTGAACAATTAAGCTTTAAAAGTGGTTGGCTGACTTCTTAAGAGTTGAAAAGAAATAAAAAAATATTGTTGAGGGCCTCGGCATTTCCTATCATTTTGTTCATTTTTGTTCCTAAGCACATGAGAGCAGTTAGGATTAAATCCAGTGCATTATGCCAAGACAATTTTTAAAAGTCTTCCCTGTTGTTAATGTTTATACAAAGCTTTGGGCTTTTTTTTATTTGTGATTTCATTACATTCTCTGCCCCGGAGTATAAAAATCTAAAGTGCTATTTACCACAACATTCAAGTGGTGACTCATTGTTAACTTTGACTGCAAAAACATAAACAGGATTGCTTTAGTGGCATGAATTTGGATTATACATGTTGGCACTTTGAGGATTTGTATTTGCAGTCCCCTTGCAGAACATATTTATGGCCATGAAACGGAACATCCCAGTGGAAAGAATGCATTTTTCTTCTTGGAGTCACAGATAATGGCTACATCTGGCATCGCAAAAAAAATATAAATGTAGCCTATAAAATGTCATTATTTGCTTTCCCCCCTGATGGAAAAAAAATGTCCTTTTGCAGAATTTCGATTTATCATCTAATAAATTGAATGAATTACAATTAATACATATTTTGTTTATAGATAATTTTCTTTACAATACATATGATGCCTCAAAAAATGTAAGATTGTAAAATCTTGAGCTCATATGGTATATAACATGTCAACACACAGCTGAAATAAGGGTATAGCATCAGTAATTCCCTATAGATTACTAGTACAGATGTGAACATACTGTAAACTATGTTTCAGATCAACGCTATCCTCATTTTTGGATGTTTGAAATATTTCTCACGTTACAGTAATAGTAACAAATGACTGTGAAGATTAGGAAGGAGCTAATAAAGAATCTAAATCGCATAACAACAGTTAAATAGATGAAGCAATTGAATTTATTAATTGCTAATAATAAATCTAAAGAATAATTAAGTGAATGAAATTAACTTCTGCTTTCAAGACTATCATAATAAAAAAACATATTGCTATTGCTCATAATAACTTACCAAGAGAAAGAAAATATTATTCTTACTTAATGGGAATCAACTGTATTGTTATATAATGTACAATGTAGCTAATATAATTTAAAATGCATAAAGTATAAAGCAATATAATAATTTAAAGGGAATCTGTCCGTAGGATCAACCCTTCTAAGCTGTCTATTTGGTCATATAGGTCATAGCAAGCTGAATACCTTGATATCTACTCCCCTTTTTGTTTAAAATAATGTCTAGAGACAGATTCTCCATGAGATCTATGTTCGGCCCATAGTTCTGAACAGCTCATTTACATTTAAGGAAAACAGGGTACTGCACATCTGCTTCCTACTGAAATCAATAGGAGGCGGATGTGTAATACCCTGCCTCAGCTACTATCAGAAGACAGAGCAGCTCCATAATCAATCATTTACAGCTGGTGGGCGCTGTCGTCATCAAAGAGAACAGCAGATCAGTAGGGGTGCCGGATGTCGGACCCTTACCGATCAGACATTGATGACCTATCCTAAGGGTAAGTCATCAATGAAAAAGTAACGGATAACCTCTTTAATATACTAAGTCATGTATAGTCAAGGCTTTTTAAAGGGTGAATACTAACTTCTAGGATTGCTACCTCAAATAGATGGCACTGGCCACCATGTTTTCTTTAGGCTATTTACACATTTTTCTTCCCAGACAGTATTGCATGGCCTTTGTTTTTCTGAATTCCTACTCCTGCTTTGTGGGCTAATTAAAAAGAAACGTTCCCCCTTAAATCCATTGTAATGTCAGTAACACAGTGTTGCAATCTGACTCTCTTACTACTAGGACAGAATAAATACATATTACCTTTAATTGATTTTACTAACGTTTAATCTAATAAGACCAAGAATTGCACTCATTTAGTCCTGTCCATCACAATCACTGGACTCAATGTTGAAATTTCTATGTGCAGCATATGATCACTAAGGTCAGTAACTGGCTGCAGTAGTCAAATGAATAATGAACTGGACAGCGTGACTGCATCATGGTTCGGGACAATCAAGGACCACTGGAGCAGCAGTTCTATTGGTGGGTAGTGGTTATTTAATAACATTTCCTACTCACAATTTTTGTGAAGTCCTCTTTAATTACTAGTATTAAAGTAAACTGCTAAATCAAAATTCTGCACTCTTTAGATTTTTTTTGTTTACCTCAATATCTACTGTACACTAAGGTTACTCCAATGTCTTTCTGAAGGTGTATTCTCTACGGCAACCCTACCACAGAAAAGTATTGGAAAGGACTACCTTGCCTCATTATTACAAATCATTTAACCTGGTATGAAAGCATCTTTTTCCAAGTAGGAATATACAAAACACTAAATACAGCTGTGACCGGTATGGATGTAAGTTTACACATCCAAGAACAATCCATAGCACCACCATGCACCTTGAGATCTGTGTATGCAGTGGGGCAATTCTGGCTGTTCCTTCTGCATTATAGATGCTTTTGTGTAAACTAATCTATGCAACCATGATTAGATCAAAAATTCAAAAAAGTGTTAGGCTATGTTCACATGCCGAGTAGTGATCAGTTAGAATGGATCCAGCACAATACAGGAACGGATAGGGTCCAGTACAGACTGGAATACAGGAATGGATAGGGCCCCATACAGACTGAAACACAGGAACATATAGGGTCCAGTACAGACTGGAATACAGGAATGGAACCGCAGGTGCATCAGGAGCGGAACTACAAGTGCATCAGGAGCGGAACCACAGTTGCGGTCAGGAGTGGAACCGCAGGTGTGGACAGGAGTGGAACCACAGGTGCAGACAAGAGCAGAATACCACAGGTGTGGTCAGGCAAGAATACAGCAAGCGAGGTCAGAGAGAAATACAGCAAGCGTGGTCATGCAGGAACACTGCAAGCACGGTCAGGCGGGAATAACGCAAGCGTGCTAAGGCGGGAATACCGCAGACGCGGTCAGGTAAGGATGCCGCAAGCGCGGTCAGCCAGGACAGGAATCTGTTCACATGGAACAGACAGGGGCAGTTTAGCACAGGACAATAACAAATACGCAGAGGATAAATACAAGGACAGGGTAACGGGACAGACAGAGCGAGATTCACACCGGGTACTTACTATGAAGTAGCGAGTGGACACACAACTCACAAAATGTAGCACATAGACAACAGATTGGACATAGGTTCTGGTTCATACACTGCAGATTATGAGAAAGATACTGGAACACAGACAGTTGGTGAAGGGAAAAATCAGACACATACTAACGGGTACAAGAATAAGTCCAAGTTCAGACAGGGAATGACATAGGGATAAACAGGTGCAAGATTCAGGAAATGGGCCTGGATATTCAGCCCTCAGGGTGGCAGAAACAAAATAGAAAGGACTCAAGTAAAGGTTCAGGTTTCAGGTCTGGGAACACAGCCTCCAGGGAGGCAGATAACAGACAAGATACAGGACAGGACCTGGCAACTCAGCAGTTGCACAGAACACACTAAAAGATAGTGTTGCTCAAGCACCTCCCAATGGATAGAGGTTCTTTAAGTACCAAGTGCCTCACAGCAATAAGCTGGGGACACATTAGGAATGCGCTCACTGTTCATTTAATAATCAGGAAGTGCTGGCGCCGCCGCTCTAAGCAGGCAGCGAAGACACATGCACACAGCAAGCAGAGAAACACTGCGCTGCCTGGACTTGTGAGTAAGTCAGGGCCTTGCATGGTGGTTAATGGGAAGCCATGCCGGCATGCCACCACGGATGTTACAGTATCCCAGGAGACCTCCACAGTAGGCAGTCTGCAGTCTGGGTGTGGTGTGTGGTGTTTGCACTGGTCTTGCTTCCAGGTCATATAGTTCTCAATAGTTCTCAATGGTCCAAAAGGGGATATTCTTCAGCACCAAAGGAAAGTAGTTAAAATTTAGCTTACGCATTTTGAATGGAAAAAGTCTTAAAGATAGCTATGATTAAAGGGGTTGTCCGGTCGAACCAATAAATCTGAAGTCACTCTATGTGAATGCAGACTTATGAATCCTCCTAGGGCACACACTGTGTGCTGCGTGGACTCTCCGGTTTCAGACCTGGGAATGGAGGGTACGTATGAGTTGTACATACACTCAGCCAGTGGGCACAGCCTTGCTTCCATACACTTGTATGGAGAAAGGCCGCGCCCTCTAGTCGGCCATGCCCACTGACTGGCCGCATCACCATATGAGGTGTGGCCTCGGCTCTATACTTGTGTATGGAGCGAGGCTGCGCCCACTGGCCGGGGGTATGTTTAACTCATACATACCCTCCATTACCAGGTCTGAAACTGGTGAATCCCTGTAGCATGCAGTGTATGCGCTGGGGGGATTCATAAGTCTGCAGCCACACAGAGTGACTGCAGAAATTTCAGTTTTGACTGGACAACCCCTTTAAGGGCTTTTCTTCCTGAACCGCATATGCATTATGGGTTTTTTAATATGTGCACATTCTGCCATTTTTTAAAATCCTATATAATTAAAGACTCAGTTTTAACTACTTTCTTTGGTGCTGGAAAACATCCTTTTATGGACCATTGAGCACCATGATTAGTATGACTCTCACATTGGGACCAAATGTCCGCTGACTACAAATGACAAATTTTCAGCTGTTCCAGCAATGACTGATAGACTTCAGTTTCTTAATCATAGAGAAAGTTACATTTTGTTGCTGCTTTATTTGGTTTTGGATTATGTTTACTTTGTATTACAGTGTAGGATGAAGAATATGCCTTTCAATCGATATTCTGAAAAAGTCATTTTTTGGCAGTTGCAGAGGTGATTCACCATGTACAGAAATTGTGTTCTTTCAGAATCTGCCTTCTGTTTATGTCATAAGAAAATATTATGACAAATGAGAGAACTTAGTCATCTCATGACCCCTGCTGTTGGAGAGCTAAACATTATATTCTATTTTGTCAAAGTTTAATTATATTAAGTACTAAACATAATATTTCACAATATTGAAAAGGACATTACTTTTGTCTAATTAAATTCTAGAAACTATATTGCAATCTTTTTTTACCAAAAAACACAAATAAAACACAGTCTACGGAAGAGCTTTTGTGGTATTGCCTTTTTGTCTGATGAGGTATTGGTATTTGTCCTGTGCATTCCAAAATGCAGATGTCTTAAAATTATTTTCCTATTATTTATCATTCATCTCACTAATATCACATTTTATCTATGATCCCACTTAACATACACTGTGCACTCACAGCTCGACAGGAATGCATGAGCTATCAGACAGTAATATCTAAGGGTTTGCGAAAACTGCCAATAGCAAAACACTTTCTATATAATAAACTTCTTTTTCTAAAACCTATCCTATAAAAAAAATAAGACAGAAAACTATTTTTGGGTGGGGTGTGTGGAGGGTCAGTCAATCTAGAATAAACAACATCAGGTGAGCCAGCTGCTGGTCTCCCAGAAGGTAAGTCTATCTTCAAGTCTCCTCCCTCTGGTATTATCAATGTCAGCTAATGGTGACTTAATTTAGCACAAAACATCTGATTACAACAATGTACAATAAATTATTAACACTATAAATGGAAATGGAGTTGGATATTCCTATGAAAAAGAAACAGGGAATTGAGGCTGGTGAGTAAAAATGAGCAACTGTGAATTGGCTTTAAGTCAAATTTCCTGAAATTTGGAGTTTTATGGTGAAAATTGTTCTAATTCACCAGAAACAAACCATAGAATGTGATAACAGACTCAGGGGTTTGAAACTACAATTCTAACATATGAAACTCCCCCTATGAAATATTGCAAATTTATTAGTTAGGCATAAAAAGCATGGGCTCACAACACATCAATAAAACAAAACACACTTTTTATAAAAACTCCACACGGAAATGTGACCTTGTTGTGGACAAAAAGTAGATACAATATTATTATAATGCTATATGAATAACATAGGTGCTATTATACCCTAAATCTGTAACTACACAGTCTGATACTGCCTAGCCGCGGAGGTTGGCACCCTAGTATTAATGATTATGGCACTCCCACTCACCGACGGCTGTCCATCAGAAAGCCCTAGATAACCCTATTATAACTAAATGCATTCTCATGTATATACTCAATGGGACCAGATGCACAGGAAACTGTAAGCCACATGATAGAAAATATATGATACAAAAGGCCTCAGAGGGTAATAAATGGATCTTGTACAAAGCATGTCCTGAACATCATATATTTTCTGTCGGAGGTTCCGAGCCTTACTGCAATCTTTGGGAGGCAGAATGAACAAATCAGCAGTAGGTCAAGAATTGATTTTATTTATTTTTTACGCTGTTCCTTTTGCAGTATAAGTGATTAGACAACTTTATTCTTTGGGTCGGTGCAAATACAGCAATACAGTCTAAAAAATTTTTTTTGTTAAAAAAAGGTTTTTGCATCGCCATATTTTGAGAGCTATAATTTTTATATCTTTCTAGCTACAGATCCATGTGAGGGCTTGTTTTTTGCAGCATGAGTTTACTTTTTAATTTGTTCCCAGCAACGAGAGTCACCTTACTGTTGCTGACAGGTATACATGAATTGGCCAATTTATGCGCTAAGAATTCTCATTTATTTCTATTTTCTAGAACAGTAATGCAATTCAAATTTCATATACAGTGGGAAAAGTAAGTATTTGATACACTGCCAATTTTGCAAGTTTTCCCACCTACAAAAATAGAGAGGTCTGTAATTTTTATCATAGGTACACTTCAGCTGTGAGAGATCGACTCTAAAAATAAAAACCAGAAAATCAGATTGTGCGATTTTTAAATAATTAAATTGCATTTTATTGCATGAAATAAGTATTTGATCAACTACAAACCATCAAGAATTCTGGCTCTCACAGACCTGTAATTTTTCTTTAATAAGCCCTCCTACTCTGCACTAATTCCCTGTATTAATTGCACCTGTTTGAACTTGTTACTTGTATAAAAGACACCTGTCCACACATTCAATCAATCACATTCCAACCTCTCCACCATGGCCAAGACCAAAGAGCTGTCTAAGGACACCAAGGACAAAATTTTAGACCTGCACAAGGATGGGATGGGCTAAAACACAATAGGCAAGCAACTTGGTGAGAAGGCAACAACTGTTCACACAATTATTAGAAAATGGAAGAAACATAAGATGACTGTCAATCTTCCTTGGTCTGGGGCTCCATGCAACATCTCTCGTTTTGGGGTAAGTATGATTCTAAAAAGGTCAGGAATAAGGTCACAACTACATGGTAGGACCTGATAAATGACCTGAAGAGAGCTGGGACCACAGTCTCAAACATTACCGTTAGTAACACAGTGCACCTTCATGGATTAAAATTTGCAAGACACACAATGTCCCACTGATCATGCCAGCACATGTCCAGGCCCATTTAAAATTTACCAGTGACCATCAGGATGATCTATAGGAGGCATGGGAGAGAGTCATGTAGTCAGATGAGACCAAAATAGACCTTTTTGGTATCATCTCCACTCGCCGTGTATGGGGGAAGAAGAAGGATGAGTACAACCCCAAGAACACCATCCCAACCATGAAGCAGGAGGGGGAAACATCATATTTTGGGGGTGCTTTTCTGCAAAAGGGACAGGACGACGGCACCGTATTGAAAGGAGGATGGATGGTGTCTTGTATAGCGGAATTTTGGCCAACAGCCTCCTTCCCTCAGTAAAAGCATTGAAGATAAGTCATGGCTGGGTCTTCTAGCATGACAATGACCCGAAATACACAGCCATGGCAACTAAGGAGTGGCTCAGTAAAAAACATTTCAAGTTCATTGAGCGGCCTGACCAGTTTCCAGACCTGAACCAATAGATAATCTTCGTAGGGAGCTGCAACTCAATGTTGCCCAGTTGCTAAAAGGCTCGGATGCTGCACACAGCATGCAGAGTGTATGGCAGAGGTTTAATTCAAGATTTGGTTTCTCCACGCAGGGAGTGTAAATTTAAATAACACAGCAATAAAACAGTAAAATCGGACAATAAACGATTGTGGTTTAACTATAACACGGAAAGGATGAACAATACGGAGAAGTCCCAAAAGTTCAGACTGAATAAGAGAAGGTAGATTACTGGAGGCTTGCACTTATCTGTCCTTTAGCGATAACTACGTCTGTCTTCAGACACTCACTCTGGAGGGTGTCCGTCTTCTGGCAGCAGTGGGCAGTCTCGGGTCTCACCCACTGGGCCCCCAGTCCTTTTGACCACACGACAGCAGTCACGACTCCTTTAATAGCCGTAGCAAGCTCCTCCGGCGTACAACAAACTGCGTTAGGATCACTAATCCCGGGTGCGTCCTCACCCGTAGGTCACCGTCAGATGTCTGGAAAACTGTGGTGATGCAGGTAACTGAACGATCACTTTCTGTAGGCCCGGTACAGACTGCACGCCCCTTGTTTTGCGGCAAGCTGTGTCACCCGTTCGTCCGTCACCGCAGACAGGTCAGCACGTCTCTATTTCACCGAGGACAGGGCAGCACGTCTCTCTCTCGTTGTCGGCAGGACAGACTGTTTTTCCCCAACTGCCGATCTGCTCTCCACAACCAACTGTCTCTTTCGCGCGAGCCCAGACATCTGACTACCTCTCTTCCGTCCCTCTCCTCTGTCCCCCAGCACTGTCCAGGAAGTCCCCCGTGGACTCTTAATCCTGTCCCCTGGCAACACTGGGCAGGACTCTGGCAGTTCCGGCGCCGGAGCTCCGCAACTGTCCCTGGGCAAGTCTTCCTTCTTACACAGTGACAGCCCTGAAACCTGAAAGATCTGGAGAAGATCTGTCTGGAAAAGTGGGCCAAAATCCCTGCTGGAGAGGGTGCAAGCTTGGTCAAGAATTACACGAAACATCTGACCTCTGTAATTGAAAACAAAGGTTTCTGTGCCAAATATTAAGTTCTGTTTTTCTATTGTATCAAATACTTATTTCATGCAATAAAATGCAAATTAAATATGTAAAAATCATACAATGTGATTTCAGTTTTTTATAAGATTTTGCCTCCCACTGTTGAAAAGTATAAAAATTATAGACCTCTCCATTCTTTGTAGGTGGGAAAACTTGCAAAATCGGCAGTGTATCAAATACTTATTTTCCCTCACTGTATTTCATGTTTGCATACTATAGCGCTACAAAATTCTACTTTATTTGTTGCTTGTATATGAAGAATTCTACTCTTAGTAAGCACGTGTATACACCAGTTTTCTGTTTTGGAAGTGACAGTCTTTTGATATTTGTATACATAGGCTTTCTGACTGAGCACTCCACCCCTAAGCCTCAAGAGGTACTTATAGAAGCAAAGAGAGTTGCCTTACCATGGCTGCCGGATAAACAGTAATTGGTCAATTTATGCGCTAAAAAACCTCGGGTTGGCCATGACAAATCTCCTGGAACTGTCAGTCGGGGATTGGCTATCACATAAGCTTCCAACTATAACATAAGCTCCCGACAGCCAACTCATTCAGTATAGGTACATCAATGATCGTGAAGGGGTTAAAAAGGGCTGTTTCATGAAAAAAAAATGTTTTAATTATTCTCTGTGACCACAATAGGTCTGGTAGAAAAGTAAGCTTTATGGTTTATCGACACAGGTCGAGGTCAAGTGAGTTGATTGATAAATTTTCTAACTAAAGATGGAGATCTAGCAGAGAAGAAAAATACTTTTTTATTTTTTATAGTTAAACTTTTAAAGAAGAAAAATATATGTTTTAAGTTGTATTCAAAGTAAGCTTTTCCTCAGCTCAGCACATATTTATTCCTTTTTTTTGTTGTTTTTTTGTTCTTTTTTTGTGAAAGACAAGAAAGTCTTGTGTACTTACTGAGAAAGTCTGACACATTAAGTCTATGTG
This sequence comes from Phyllobates terribilis, assembly GCF_046119375.1. Lineage (NCBI taxonomy): Eukaryota > Metazoa > Chordata > Amphibia > Anura > Dendrobatidae > Phyllobates > Phyllobates terribilis. The sequence goes on along the minus strand of NW_027362763.1, from coordinate 514,407,087 downwards.
CCCACGATGCAGAAATGAAGCGGAAAATTTCCGCTTCATTTCTGCATGTCCTTGCCAGTAAAAACGCGTGCGGAATTTAACACGCGTTTTTGACACATTTTTGAAGCGTTTTGTACATGCGGAATTGCCATGCATTTTTCTATTGCATTGAGTAGGTAATTCCACATGCTTAAACGCACAAATAATGGACATGCTGCGGATTTTTCCGCACCTAAAATCCGCTGCGGGAAATTCCGCAGCATGGGCTCAGAACATGCGGATTGTCATTGGGGACCATGGGGCACGTATACCCAAGTGTTTTTCAAGCATTTCTGCAGCAGAAATTCTGCAGCAAAACTGCTTGAAAAACGCATCGTGGGCACGCAGCCTAAATTGGAGTTTGTTTATTTTAGGTTGCGTGCCCACAAATTTTCCGCAGCGGATTTTATGTGCTGAAAAATCCGCAGCATGTCTATTATTTGTGCATTTACGCATGCGGAATTGCCTACTCAATGCATTAGAAAAATGCATGGCAATTCCGCATGTACAAAACTCTTCAAAAATGCATTAAATTCCTCACGCGTTTTTACTGGCAAGGACATGCAGAAATGAAGCGGAAATTTTCCGATTCATTTCTGCATCGTGGGCACATAGCTTTACTTTATAGATGTAGAAACCTAATGGTTAGTTCTGGGGACAGCCGGGCAAAGATTTATTTTGTTTTTATAATGTGACTTTCTTTGTCATGAATTAAAGCTATAAATCTGGTTGTAGCAATTTTTCAATCAAATCCACTTTGTAGGAGTGAAAGGTCTTTTGCCAACCATTTAACTCATTAGATGGCAATCCCTTAAGCTAACTTGCACCAAATTGTCACCATATACAGTACTGGTCAAAAGTTTTGACATACCAGTTCATGGTGTTCCTTGTTCTTATTGGTATGTGCACAATGTAGATTGAGACTGAAGACAGCAACACCACAAAGGAACACATATGGCAATACGGGGTAAAGAAACACATGTGAAACTAACTAGAAGATGTGTTAAACCTAAGATTCCAAAAAGTATTCAAGTTTTTCTCTAATCATAGTTATACATACCCTTAGCATTCTTTTAAGCAGTTACATCAGGTAGTCACCTGGAATGGCTTTCTGACAGCCTTCAAGTAGCTCCCAGAGATGCTGAGTACTTGTTGGCTGATTTGGTTTCACTTTGCAGTCCAACTCATCCCAAACCATCTCATTTGCTTAGACATTAGTTCATCAAGTTCAACCTATAACCTAACATGCTGATCCAGAGGAAAGCAAAAACCCTATGAGACAGATGTGTCCCATATTTATTGAATCCCATACATACTCCACATTTGGCAATAAGACTAGTTCCCTGGATTAACATCCCATCAAAGAATCTAGCACCCATAGCCTGTAATATTATATTTTTCAAGAATGCATTTAGACCCTCATTGAATGTTTTTAGTGAAACAACCATTACAACATCATGTGAAAGAGAGTTCCATAATCTCACTGCTCTTACAAAAAGACCACCGTTCTGTGCAGCCCACAACCATCTCTGACTCCTTTTTGTTCAGTAGCTGTTATAAACTATGATGACAGCTGCACTCTTTGTATGGTCATCTTGACATCTTTGTTCTGAAGTACAAAATAGGGGAGCAGAGGACTTCTTTGTCTACAATGGAATGGAACATTTTTTATTATAGTATATATATATATATATATATATATATATATATACTGTATATATACACGTATATACACAGTGCATTGTGAAAGTAGTTGGCCCCCTTGAACTTTTCTACCTTTTGCTACATTTCTGGCTTCAAACATAAAGATATAAAATTCAAATTCTTTTGGGAAGAATCAACAAGTGGGACACAATCGTGAAGTGGAACGAAATTTATTGGATATTTTAAACTTTTTTTAACAAATTAAAAGCTCAAAAGTGGGGAGTGCAATATTTTTCGGCCCCTTTACTTTCAGTGCAGCAATCTCACTCCAGAAATTCAGTGAGGATCTCTGAATGATCCAATGTTGTCCTAAATGACTGGTAATGATAAATAGAATCCACCTGTGGGTAATCAAGTCTCCGTATAAATGCACCTGCTCTGTGATAGTCTCAGGGTTCTGTTTCAAGTGCAGAGAGCATCATGAAGACCAAGGAACAGACCAGGCAGGTCCGAGATACTGTTGTGGCAAAGTTTAAAGCCGGATTTGGATACAAAAAGATTTCCCAAGTTTTAAACATCTCAAGGAGCACTGTGCAAGCGATCATATTGAAATAGAAGGAGTATCAGACCACTGCAAATCTACCAAGACCCCGCCGTCCCTCTAAACTTTCATCTCGAACAAGGAGAAGACCGATCAGAGATGCAGCCACTCTGGATGAACTGCAGAGGATCTACAGCTGAGGTGGGAGAGTCTGTCCATAGGACAACAATCAGTCATACACTGCACAAATCTGACCTTTTTGGAAGAGTGGCAAGAAGAAAACCATTTCTTAAAGATATCCATAAAAAGTCTCGTTTGAAGTTTGCCACAAGCCTCCTGGGAGACACACCAAACATGTGGAATAAGGTGTTCTGGTCAGATGAAACCAAAATCGAACTTTTTGGCCACAATGCAAAACGATATGTTTGGCGTAAAAGCAACACAGCTCATCACCATCAAAACACCATCCCCACTGTCAAACATGGTGGTGTTAGCATCATGGTTTGGGCCTGCTTTTGTTCAGCAGGGACAGGGAAGATGGTTAAAATTGATGGGAAGATGGACGGAGCCAAATACAGGACCATTCTGGAAGAAAACCTGTTGGAGTCTGCAAAAGACCTGAGACTGGAACTGAGATTTATCTACCAACAAGACAATGATCCCAAACATAAAGCAAAATCTACAATGGAATGGTTCAAAAATAAACGTATCCAGGTGTTAGAATGGCCAAGTCAAAGTCCAGACCTGAATTCAATCGAGAATCTGTGTAAAGAGCTGAAAACTGCTGTTCACAAACGCCCTCCATCCAACCTCAATGAGCTTGAGCTGTTTTACAAGGAAGAATGGGCAAGAATTTCAGCCTCTTGATGTGAAAAATTGATAGAGACATACCCCAAGCGACTTGCAGCTGTAATCGCAGCAAAAGGTGGCGCTACAAAGTAGAGATGAGCAGTGTTCGACTAGAACTGTTCGCCAATCTCAAATTCGAGCTGTTTTGGGCGGTGTTCGAGTTGTTCGACGAACCCGAACGATTTGCAAAAAATTCGGCTGTTCGAGGTTATGTTCGATAACTGTTCGTGCACCAAAAGCTTGTCCTGCATGTCTGGCGCTATTTAGAGCACCAATCATGCAGGGATTGTCTGCCACTCACTGTAATGCCACAGCCATGGTGGTTGTGGCATTACAGTGATTGCCCAAATCGATGGGAACAGTGCCAACAGTGAAACATGAAAAGCCGGCAATTCAGCAGCGGCATACACCGGTACTCGATAATTTAGAACCGAAAGAATAGAGCTTCACACATAGATTAGATAGATAGAAACATGTCAGCCACATATATAAGAAGTACAGTGACAGTGTTGCTTACTGTACTTGTCATTTAGTGTAAAGGATTTATCAAAAAAAATAATAGTGTTTTCATGCACCGTCTCTTTAAAAAAGCCAGCCGGCAATTCAGCAGCGGTACCCGACAATTTGGAATAGAAAGAATAGAGAATCACACATAGGTTAGATAGATAGAAACATGTCAGTCACATATATATGAAGTACAGTGACAGTGTTGCTTACTGTACTTGTCATTTAGTGTAAAGGATTTATTAAAAAAAATAATAGTGTTTTCATGCACTGTCTCTTTAAAAAAGCCGGCCGGCAATTCAGCAGGGTACCCGACAATTTAGAATAGAAGGAATAGAGCATCACACATAGATTAGATAGATAGAAACATGTCAGTCACATATATAAGAAGTACAGTGATAGTGTTGATTACTGTACTTGTCATTTAGTGTTAAAATAAAGGATTTATTTAAAAAAAAATTGGCGTGGGGTCCCCCGTAATTTTAGTCTCTAGTAGTGTTGAGCCACCCCCGTAGTGTTCGAGTTCGGTTCGGTTCGTCGAACACCCGTGTGTTCGCCGAACTGTTCGTCGAACTGTTCGTCGAACACCTTCGAACACCGTTAAAACCAATGGCAGGCAAACAAAAACACATAGAAACACATAGAAAACACCTTCAAAGGTGTCCAAAAGCTGACAAACTGCTCAGAAGACATAACTAACACATGGAAAAGTGACAAGTACATATAGTCATGCGAAAATAAAAGAGGTGGAGGAGTAAAAGGAGGGGGAGACACAGATATAGGCATGTCATGCCCTTCTAAAATCCAAAAAGTGAGAAGCCGACACGGCCAGTCCGCTCCTGCCCGTGCCACCTCCGTGTCGCCGGCTTTGTGCCAGAGCCGCGGTGAACCCTGATGGCCAGCCCCCCTCTCCCAATACTGGTGCCTGTCCGCTGGTGGGTCGAGCGAGCCCCCCTGTGGTGGAGGCAGCTCTAAGCTTTTTAATTTAAATTGTCTCTCTAATTTGAATGAATACACTTTAAATCCATTTACAAGGATCTATTGGAGGGCAAGTCTCATGCCAGCAGCCGCGTAATTCCAGCTCCAGTAGCGTCCACTAAAGCTGCTGCAGTTAAAAAGCTTTTATAAGGATCGAGCTCGGCTGTCCACCGCAAGGCATCCTACTGCCAGTCCCAGCCCCTATGCCTTGGGGTGCCTCCTGATGCTCTTCACTGAGTATCCCATGGTCCCGAAGCATTTCCTTTGAAAAAATTAAGTGTCTAAACTACAGGTGGTGTAGCTTGCTTAACAGCCGGGATAATCCGCTGACTAGCAGACACTGCTACTAGGCACAAAGTATTTCCTGGGCTAGATGCAGTTAAAAATTTGTAATTTGATACTCTCGTTGGATGCTGAGAAAGCATTCCATAGAGTCTCCTGGCACGCCATATATGATTCTCTTAAAAAGCTTGGGGTAGGGGTCTATGGGACCCTTTTATAGCCAAAATCACGGCCCTGTATCACAATACGTCACCTAGGCTGAAGATAAATGGAACTGTAGCACCCTGAGGGCTCGGTTGCTACAGAGGTATTGCACCTCACCCAGAGGTGTGATATCTCACTCTCAGGTAAGGATGGAGTGTGGATCAGGACCCGACACCTGCATGCATTACACCACATTGCCGTGGGGCAGGGTGACCAATATGCCTCTGAGATGGGCACGACAGTCCCTGTCCCTGGCTGGAGTGGGGGAGGGAACACTGAGGAAGGGGAACCCTGCAGTGCAGGAGCAGGGAGGAAGCAGTTCCTGGGTGCATTGAGAAGGGAGTATAAAAGGTGGGCACCATCTTAGTTCAGTGCAGAGAAGTCTGAGCAGAAGTGGCAGGGAGCAGGGGCTCTGCATGAGCTCTGCTCCGGAGGCGGGCCTAGTAACAGAGGCCCACGCCTGGAAGAGGGAGAAGGAAGGAAGAGGAGCGGAGAAGGCTCCAGGAACGAGGAATGAAGGGATCCCAGGGGTGCGGACGGGCGAGTCGCCACCGCACGCCCGAATCCACCTGCGTGGAGGGGTCAGGCCAAAGGGGGAGACCGGTCCCCGAAACTAGTGGAGGCAGGAAACGACCCTCAGCTAGAAACCGGAAGCTGTGACATTTTATGTGGTGCAGCCCCTCGCTACACCCGCTAGGAAGGCACCACATAGGGTCAGGGAAACTGGCGCCAAGTTTACCAAGAGGAGGCCCGAGGCAGCCGGACAGAAGGGTTGGTAAGAAAGGCCAGACAAAGGACACACAAAGGGGGTCCTGTGAAGCGCTCCAAAGTTATCTGGGAGTTGTCTGAGCCCCTCACCTGGTGAGCACAGTACGACGTGGGCAGCCGTTACCTGCAGACGTGGTCTGGATAATAAGAACTGTGAGTAAAGGCCCTGGACTGCATCACTGACTCCGTGTCGTTACTGCTGCTGCCCTGCACCATCACCCCCATCCTCCGCATACACTGTCCTGAGGCTATACTCCTCCCGTGGGGAGTTATGCTACGCTCTGCTGCACCCACAACACCAGCCTCAGCGGTCTGCCCTGCAGCGGCGGTTCACTCTGACCGCAATCCACGGGTGGCGTAGTCGGACATTTAAACATCAAAACCACATAAATAGTTCCGCCACTGGTTTGACCACCCTGAGCCACGGAACCGGGTCGCCGCCACGAAGACTACAACCACCAGCATCCACCAAAAAGGGTCCGGCTCCGGGTGTCCCAAGGCCCAGGGGGTGCATCAGAACATTTTCATCACCTTTCACAATCACCAATGGGACAAGGCAGGGATGTCCTCTGTCCCCTCTCTTATACATCCTAGTGACGGAGCACCTGCTCTCATCAATTCGCCATAACCCCAATATTAGGTGGATTGAGGTGGGAGGCACCGAGTACAAGTGCTCTCTATTTGCTGATGATGTCCTAGTATATATCACTCAATCACATATATCCATCCATGCTGTTATGGCTGAAATAGATCACTTTGTTACATGGTCAAATTTTAAAATCAATGCAGCGAAGTCTGAGGCCCTTGATGTCTCCCTCCCCAAATCCATATAGGATTCCATCCAGTCCAACTTTCCCTTTGCCTGGCCCTCACAGGGTATCAAATACTTAGAAATTCCTATTCATAGAGACCTCTCCCATCTATGTTATTTTAATTTTGGGCCCTTTATTGAACAACTCCATACAGACCACGGTTGGCAAGTTAGAACTGTAAGATTCACTACGTGAACCACTGGTGTTTTGTGGAAAAGCACATGTACACTGCGTTCCAAATTATTATGCAAAAAGTGTTTAGGAGTGATAAGGGAAGAATTTGTTTGTTTGTCAGTTAAACTCATTGATGGTGATGTGTGTCAGGGCTCTTTATATCACTGTAAGCAATTGCAGACACCTGTGCTAATTTGTTTGGCAGGTGTGTCCAATGAAAGGCAAGACTACTTATGAAGGTTGTCTCACATTATTAAGCAGCCTACATTTTCTGCCAAAATGGGAAAGAAAAAGGATGTGTCGGCTGCTGAGAAGCAACAAATTGTGGAGTGTTTAGGTCAAGGCATGACTACAATCAACATTGTGCGATGATCAGGATGAAGTGTCTTGGCAATCAAGAAGTATGTAGCTGATTCACAGTACACACGTGTGCGTGCTGATAAGGGCAAATTGAGGACTCTTTCCTACAGGCAATTACGTCAGGTTGAAAGAGCAGCGGCATAAAAGCCTTGTCATAGCAGCAGACAAGTTTTGGAAGCTGCTTGTGCCTCCAACGTCCCCCGAACAACAAGATGCAGGGTCCTTCAGAGGTTTGCAGCTGTGCATACGCCATCCTGTCGACCTCCTCTATCCACTTCACACAAGCAGAAATGGCTCCAGTGGGCCAAACATTACATGAAGGCTGATTTCAAAACTGTTTTGTTCACGGATGAGTGCCGTGCAGCGCTCGATGGTCCAGATGGATGGAGTGGAGGATGGCTGGTTGATGGACACCCCACGCAAACACGGCTACAGCGCCAACAAGGAGGAGGTGGAGTAATGTTTTGGGCTGGAATCATGGGGAGAGAGATTGTCGGCCCCTTTAGGATCCCTGAAGGCGCTAAAGATGAACTCCATAATGTATGTGGATTTTCTCAAACAGCACTTCCTGCCATGGTTCAAGAAGAAGAACCGTGTATTTCACAGCAAGATCATTTTTCTGCATGATAATGCACCATCTCATGCTGCACATAAAACATCTGCATCTCTGGCTGATATGGGCATAAAAGGGGACAAACTTATGGTGTGACCCCCATGCTCCCCTGACCTGTACCCCATTCAGAACCTTTGGAGCATCATTAAAAGGAGTGTCTATGATGACGGGAGGCAGTTCACATCTAAGCAACAGCTCTGGGAGGGTATTCTGTCCTCATGCAAAACAATTGAAGCAGAAACCATCCAAAACCTGACAAATTCAATGGACGAGAGAGTTCAGAAGCTCCTTTCGAACAAGGGGTCCTATGTGAAAATGTAACATCACCTAGAATAAAGTTTTGAGTTGAAAACTGTTTGATTTCAGTTTCTAACAACCTGCTAATGCTTATAATTTCAAAAATGACCATTTTTTTGGTCTTTATTAAAATGAAAAGGTTGATCGAAAAGTTTGGGGGATCTAAGAGTTTGGCAACCCAGTAGTCATGATTACTTCGAATTCTGACAATATGAGGGTCATGCTGCAGGTAGTGCAGCAAGAAGGCACTTATGTGTCTTGCGCATCTCGGAGCCCCAAAATTATTTTCCGGGCTAGATGCAGCTAAAAATTATTATTAATTTTAAATCTGGTGAAGCTTTAGTATAGATGGCCTAATAGGATCAGTGCTGCACACTGCTACAAAGCCCAAATTATTTTCCAGTCAAGATACAGATAAACATGATTAGTAATTTTAAATCTGGTGGAGCTTATTATAGATGGCCTAATAGAATCAGTGCTGCACACTGCTACAAAGCCCAAATTATTTTCCAGCCAAGATACAGATAAACATGATTAGTAATTTGAAAGCTTAAAACGGTTGGTAGGGTGATTTTAACCAATCATCAAGCTTTTACTCTCCCCAGGATGACACAGGGGTAGAAAAGTCGTTTCGGATCCATGATTTGTTCATCTTTATGAACGTGAGTCTGTCTACATTATCAGTGGAGAGCCGCGTGCGCTTATCTGTCAGCACACCACCAGCAGCGCTGAACACACGTTCAGACAGAACGCTGGCTGCGGGGCATGACAAGATCTCCAAGGCGTAAGTGGCTAGCTCTTGCCATTTATCCAGATTGGAAGCCCAAAAAGAGCAACGGTCCAGTAACACAGTCGTGGCTTCAATGTTTACTTGGAGATACTCCTGTACCATCGTCTCTAGGCGTTGACTATGTGTCAGATTTCTTGTCTCCTGTGGCCTTGCAAAGGATGGGCTAAAAAAGTGGTGAAATGATTCCGCAAAATTGATGTTACCAGCAGATACTGTGGTTCTGTTACGGTTTGAGTGCTGAACACTTGACGGTCCCACGGTTGGCAAGTTGGAACTGTGAGATTCACTACGTGCACCACTGGTATTTTCTGGAAAAGCACATGTAAGATTCTGCAACAGTCTCTGCTGATACTCCTGCATGCGTGCATCCCTTTCTATGGCAGGAATAATTTCTGCAAATTTACTTTTGTACCGGGGATCTAACAGTGTGGCAACCCAGTAGTCAGGATTATTTCTAATTCTCACAATTCGAGGGTCATGTTGCAGGTAGTGCAGCAAGAAGGCACTCATGTGTGTTGCGCATCCAGGAGCACCAAGTCCCTGTTGTGTTGGTGGCGAGGTAACAATCATGCTTCCTTCCTCTGTCCTCTCCCCCAACCTCGCACAACAGAAATGTGATCAAGGTCTCCCTCATCTGATCAGTCTTCCATCAGTTCGTCCTCCACTTCTTCCTGGGCTCCTGCACCTTCCTCACTAGTTTGGCTGCTACCATGCGCCCTGGTAAAACCATCTCCCCCACCCTCACATGCCTGCCGCCTTGGTGCTGCCGACCGTCTGGACCTTGCAGATGTTAGCCCTTCCGCCTACAACTCCTCCTCCTCTACTTCCTCCACCTCCTCTTGTGCCACCACCTGACTCCGAATTCTGTTTAACATGTGCTCCAGCATGTAAATCACCAGAATAGTCATGCTGATAATGGCATTGTCAGCATTAAACATCTTCGTCGCCATTTCAAAACTGTGCAGAAGGGTGCATAGGTCGCTGATCTGAGACCACTCCTCCAGCGTGATTTGCCCCACCTCTGAATCTCGTTGGCCCAGGCTATACGTCAGAACGTATTGCACCAGGGCTTGTCGGTGCTGCCACAGTCGCTGCAACATGTGCAGAGTTGAATTCCACCGGGTAGGCACATCGCATTTTAGCCGGTGAAGTGGCAGGCCCAACGACTTCTGTAGAGATGTAAGTCGCTGAGCTGCGGGATGCGAACGGCGGAAGTGAGCACACAGCGACCGTGCCCTCTGCAGAAGGCCATCTAGTCTGGGATAGTGGGCTAAAAATTGCTGGACAACCAGGTTCAACACGTGAGCCATACAAGGCACATGTGTGACATTGCCCCGGCGAAGGGCCGCACCCAGGTTTGCAGCATTGTCGCACACGGCCTTCCCTGGTTTCAGGTCCAGTGGAGACAACCATTCATGAAATTGGTTCTCCAGAGCTGAGCACAACTCCTCAGCTGTGTGACTCACATTTCCCAGACATTTCAAAGTAAAAACCGCCTGATGACGTTGAGCCCTACTGCCAGCATAGTAAGGAGGTGTGCAGGATCCCTTCTGCGCAGTTAGAAAGCTTGTGGCATGACCAGACAGGCTTTGGGTGCAGGTGGAAGACCGAGAGGAGGTTGAGGAGGCAGAAGCAGTGGAGGAACTTTGACATAAAGAGGATTGACGCACAACTCGTGGGGACGGCAAGACTTGGACAGCAGCCCCTTGTCCTGCTGTCACAATAGTTACCCAGTGCCCAGTCAGCGACATGTAACGCCCCTGTCCATGCCTACTTGTCCAAGTGTCTGTGGTGAAATGCACCCTATCACACACAGAGTTTCTCAAAGAAGCGGTGATGTTGTGTGCGACATGCTGGTGGAGCGCTGGCACACCTTTCTTTGAGAAGTAGTGCCGACTGGGCATCTGGTACTGGGGCACTGCGACGGACATAAGGTCTCGAAAATCCTCTGTGTCCACCAGGCGGAAAGGCAGCATTTCTGTAGCCAAGAGCTTGCAGATGGTGAAATTCAACCTCTTAGCTTTCTCATGGCTAGGAGGAAATGATCTTTTACTTGTCCACATCTGAGGGACCGAGGGCTGGCTATTGTGCTTAGACGGGGTTTATAAGGGTGTCCCCGGCAAACTGCAGGTCTGTGAGGAAGATGCATGCGGACATGTTAGGTTGCCTTGATCCAAAGGTGGTGCTATCGATGTCGGACAGCGCTCAACACCAGCTGGTGTTACCACCTCCAAAGAAAATGATGACCTGCCAATCACGCTGGCTGTTGCGGATAAAGAGGTGGCAGGTCTGCGCCCCAAAACAGGTGTGACTGCTGTCCCCCCAGTCACAGAGGATGAAGAGGCCGCGGATGCACAAGATATGGCAGACGGTGTTTGGCCCGGCCGGCTAGGCCGCATTGTAGCACACTGAGCTTCCCACTGCAACTTATGCTTCATGTCCATGTGCCGGTTCATGCATGAAGTACTCAAACTATGTATTTTTTGGCCTCTACTTAGCTTTTGCTGACAAATGTTACAGATAACACGAGTTGGGTCATCTTTATCGATCTGAAAAAATGCCCAGGCTATGCAAGGCTTAGCACCCATGCGACCTGAAGAGCCACCACGACTTATGGTGAGAGGCAGAGTTGTGTTTGAGGATGCAGTTGTTGACGTGCTTCCAGTACTACGTCTCTGTCCAGGAAGGCGCAATCTGACCTCGTCGTCACTAGCATCTTCCTCCACCTCCTCTGCTGACCTCATCTCTTGGCTGACTGTGGGTTGACAGTAAGTGGGATCTCCAACCTCATCATCATCACCCTGTGCGTTATCACACCCGTCGTCCTCAGAGCCAACCTGTTCCTGCCCTGACAAAAAACTAAAGTTGTCGCTACAATCAGGTATTTGAGTCTTATCATCGTCTTCCTCATTGTCTCCACCAACAGGAGTTACAGTTTGGGAATGAGGGTCTACATTATGGTCAGAACCTTCTGCGTCTGGTCCTGGATCCGACTCATAAAGATTCTGGGCATCAGTGCAGATCATTTCCTCGTCTGGATTCACAGAAGCGCTGGAGTCGACCTCTGATTCCCAGGCTATAGTATGAGTAAACAGCTCTGCAGACTCAACCATCTGTTCTACCTCATACTCAGATGGGCAGCTGGAGATCTGGGAGCTGTGAGGAAGCAAGTGCGATTGGGGTGACACCTTTGAGGACTGGAGTATTTGTGATGTTGAAGTTGATGTGGAGGAGAGCCCACTTAAAGGAGCACTTGATATCCGTTGAAGCACCTGCTGTTTTTGTGCCTCATCTGGAATTTGTAGCGATTGGCGTGGCCGTAAGAAAGGGATCTTATCACATTGTCCGCTAAAAGAAGTAGACATTTTAGTTTGGCTGGAAGATGGTCTTTCTTCTGCAGATGTTACTGTTGCTTTAACACCTACCCCACGGACACAACCTTTTTTCCCCTTCAAAACACGCCTATTCCCCTTTCCACCAGCAGCAGGCCTTTTTCCACTCATTTTGGTGGTTAACTAATTCACAACTCTGGAGTTGTTTGCACAAAAAAACAATGGATGGGAACCGAGCAGAGCTGAGTGGCCAAACTGTGGTATTAGGCCAAAACTATTGGCTGGGTTAGATGCAGAAAAAAATTATATTCAATTTGCATCCTGATGGAGGTCTGTATAGATGGATTAATAGAACAAGTCCCACACACAGCTAGAAGCCCAATATTTTTTCAGAGGTAGATGCAGAAAAAAATATATTCAGTTTGCAACCTGATGGAGGTCTGTATAGATGGATTAATAGAACAAGTCCCATACACAGCTAGAAGCCCAATATTTTTTCAGAGGTAGATGCAGAAACAAATATATTCAGTTTGCAACCTGATGGAGGTCTGTATAGATGGATTAATAGAACAAGTCCCACACACAGTTAGAAGCCCAATATTTTTTCAGAGGTAGATGCAGAAAAAAATATATTCAGTTTGCAACCTGATGGAGGTCTGTATAGATGGATTAATAGAACAAGTCCCACACACAGCTAGAAGATCAATATTTTTTCAGAGATAGATGCAGAAAAAAATATATTCAGTTTGCAACCTGATGGAGGTCTGTATAGTTGGATTAATAGAACAAGTCCCACACACAGTTAGAAGCCCAATATTTTTTCAGAGGTAGATGCAGAAAAAAATATATTCAGTTTGCAACCTGATGGAGGTCTGTATAGATGGATTAATAGAACAAGTCCCACACACAGCTAGAAGCCCAATAATATTTCAGAGGTAGATGCAGAAAAAAATATATTCAGTTTGCAACCTGATGGAGGTCAGTACAGATGGACTAATACAACAAGTCCCACACACAGCTAGAAGCCCAATATTTTTTCAGAGGTAGATGCAGAAAAAAATATATTCAGTTTGCAACCTGATGGAGGTCTGTATAGATGGATTAATAGAACAAGTCCCACACACAGCTAGAAGCCCAATATTTTTTCAGAGCTAGATGCAGAAAAAAATATATTCAGTTTGCAACCTGATGGAGGTCTGTATAGATGGATTAATAGAACAAGTCCCACACACAGCTAGAAGCCAAATATTTTTTCAGAGGTAGATGCAGAAAAAAATATATTCAGTTTGCAACCTGATGGAGGTCAGTATAGATGGACTAATACAACAAGTCCCACACACAGCTAGAAGCCCAATGTTTTTTCAGAGGTAGAGGCAGAAAAAAATATATTCAGTTTGCAACCTGATGGAGGTCAGTATAGATGGACTAATTCAACAAGTCCCACACACAGCTAGAAGCCCAATATTTTTTCAGAGGTAGATGCAGAAAAAATATATTCAGTTTGCAACCTGATGGAGGTCTGTATAGATGGATTAATAGAACAAGTCCCACACACAGCTAGAAGCCCAATATTTTTTCAGAGGTAGATGCAGAAAAAAATATATTCAGTTTGCAACCTGATGGAGGTCTGTATAGATGGATTAATAGAACAAGTCCCACACACAGCTAGAAGCCCAATATTTTTTCAGAGGTAGATGCAGAAAAAAATATATTCAGTTTGCAACCTGATGGAGGTCTGTATAGATGGATTAATAGAACAAGTCCCACACACAGCTAGAAGCCCAATATTTTTTCAGAGGTAGATGCAGAAAAAAATATATTCAGTTTGCAACCTGATGGAGGTCAGTATAGATGGAATAATACAACAAGTCCCACACACAGCTAGAAGCCCAATACTTTTTCAGAGATAGATGCAGAAAAAAATATATTCAGTTTGCAACCTGATGGAGGTCAGTATATATGGACTAATACAACAAGTCCCACACACAGCTAGAAGCCCAATATTTTTTCAGAGATAGATGCAGAAAAAAATATATTCAGTTTGCAACCTGATGGAGGTCTGTATAGATGGATTAATAGAACAAGTCCCACACACAGCTAGAAGTCCAATATTTTTTCAGAGGTAGATGCAGAAAAAAATATATTCAGTTTGCAACCTGATGGAGGTCTGTATAGATGGATTAATAGAACAAGTCCCACACACAGCTAGAAGCCCAATATTTTTCCAGAGGTAGATGCAGAAAAAAATATATTCAGTTTGCAACCTGATGGAGGTCTGTATAGATGGATTAATAGAACAAGTCCCACACACAGCTAGAAGCCCAATATTTTTTCAGAGGTAGATGCAGAAAAAAATATATTCAGTTTGCAACCTGATGGAGGTCAGTATAGATGGACTAATACAACAAGTCCCACACACAGCTAGAAGCCCAATATTTTTTCAGAGGTAGATGCAGAAAAAAATATATTCAGTTTGCAACCTGATGGAGGTCTGTATAGATGGATTAATAGAACAAGTCCCACACACAGCTAGAAGCCCAATATTTTTTCAGAGGTAGATGCAGAAAAAAATATATTCAGTTTGCAACCTGATGGAGGTCTGTATAGATGGATTAATAGAACAAGTCCCACACACAGCTAGAAGCCCAATATTTTTTCAGAGGTAGATGCAGAAAAAAATATATTCAGTTTGCAACCTGATGGAGGTCTGTATAGATGGATTAATAGAACAAGTCCCACACACAGCTAGAAGCCCAATATTTTTTCAGAGGTAGATGCAGAAAAAAATATATTCAGTTTGCAACCTGATGGAGGTCTGTATAGATGGATTAATAGAACAAGTCCCACACACAGCTAGAAGCCCAATATTTTTTCAGAGGTAGATGCAGAAAAAAATATATTCAGTTTGCAACCTGATGGAGGTCTGTATAGATGAATTAATAGAACAAGTCCCACACACAGCTAGAAGCCCAATATTTTTTCAGAGGTAGATGCAGAAAAAAATCTATTCAGTTTGCAACCTGATGGAGGTCTGTATAGATGGATTAATAGAACAAGTCCCACACACAGCTAGAAGCCCAATATTTTTTCAGAGCTAGATGCAGAAAAAAATTATATTCAATTTGCAACCTGATGGAGGTCAGTATAGATGGACTAATAGAATGATGCTATTCCCAAAAGATTTTACTTCACTAGGTGCAGTAAAAAAATTGGTATTCTATACACAGGTGGTATATCTTGCAACACAGATAGGCTACTCCACTGACTAACACACTCTGCAATAGGCCAAAAAGGATTAGCTTTGCTAGATTCAGCCAAATGCTGTGAAAAAAACTTGCACAGCACTGGCACAAACCTGCCTGGCAAAAACTGATAGGAACTGATGTAACCTAGTCCTGAAAAGGGCTCCAATTACAATTAGTCTTTACTCCCACAATCTATCTATTTAAGAGCACAGACCTGCCTGATAAAAGTCGTAGGAAATGCTGTAACCTAGTCCTTAAAAGGACTGCAATCACAACTATTCCCTACTCCCAAGCTATCTGTAGATTTGTGCGAAAATTGGCTTGAAATTAACAAGGTATAGCGCACACAGCAACAGCGGTGCCGTCTAACACGCAGCTGCAGCAGTGAGAAAATGGTGGCGACGGGGAAAATGGCTTGGTCTTATAGGGCAAGGACATGTGACATACACTGCCAATGACACATGCCCTTGCTTGTGTGAAAAAAAGCACTTCGCTCCGTGTGTGCGATGCTGATAGGCTGACAGATTGCACCTCCCCACTGCAAATGCGGGAAAGAGAAAAAAAAATGGAGATCTTCATTGTTCCTGCAGAGATCCATCCCCTGCCCTTCCCCCCACCCCGCTGTACACTCAAACTGCGTATTAACATTAATTTTCATCATTACTGAGAAAAAATCCAGTTATGATTTTGGTGCACGAACAGTTATCGAACATAACCTCGAACAGCCGAATTTTTCTCAAATTGTTCGAGTTCGCCGAACGGCTCGAACACCACCCAAAACAGCTCGAATTTGAGATTGGCGAACAGTTCGAGTAGAACAACGCTCATCTTTAGTCTCTAGCTGAGGTTAAGCAGACGGCTGGGGCAGATGTTTGAAGCCTGGGAAGGGGGTAATACCCACGGAGCTTCCCAGGCTACTAATATCAGCCCCCAGCTGAATACCTAGCCTTTACTAGCTATTAAAATGGGGGACCCCCCCAAAAAATGACGTGGGGTCCCCCGTATTTTAATAGCTAGCAAAGGCTAGGCAGACAGCTGGGGGCTGATATTAATAGCCCAGGAAGGGTGCCATGAATATTGGCCCCCTCCCAGGCTAGAAACACCAGCCGTCAGCCGCCCCAGAAATGGCGCATCCATAGGATGCGCCAATTCTGGCACTTAGCCTCGCTCTTCCCACTGCCCTGTAGCGGTGGCAGTGGGGTAATAGGGCTGGGGTTGATGTCAGCTTATAATGCCAGCTGACATCAAGCCCAGGTTAGTAATGGAGAGGCGTCTATAAGACACCCCCATTACTAACCCCATAGTCAAAGTTAAAAGAAAACACAAACACCCAGAATAAAGTCCTTTAATTGAAATAAAGACACAATCCTTTATTGTTCTAAATTAAACCATACTTACCACCACGCCCATTCCAGCTGAAGCCAACGATCTCCTGCAATAAAAGTAAAATAATAAAGCAACCTCATCCTTACCTTTCCATGGTTCCCAGGACAGCTTCAGCTCTGCTACATCGAGATGACAGGCTGGACCGCAGCAGAACGCTGCCATCCAGCCTGTCATCCCGCGGACACTGAGAAGCGCAGGCATGCTTGCGCTCCTCAGTGTCTCGCTGTGACGGCATCCAGATGAGCTGACAATGAACTCGGCTCACCTCATGCACGTCACTGACAGCGTGGGAGAATTCTCCTGCACTCAGCGCTTCAGCGTGAGAATTTTCCCACGCTGTCAGTGACGTGCATGAGGTGAGCCGAGTTCATTGAACATAAATGAGCTCACCTCATGCACGTCACTGACAGCGTGGGAAAATTCTCACGCTGAAGCGCTGAGTGCAGGAGAATTTTCCCACGCTGTCAGTGACGTGCATGAGGTGAGCTCATTCATGTCCATTGAACTCAGCTGACCTCATGTACGTCACTGACAGTGTGGGAGAATTCTCACGCTGAAGCGCTGAGTGCAGGAGAATTCTTCCACGCTGTCAGTGACGTACATGAGGTGAGCTGAGTTCATTGGACATGACCTCGGCTCATCTGGATGTCGTCACAGCCAGACACTGAGGAGCGCAAGCAAGCCTGCGCTTCTCAGTGTCTGCGGGATGACATAGTGGTCATGTCTAATATTGGCGTGACCCCATGAATTTCGGGCTTAGGGCCAGCTGATAATGCCAAGCTGGCCTTAACCCCTTTATTACCCAGTGAGCCACCGCACCAGGGCCCTGGATGAGTTGGGTACAGCGCCAGAAGATGGCGCTTCTATGAATGCGCCATTTTCCGGGGTGGCTGCGGACTGCAATTTGCAGCTGGGGGGACCCAGAAAGCTTGGGCCTCCCTGCGCTGCAGATTCCAGCCCCCAGCTGCCTAGTTGTACCTGGCTGGACACAAAAATAGGGCGAAGCACCACGTATTTTTTTTTTTAATTATTTCATGAAATTCATGAAATAATTAAGAAAAAAAGGGCTTCCCTATATTGTTGTGTCCGGCCAGGTACAAATAGGCAGCTGGTGGTTGGGGGCAGCCCGTTCCTGCCTGCTGTACCTGGCTGGACACAAATATAGTGCAAAGCCCCACGTCAATTTTTTTTTTAATTATTTCATGAACCTAGATGGTGGCCCGATTCTAACGCATCGGGTATTCTAGAATATGTATGCGGCAGACCCGGCGCAATCAGCAGAGCGGTGTTTAAATTTGGCGCCAAAATCGCTGACTGGTCGCGGCCAGCAACCGCGACCAATCAGCAAAGCGGTGTTGAAATTTGGCAACTATATCACTGATTGGTCACGGCCGGCGGTCGCGACTAATCAGCAGAGCAGGGTTTAAATTTTGCGCCAATAATGCTGATAGGTTGTGGTCGCGACCAATCAGCAAAGCGGTGTTTAAATTTGGCGCCAATAATGGTGATTGGTCACGACCTCGACCATTCAGCAGAGCGGTGTTTAAATTTGGCGGCAACAATGTTGATTAGTCGCGGCCGGCATCGCGATAAATCAGCAGAGCGGGGTTTAAACTTGGAGCCAATAATGCTGATTGGTCGCAATCGCCGGCCGCGACCAATCAGCAGAGCGGTGTTTAAATTTGGCGTCAAAATCGCTGATTGGTCGCGGAAGGCAACTGTGACCAATCAGCAGAGCGGGGTTTAAATTTGTCGCCAATACTGCTGATTGGTCGCGGCCGGCAACCGTGACCAATCAGCCGAGCAGGGTTTAAATTTGGCGCCATTACTACTGATTGGTCGCGGACGGCGACCGCGATCAATCAGCAGAGCGGTGTTTAAATTTGGCGCCAATAATGCTGATTAGTCGCGGCCGGCATCCGCGACCAATTAGCAGAGCGGGGTTTAAATTTGGCGCCAATCTCGCTGATTGGTCGCAGCTGGAGTCCGCGACCAATCAGCAGAGCGTTGTTTAAATTTGGCGCCAATCTCACTGATTGTACGCGTCTGGAGTCCGCGACCAATCAGCAGAGCGTTGTTTAAATTTGGCGCCAAGCTCGCTGATTGGTCGCGGCCGCTATTTAAATGTGGTGCCCAAATTGGTGATTGGTCGCGGGCAGCGTCCGCGACCAATCAGCAGAGCGGTGTTTAACTTTACCGCCAAGATCACTGATTGGTCGCGTGCGGAGAGCGCGACCAATCAGCTAATCGTATTGGTGAGGACCGGGGAGCGCCGCTGCCTGGTCGGATACTTCCGTTGCGAGAAGCCGGGAGATGCGCGACTGCTCGCAGCAGAAGTATCTCGACCCGCAGCACCGCTCCCCGGTCCTCCCTTGACACCCTAGCCGCTGATGTCCCCACAGTATCAGCATGGTGTTACAAAGATCCGGACATTTGTGTTAAAAATCGCTGATTGGTCGCTGGCACTGCCCGCGACCAATCACCGATTTGGGCGCCAAATTTAAATATCGGCCGCAACCAATCACCAATCTTGGCTCCACATTTAAACACCGCTGTGCTGTGCCACATTTAAATAGCGTCCGCGACCAATCAGTACAGCGGTGTTTAAATGTGGAGCCAAGATGGGTGATTGGTCGCGGAGGATATTTAAATTTGTCGCCCAAATCGGTGATTGGTCGCGGCTGATATTTAAATTTGGCGCCCAAATCGGTGATTGGTCGCGGGCAGCGCCAGCGACCAATCAGCGATTTTTAACACAAATGTCCGGACCTTTGTAACACCATGTGGATACTGTGGGGACATCAGCAGCTAGGGTGTGAAGGGAGGACCGGGGAGCTGCGCTGACATCCAATTGGTCGCGGCCGCTATTTAAATGTGCCGCACAAATCAGTGATTGGTCGCCGTCTTGACCGCGACCAATCACTGATCTTGACGCCAAAGTTAAACACTACTGTGCTGATTGGTCGCGGACGCTGCCCGCGACCAATCACAGATTTGTGCGCCAAATTTAAATATCGGCCGCGACCAATCACCGATCTTGGATCCACATTTAAACAACGCTGTGCTGATTGGTCGCGGCCGATATTTAAATGTGGCGCCCAAATCGGTGATTGGTCGTGGTCTTGGCGCGCGACCAATCACTGATCTTGCCGCCAAAGTTAAACACTACCGTGCTGATTGGTCGCGGACGCTGCCCGCGACCAATCACCGATTTGTGCGCCAAATTTAAATATCAGCCTCATGCACGTACTGACAGCGTGGGAAAATTCTCCTGCACTCAGCGCTTCAGCGTGAGAATTCTCCCACGCTGTCAGTGACGTACATGAGGTGAGCTGAGTTCATTGGACATGAGCTCACCTCATGCACGTCACTGACAGCGTGGGAAAATTCTCACGCTGAAGCGCTGAGTGCAGGAGAATTCTCCCACGCTGTCAGTGACGTGCATGAGGTGAGCTGAGTTCATTGGAGATGACCTCGGCTCATCTTTATGCCGTCACAGAGAGACACTGAGGAGCGCAAGCATGCCTGCGCTCCTCAGTGTCTGCGGGATAACAGGCTGGATGGCAGCGTTCTGCTGCGGTCCAGCCTGTCATCTCGATGTAGCAGAGCTGAAGCTGTCGTGGGAACCATGGAAAGGTAAGGATGAGGTTGCTTTATTATTTTACTTTTATTGCAGGAGATCGTTGGCTTCAGCTGGAATGGGCGTGGTGGTAAGTATGGTTTAATTTAGAACAATAAAGAATTGTGTGTTTATTTCAATTAAAGGACTTTATTCTGGGTGTTTGTGTTTTTTTTTTAACTTTGACTATGGGGTTAGTAATGGGGGTGTCTTATAGACGCCTCTCCATTACTAACCTGGGCTTGATGTCAGCTGGCATTATAAGCTGACATCAACCCCAGCCCTATTACCCCCTGCCACCGCACCAGGGCAGCGTGGAAGAGCGAGGCTAAGTGCCAGAATTGGCGCATCCTATGGATGCGCCATTTCTGGGGCGGCTGACGGCTGGTGTTTCTAGCCTGGGAGGGGGCCAATATTCATGGTACCCTTCCTGGGCTATTAATATCAGCCCCCAGCTGTCTGCCTAGCCTTTGCTAGCTATTAAAAAAGGGGGGACCCCACGTCATTTTTTTGGGGGGGTCCCCCATTTAAATAGCTAGTAAAGGCTAGGTATTCAGCTGGGGGCTGATATTAGTAGCCTGGGAAGCTCCGTGGGTATTACCCCCTTCCCAGGCTTCAAACATCTGCCCCAGCCGTCTGCTTAACCTCCGCTAGAGCCTAAAATTACGGGGACCCCCACGCCAATTTTTTTTTTAATAAATCCTTTATTTTAACACTAAATGACAAGTACAGTAATCAACACTGTCACTGTACTTCATATATATGTGACTGACATGTTTCTATCTATCTAATCTATGTGTGATGCTCTATCTTTCTGTTCTAAATTGTCGGGTACCGAGGCTGAATTGCCGGCCGGCTTTTTTAAAGAGACAGTGCATGAAAACACTATTATTTTTTTAAATAAATCCTTTACACTAAATGACAAGTACAGTAACCAACACTATCACTGTACTTATTATATATGTGATTGGCATGTTTATATCTATCTATGTGTGATGCTCTATCTTTCTGTTATAAATTGTCGGGTACCGCTGCTGAATTGCCGGCCGGCTTTTTTCAAGAGACGGTGCATGAAAACACTATTATTTTTTTAAATAAATGCTTTACACTAAATGACAAGTACAGTAACCAACACTGTCACTGTGCTTCTTATATGTGTGACTGACATGTTTCTATCTATCTAATCTATGTGTGATGCTCTATTCCTTCTTGTCTAAATTGTCGGGTACCGGTGTATGCCGCTGCTGAATTGCCGGCCGGCTTTTTTAAAGAGAGCGTCTTCTGAGCAGTTTGTCAGCTTTTGGACACCTTTGAAGGTGTTTTCTATGTGTTTCTATGTGTTTTTGTTTGCCTGCCATTGGTTTTAACGGTGTTCGACGGTGTTCTAAGGTGTTCGACGAACAGTTCGACGAACAGTTCCTTGAACATCCCGGTGTTCGACGAACCGAACCGAACCCGAACACTATGGGGGTGGCTCAACACTACTACAAAGTATTAACTCAAGGGGGGCGAATAATATTGCACGTCCCACTTTTCAGTTTTGAATTTGTTAAAAAAGTTTAAAATATTCAATAAATTTCGTTCCACTTCACGATTGTGTCCCACTTGTTGTTGATTTTTCCCCCAAAAATTTGAATTTTAGATCTTTATGTTTGAAGCCAGAAATGTGGCGAAATGTAGAAAAGTTCAAGGGGGCCAAATACTTTCACAATGCACTGTATATATTTATATATATATATATATAGATATAGATATATACATATTTACATTTATATATATATATATATATATATATACACATATATATATATATATATATATAGTAACTATTGAACCTGTTCTACACCCGGGTGGCGAGCATTTTTATTGGAATATGGTCTTCCATGATGGTATGTGCTGCCCCCCTCCTGGTATTTGAGCTGCCCCCATCCTGGTATTTGTGCTGAACCCATCCTGTCCTCACCATCCTATTCTGGTATGTATGGCTCCCCTCATCCCTATCCTGTAATGCATGGCACCCCTCATCCCTATCCTGGTATGCATGGCACCCCTCATCCCTATCCTGTAATGCATGGCACTCCTCATCCCTATCCTGGTATGCATGGAACCCCTCATCCCTATCCTGGTATGTACGGCACCCTTCACCCCCAATCCTGGAATGCATGGCACCCCTCACCCCCAATCCTGGTATGCATGGCACCTCTTACCCCCAATCCTGGTATGCATGGCACCCCTCATCCCCAATCCTGGTATGCATGGCACCCCATCCCTCATCCTGGTATGTATGGTACCCCTCTTCCCTATCCTAGTATGTATGGCACCCCTCATCCTAGTATGCATGGCACCCCTCATTGCTATCCTGGTATGCATGGCACCCCATCCCTTATCCTGGTATGCATGGCACCCCTCATCCAAATCCTAGGATGTATGGCACCCCTCATCCCCCAATCCTGGTATGTATGGTACCCAATCCCTCATCCTGGTATGCATGGCACCACTCATCCCCCAATCCTGGTATGCATGGCACCCCATCCCTTATCCTGGTATGTATGATACCACTCATCCCTATCCTGGCATGTGTGGTACCTCTCATCCTGGTATGCATGGCACCCCATTCCTCATCCTGGTATGCATGGTACCACTTATCCCTATTCTAGTATGTATGGCACCCCTCATCCCCCAATCCTGGTATGTATGGCCTTCTCATCCCCCAATCCTGGTATGCATATCACCCCATCCCTCATACTGGTATGCATGGTACCCCTCATCCCTATTCTGGTATGTATGGTACCCCTCATCCTGGTATGCATGGCACCCCTCATCCCAATTCTGGTATGAATGGCCTCCTCATTGCAGAAACCTGGTATGCATGGCACCCAATCCCTCATCCTAGTATGCATGACACACCTCATCCCTATCCTGTTATGCATGGCACCTCATCCCTATTCTGGTGTGCATGGTACCCCTCATCCCTATTCTGGTATGCATGGTGCCCCTCATCCTGGTATGCATGGTACCCCATATTCCTATCCTGGTATGTATGGTACCCCTCATCCCTATTCTGGTATGCATGGCACCCCTCACCCCCAATCCTGCTATGCATAGTCCCCTCACCCCCCAATCCTGGTATGCATGGTCCCCTCACCACCCAATCCTGGTATGCATGGTCCCCTCACCCCCCAATTCTGGTATGTATGGTACCCCTCATCCTGGTATGCATGGTCCCCTTGCCCCCCAATCCTGGTATGTGTGGTACCCCTCACCCCCTAATCATGGTATACATGGTCCCCTCACCCCCCCAATCCTGGTATGCATGGTCCCCTCACCCCCCTCAATCCTGGTACGCATGGTACCCTCACCCCCCCAATCCTGGTATGCATGGTACCCTCACCCCCCAATCTTGGTATGTGTGGTACCCCTCATCCTGGTATGCATGGCCCCCTCACCCCCCAGTCCTGGTATGTGTGGTACCCCTCATCCTGGTATGCATGGTCCCCTCACCCCCCAATCCTGGTATGTGTGGTACCCCCCAATCCTGGTATGCATGGTCCCCTCACCCCCAATCATGGTATGTGTGGTACCCCTCATCCTGGTATGCATGGCCCCCTCACCCCCCAGTCCTGGTATGTGTGGTACCCCTCATCCTGGTATGCATGGTCCCCTCACCCCCCAATCCTGGTATGTGTGGTACCCCCCAATCCTGGTATGCATGGTCCCCTCACCCCCCAATAATGGTATGTGTGGTACCCCCCATCCTGGTATGCATGGTCCCCTCACCCCACAATCCTGGTATGTATGGTCCCCTCACCTCACAATCCTGGTATGCATGGTCCCCCCACCCCACAATCCTGGTATGTGTGGCCCACTCATCCCCTGATCCTGGTATGTGTGGCCCCCTCACCCCCCAATCCTGGTATGTATAGCACCTATCATCCCTTTCACGCTGCACGCACATACAAAAAAATAAACACTTATACTCATCTTTCTTCCCTGTGCTCCAGCCCTGCTGTGTCCTGTTCTGCCGGAGGCAGGGGAGGAGTGTGGCACAGGATTACACGCTTGCCCATACCATGCTGTCCAGCGCCATTTTGCTGAAGACACACTGCAAATGTGTCTTCAGTAAAATGGCGCCGAGAGCGCTATGCGCATGCGTGGAGAGAGGCGCCGCGGCAACGCTCCTCCTGGTCACGTAAGTATGTAAGAATGGCGCCGGAGATCGCGGTATGCGTTCAGTGTCTACGCATACCATGATCTCCGGCACCATACACACTCCTCTTACCTGTAACGGCTGGATGCGGTCTTCTGTCTGGAGCCAGACAGCGCAGGCGTGTCACGCTTAAGCAGTCTATAAAAGCTTCAGACGTAGACACGCATCTCCGCTTATATTATATATATATACAGTACAGAACAAAAATTTGGACACACCTTCTCATTTAAAGATTTTTCTGTATTTTCATGACTATGAAAATTGTACATTCACACTGAAGGCATCAAAACTATGAATTAACACATGAGGAACTATATACTTAATAGTGTTGAGCGAACATGCTCGACACTGCTCGGTACTCGCCCGAGCATCACGCTACTCGGGATGTTCGGCGAGCACCGAGCATTTCCAGGTTACTCGGGCGGGAGCTCGGGTCTCCGCCCTGCATGTTTGGCGCTCTTTACAGAGCCAATGAACATGCAGGGATTGCCAGACAGTCACTGCAATGCTGCAGCCATGTTGGTTGTGGGCATTACAGTGATTGACTGGCCGCACAGCGTCACCTCGAGTATTTAAAACCGGGCGCCGCCATCTTGGACACAGTCGCTCCGGATTAGACAGTGTAGGGACAGCGCTGTTGATTTAGGGAGAGATATAAACTGCGAAATAGTTAGTGTAGGGTCTGCAAAGGCTGCCAGAACAAACAAACAGTCCTTTTCATTACTAATATCCATCCCAGATACCAGGCAGGCAGGCTGTATAGGAGACACAGTGGTTATACCAGCAAACGCTGCATTACAGTCCTGTGTGCTCCTGTTGCTGAAATTGCTGGACTTAGCACCAGGTGTCAGGGGCCAGGAAAAATCCGTTTTTTTTCATCTAAATACTCCTTTTTTTTTCCTCTTTCACACTGTACAAATACCCGTCTTATTAACCTTTTGGTGTGTCCCCACCCCCCCAAAAAAAAGCGTGTCTCTGATTTTTCAGACACAAATAAAACTGTTGAAAATAGTCTGGTGTAGGCTAGAGAAACAGAAGTGTTGTTTTGCACTTCCACGGTTCAAACCTCTGTATTATCCATTTTGGGCCATTTGTATCTAAAAAAAAAAACAGTTTGAGTGTGTCGCTCACTGTTCAGCCGCAAATCAATATATTTAAAAAAGTCTGGTATACCCCAGTAAACAATAACTGTGGTTTTGCCATCCCACGGTAAAAAATCTCTATTATTCAGGTTTTGGTGTATTTTCCGTAAAGAAAAACAGTTGTGTCTCCTGACTGTTGTGACACAAAAATATATCTGTTGAAAATAGTCTTGTGTAGGCCCGACATCCCAGTGTGGTTTCGCAGTTCCACGGGTCAAATCGCTGTACTATCCAGTTTTGGGCCTTTGGTATCTAAAAAAAAAAGCAGTTTGAGTGTGTCGCTCACTGTTCAGCCGGAAATATCTCTATTTAAAAAAGTGTGGTATACCCCAGTAAACAATAACTGTGGTTTTGCCATCCCACGGTAAAAAATCTCTATTATTCAGCTTTTGGTAGTTTTTTCCGTAAAGAAAAACAGTCGTGTCTCCTGACTGTTGTGACACAAAAATATATCTGTTGAAAATAGTCTTGTGTAGGCCCGACATCCCAGTGTGGTTTCGCAGTTCCACGGGTCAAATCGCTGTAATATCCAGTTTTGGGCCTTTGGTATATAGAAAAAATGCAGTTTGAGTGTGTCGCTCACTGTTCAGCCGCAAATATCTCTATTTAAAAAAGTGTGGTATACCCCAGTAAACAATAACTGTGGTTTTCCTCTTCCACGGTTCTAATCTACTCTTTAATAACCTTTTTCCATTGATAGTGCAAGTGTAAGCTATTTTACTTCATTTACAATGGGCAAGGCGTGTGGCAAGGGACGTGGAAGTGGACGTTCTGGTGATGGTTCGTTCAGAGAACGGGGCCGTGGCCAAGGTGAAAATGTGCCACAACCAACAGCCACATCTTCCCCCTCCCACTTCTTGACCGAATTACTAGGGAAGCACAGAACAACACCAGTATTGAGAACTGATCAGTGTGAACATGTTATTATTTGGATAGCAGATAATACTTACAGTTACCTGGGCACCACCACCTCCGGTCTGTCTTCCACACGGTCAACTCTTAGTAGCCGTGAGTCTCGACCGCATACTCCTCCTCACCCTGATGCTCCTTCCTCCCACCATGCCGAGTGTCGTCAGACAGCAAGTGATCCCACACTTGTACATTCTGAAGAGCTGTTCACTGGTCCATTTCCATATTTGGGCCCCTCGCCTGATACGCTTGAAGTGGTGGAAGAGGAGATCCCATGTTGCGATGCCCAAATATTTGAACAGCCACGACCACAGGAAGTCGACGTTGGCAATCTGTCACAAGAGGAGGACGATGACGAGACACAATTGCCAGGATGTGAGGAGGAGGATCGTAGTGCGCAAGTGGAAGAGGAGGAGGAGGTGGTGGATGATCTAGTAACTGACCCAACATGGAAGGAGGACATGCAGAGTGAGGCCAGCAGCACACAGGGGGAGGGAGGCAGAGTACCCCAACAGGCAGGAAGAAGCAGTGTGGTGGCCGCAGACAGAAGGCAGGCAACCGTTCCCCGTAACACCAACACGAGGGACGTTGCCAGTACAAGCGGTAGGTCTTCCAGAGTCTTGAATTTTTTTAAAGACTCTGCTGATAACCCCAAAAAGGCCATATGTTCCACCTGCCATGCCAGTATCAGCAGGGGTGACAAAACTACCAGCCTGACCACCACCAGCATGATCAGGCACATTGCAGCAAAGCACCCGACTTTGTGGGGCGAAACCCAGGGTCCATGACCAGTGTCAGCGGAAGTCACCAATGCTTCTTCCACTGTTGTGTGTACAATAGAACCCCCTGTTGTGTGTGCAAGGCAATCCCCTGTCCATACTGCATGTAAAGATGCCCCCTCCTCTCAGTCTTCACTTGTTATGGCAGTTTCTCAAGAAACAGCATCAATGTCCACGTCCCACCGCAGCGTTCAGTTGTCCATATCCCAGACCTTTGAACGAAAGCGGAAATTCGCAGCTAACGCCCCACAGGCCACAGTCCTAAATTCGCACATTTCACGACTGCTTGCGTTGGAAATGCTGCCTTTTAGGCTGGTGGAGACGGAATCCTTCCGCAATCTTATGGCGGTGGCCGTCCCTCGGTACTCGGTCCCCAGCCGACACTATTTTGCCCGGTGTGCCATCCCCGCACTACACAAGCACGTGTCCCAAAGCATCTGCCGTGCCCTCAACAACGCAGTTACAGGGAGAGTCCACCTGACAACGGACACGTGGACAAGTGCTTGTGGCCAGGGACGGTACATCTCTTGACGGCACACTGGGTAAACATAGTGGAAGCCGGGACCCAGTCGGACCTTGGGACGGAACACATCCTCCCCACACCGAGGATTGCGGGCCCTATGTCAGTCAGAGTTGCCCCCACAGTGTACAGCTCCTGCGCATCCTCCTCCTCCTCCTCATGTTCAGCCTCCATCTCAGATATCACCACATCAGTTACAAGCTGGAAGCATTGCAGTACTGCCTCCGCCAAGCGGCAACAGGCTGTGCTGAAACTCATAAGCTTAGGTGATAAACCTCACACTGCTTGTGAGTTGTGGACAGCTGTGAAAGAGCAGGCAGATCTGTGGCTGAGACCGCTGAACCTACATCCCGGCATGGTCGTGTGTGACAATGGCCATAACATGGTGGCGTCTCTCAGGCGAGGTGAGATCACACACGTACCATGCCTGGCTCATGTGCTTAACCTCGTGGTTCAGCGGTTTCTTAAATCGTACCCCGAGTTGCCAGATCTGCGCCTCCTGTCAGCTCATTTTCGCAAGTCGGCTACAGCTTCCGCCGCCCTTGCTGTGTTGCAGCAGCGTTTGCAGCTTCCGGCACACCAACTGGTGTGTGATGTCCCCACACGTTGGAACTCTACCCTCCACATGTTGCAAAGGATTTGTGAGCAGAAGAGAGCAGTTGTGGAGTACCAGCTGCAACAAGGCCGTCGATATTCAGGTCAGACTACACACATAAGACCTCAGGAGTGGACCTGGATGTCTGACATATGTACCATCCTGACAAACTTTGAGGAGGCCACCAAGATGGCGAGTGGCGATGACGCCATCATTAATGTCAGCATCCCACTTGTCTGTCTTTTGCAATGCTCTCTGCAGAGAATTAAAGAGGAGGCATTGCAGCCAGAGTATGATGAGATGGATCAAGAAGCCGTAGCGGGCGATTACACACAGCCCAGCCTCATCTCATCCCAACGTGCATTGGGGGACAATGAGGGAGAGGAGGAGGAGGAGGAGGAAGAACAGGAGCTGCTATCATGCGTTGTAGACGGAAGTACCTGTACAAGTGTCATACCGTCGATTCAGCGTGGGTGGCCTGAGGACAGGGGGAAGGAGGAGGAGGAGGAGGAGAGCATGGTCAGTCGTCATCTTGGTGAGGACAAGGAAATCTTGCCCGTTACCAGTCTGGCACGCATGGCTAACTTTATGTTACGCTGCCTTAACCGTGACCCTCGCGTTGTCAAAATGTTGGATGACAGTCATTACTGGTTGGTGATACTTGTAGACCCCCGCTACAAGGAGAACTTTCACTCTCTTATTCCTGAGGTGGAGAGGTCTACAAAAATGGGGCAGTACCAGAAGGCCCTTGCTGCCGAACTCTTAAAAATATTCCCATCTGAACACGCTAGCGACAGAGGTCACAGTTCGTTGCCCAACCAAGGCGTACAGGCGAGAGAGATGCAACTCCAATCCAGCAGAAGCAGGGGAACACTGTCAACATTCTGGGACAGTTTTCTGACACCCGCCCAGCTTACAGGCCCTGAGGTATGGGGTACTCTCACAAGGAGTGGAAAGTTTCAAAGATGGTGAGGGAGTACCTTGCCGACCGTACCAGCGTCCTCCGTGATTCCTCTGTGCCTTTTAATTATTGGGTATCCAAGCTGGACACTTGGAATGAACTCGCTCTGTACGCCTTGGAGGTCCTGGCCTGCCCTGCCGCTAGCGTATTATCGGAGCGTGTTTTTAGTGCCGCTGGGGGAATTATAACTGATGAGCGCACTCGCCTGTCAACTGACAATGCTGACAAGCTGACCCTTATCAAAATGAACAAGGGCTGGATTGGGCCTGACTTCTCATCACCACCAAATGACAGCAGAGTAACATAAAGTCAAATCCACTGTGTTATTTCGGGAGGTGTATTTACATACACCGCTTCACACCCATAAATGGGTATACGCTTCCTCGTTTCGGCTGTTTTATCTTCTTCTCCTTATCCTCAGCCTCCACCACCACTATACCACCAGGGTGCCAGCATTGCAAGTTCCTCCTTCCTTTTTTTTGGCAGCTTTTGCTTGCAAGGCATAAGCAAATACTATGGGACACCCACTCCCCAATAATGGGGCTTATGTTTGTAATATGCTGTACTGCATGGCTATTGTAAGGGGCATTGCAAGTTGCTCCGTCCTTATTTTTTGCAGCTTATGCTTGCAAGGCATAAGCAAATACTATGGGACACCCACTCCCCAATAATGGGACTTATGTTTGTAATATGCTGTACTGCATGGCTCTTGTAAGGGGCATTGCAAGTAGAGATGAGCGTTGTTCTACTCGAACTGTTCGCCAATCTCAAATTCGAGCTGTTTTGGGCGGTGTTCGAGACGTTCGGCGAACACGAACGATTTGAGAAAAATTCGGCTGCTCGAGGTTATGTTCGATAACTGTTCGTGCACCAAAATCATAACTGGATTTTTTCTCAGTAATGATGAAAATTAATGTTAATACGCAGTTTGAGTGTACAGCGGGGTGGGGGGAGGGGCAGGGGATGGATCTCTGCAGGAATAATGAAGATCTCCATTTTTTTTTCTCTTTCCCGCATTTACAGTGGGGAGGTGCAATCTGTCAGCCTATCAGCAGCGCACACACGGAGCGAAGTGCTTTTTTTCACACAAGCAAATGCATGTGTCATTGGCAGTGTATGTCACATGTCCTTGCCCTATAAGACCAAGCCATTTTCCCCGTCGCCACCATTTTCTCACTGCTGCAGCTGCGTGTTAGACGGCACCGCTGTTGCTGTGTGCGCTATACCTTGTTAATTTCAAGCCAATTTTCGCACAAATCTACAGATAGCTTGGGAGTAGGGAATAGTTGTGATTGCAGTCCTTTTAAGGACTAGGTTACAGCATTTCCTACGACTTTTATCAGGCAGGTCTGTGCTCTTAAATAGATAGGTTGTGGGAGTAAAGACTAATTGTAATTGGAGTCCTTTTCAGGACTAGGTTACATCAGTTCCTATCAGTTTTTGCCAGGCAGGTCTGTGCCAGTGCTGTGCAAGTTTTTTTCATAGCATTTGGCTGAATCTAGCAAAGCTAATCCTTTTTGGCCTATTGCAGAGTGTGTTAGTCAGTGGAGTAGCCTATCTGTGTTGCAAGATATACCACCTGTGTATAGAATACCAATTTTTTTACTGCACCTAGTGAAGTAAAATCTTTTGGGCATAGCATCATTCTATTAGTCCATCTATACTGACCTCCATCAGGTTGCAAATTGAATATAATTTTTTTCTGCATCTAACTCTGAAAAAATATTGGGCTTCTAGCTGTGTGTGGGACTTGTTGTATTAGTCCATCTATACTGACCTCCATCAGGTTGCAAACTGAATATATTTTTTTCTGCATCTACCTCTGAAAAAATATTGGGCTTCTAGCTGTATGTGGGACTTGTTCTATTAATCCATCTATACAGACCTCCATCAGGTTGCAAACTGAATATAATTTTTTTCTGCATCTAGCTCTGAAAAAATATTTGGCCTTCTAGCAGTGTGTGGGACTTTCTCTATTAGTCCATCTATACTGACCTCCATCAGGTTGCAAACTGAATAGAATTTTTTTCTGCATCTAGCTCTGAAAAAATATTTGGCCTTCTAGCAGTGTGTGGGACTTTCTCTATTAGTCCATCTATAATGACCTCCATCAGGTTGCAAATTAAAAATTATTTTTATCTGCATCTACCTCTGAAAAAATATTTGGGCTTCTAGCTGTGTGTGGGACTTGTTCTATTACTCCATCTATACTGACCTCCATCAGGTTGCAAATTGAATATAATTTTTTTCTGCATCTAGCTCTGAAAAAATATTGGGCTTCTAGCTGTGTGTGGGACTTGTTGTATTAGTCCATTTATACTGACCTCCATCAGGTTGCAAACTGAATATATTTTTTTCTGCATCTAATTCTGAAAAAATATTGGGCTTCTAGCTGTGTGTGGGACTTGTTCTATTAATCCATCTATACAGACCTCCATCAGGTTTCAAACTGAATATAATTTTTTTCTGCATCTAGCTCTGAAAAAATATTTGGCCTTCTAGCAGTGTGTGGGACTTTCTCTATTAGTCCATCTATACTGACCTCCATCAGTTTGCAAATTAAAAATTTTTTTTATCTGCATCTAGCTCTGAAAAAATATTTGGGCTTCTAGCTGTGTGTGGGAATTGTTCTATTACTCCATCTATACTGACCTCCATCAGGTTGCAAATTGAATATAATTTTTTTCTGCATCTAGCTCTGAAAAAATATTGGGCTTCTAGCTGTGTGTGGGACTTGTTGTATTAGTCCATCTATACTGACCTCCTTCAGGTTGAAAACTGAATATATTTTTTTCTGCATCTACCTCTGAAAAAATATTGGGCTTCTAGCTGTGTGTGGGACTTGTTCTATTAATCCATCTATACAGACCTCCATCAGGTTGCAAACTGAATATAATATTTTTCTGCATCTAGCTCTGAAAAAATATTTGGCCTTCTAGCAGTGTGTGGGACTTTCTCTATTAGTCCATCTATACTGACCTCCATCAGGTTGCAAATTAAAAATAATTTTTATCTGCATCTACCTCTGAAAAAATATTTGGGCTTCTAGCTGTGTGTGGGACTTGTTCTATTAGTCCATCTATACTGACCTCCATCAGGTTGCAAATTGAATATAATTTTTTTCTGCATCTACCTCTGAAAAAATATTTGGGCTTCTAGCTGTGTGTGGGACTTGTTCTATTACTCAATCTATACTGACCTCCATCAGGTTGCAAATTGAATATAATTTTTTTCTGCATCTAGCTCTGAAAAAATATTGGGCTTCTAGCTGTGTGTGGGACTTGTTGTATTAGTCCATCTATACTGACCTCCATCAGGTTGCAAACTGAATATATTTTTTTCTGCATCTACCTCTGAAAAAATATTGGGCTTCTAGCTGTATGTGGGACTTGTTCTATTAATCCATCTATACAGACCTCCATCAGGTTGCAAACTGAATATAATTTTTTTCTGCATCTAGCTCTGAAAAAATATTTGGCCTTCTAGCAGTGTGTGGGACTTTTTCTATTAGTCCATCTATACTGACCTCCATCAGGTTGCAAACTGAATATAATTTTTTTCTGCATCTAGCTCTGAAAAAATATTTGGCCTTCTAGCAGTGTGTGGGACTTTCTCTATTAGTCCATCTATACTGACCTCCATCAGGTTGCAAATTTAAAATAATTTTTATCTGCATCTAGCTCTGAAAAAATATTTGGGCTTCTAGCTGTGTGTGGCACTTGTTCTATTACTCCATCTATACTGACCTCCATCAGGTTGCAAATTGAATATAATTTTTTTCTGCATCTAGCTCTGAAAAAATATTGGGCTTCTAGCTGTGTGTGGGACTTGTTGTATTAGTCCATCTATACTGACCTCCATCAGGTTGCAAACTGAATATATTTTTTTCTGCATCTACCTCTGAAAAAATATTGGGCTTCTAGCTGTGTGTGGCACTTGTGCTATTAATCCATCCATACAGACCTCCATCAGGTTGCAAACTGAATATAATTTTTTTCTGCATCTAGCTCTGAAAAAATATTTGGCCTTCTAGCAGTGTGTGGGACTTTCTCTATTAGTCCATCTATACTGACCTCCATCAGGTTGCAAATTAAAAATAATTTTTATCTGCATCTACCTCTGAAAAATATTTGGGCTTCTAGCTGTGTGTGGGACTTGTTCTATTACTCCATCTATACTGACCTCCATCAGGTTGCAAATTGAATATAATTTTTTCTGCATCTAGCTCTGAAAAAATATTGGGCTTCTAGCTGTGTGTGGGACTTGTTGTATTAGTCCATCTATACTGACCTCCATCAGGTTGCAAACTGAATATATTTTTTTCTGCATCTACCTCTGAAAAAATATTGGGCTTGTAGCTGTGTGTGGGACTTGTTCTATTAATCCATCTATACAGACCTCCATCAGGTTGCAAACTGAATAGAATTTTTTTCTGCATCTAGCTCTGAAAAAATATTTGGCCTTCTAGCAGTGTGTGGGACTTTCTCTATTAGTCCATCTATACTGACCTCCATCAGGTTGCAAATTAAAAATAATTTTTATCTACATCTACCTCTGAAAAAATATTTGGGCTTCTAGCTGTGTGTGGGACTTGTTCTATTACTCCATCTATACTGACCTCCATCAGGTTGCAAATTGAGTATAATTTTTTTCTGCATCTAGCTCTGAAAAAATATTGGGCTTCTAGCTGTGTGTGGGACTTGTTGTATTAGTCCATTTATACTGACCTCCATCAGGTTGCAAACTGAATATATTTTTTTCTGCATCTACCTCTGAAAAAATATTGGGCTTCTAGCTGTGTGTGGGACTTGTTCTATTAATCCATCTATACAGACCTCCATCAGGTTGCAAACTGAATATAATTTTTTTCTGCATCTAGCTCTGAAAAAATATTTGGCCTTCTAGCAGTGTGTGGGACTTTCTCTATTAGTCCATCTATACTGACCTCCATCAGGTTGCAAATTAAAAATAATTTTTATCTGCATCTAGCTCTGAAAAAATATTTGGGCTTCTAGCTGTGTGTGGGACTTGTTCTATTACTCCATCTATACTGACCTCCATCAGGTTGAAAATTGAATATAATTTTTTTCTGCATCTAGCTCTGAAAAAATATTGGGCTTCTAGCTTTGTGTGGGACTTGTTGTATTAGTCCATCTATACTGACCTCCATCAGGTTGCAAACTGAATATATTTTTTTCTGCATCTACCTCTGAAAAAATATTGGGCTTCTAGCTGTGTGTGGGACTTGTTCTATTAATCCATCTATACAGACCTCCATCAGGTTGCAAACTGAATATAATTTTTTTCTGCATCTAGCTCTGAAAAAATATTTGGCCTTCTAGCAGTGTGTGGGACTTTCTCTATTAGTCCATCTATACTGACCTCCATCAGGTTGCAAATTAAAAATAATTTTTATCTGCATCTACCTCTGAAAAAATATTTGGGCTTCTAGCTGTGTGTGGGACTTGTTCTATTAGTCCATCTATACTGACCTCCATCAGGTTGCAAATTGAATATAATTTATTTCTGCATCTAGCTCTGAAAAAATATTGGGCTTCTAGCTGTGTGTGGGACTTGTTGTATTAGTCCATCTATACTGACCTCCATCAGGTTGCAAACTGAATATATTTTTTTCTGCATCTAGCTCTGAAAAAATATTGGGCTTCTAGCTGTGTGTGGGACTTGTTCTATTAATCCATCTATACAGACCTCCATCAGGTTGTAAACTGAACATAATTTTTTTCTGCATCTAGCTCTGAAAAAATATTTGGCCTTCTAGCAGTGTGTGGGAATTTCTCTATTAGTCCATCTATACTGACCTCCATCAGGTTGCAAACTGAATATTTTTTTTTCTGCATCTACTTCTGAAAAAATATTTGGGCTTCTAGCTGTGTGTGGGACTTGTTCTATTAGTCCATCTATACTGACCTCCATCAGGTTGCAAATTGAATATAATTTTTTTCTGCATCTAGCTCTGAAAAAATATTGGGCTTCTAGCTGTGTGTGGGACTTGTTGTATTAGTCCATCTATACTGACCTCCATCAGGTTGCAAACTGAATATATTTTTTTCTGCATCTACCTCTGAAAAAATATTGGGCTTCTAGCTGTATGTGGGACTTGTTCTATTAATCCATCTATACAGACCTCCATCAGGTTGCAAACTGAATATAATTTTTTTCTGCATCTAGCTCTGAAAAAATATTTGGCCTTCTAGCAGTGTGTGGGACTTTCTCTATTAGTCCATCTATACTGACCTCCATCAGGTTGCAAACTGAATATAATTTTTTTTTGCATCTAGCTCTGAAAAAATATTTGGCCTTCTAGCAGTGTGTGGGACTTTCTCTATTAGTCCATCTATACTGACCTCCATCAGGTTGCAAACTGAATATAATTTTTTTCTGCATCTAGCTCTGAAAAAATATTTGGCCTTCTAGCAGTGTGTGGGACTTTCTCTATTAGTCCATCTATACTGACCTCCATCAGGTTGCAAATTTAAAATAATTTTTATCTGCATCTAGCTCTGAAAAAATATTTGGGCTTCTAGCTGTGTGTGGCACTTGTTCTATTACTCCATCTATACTGACCTCCATCAGGTTGCAAATTGAATATAATTTTTTTCTGCATCTAGCTCTGAAAAAATATTGGGCTTCTAGCTGTGTGTGGGACTTGTTGTATTAGTCCATCTATACTGACCTCCATCAGGTTGCAAACTGAATATATTTTTTTCTGCATCTACCTCTGAAAAAATATTGGGCTTCTAGCTGTGTGTGGGACTTGTTCTATTAATCCATCCATACAGACCTCCATCAGGTTGCAAACTGAATATAATTTTTTTCTGCATCTAGCTCTGAAAAAATATTTGGCCTTCTAGCAGTGTGTGGGACTTTCTCTATTAGTCCATCTATACTGACCTCCATCAGGTTGCAAATTAAAAATAATTTTTATCTGCATCTACCTCTGAAAAATATTTGGGCTTCTAGCTGTGTGTGGGACTTGTTCTATTACTCCATCTATACTGACCTCCATCAGGTTGCAAATTGAATATAATTTTTTTCTGCATCTAGCTCTGAAAAAATATTGGGCTTCTAGCTGTGTGTGGGACTTGTTGTATTAGTCCATCTATACTGACCTCCATCAGGTTGCAAACTGAATATATTTTTTTCTGCATCTACCTCTGAAAAAATATTGGGCTTCTAGCTGTGTGTGGGACTTGTTCTATTAATCCATCCATACAGACCTCCATCAGGTTGCAAACTGAATATAATTTTTTTCTGCATCTAGCTCTGAAAAAATATTTGGCCTTCTAGCAGTGTGTGGGACTTTCT
The DNA here is from genome assembly GCF_046119375.1 of Phyllobates terribilis. Classification (NCBI taxonomy): domain Eukaryota; kingdom Metazoa; phylum Chordata; class Amphibia; order Anura; family Dendrobatidae; genus Phyllobates; species Phyllobates terribilis. The sequence goes on along the minus strand of NW_027362763.1, from coordinate 514,370,232 downwards.
CTATTAGTCCATCTATACTGACCTCCATCAGGTTGCAAATTAAAAATAATTTTTATCTGCATCTACCTCTGAAAAATATTTGGGCTTCTAGCTGTGTGTGGGACTTGTTCTATTACTCCATCTATACTGACCTCCATCAGGTTGCAAATTGAATATAATTTTTTTCTGCATCTAGCTCTGAAAAAATATTGGGCTTCTAGCTGTGTGTGGGACTTGTTGTATTAGTCCATCTATACTGACCTCCATCAGGTTGCAAACTGAATATATTTTTTTCTGCATCTACCTCTGAAAAAATATTGGGCTTGTAGCTGTGTGTGGGACTTGTTCTATTAATCCATCTATACAGACCTCCATCAGGTTGCAAACTGAATAGAATTTTTTTCTGCATCTAGCTCTGAAAAAATATTTGGCCTTCTAGCAGTGTGTGGGACTTTCTCTATTAGTCCATCTATACTGACCTCCATCAGGTTGCAAATTTAAAATAATTTTTATCTGCATCTAGCTCTGAAAAAATATTTGGGCTTCTAGCTGTGTGTGGCACTTGTTCTATTACTCCATCTATACTGACCTCCATCAGGTTGCAAATTGAATATAATTTTTTTCTGCATCTAGCTCTGAAAAAATATTGGGCTTCTAGCTGTGTGTGGGACTTGTTGTATTAGTCCATCTATACTGACCTCCATCAGGTTGCAAACTGAATATATTTTTTTCTGCATCTACCTCTGAAAAAATATTGGGCTTCTAGCTGTGTGTGGGACTTGTTCTATTAATCCATCCATACAGACCTCCATCAGGTTGCAAACTGAATATAATTTTTTTCTGCATCTAGCTCTGAAAAAATATTTGGCCTTCTAGCAGTGTGTGGGACTTTCTCTATTAGTCCATCTATACTGACCTCCATCAGGTTGCAAATTAAAAATAATTTTTATCTGCATCTACCTCTGAAAAATATTTGGGCTTCTAGCTGTGTGTGGGACTTGTTCTATTACTCCATCTATACTGACCTCCATCAGGTTGCAAATTGAATATAATTTTTTTCTGCATCTAGCTCTGAAAAAATATTGGGCTTCTAGCTGTGTGTGGGACTTGTTGTATTAGTCCATCTATACTGACCTCCATCAGGTTGCAAACTGAATATATTTTTTTCTGCATCTACCTCTGAAAAAATATTGGGCTTGTAGCTGTGTGTGGGACTTGTTCTATTAATCCATCTATACAGACCTCCATCAGGTTGCAAACTGAATAGAATTTTTTTCTGCATCTAGCTCTGAAAAAATATTTGGCCTTCTAGCAGTGTGTGGGACTTTCTCTATTAGTCCATCTATACTGACCTCCATCAGGTTGCAAATTTAAAATAATTTTTATCTGCATCTAGCTCTGAAAAAATATTTGGGCTTCTAGCTGTGTGTGGCACTTGTTCTATTACTCCATCTATACTGACCTCCATCAGGTTGCAAATTGAATATAATTTTTTTCTGCATCTAGCTCTGAAAAAATATTGGGCTTCTAGCTGTGTGTGGGACTTGTTGTATTAGTCCATCTATACTGACCTCCATCAGGTTGCAAACTGAATATATTTTTTTCTGCATCTACCTCTGAAAAAATATTGGGCTTCTAGCTGTGTGTGGGACTTGTTCTATTAATCCATCCATACAGACCTCCATCAGGTTGCAAACTGAATATAATTTTTTTCTGCATCTAGCTCTGAAAAAATATTTGGCCTTCTAGCAGTGTGTGGGACTTTCTCTATTAGTCCATCTATACTGACCTCCATCAGGTTGCAAATTAAAAATAATTTTTATCTGCATCTACCTCTGAAAAATATTTGGGCTTCTAGCTGTGTGTGGGACTTGTTCTATTACTCCATCTATACTGACCTCCATCAGGTTGCAAATTGAATATAATATTTTTCTGCATCTAGCTCTGAAAAAATATTGGGCTTCTAGCTGTGTGTGGGACTTGTTGTATTAGTCCATCTATACTGACCTCCATCAGGTTGCAAACTGAATATATTTTTTTCTGCATCTACCTCTGAAAAAATATTGGGCTTGTAGCTGTGTGTGGGACTTGTTCTATTAATCCATCTATACAGACCTCCATCAGGTTGCAAACTGAATAGAATTTTTTTCTGCATCTAGCTCTGAAAAAATATTTGGCCTTCTAGCAGTGTGTGGGACTTTCTCTATTAGTCCATCTATACTGACCTCCATCAGGTTGCAAATTAAAAATAATTTTTATCTGCATCTACCTCTGAAAAAATATTGGGCTTCTAGCTGTGTGTGGGACTTGTTGTATTAGTCCATTTATACTGACCTCCATCAGGTTGCAAACTGAATATATTTTTTTCTGCATCTACCTCTGAAAAAATATTGGGCTTCTAGCTGTGTGTGGGACTTGTTCTATTAATCCATCTATACTGACCTCCATCAGGTTGCAAACTGAATATAATTTTTTTCTTCATCTAGCTCTGAAAAAATATTTGGCCTTCTAGCAGTGTGTGGGACTTTCTCTATTAGTCCATCTATACTGACCTCCATCAGGTTGCAAATTAAAAATAATTTTTATCTGCATCTAGCTCTGAAAAAATATTTGGGCTTCTAGCTGTGTGTGGGACTTGTTCTATTACTCCATCTATACTGACCTCCATCAGGTTGCAAATTGAATATAATTTTTTTCTGCATCTAGCTCTGAAAAAATATTTGGCCTTCTAGCAGTGTGTGGGAATTTCTCTATTAGTCCATCTATACTGACCTCCATCAGGTTGCAAACTGAATATTTTTTTTTCTGCATCTACTTCTGAAAAAATATTTGGGCTTCTAGCTGTGTGTGGGACTTGTTCTATTAGTCCATCTATACTGACCTCCATCAGGTTGCAAATTGAATATAATTTTTTTCTGCATCTAGCTCTGAAAAAATATTGGGCTTCTAGCTGTGTGTGGGACTTGTTGTATTAGTCCATCTATACTGACCTTCATCAGGTTGCAAACTGAATATATTTTTTTCTGCATCTACCTCTGAAAAAATATTGGGCTTCTAGCTGTATGTGGGACTTGTTCTATTAATCCATCTATACAGACCTCCATCAGGTTGCAAACTGAATATAATTTTTTTCTGCATCTAGCTCTGAAAAAATATTTGGCCTTCTAGCAGTGTGTGGGACTTTCTCTATTAGTCCATCTATACTGACCTCCATCAGGTTGCAAACTGAATATAATTTTTTTTTGCATCTAGCTCTGAAAAAATATTTGGCCTTCTAGCAGTGTGTGGGACTTTCTCTATTAGTCCATCTATACTGACCTCCATCAGGTTGCAAACTGAATATAATTTTTTTCTGCATCTAGCTCTGAAAAAATATTTGGCCTTCTAGCAGTGTGTGGGACTTTCTCTATTAGTCCATCTATACTGACCTCCATCAGGTTGCAAATTTAAAATAATTTTTATCTGCATCTAGCTCTGAAAAAATATTTGGGCTTCTAGCTGTGTGTGGCACTTGTTCTATTACTCCATCTATACTGACCTCCATCAGGTTGCAAATTGAATATAATTTTTTTCTGCATCTAGCTCTGAAAAAATATTGGGCTTCTAGCTGTGTGTGGGACTTGTTGTATTAGTCCATCTATACTGACCTCCATCAGGTTGCAAACTGAATATATTTTTTTCTGCATCTACCTCTGAAAAAATATTGGGCTTCTAGCTGTGTGTGGGACTTGTTCTATTAATCCATCCATACAGACCTCCATCAGGTTGCAAACTGAATATAATTTTTTTCTGCATCTAGCTCTGAAAAAATATTTGGCCTTCTAGCAGTGTGTGGGACTTTCTCTATTAGTCCATCTATACTGACCTCCATCAGGTTGCAAATTAAAAATAATTTTTATCTGCATCTACCTCTGAAAAATATTTGGGCTTCTAGCTGTGTGTGGGACTTGTTCTATTACTCCATCTATACTGACCTCCATCAGGTTGCAAATTGAATATAATTTTTTTCTGCATCTAGCTCTGAAAAAATATTGGGCTTCTAGCTGTGTGTGGGACTTGTTGTATTAGTCCATCTATACTGACCTCCATCAGGTTGCAAACTGAATATATTTTTTTCTGCATCTACCTCTGAAAAAATATTGGGCTTGTAGCTGTGTGTGGGACTTGTTCTATTAATCCATCTATACAGACCTCCATCAGGTTGCAAACTGAATAGAATTTTTTTCTGCATCTAGCTCTGAAAAAATATTTGGCCTTCTAGCAGTGTGTGGGACTTTCTCTATTAGTCCATCTATACTGACCTCCATCAGGTTGCAAATTTAAAATAATTTTTATCTGCATCTAGCTCTGAAAAAATATTTGGGCTTCTAGCTGTGTGTGGCACTTGTTCTATTACTCCATCTATACTGACCTCCATCAGGTTGCAAATTGAATATAATTTTTTTCTGCATCTAGCTCTGAAAAAATATTGGGCTTCTAGCTGTGTGTGGGACTTGTTGTATTAGTCCATCTATACTGACCTCCATCAGGTTGCAAACTGAATATATTTTTTTCTGCATCTACCTCTGAAAAAATATTGGGCTTCTAGCTGTGTGTGGGACTTGTTCTATTAATCCATCCATACAGACCTCCATCAGGTTGCAAACTGAATATAATTTTTTTCTGCATCTAGCTCTGAAAAAATATTTGGCCTTCTAGCAGTGTGTGGGACTTTCTCTATTAGTCCATCTATACTGACCTCCATCAGGTTGCAAATTAAAAATAATTTTTATCTGCATCTACCTCTGAAAAATATTTGGGCTTCTAGCTGTGTGTGGGACTTGTTCTATTACTCCATCTATACTGACCTCCATCAGGTTGCAAATTGAATATAATTTTTTTCTGCATCTAGCTCTGAAAAAATATTGGGCTTCTAGCTGTGTGTGGGACTTGTTGTATTAGTCCATCTATACTGACCTCCATCAGGTTGCAAACTGAATATATTTTTTTCTGCATCTACCTCTGAAAAAATATTGGGCTTGTAGCTGTGTGTGGGACTTGTTCTATTAATCCATCTATACAGACCTCCATCAGGTTGCAAACTGAATAGAATTTTTTTCTGCATCTAGCTCTGAAAAAATATTTGGCCTTCTAGCAGTGTGTGGGACTTTCTCTATTAGTCCATCTATACTGACCTCCATCAGGTTGCAAATTTAAAATAATTTTTATCTGCATCTAGCTCTGAAAAAATATTTGGGCTTCTAGCTGTGTGTGGCACTTGTTCTATTACTCCATCTATACTGACCTCCATCAGGTTGCAAATTGAATATAATTTTTTTCTGCATCTAGCTCTGAAAAAATATTGGGCTTCTAGCTGTGTGTGGGACTTGTTGTATTAGTCCATCTATACTGACCTCCATCAGGTTGCAAACTGAATATATTTTTTTCTGCATCTACCTCTGAAAAAATATTGGGCTTCTAGCTGTGTGTGGGACTTGTTCTATTAATCCATCCATACAGACCTCCATCAGGTTGCAAACTGAATATAATTTTTTTCTGCATCTAGCTCTGAAAAAATATTTGGCCTTCTAGCAGTGTGTGGGACTTTCTCTATTAGTCCATCTATACTGACCTCCATCAGGTTGCAAATTAAAAATAATTTTTATCTGCATCTACCTCTGAAAAATATTTGGGCTTCTAGCTGTGTGTGGGACTTGTTCTATTACTCCATCTATACTGACCTCCATCAGGTTGCAAATTGAATATAATTTTTTTCTGCATCTAGCTCTGAAAAAATATTGGGCTTCTAGCTGTGTGTGGGACTTGTTGTATTAGTCCATCTATACTGACCTCCATCAGGTTGCAAACTGAATATATTTTTTTCTGCATCTACCTCTGAAAAAATATTGGGCTTGTAGCTGTGTGTGGGACTTGTTCTATTAATCCATCTATACAGACCTCCATCAGGTTGCAAACTGAATAGAATTTTTTTCTGCATCTAGCTCTGAAAAAATATTTGGCCTTCTAGCAGTGTGTGGGACTTTCTCTATTAGTCCATCTATACTGACCTCCATCAGGTTGCAAATTAAAAATAATTTTTATCTGCATCTACCTCTGAAAAATATTTGGGCTTCTAGCTGTGTGTGGGACTTGTTCTATTACTCCATCTATACTGACGTCCATCAGGTTGCAAATTGAATATAATTTTTTTCTGCATCTAGCTCTGAAAAAATATTGGGCTTCTAGCTGTGTGTGGGACTTGTTGTATTAGTCCATCTATACTGACCTCCATCAGGTTGCAAACTGAATATATTTTTTTCTGCATCTACCTCTGAAAAAATATTGGGCTTGTAGCTGTGTGTGGGACTTGTTCTATTAATCCATCTATACAGACCTCCATCAGGTTGCAAACTGAATAGAATTTTTTTCTGCATCTAGCTCTGAAAAAATATTTGGCCTTCTAGCAGTGTGTGGGACTTTCTCTATTAGTCCATCTATACTGACCTCCATCAGGTTGCAAATTAAAAATAATTTTTATCTGCATCTACCTCTGAAAAAATATTTGGGCTTCTAGCTGTGTGTGGGACTTGTTCTATTACTCCATCTATACTGACCTCCATCAGGTTGCAAATTGAATATAATTTTTTTCTGCATCTAGCTCTGAAAAAATATTGGGCTTCTAGCTGTGTGTGGGACTTGTTGTATTAGTCCATTTATACTGACCTCCATCAGGTTGCAAACTGAATATATTTTTTTCTGCATCTACCTCTGAAAAAATATTGGGCTTCTAGCTGTGTGTGGGACTTGTTCTATTAATCCATCTATACTGACCTCCATCAGGTTGCAAACTGAATATAATTTTTTTCTTCATCTAGCTCTGAAAAAATATTTGGCCTTCTAGCAGTGTGTGGGACTTTCTCTATTAGTCCATCTATACTGACCTCCATCAGGTTGCAAATTAAAAATAATTTTTATCTGCATCTAGCTCTGAAAAAATATTTGGGCTTCTAGCTGTGTGTGGGACTTGTTCTATTACTCCATCTATACTGACCTCCATCAGGTTGCAAATTGAATATAATTTTTTTCTGCATCTAGCTCTGAAAAAATATTGGGCTTCTAGCTGTGTGTGGGACTTGTTGTATTAGTCCATCTATACTGACCTCCATCAGGTTGCAAACTGAATATATTTTTTTCTGCATCTACCTCTGAAAAAATATTGGGCTTCTAGCTGTGTGTGGGACTTGTTCTATTAATCCATCTATACAGACCTCCATCAGGTTGCAAACTGAATATAATTTTTTTCTGCATCTAGCTCTGAAAAAATATTTGGCCTTCTAGCAGTGTGTGTGACTTTCTCTATTAGTCCATCTATACTGACCTCCATCAGGTTGCAAATTAAAAATAATTTTTATCTGCATCTACCTCTGAAAAAATATTTGGGCTTCTAGCTGTGTGTGGGACTTGTTCTATTAGTCCATCTATACTGACCTCCATCAGGTTGCAAATTGAATATAATTTTTTTCTGCATCTAGCTCTGAAAAAATATATGGGCTTCTAGCTGTGTGTGGGACTTGTTCTATTAGTCCATTTATACTGACCTCCATCAGGTTGCAAATTGAATATAATTTTTTTCTGCATCTAACCCAGCCAATAGTTTTGGCCTAATACCACAGTTTGGCCACTCAGCTCTGCTCGGTTCCCATCCATTGTTTTTTTGTGCAAACAACTCCAGAGTTGTGAATTAGTTAACCACCAAAATGAGTGGAAAAAGGCCTGCTGCTGGTGGAAAGGGGAATAGGCGTGTTGGGAAGGTGAAAAAAGGTTGTGTCCGTGGGGTAGGTGTTAAAGCAACAGTAACATCTGCAGAAGAAAGACCATCTTCCAGCCAAACTAAAATGTCTACTTCTTTTAGCGGACAATGTGATAAGATCCCTTTCTTACGGCCACGCCAATCGCTACAAATTCCAGATGAGGCACAAAAACAGCAGGTGCTTCAACGGATATCAAGTGCTCCTTTAAGTGGGCTCTCCTCCACATCAACTTCAACAACACAAATACTCCAGTCCTCAAAGGTGTCACCCCAATCGCATTTGCTTCCTCACAGCTCCCAAATCTCCAGCTGTCCGTCTGAGTATGAGGTAGAACAGATGGTTGAGTCTGCAGAGCTGTTTACTCATACTATAGCCTGGGAATCAGAGGTCGACTCCAGTGCTTCTGTGAATCCAGACGAGGAAATGATCTGCACTTATGCCCAGAATCTTTATGAGTCGGATCCAGGACCAGACGCAGAAGGTTCTGACCATAATGTAGACCCTCATTCCCAAACTGTAACTCCTGTTGGTGGAGACAATGAGGAAGACGATGATGAGACTCAAATACCTGATTGGAGCGACAACTTTAGTTTTTTGTCAGGGCAGGAACAGGTTGGCTCTGAGGACGACGGGTGTGATAACGCACAGGGTGATGATGATGAGGTTGGAGATCCCACTTACTGTCAACCCACAGTCAGCCAAGAGATGAGGTCAGCAGAGGAGGTGGAGGAAGATGCTAGTGACGACGAGGTCAGGTTGCGCCTTCCTGGACAGAGACGTAGTACTGGAAGCACGTCAACAACTGCATCCTCAAACACAACTCTGCCTCTCACCACAAGTCGTGGTGGCTCTTCAGGTCGCATGGGTGCTAAGCCTTGCATAGCCTGGGCATTTTTTCAGATCGATAAAGATGACACAACTCGTGTTATCTGTAACATTTGTCAGCAAAAGCTAAGTAGAAGCCAAAAAATACATAGTTTGAGTACTTCATGCATGAACCGGCACATGGACATGAAGCATAAGTTGCAGTGGGAAGCTCAGTGTGCTACAATGCGGCCTAGCCGGCCGGGCCAACCACCGTCTGCCATATCTTGTGCATCCGCAGCCTCTTCATCCTCTGTGACTGGGGCGACAGCAGTCACCCCTGTTTTGGGGCGCAGACCTGCCACCTCTTTACCCGCAACAGCCAGCGTGATTGGCAGGTCATCATTTTCTTTGGAGGTGGTAACACCAGCTGGTGTTGAGCGCTGTCCGACATCGATAGCACCACCTTTGTATCAAGGCAACCTAACATGTCCGCCTGCATCTTCCTCACAGACCGGCAGTTTGCCGGGGACACCCTTATCAACCCCGTCTAAGCACAATAGCCAGCCCTCGGTCCCTCAGATGTGGACAAGTAAAAGATCATTTCCTCCTAGCCATGAGAAAGCTAAGAGGTTGAATTTCACCATCTGCAAGCTCTTGGCTACAGAAATGCTGCCTTTCCGCCTGGTGGACACAGAGGATTTTCGAGACCTTATGTCCGTCGCAGTGCCCCAGTACCAGATGCCCAGTCGGCACTACTTCTCAAAGAAAGGTGTGCCTGCGCTCCACCGGCATGTCGCACACAACATCACCGCTTCTTTGAAAAACTCTGTGTGTGACAGGGTGCATTTCACCACAGACACTTGGACGAGTAGGCATGGACAGGGGCGTTACATGTCGCTGACTGGGCACTGGGTAACTATGGTGACAGCAGGACAAGGGGCTGCTGTCCAAGTCTTGCCGTCCCCACGAGTTGTGCGTCAATCCTCTTTATATCAAAGTTCCTCCACTGCTTCTGCCTCCTCAACCTCCTCTCGGTCTTCCACCTGCACCCAAAGCCTGTCTGGTCATGCCACAAGCTTTCTAACTGCGCAGAAGGGATCCTGCATACCTCCTTACTATGCTGGCAGTAGGGCTCAACGTCATCAGGCGGTTTTTACTTTGAAATGTCTGGGAAATGTGTGTCACACAGCTGAGGAGTTGTGGTCAGCTCTGGAGAACCAATTTCATGAATGGTTGTCTCCACTGGACCTGAAACCAGGGAAGGCCGTGTGCGACAATGCTGCAAACCTGGGTGCGGCCCTTCGCCGGGGCAATGTCACACACGTGCCTTGTATGGCTCACATGTTGAACCTGGTTGTCCAGCAATTTTTAGCCCACTATCCCAGACTAGATGGCCTTCTGCAGAGGGCACGGTCGCTGTGTGCTCACTTCCGCCGTTCGCATCCCGCAGCTCAGCGACTTACATCTCTACAGAAGTCGTTGGGCCTGCCACTTCACCGGCTAAAATGCGATGTGCCTACCCGGTGGAATTCAACTCTGCACATGTTGCAGCAACTGTGGCAGCACCGACAAGCCCTGGTGCAATGCGTTCAGACGTATAGCCTGTGCCAACGAGATCCAGAGGTGGGGCAAATCACGCTGGAGGAGTGGTCTCAGATCAGGGACCTATGCACCCTTCTGCACAGTTTTGAAATGGCGACGAAGATGTTTAGTGCTGACGATGCCATTATCAGCATCACTATTCCGGTGATTTACATGCTGGAGCACATGTTAAACAGAATTCGGAGTCAGGTGGTGGCACAAGAGGAGGTGGAGGAAGTAGAGGAGGAGGAGTTGTATGCGGAAGGGCTAACATCTGCAAGGTCCAGACGGTCGGCAGCACCAAGGCGGCAGGCATGTGAGGGTGGGGGAGATGGTTTTACCAGGGTGCATGGTAGCAGCCAAACTAGTGAGGAAGGTGCAGGAGCCCAGGAAGAAGTGGAGGACGAACTGATGGAAGACTCATCAGATGAGGGAGACCTTGACCACATTTCTGTTGTGCGAGGTTGGGGGGAGAGGACAGAGGAAGGAAGCATGATTGTTACCTCGCCACCAACACAACAGGGACTTGGTGCTCCTGGATGCGCAACACACATGAGTGCCTTCTTGCTGCACTACCTGCAACATGACCCTCGAATTGGGAGAATTAGAAATAATCCTGACTACTGGGTTGCCACACTGTTAGATCCCCGGTACAAAAGTAAATTTGCAGAAATTATTCCTGCCATAGAAAGGGATGCACGCATGCAGGAGTATCAGCAGAGACTGTTGCAGAATCGTACATGTGCTTTTCCACAAAACACCAGTGGTGCACGTAGTGAATCTCACAGTTCCAACTTGCCAACCGTGGGACCGTCAAGTGTTCAGCACTCAAACCATAACAGAACCACAGTATCTGCTGGTAACATCAATTTTGCGCAATCATTTCACCACTTTTTTAGCCCATCCTTTGCAAGGCCACAGGAGACAAGAAGTCTGACACATAGTCAACGCCTAGAGACGATGGTACAGGAGTATCTCCAAGTAAACATTGAAGCCATGACTGTGTCACTGGACCCTTGCTCTTTTTGGGCTTCCAATCTGGATAAATGGCTGGAGCTAGCCACTTACGCCTTGGAGATCTTGTCATGCCCCGCAGCCAGCGTTCTGTCTGAACGTGTGTTCAGCGCTGCTGGTGGTGTGCTGACAGATAAGCGCACGCGGCTCTCCACTGATAATGTAGACAGACTCACGTTCATAAAGATGAACAAATCATGGATCCGAAATGACTTTTCTACCCCTGTGTCATCCTGGGGAGAGTAAAAGATGGATGATTGGTTAAAATCACCCTACCAACCGTTTTAAGCTTTCAAATTACTAATCATGTTTATCTGTATCTTGGCTGGAAAATAATTTGGGCTTTGTAGCAGTGTGCAGCACTGATTCTATTAGGCCATCTATAATAAGCTCCACTAGATTTAAAAGTACTAATCATGTTTATCTGTATCTTGGCTGGAAAATAATTTGGGCATTGTAGCAGTGTGCAGCACTGATCCTATTAGGGCATCTATACTAAGCTCCACCAGATTTAAAATTAATAATAATTTTTAGCTGCATCTAGCCCGGAAAATAATTTTGTGGCTCCGAGATGCGCAAGACACATAAGTGCCTTCTTGCTGCACTACCTGCAACATGACCCTCATATTGTCAGAATTCGAAGTAATCATGACTACTGGGTTGCCACACTCTTAGATCCGCCAAACTTTTCGATCAATCTTTTCATTTTAATAAAGACCAAAAAAATTGTCATTTTTGAAATTATAAGCATTAGCAGGTTATTAGAAACTGAAATCAAACAGTTTTCAACTCAAAACTTTATTCTAGGTGATGTTACATTTTCACATAGGACCCCTTGTTCGAAAGGAGCTTCTGAACTCTCTCGTCCATTGAATTTGTCAGGTTTTGGATGGTTTCTGCTTCAATTGTTTTGCATGAGGACAGAATACCCTCCCAGAGCTGTTGCTTAGATGTGAACTGCCTCCCGCCATCATAGACACTCCTTTTGATGATGCTCCAGAGGTTCTGAATGGGGTAGAGGTCAGGGGAGCATGGGGGTCACACCATAAGTTTGTCCCCTTTTATGCCCATATCAGCCAGAGATGCAGATGTTTTATGTGCAGCATGAGATGGTGCATTATCATGCAAAAAAATTATCTTGCTGTGAAATACACGGTTCTTCTTCTTGAACCATGGCAGGAAGTGCTGTTTGAGAAAATCCACATACATTATGGAGTTCATCTTTAGCGCCTTCAGGGATCCTAAAGGGGCCGACAATCTCTCTCCCTATGATTCCAGCCCAAAACATTACTCCACCTCCTCCTTGTTGGCGCTGTAGCCGTGTTTGCGTGGGGTGTCCATCAACCAGCCATCCTCCACTCCATCCATCTGGACCATCGAGCACTGCACGGCACTCATCCGTGAACAAAACAGTTTTGAAATCAGTCTTCATGTAATGTTTGGCCCACTGGAGCCGTTTCTGCTTGTGTGAAGTGGATAGAGGAGGTCGACAGGATGGCGTATGCACAGCTGCAAACCTCTGAAGGACCCTGCATCTTGTTGTTCGGGGGACGTTGGAGGCACCAGCAGCTTCAAAAACTTGTCTGCTGCTATGACAAGGCTTTTTTGCTGCTGCTCTTTTAACCTGACGTAATTGCTTGTAGGAAAGAGTCCTCAATTTGCCCTTATCAGCACGCACACGTGTGTACTGTGAATCAGCTACATACTTCTTGATTGCCAAGACACTTCATCCTGATCATCGCACAATGTTGATTGTAGTCATGCCTTGACCTAAACACTCCACAATTTGTTGCTTCTCAGCAGCCGACACATCCTTTTTCTTTCCCATTTTGGCAGAAAATGTAGGCTGCTTAATAATGTGAGACAGCCTTCTTAAGTAGTCTTGCCTTTCATTGGACACACCTGCCAAACTAATTAGCACAGGTGTCTGCAATTGCTTACAGTGATATAAAGAGCCCTGACACACATCACCATCAATGAGTTTAACTGACAAACAAACAAATTCTTCCCTTATCACTCCTAAACACTTTTTGCATAATAATTTGGAACGCAGTGTACATGTGCTTTTCCACAAAACACCAGTGGTTCACGTAGTGAATCTTACAGCTCTAACTTGCCAACCGTGGTCTGTATGGAATTGTTCAATAAAGGGCCCAAAATTAAGATAACATAGATGGTAGAGGTCTCTATGAATAGGAATTCCTAAGTATTTGATACCCTGTGAGGGACAGGCAAAGGGAAAGTTGGACTGGATGGAATCCTATATGGATTTGGGGAGGGAGACATCGAGGGCCTCAGACTTCGCTGCATTGATTTTAAAATTTGACCATGTAACAAAGTGATCTATTTCAGCCATAACAGCATGGATGGATATATGTGATTGAGTGATATATACTAGGACATCATCAGCAAATAGAGAGCACTTGTACTCGGTGCCTCCCACCTCAATCCACCTAATATTGGGGTTATGGCGAATTGATGACAGCAGGTGCTCCGTCACTAGGATGTATAAGAGAGGGGACAGAGAACATCCCTGCCTTGTCCCATTGGTGATTGTGAAAGGTGATGAAAATGTTCTGACGCGCCCCCTGGGCCTTGGGACACCCGGAGTCGGACCCTTTTTGGTGGATGCTGGTGGTTGTAGTCTCCGTGGCGGCGACCCGGTTCCGTGGCTCAGGGTGGTCAAACCAGTGGCGGAACTATTTATGTGGTTTTGATGTTTAAATGTCCGACTACGCCACCCGTGGATTGCGGTCAGAGTGAACCGCCGCTCCAGGGCAGACCGCTGAGGCTTGTGTTGTGGGTGCAGCAGAGCGTAGCATAACTCCCCACGGGAGGAGTATAGCCTCAGGGCAGTGTATGCGGAGGATGGGGGTGATGGTGCAGGGCAGCAGCAGTAACGACACGGAGTCAGTGATGCAGTCCAGGGCCTTTACTCACAGTTCTTATTATCCAGACCAAGTCTGCAGGTAACAGGTGCCCACGTCGTACTGTGCTCACCAGGTGAGGGGCTCAGACAACTCCCAGATAACTTTGGAGCACTTCACAGGACCCCCTTTGTGTGTCCTTTGTCTGGCCTTTCTTACCAACCCTTCTGTCCGGCTGCCTCGGTCCTCCTCTTGGTAAACTTGGCGCCAGTTTCCCTGACCCTATGTGGTGCCTCCCTAGCGGGTGTAGCGAGGGGCTGCGCCACATAACATGTCACAGCCTCCGGTTTCTAGCTGAGGGTTGTTTCCTGCCTCCACTAGTTTCGGGGACCGGTCTAACCCCTTTGGCCTGACCCCTCCACGCAGGAGGATTCGGGCGTGCGGTGGCGACTCGCCCGTCCGCACACCTGGGATCCCTTCATTCCTCGTTCCTGGAGCCTTCTCCGCTCCTCTTCCTTCCTTCTCCCTCTTCCAGGCCTGGGCCTCTGTTACTAGGCCCGCCTCCGGAGCAGAGCTCATGCAGAGCCCCTGCTCCCTGCCACTTCTGCTCAGACTTCTCTGCACTGAACTAAGATGGTGCCCACCTTTTATACTCCCTTCTCAATGCACCCAGGAACTGCTTCCTCCCTGCTCCTGCACTACAGGGTTCCCCTTCCTCAGTGTTCCCTCCCCCCACTCCAGCCAGGGACAGGGACTGTCGTGCCCATCTCAGGGGCATATTGGTCGCCCTGCCCCACGGCAATGTGGTGTAATGCATGCAGGTGTCGGGTCCTGATCCACACTCCATCCTTACCTGAGAGTGAGATATCACACCTCTGGGTGAGGTGCAATACCTCTGTAGCAACCGAGCCCTCAGGGTAATACAGTTCCATTTATCTTCAGCCTAGGTGACGTATTGCGATACAGGGCCGTGATTTTGGCTATAAAAGGGTCCCCTAGACCCCTACCCCAAGCTTTTTAAGAGAATCATATATGGCGTGCCAGGAGACTCTATGGAATGCTTTCTCAGCATCCAACGAGAGTATCTAATTACAAATTTTTAACTGCATCTAGCCCAGGAAATACTTTGTGCCTAGTAGCAGTGTCTGCTAGTCAGCGGATTATCCCGGCTGTTAAGAAAGCTACACCACCTGTAGTTTTGACACTTAATTTTTTCAAAGGAAATGCTTCGGGACCACGGGATACTCAGTGAAGAGCATCAGGAGGCACCCCAAGGCATAGGGGCTGGGACTAGCAGTAGGATGCCTTGCGGTGGACAGCCGAGCTCGATCCTTATAAAAGCTTTTTAACTGCAGCAGCTTTAGTGGACGCTACTGGAGCTGGAATTACGCGGCTGCTGGCATGAGACTTGCCCTCCAATAGATCCTTGTAAATGGATTTAAAGTGTATTCATTCAAATTAGAGAGACAATTTAAATTAAAAAGCTTAGAGCTGCCTCCACCACAGGGGGGCTCGCTCGACCCACCAGCGGACAGGCACCAGTATTGGGAGAGGGGGGCTGGCCGTCAGGGTTCACGGCGGCTCTGGCACAAACCCGGCGACACGGAGGTGGCACGGGCAGGAGCGGACTGAACGTGTCGGCTTCTCACTTTTTGGATTTTAGAAGGGCATGACATGCCTATATCTGTGTCTCACCCTCCTTTTACTCCTCCACCTCTTTTCTTTTCGCATGACTATATGTACTTGTCACTTTTACATGTGTTAGTTGTGTCTTCAGAGCAGTTTGTCAGCTTTTGGACACCTTTGAAGGTGTTTTCTATGTGTTTCTATGTGTTTTTGTTTGCCTGCCATTGGTTTTAACGGTGTTCGAAGGTGTTCGACGAACAGTTCGACGAACAGTTCGGCGAACACACGGGTGTTCGACGAACCGAACCGAACTCGAACACTACGGGGGTGGCTCAACACTAATTGCAAGTTGCTCCGTCCTAATTTTTGGCAGCTTTTGCTTGGAAAGCATAAGCAAATACTATGGGAGACCCACTCCCCAATAATGGGACTTATGTTTGTAATCTGCTGTACTGCATGGCTCTGGTAAGGGGCATTGCAAGTTGCTCCGTCCTAATTTTTGACAGCTTTTGTTTGCAAGGCATAAGCAAATACTATGGGAGACCCACTCCCCAATAATGTGACTTAAGTTTGTAATATGCTGTACTGCATGGCTCTTGTAAGGGGCATTGCAAGTTGCTCCGTCCTAATTTTTGACAGCTTTTGTTTGCAAGGCATAAGCAAATACTATGGGACACCCACTCCCCAATAATGAGACTTATGTTTGTAATATGCTGTACTGCATGGCTCTTGTAAGGGGCATTGCAAGTTGCTCCGTCCTTATTTTTGGCAGCTTTTGCTTGCAAGGCATAAGCAAATACTATGGGAG
This sequence comes from Phyllobates terribilis, assembly GCF_046119375.1. Classification (NCBI taxonomy): domain Eukaryota; kingdom Metazoa; phylum Chordata; class Amphibia; order Anura; family Dendrobatidae; genus Phyllobates; species Phyllobates terribilis. Next base: position 514,353,760 of record NW_027362763.1, on the reverse strand, counting down.
ACCCACTCCCCAAAAATGGAACTTATGTTTGTAATATGCTGTACTGCATGGCTCTTGTAAGGGGCATTGCAAGTTGCCCCGTCCTAATTTTTGGCAGATTTTGCTTGCAAGGCATAAGCAAATACTATGGGAGACCCACTCCCCAATAATGGGACTTATGTTTGTAATATGCTGTACTGCATGGCTCTTGTAAGAGGCATTGCAAGTTGCTCCGTCCTAATTTTTGGCAGATTTTGCTTGCAAGGCATAAGCAAATACTATGGGAGACCCACTCCCAAATAATGCGACTTATGTTTGTAATATGCTGCACTGCATGGCTCTTGTAAGGGGCATTGCAAGTTGCTCCGTCCTAATTTTTGGCAGCTTTTGCTTGGAAAGCATAAGCAAATACTATGGGACACCCACTCCCCAATAATGGGACTTATGTTTGTAATATGCTGTACTGCATGGCTCTTGTAAGGGGCATTGCAAGTTGCTCCGTCCTAATTTTTGGCAGCTTTTGCTTGGAAGCATAAGCAAATACTATGGGACACCCACTCCCCAATAATTGGACTTATGTTTGTAATATGCTGTACTGCATGGCTCTTGTAAGGGGCATTGCAAGTTGCTCCGTCCTAATTTTTGGCAGCTTTTGCTTGCAAGGCATAAGCAATTACTATGGGACACCCACTCCCCAATAATGGGACTTATGTTTGTAATATGCTGTACTGCATGGCTCTTGTAAGGGGCATTGCAAGTTGCTCCGTCCTAATTTTTGGCAGCTTTTGCTTGGAAAGCATAAGCAAATTCTATGGGACACCCACTCCCCAATAATGGGACTTATGTTTGTAATATGCTGTACTGCATGGCTCTTGTAAGGGGCATTGCAAGTTGCTCCGTCCTAATTTTTGGCAGCTTTTGCTTGGAAAGCATAAGCAAATACTATGGGAGACCCACTCCCCAATAAAGGGACTTATGTTTGTAATCTGCTGTACTGCATGGCTCTGGTAAGGGGCATTGCAAGTTGCTCCGTCCTAATTTTTGACAGCTTTTGTTTGCAAGGCATAAGCAAATACTATGGGAGACCTCGTCCCCAATAATGTGACTTAAGTTTGTAATATGCTGTACTGCATGGCTCTTGTAAGGGGCATTGCAAGTTGCTCCGTCCTAATTTTTGGCAGATTTTGCTTGCAAGGCATTATGCAAATACAATGGGAGACCCACTCCCAAATAATGGGACTTATGTTTGTAATATGCTGCACTGCATGGCTCTTGTAAGGGGCATTGCAAGTTGCTCCGTCCTAATTTTTGGCAGCTTTTGCTTGGAAAGCATAAGCAAATACTATGGGACACCCACTCCCCAATAATGGGACTTATGTTTGTAATATGCTGTACTGCATGGCTCTTGTAAGGGGCATTGCAAGTTGCTCCGTCCTAATTTTTGGCAGCTTTTGCTTGGAAGCATAAGCAAATACTATGGGACACCCACTCCCCAATAATGGGACTTATGTTTGTAATATGCTGTACTGCATGGCTCTTGTAAGGGGCATTGCAAGTTGCTCCGTCCTAATTTTTGGCAGCTTTTGCTTGCAAGGCATAAGCAATTACTATGGGACACCCACTCCCCAATAATGGGACTTATGTTTGTAATATGTTGTACTGCATGGCTCTTGGAAGGGGCATTGCAAGTTGTTCCGTCCTAATTTTTGGCAGCTTTTGCTTGGAAAGCATAAGCAAATACTATGGGAGACCCACTCCCCAATAATGTGACTTAAGTTTGTAATATGCTGTACTGCATGGTTCTTGTAAGGGGCATTGCAAGTTGCTCCGTCCTAATTGAGTTATCCCCCTTGTCCTATTTAATAGATTCCCCTTGTCCACTTTTACTCATCCCCAGTCCCTATCTATTTGCCTTATCCCCCACCATATTTAATTAACCCCTGTCCATAATTAATTGATTGATTCCCCAGACCACAATTAATTATTTCCCCAGTCCATATTTATTGATATTATTGATACTTATTGATCCCCAGTCCTTAGTTAATTAACCCACCGTCCATACCTATTTATTTGCTTTACCCCCATCCTATTTAATTAAACCCCCTGTCCATAATTAATTGATTGATTCCCTAGTCCACAATTAATTATTTCCCCAGTTCATACTTATTGATCCCAGTCCATAGTTAATTGACACACCGTCCATACTTAATTAATCCACCTGACCCAGTCAGCTGATCCCCCGTCCATACTTAATTGATACTTAATTGATCCCCCGTCCATACTTAACTGATCCCGCGCCGATATCTAATCGATACACTTGCACATCCCTAATTGATCCCCGTCCATACACCTATATATAAATAATTGTGTTTTGTACTTGTACATATATACTGGCTGTATCCCCATATTTAGAATGACGTCCATGTTGGCCGGAGCCGTGCAGTGTACATCTTGAGCAATGTATGCATTCCCTGAGCTACCGCTCAGGGATCCATACTGCTGCGAGAGATGTGAGCATATCGTGCACTTGGAAGCCCAAATCCTGGATCTAAGTGCTCAGATAGCGGTACTGAGGAGCATCGACAACATGGAACGGAGTTTGCTGCTCACCGAGCAGACACTCAATGGGTCAACACTGGGGGTGGAGCTTAGTGGGGAAGCGCAGGCTGAACAGGCAGGGAGCTGGGTAACAGTTAGAAGGGATAGAGGGAAGAAGTATAGGAAGGCTGGTTCAGAACCGGCATTATTGGAGCACGACAGATCCTGTGACCGCCGGGGGAGTGTATGCTCCAGTAATGAGGGGGAGGGGGGAAGTGTAGGGCAGGCTAGACAGGTCCTGGTAGTGGGTGACTCTATTATTAGGGGGACAGACAGGGCAATCTGTCACAAAGACCGGGATCGCCGAACGGTGTGCTGCCTCCCTGGCGCTCGAGTCCGGCACATCGCGGATCGGGTTGACAGGTTACTGGGTGGGGCTGGCGAAGACCCAGCGGTCATGGTCCACATTGGCACCAATGACAAAGTGAGTGGTAGATGGAGGGTCCTTAAAAATGATTTCAGGGATCTAGGTAGGAAGCTTAGGGCAAGGACCTCCAAGGTAGTTTTCTCAGAAATACTACCAATCCCGCGAGCCACACAGGAGCGCCAACGGGAGGTTAGGGAGGTGAATAAGTGGCTAAAGAGTTGGTGCAAGGCAGAAGGGTTTGGGTTCATGGAGAACTGGGCCGACTTCGCTGTCGGCTACAGGCTCTACCGTAGGGACGGGCTGCACCTCAATGGGGAGGGTGCAGCGGTGCTGGGGAAGAAGATGGCTAATAGGTTGAAGGAGTTTTTAAACTAGAGACGGGGGGGAACCAAGGAAATAGGTGGGATGTGAGGCAAGCAAGGGGGAAGGGGAGAAGTGAATATAATGAGGGTGGAGAGGGGGGTGGGGATAGTACAGCTAGATCGTTAGAGAAGAATAGGATGCTAAATAACCCCAAAGTTTTATCTTGCATGCTGACCAACGCAAGAAGCCTGACCAATAAGGCGGATGAGCTGCAGGCGCTTATATCGGAGGAGAGGTATGACATCGTAGGTATAACAGAGACTTGGCTAGACGATAGCTACGACTGGGCGGTAAATTTAACAGATTATAGTTTATTTAGAAGGGTCCGGAAACAGGGGAAGGGCGGAGGAGTCTGCTTATATGTAAAGTCACTTCTAAAGCCCAGACTAAGGGAAGATATAGGAGAGGGAGAAGAGGGGGTCGAGTCCATGTGGGTAGAGATAGAGGGGGCAAAAAATAATAATAAAATATTACTGGGGGTCTGCTATAAGCCACCCAATATAACAGAGGAGAATGAGAAACTGCTATTAGGACAAATAGACAAAGTAGCAAAACATAATGAGGTGATTGTAATGGGGGACTTCAACTACCCGGATATTGACTGGGAAACAGAAACCTGTAGATCGCAGAAAGGAAAAAGGTTCTTGACAAATATCAAGGATAATTATCTCTCCCAACTAGTGCAGGAACCAACGAGAGGGAAGGCCGTGTTGGACTTAATATTGACTAATAGGCCTGATAGAATAACTGAGGTACAGATAGGGGGGCACCTAGGTAATAGTGATCATAATATTATCAATTTCAAAATGCCCTTCAGTAGGGTTATCAATAAGGGAACAACTAAAACATTAAACTTTAGGAGGGCGAAGTTTGATCAGCTGAAAGAAAACCTTCAACTAATAGACTGGGACAAAGTTCTTAATCAAGGAAATACGAATAGTAAATGGGAAACCTTCAAAAGAATTCTGAATACTCAGTGCGAGAGGTATATACCGTATGGGAATAAAAGGGCCAGAAATAAGAGGAAACCAATATGGTTGAATAAGAACGTAAAAGGGGCGTTAAATAGCAAAAAAGAGGCATTCAAGAGATTAAAACAGGAAAACAGCAAGGAGGCACTAACGTGTTACAAGGAAAAAACGAGAACCTGCAAAAAACAAATAAAAATAGCAAAGGAGGAAACAGAGAGACGTATTGCTAGGGAAAGTAGATCAAATCCCAAACTGTTCTTTACGTATATAAATAGTAAAAGGATTAAATCGAATAATATTGGACCGATAAAAAGTGATGAAGGCAAAATCATAGAGAAAGATGAGGATAAAGCTAATCTATTAAATAAATTTTTTTCGTCAACTTTCACAAAGGAAAAAGAACTAACAGGCAAAATGAGAAGTGACAAACTTAATCCTCCACTAAGTATGACAAATCTAACCCAAGCTGGGGTACAGAAACGCCTCAGTAACATTAAAATAAACAAATCACCAGGACCTGATGGCATACACCCACGGGTACTAAGGGAACTAAGTAATGTGATAGACAGACCGTTATATCTTATATTTAAGGACTCTGTTGAGACTGGGTCTGTACCACTTGATTGGCGACAGGCGAATGTAGTGCCAATATTCAAAAAGGGAGCGAAAAGTGACGCCGGAAACTATCGGCCGGTGAGTCTGACGTCCGTTGTGGGCAAAATTTATGAAGGCTTTATTAATGAGGCAATCATGGAGCATCTTGATGCTAATAATCTATTAACCCCGAACCAACATGGATTCATGAGGAATCGCTCCTGCCAAACAAACCTGATTGACTTCTACGAGGAGGTTAGCTCTCGAGTAGATCAGGGGGAACCAGTGGATGTCGTGTATCTCGACTTCTCAAAAGCGTTCGATAGCGTGCCACATAATAGGTTGGTATACAAAATGAGAATGATGAGGCTGGGGGAAAATGTCTGCAAGTGGGTAGCTAACTGGCTAAAGGATAGAAGGCAGAGGGTGGTTATAAATGGAATATACTCAGATTGGGTAAGCGTCACTAGTGGGGTACCACAGGGGTCTGTACTAGGCCCAATGTTATTTAATATCTTTATTAACGACATAGTCAACGGGATAAATAGTAAAATATCAATATTTGCAGATGACACAAAGTTATGTAAAACAATTAATACAAAAGAGGACAGTGCAGACCTACAGAGGGATTTGGATAAGCTGGGTAGGTGGAGCATTAAATGGCAAATGAGGTTTAACGAGGAGAAATGTAAGGTCATACATATGGGAAGGAAAAATGGAAGTCACCAGTACTCACTGAATGGGAAATCATTGGGGAATTCAGAGATGGAGAAGGACTTGGGCATCTTGATTGATAGCAAACTAAATTGGAGTGCCCAAAGTCAGGCCGCTGATGTAAGGGCAAACAGGGTAATGGGATGTATCAGAAGAGGTATAGCTGCAAAGGATGAGAACATTGTTCTTCCACTGTACAAAGCACTGGTCAGACCACACTTGGAATACTGTGCTCAGTTATGGGCCCCACTATATAGAAAGGATATAAATGAGCTTGAAAAGGTACAAAGGAGGGCAACAAAATTAATAAAGGGAATGGAGGGACTGCAATACCCAGAGAGGTTGGCAAAACTAGGACTATTCAGCCTGGAAAAGAGAAGGTTGAGGGGGGACATAATAAATGTGTACAAATATGTTAGGGGACAGTATAGAGACCTTGCCCGGGATTTGTTCAAAAGGAGGGATATTACGGTAACAAGAGGGCATTCACTAAGACTGGAAGAGAAAAGGTTTCAGCACCAGCATAGGAAGGGGTTCTTTACGGTAAGAGCAGTGAGAATATGGAATTCACTGAGCGAGGAGACGGTAATGTCGGATTCACTAAACCAGTTCAAGCGGGGACTGGATGCATTTCTAGATACCAGGCAGATTTCTGCATATACTTAAAAATAAAATAAAATAGTAGGTTGATACAGGGATTTATTCTGACTGCTGGTTTCGGAGTCGGGAGGGAATTTTTCCTCAGGTGAAGATTGGCTAAATCATTTGGGGTTTTTGCCATCCTCTGGCTCAACTTTAGCAATTACAGAACTAACAGGTCGAACTTGATGGACGCAAGTCTTTATTCGGCTTTACTAACTATGTAACTATGTAATTTTTGGCAGCTTTTGCTTGCAAGGCATAAGCAAATACTATGGGAGACCCACTCCCCAATAATGGGACTTATGTTTGTAATATGCTGTACTGCATGGCTCTTGTAAGGGGCATTGCAAGTTGCTCCGTCCTAATTTTTGGCAGCTTTTGCTTGCAAGGAATAAGCAAATACTATGGGACACCCACTCCCCAATAATGGGACTTATGTTTGTAATATGCTGCACTGCATGGCTCTTGTAAGGGGCATTGCAAGTTGCTCCGTCCTAATTTTTGGCAGCTTTTGCTTGCAAGGCATAAGCAAATACTATGGTACACCCACTCCCCAATAATGGGACTTATGTTTGTAATATGCTGTACTGCATGGCTCTTGTAAGGGGCATTGCAAGTTGCTCCGTCCTAATTTTTGGCAGCTTTTGTTTGGAAAGCAATAGCAAATAATATGGGACACCCACTCCCCAATAATGCGACTTATGTTTGTAATATGCTGTACTGCATGGCTCTTGTAAGGGGCATTGCAAGTTGCTCCGTCCTAATTTTTGGCAGCTTTTGTTTGCAAGGCATAAGCAAATACTATGGGACACCCACTCCCCAATAATGGGACTTATGTTTGTAATATGCTGTACTGCATGGCTCTTGTAAGGGGCATTGCAAGTTGCTCCATCCTAATTTTTGGCAGCTTTTGCTTTGAAAACATAAGCAAATACTATGGGACACCCACTCCCCAATAATGAGACTTATGTTTGTAATATGCTGTACTGCATGGCTCTTGCAAGGGGCATTGCAAGTTGCTCCGTCCTAATTTTTGGCAGCTTTTGCTTGGAAAGCATAAGCAAATATTATGGGAGACCCACTCCCCAATAATGGGACTTATGTTTGTAATATGCTGTACTGCATGGCTCTTGTAAGGGGCATTGCAAGTTGCTCCGTCCTAATTTTTGGCAGCTTTTGCTTGCAAGGCATAAGCAAATACTATGGGACACCCACTCCCCAATAATGGGACTTATGTTTGTAATATGCTGTACTGCATGGCTCTTGTAAGGGGCATTGCAAGTTGCTCCGTCCTAATTTTTGGCAGCTTTTGCTTGCAAGGCATAAGCAAATACTATGGGACACCCACTCCCCAATAATGGGACTTATGTTTGTAATATGCTGTACTGCATGGCTCTTGTAAGGGGCATTGCAAATTGCTCTGTCCTAATTTTTGGCAGCTTTTGCTTGCAAGTCATAAGCAATTACTATGGGACACCCACTCCCCAATAATGGGACTTATGTTTGTAATATGCTGTACGGCATGGCTCTTGTAAGGGGCATTGCAAGTTGCTCCGTCCTAAATTTTGGCAGCTTTTCCTTGGAAAGCATAAGCAAATACTATGGGACACCCACTCCCCAATAATGGGACTTATGTTTGTAATATGCTGTACTGCATGGCTCTTGTAAGGGGCATTGCAAATTGCTCTGTCCTAATTTTTGGCAGCTTTTGCTTGCAAGGCATAAGCAATTACTATGGGACACCCACTCCCCAAAAATGGGACTTATGTTTGTAATATGCTGTACTGCATGGCTCTTGTAAGGGGCATTGCAAGTTGCTCCGTCCTAAATTTTGGCAGCTTTTGCTTGGAAAGCATAAGCAAATACTATGGGACACCCACTCCCCAATAATGGGACTTATGTTTGTAATATGCTGTACTGCATGGCTCTTGTAAGGGGCATTGCAAGTTGCTCCGTCCTAAATTTTGGCAGCTTTTGCTTGGAAAGCATAAGCAAATACTATGGGACACCCACTCCCCAATAATGGGACTTATGTTTGTAATATGCTGTACTGCATGGCTCTTGTAAGTGGCATTGCAAGTTGCTCCGTCCTAATTTTTGGCAGCTTTTGCTTAGAAAGCATAAGCAAATACTATGGGAGACCCACTCCCCAATAATGGGACTTATGTTTGAAATATGCTGTACTGCATGGCTCTTGTAAGGGGCATTGCAAGTTGCTCCGTCCTAATTTTTGGCAGCTTTTGCTTGGAAAGCATAAGCAAATATTATGGGAGACCCACTCCCCAATAATGGGACTTATGTTTGTAATATGCTGTACTGCATGGCTCTTGTAAGGGGCATTGCAAGTTGCTCTGTCCTAATTTTTGGCAGCTTTTGCTTGCAAGGCATAAGCAAATACTATGGGACACCCACTCCCCAATAATGGGACTTATGTTTGTAATATGCTGTACTGCATGGCTCTTGTAAGGGGCATTGCAAGTTGCTCCGTCCTAATTTTTGGCAGCTTTTGCTTGCAAGGCATAAGCAAATACTATGGGACACCCACTCCCCAATAATGGGACTTATGTTTGTAATATGCTGTACTGCATGGCTCTTGTAAGGGGCATGGCAAATTGCTCTGTCCTAATTTTTGGCAGCTTTTGCTTGCAAGGCATAAGCAATTACTATGGGACACCCACTCCCCAATAATGGGACTTATGTTTGTAATATGCTGTACTGCATGGCTCTTGTAAGGGGCATTGCAAGTTGCTCCGTCCTAAATTTTGGCAGCTTTTGCTTGGAAAGCATAAGCAAATACTATGGGACACCCACTCCCCAATAATGGGACTTATGTTTGTAATATGCTGTACTGCATGGCTCTTGTAAGGGGCATTGCAAGTTGCTCCGTCCTAAATTTTGGCAGCTTTTGCTTGGAAAGCATAAGCAAATACTATGGAACACCCACTCCCCAATAATGGGACTTATGTTTGTAATATGCTGTACTGCATGGCTCTTGTAAGTGGCATTGCAAGTTGCTCCGTCCTAATTTTTGGCAGCTTTTGCTTGGAAAGCATAAGCAAATACTATGGGAGACCCACTCCCCAATAATGGGACTTATGTTTGAAATATGCTGTACTGCATGGCTCTTGTAAGGGGCATTGCAAGTTGCTCCGTCCTAATTTTTGGCAGCTTTTGCTTGGAAAGCATAAGCAAATACTATAGGACACTCACTCCCCAATAATGGGACTTATGTTTGTAATATGCTGTACTGCATGGCTCTTGTAAGGGGCATTGCTAGTTGCTCCGTCATAATTTTTGGCAGCTTTTGCTTGGAAAGCATAAGCAAATACTATGGGAGACCCACTCCCCAATAATGGGACTTATGTTTGTAATATGCTGTACTGCATGGCTCTTGTAAGGGGCATTGCAAGTTGCTCTGTCCTAATTTTTGGCAGCTTTTGCTTGCAAGACATAAGCAAATACTATGGGACACCCACTCCCCAATAATGGGACTTATGTTTGTAATATGCTGTACTGCATAGCTCTTGTAAGGGGCATTGCAAGTTGCTCTGTCCTAATTTTTGGCAGCTTTTGTTTGGAAAGCATAAGCAAATACTATGGGACACCCACTCCCCAATAATGGGACTTATGTTTGTAATATGCTGTACTGCATGGCTCTTGTAAGGGGCATTGCAAGTTGCTCCGTCCTAATTTTTGGCAGCTTTTGTTTGCAAGGCATAAGCAAATACTATGGGACACCCACTCCCCAATAATGGAACTTATGTTTGTAATATGCTGTACTGCATGGCTCTTGTAAGGGGCATTGCAAGTTGCTCCATCCTAATTTTTGGCAGCTTTTGCTTGGAAAGCATAAGCAAATACTATGGGAGACCCACTCCCCAATAATGGGACTTATTTTTGTAATATGCTGTACTGCATGGCTCTTGTAAGGGGCATTGCAAGTTGCTCTGTCCTAATTTTTGGCAGATTTTGCTTGCAGGACATAAGCAAATACTATGGGACACCCACTCCCCAATAATGGGACTTATGTTTGTAATATGCTGTACTGCATGGCTCTTGTAAGGGGCATTGCAAGTTGCTCTGTCCTAATTTTTGGCAGCTTTTGTTTGGAAAGCATAAGCAAATACTATGGGACACCCACTCCCCAATAATGGGACTTATGTTTGTAATTTGCTGTACTGCATGGCTCTTGTAAGGGGAATTGCAAGTTGCTCCGTCCTAATTTTTGGCAGCTTTTGTTTGCAAGGCATAAGCAAATACTATGGGACACCCACTCCCCAATAATGGGACTTATGTTTGTAATATGCTGTACTGCATGGCTCTTGTAAGGGGCATTGCAAGTTGCTCCATCCTAATTTTTGGCAGCTTTTGCTTGGAAAGCATAAGCAAATACTATGGGACACCCACTCCCCAATAATGGGACTTATGTTTGTAATATGCTGTCCTGCATGGCTCTTGTAAGGGGCATTGCAAGTTGCTCCATCCTAATTTTTGGCAGCTTTTGCTTGGAAAGCATAAGCAAATACTATGGGACACCCACTCCCCAATAATGGGACTTATGTTTGTAATATGCTGTACTGCATGGCTCTTGTAAGGGGCATTGCAAGTTGCTCCGTCTTAATTTTTGGCAGCTTTTGCTTGCAAGGCATAAGCAATTACTATGGGACACCCACTCCCCAATAATGGGACTTATGTTTGTAATATGCTGTACTGCATGGCTCTTGTAAGGGGCATTGCAAGTTGCTCTGTCCTAATTTTTGGCAGCTTTTGCTTGCAAGGCATAAGCAAATACTATGGGACACCCACTCCCCAATAATGGGACTTATGTTTGTAATATGCTGTACTGCATGGCTCTTGTAAGGGGCATTGCAAGTTGCTCCGTTATAATTTTTGGCAGCTTTTGCTTGCAAGGCATAAGCAAATACTATGGGACACCCACTCCCCAATAATGGGACTTATGTTTGTAATATGCTGTACTGCATGTCTCTTGTAAGGGGCATTGCAAGTTGCTCCGTCCTAATTTTTGGCAGCTTTTGCTTGGAAAGCATAAGCAAATACTATGGGAGACCCACTCCCCAATAATGGGACTTATGTTTGTAATATGCTGTACTGCATGGCTCTTGTAAGGGGCATTGCAAGTTGCTCCTTCCTAATTTTTGGCAGCTTTTGCTTGGAAAGCATAAGCAAATACTATAGGACACCCCCTCACCAATAATGGGACTTATGTTTGTAATATGCTGTACTGCATGGCTCTTGTAAAGGGCATTGCTAGTTGCTCCGTCATAATTTTTGGCAGCTTTTGCTTGAAAAGCATAAGCAATTACTATGGGAGACCCACTCCCCAATAATGGGACTTATGTTTGTAATATGCTGTACTGCATGGCTCTTGTAAGGGGCATTGCAAGTTGCTCTGTCCTAATTTTTGGCAGCTTTTGCTTGCAAGACATAAGCAAATACTATGGGACACCCACTCCCCAATAATGGGACTTATGTTTGTAATATGCTGTTCTGCATGGCTCTTGTAAGGGGCATTGCAAGTTGCTCCGTACTAATTTTTGGCAGCTTTTGCTTGCAAGGCATAAGCAATTACTATGGGACACCCACTCCCCAATAATGGGACTTATGTTTGTAATATGCTGCACTGCATGGCTCTTGTAAGGGGCATTGCAAGTTGCTCCGTCCTAATTTTTGGCAGCTTTTGTTTTTAAATCATAAGCAAATACTATGGGAGACCCACTCCCCAATAATGGGACTTATGTTTGTAATATGCTGTACTGCATGGCTCTTGAAAGGGGCATTGCAAGTTGCTCCGTCCTAATTTTTGGCAGCTTTTGCTTGCAAGGCATAAGCAAATACTATGGGAGACCCACTCCCAAATAATGGGACTTATGTTTGTAATATGCTGTACTGCATGTGACGCGCCCCCTGGGCCGTGTGTACACGTGTGTGGGATACCCGGTGCCGGGTCTCTGGGGTCTGTAGTCTCCGTGGCGATGACCCGGTCCCGTGGCTCAGGCTGGTCAAACCAGTGGCAGTCTTTCTTTGGTTTTGAGGTTAATTGTCCGACTGCGCCACCCGTGGATTGCGGTCAGGGTGTACCATCGCTGCGAGCAGACCGCTGAGGCTGGTGTTGTGTGCGCAGCAGAGAATGGGATAACTCCCCACGGGAGGAGTATAGCCTCAGGGCAGTGAGTGTGGATGATGGGGGTGATGGTGCACGAGCGCAGCAGGAACGACTCAGAGTCTTTGCAGTGCAGTTCAGGGTCTTTACTGATGATTATAAGGTAGACCCTCCCGGGAGTACTGGCTAACATAAGAGGCCTGGTCAGTCTGTGAGCAAGCAGGAGTTCCCCTGGCCAGGTGGAATTGTAGGCCTCCCCATCTGTCTGCACTCTTCCTGGCTACCTTGCTGTAAGCGGGTAGAAGTAGCCCACGTCCCTGAGTGTACCGTGTAGTGCTCACCCATATGGCTGGTGACTTGGGGCCTTCTGTTAGCCTCCGCTCCACGACGGCGGTGCTGGTCCCTTGCTTGTGACTGAGCCTCCGGGCTTCTATGGCCAGAGGACCTGAAATCCCCTGCCGGCTGGTTTCTGCTGCTGGATATATAAGTCCTCACAGCCTCGACTCCTGTGTCCGGTTCCTATTGTCTTCTGCCAGGGCGAGCTCTGCTCAGCTTCCAGCCCCTGGTCTTAAGCTCCTAGCTCCTACAGAGCTCCTTGCTGTTACTTTCCCCTGCTCTCACTCCGACTCTGACTGTTCTCTGTTCTCTGACTCACTCAACCCCGCCCCAGATCCGGTTTATAAGGGCAGAATTCTCCTCTCCCAGGACTGGTGCAGGAGGATGTTGCATGTTTAAGGGATCCTGACCAGGAAACCTCCCACTTGCTCTCCAACGTAATATCTCTATTACTGTGGTGACCAGACCCCTGGGGTGCCACACATGGCTCTTGTAAGGGGCATTGCAGTTCCTCATAATTTTTGGAAAGCCTTCCATTCTCTGCTTAGGCCAACAGTGCACAGGAGACCTAGTTGCTATAAATGGAAAAAAAGGTTTAGTTAACGCCCTCTGACCTCCATGTCATTTCCAAGGGGCATTGGAGTGCCTCGAAATTTTTGGTAGGCATTGCACTCACTGTATGCCCTATAACTGTGTAGCCGAACCGCTCCTTTTGTTACAGAAACATATCCTACAAGACATATCTGGTTGACTGGCCTGATATTGATGTGAATGGTCCCTGTTCCTCCTGCTCTTTCTCCTTTGCCACTACCTCATCCATCATTTATCACCTGAAGCTTTGTTTTAATGGGAGTCATAGAACTTGGATAGTAGCAGGAAAACATCCAGCAATCCTCGGAGGAGGTAGGATATGCGCCAAAATGCTGACCACCTCAGGCCTAGCCGCTACTACATACATGCGCTTGCATTACAACAAAGCAAAGCAGATGCTAACTTCTATCATCCTCATCATGCTCCTCACCTTGGCACTCTCAACTCCCCTGATGGAGAAGCCAGGGCCCACCGGAGGAGTCTGATAGTCCGATGGGCTCGGCCAATGCTGCCCTAAAGCAGGCCAGGCTAGGAAAAGTGTGGGAAAGGTAACCGGGACAAATAGGGGTGGCTGGGGACCGAGTATGGACACCCGGCCACCCCCTGGAGGCTGGGGAGCAAGCGGGGACACCCGGCCACCAGGCGGCTGGGGACTGAGTATGGATACCAGGCCGCCGACACAGCCATGGCTTGGTGGCCAGATTCCGCCTCCACATGCCTAAAAGGCCCAATTTAAAGTGCAAGCAATCAAGCAGTATGGTATTGAAGCCTGGGGGTGGGTGGGTGGCAGGCTGCATACTTGCGCTTGCATTGCAAGGAATGGGAGAGGTACAATTGAACACTGCCCTGGGACAAGAACTTGAATGGGGATAGTTGCAAGTCTGCAACGACAGGTGCAAGGTGGGAGGCATCTTCGCATGTACCATGAACAGGGGTTTGGCATGCACACACTACAGCGGAATAGGCTCTCCTTCCCACTAAATGCACTTGGGAGGGCACAAGTAATGTTTTGGTATGCGCGCTTAATCTTATGTATAAGGCACACCAGGACAAATAGGGGCGGCTGGGGACTGAGTATGGATACCTCGCTGCCGAAGCAGCCATGAGGTAGTGGCCAGCTTCGGCCTCCTCCAAACTGAAAGGCCCCATTTCAAGTGCAAGCTAGCAGTATGGAATTGCAGTCTGGGGGTGGGTGGGTGGCAGGCTGCACACTTACACTTGCATTAAAAGAAAACATAGCAGATGCTAACTTCTGTCATCATCATCATGCTCCTCACCTTGGCACTCTCAACTCCACCGATGGAGAAGTCAGGGCCCACCGGCAGAGTCTGGTTCTCTGGTGGGCTCGTCCAATGCTGCCTAAAGCAGGCCGGGCTAAGAAAAGTTTGTGGGGGGATGTTCCAAGGAGAAATAGGGGCGGCTGGGGACCGTTTATGGACACCCGGCTGCCCCCAGGCGGCTGGGGATCGTGTGTGGACACCCGGCCGTGGGGCGGCTGGGGACCGAGTATGGACACCCGGCCGCCGGGTGGCTGGGGACTGAGTATGGATTCCAGGCCGTCAACATAGCCATGACGTGGTGGCCAGATTCCGCCTCCACATGCCTAAAAGGCCCAATTTCAAGTTCAAGCAAGCAAGCAGTATGGTTTTTCAGCCTGGGGGTGGGTGGGTGGCAGGCTGCATACTTGCGCTTGTATTGTAAGGAATGGGGGAGGTACAATTGAACACTGCCCTGGGACTAGAACTTGCATGGGGATAGTTGCAAGTCTGCATCTTCTGATGCGGCAAGGATCACTTATGATGGGCACACTTTTAGACAGTGACCTGGGAGTCAGAGATGCTTCCAGGGGTCTTCCCCATGCTGTTCCCATGTCTTTTCAGCACTTTATGCATGTGTCACACAGCACATGGCCAGATAAGGTTGTAAAAGGTTAAAATGACATTTCCCGGTGAATGCATTTGTCATAGTTGAAAGCAATGCAAAAGTGCAAAAACGCATAAAAAATGCTACTTGTGAACATAGCCGAAGGTGTGGAGGAGTATTTTTGTTTTTGGTCATTTATTTTAACTTATACACAAGTCTTTTCCCTGGAAAGGATGTTCCTTAACATATTTCACAGGAAAAAAGTTTCACTTTAGTTTTTGAACGTTTTATTGTGAGCCCGTAAAAGTGGCTTAATGCCTCTGACCACGTTGTTGACAGCAGTGACCTGGGGGTCAGAAATGCTTCCTGGGGCGATCCCCATGCTGTCCCCATGTCATTTGAGCACTGTCACTATCGTTTTGGGCACTTGTTAGGCTTTTAAAAGACTGCCGGAGGTGCCACCGCAAAAATGCTCGAGTCTCCCATAGACTAACATTGGGCTCGTTGCTCGGGTCGAGCACCCGAGTATCACGGCGAGCTTGGCCCGAGCTTCGAGCACCCGAGCATTTTAGTGCTCGCTCAACACTAATACTTAATAAAAAAATGTGAAACAACTGAAAATATGTCTTATATTCTAGGTTCTTCAAAGTAGCCACCTTTTGCTTTGATGACTGCTTTGCACACTCTTGGCATTCTCTTGATGAGCTTCAAGAGGTAGTCACCGGAAATGGTCTTCCAACAATCTTGAAGGAGTTCCCAGAGATGCTTAGCACTTGTTGGCCCTTTTGCCTTCACTCTGCGGTCCAGCTCACCCCAAACCATCTCGATTGGGTTCAGGTCTGGTGACTGTGGAGGCCAGGTCATCTGGCGTAGCACCCCATCACTCTCCTCCTTGGTCAAATAGCCCTTACACAGCCTGGAGGTGTGTTTGGGGTCATTGTCCTGTTGAAAAATAAATGATGGTCCAACTAAACGCAAACCGGATGGAATAGCATGCCGCTGCCAGATGCTGTGGTAGCCATGCTGGTTCAGTATGCCTTCAATTTTGAATACGTCCCCAACAGTGTCACCAGCAAAGCACCCCCACACCATCACACCTCCTCCTCCATGCTTCATGGTGGGAACCAGTCATGTAGAGTCCATTTGTCCATCTGTTCACCTTTTCTGCGTCACACAAAGATACGGTGGTTGGAACCAAAGATCTCAAATTTGGACTCATCAGACCAAAGCACAGATTTCCACTGGTCTAATGTCCATTCCTTGTGTTCTTTAGCCCAGACAAGTCTCTTCTGCTTGTTGCCTGTCCTTAGCAGTGGTTTCCTAGCAGCTATTTTACCATGAAGGCCTGCTGCACAAAGTCTCCTCTTAAGAGTGTAACATACCTGGCGGCGTCCTTGCATGGTGGTCCATCTCCCACTGTGCAAGAGCGCGCACTTGATCTCCAGTCCAGAATGTCTCTCTGGCTTCCCTCCATGCTGTCTGTTTGTGTCTGTTTCTGCTGCTTAAGGGCGGCGCCCGATCACTTCCTGCTTTTTGTACCAGCTGTGGGTCACACCCCTTGTGCGTCCTCAGCCTATTGCTGTCTGTCACCTGGTATATAGCTCAGCTGCTCCCATCTATCCCTGCCTGAGCATAGTGTTTCATTCAGTGTGTGCTTTCACTCTGAAGGTGCCAGGTCCCGTTCTTTGTCTCCTGTCTTGCGGTATCAGTTCCCGTGTCTGAACTGAGTCCTGTCTATGTCTCCTGCCTTGCGGTATCAGTTCCCGTGTCTGAACTGAGTCCTGTCTATGTCTCCTGCCTTGCGGTATCAGTTCCCGTGTCTGAACTGAGTCCTGTCTATGTCTCCTGCCTTGCGGTATGAGTTCCCGTGTCTGAGCTGAGTCCTGTCTTTGTCTCCTGCCGTGCGGTATCAGTTCCCGTGTCTGAACTGAGTCCTGTCTGTGTACTCTTGCCTGCTGCCTTTCCTGGAGGCTGTATTTCCAGGCCTGTCTGAACACGCTCCTAGCCTGTTCCTCCCGCCTTCTAGGGGCCGATTACCTAGATCCGTTCCTGTATCTTGTCTGTCCTGTCTGAACACGCTCCTTGCCTGTTCGTCCCGCCTCTCTGGGGGCCGTATTCCCAGACCTGCTCCTGTGTCCCGCTGCAGTGTCGGTCTCGTCCGTACATTCAGTTCCAGTCTGTACTCTCTCCTATCTTTCATCTGTCTTTTCTCTATGTCCGTTCCTTTCCTTTTTCTGCAGAGTCTGAACTCGTACCTAACTCCTGCCTGTTGTCTCTGTACTCCCGTTTGTGAGTTTGTGGTCCACTCGCTACTTCACTGCAAGTACCCTGTGGGTGTCTGGCTCTGCCTTTCCCTTCCTGTCTGTTCCGTGTGAACAGAGCCCTGTCCCCCCTACTCAGCCTTGCCTGCTCTAACTCCTTTGCTCACTGCTCCGGCGGTTCTAGCCTGCTCTGACTCCTTTGCTCCCCGCTCCGGCGGTTCTAGCCTGCTCTGACTCCTTTGCTCACCGCTCCGGCGGTTCTAGTCTGCTCTGACTCCTTTGCTTACCGCTCCGGCGGTTCTAGCCTGCTCTGACTCCTTTGCTCGCTGCTCCGGCAGCCTTGCTCCGCTCTGACCCTTTTGCTCGCTGCTCCGGCAGTCTCGCTCCACTCTTGCTCACTGCTCCAGGCGGCCTCGTCCTGCTTTACTCTTGCTCACTGCTCCGGCAGTCTCGCTCAGCTCTTATCCTTTGTTCACCGCTCCTGGCGGCCTTGTCCTGCTCTACTCTTGCTCACCGCTCCAGGCGACCTTGTCCTGCCCTGTTCTCGCTCACCTCTCTGGGCGGCCTCACTCTGCTGTGTTTGTCCGCCACATCTGTGGTTCTGTTCCTGAGTCCCAGTGTGTACTGGGTCCTATCCCGCCAGTGTCCCTACCTGCTAGTGCCTCCCTGTCTGCACTCTAGCTGTGCTTGCCTGTACCCCTCTGCCTGTATTGTTCCTGAGTCCCAGTGTGTACTGGGTCCTATCCCGCCTGTGTTCCTACCTGCTAGTGCCTCCCTGTCTGCACTCTAGCTGTGCTTGCCTGTACACCCCTGCCTGATTACCCGCCTGCCTGCATACCAGTCGTGCCTGCCTATACCCACCAGTCTGTGTGCCAGCCTACCAGTCTGTTCCTGTATTCCCCTGTGTGGGTCAACAGCCGTGTCCGGGGTCTGTCCTGGAGTAGCACCTGGTCCCTCTGCTCGGTTCCTCCTTGGTGCACTGGCGTCGTATGCCGTCGTGCAACCCTGGTCGGATCGGGTGAATACCTAGTTAAGCCCCTCCAGGCATTCACTCTCCGGCACGGTCCAGTGGAATCACTACAATCACACGCACACGCCGCTCAGCCCGGGCGTGTGCATTACAGCATGCTCAGGCCATGGTTCCCGTTGAGCCCCACGGCCTTCGCTCTCTGAGATGTTTTCCAGCGAATACGTGCATTAAAAATAAATAATTTTTTTTTTTTTCCCTTAGCTAGTTACAGGCGAAGTAAGCACCCGTCCAGATGGATCTTTCTGCACTCGTTCCTGCGGATCCACCACGGTACTTTGGGGATCCAAAACAATGTCGTGCATTTGTGGAGCAATGCATGCTGCACTTCAAGGCCTACCCTCTCTATTTTCCTTCCGATTGGGCTAAAGTGGCCTTTATGATTGACTACCTAGCGGGTGATGCCTTGAAATGGGTCACCCCCCTATGGGAAGCATGGGATCCTGTCGTCCTTGACCTGCAGGCCTTCCTGGTGGCCTTTCGTATGGTCTTCGATGATCCTAACCCGGAGGCTCCTGCTGAAGCTTCACTTCCCAATATCCCGGAGCAGCCCCGATGGGTAATGTGTGTGGGTAGCGCAATAGTCCTCCAGCCCAATGAGACTACTGCCCACCCAGAATCCTCACAGGGTGACTACGCTTTCCGGAATACTTCTCCCAACCTCAAGAGGCAGTGCTAGACGTAGAGGCAAGCCGTCACGCCAGGGTCTGTCCTCCCTGAGACCTCCTGACCCCAACCTTGAAGTCCCTACTGAAGCTTCATCTCCCTGTATCCCGGAGAAGCCCCAACGGGTAATGTGCGTGGGTAGTGCACCAGTTCTCCTGCCCGAAGAGACTTCTGCCCATCCAGACTCCACACAGGAGAACTTCCTGCACCCGGCATCAGATGCTTCACCCACTTTAACCGGTGTGCATGTCCAAGGATGCTCCAAAGCTGTGGTTGCCTCAGAGTCTGTGCACCTCTACTACCTGGTGGAGGACCCCCTGTTGCCTCCTGAATCCTCCGGGATACCACTCGATGACAAATGCAGAGAGACTTCTCTACACCCGGTACTCGATACTTTGTCCGCTTCGTCCTGTGAGCCTGACAATGGGTACCCCAAAGTGGTAGTTACCCCCGAGTCTCTACACCCCTCCGACCAGGCGGAGGACCTCCAGTTGTCTCCTGAACCCTTCGGGGTGCTACCTGGTAGCGAAAGGACAGAGACTCTCCTATACTCTGTACCTGATACCTCGCTCGCTTCGTCCAGTGAGTCCAACCTAGTGTACTCCGAAGCAGAGGTTACTCCCGAGTCTCTACACCCCTCCAACCAGGCGGAGGACCTCCAGTTGTCTCCAGAACCCTTCGGGGTGCTACCTGGTAGCGAAAGGACAGAGACTCTCCTATACTCTGTACCTGATACCTCGCTCGCTTCGTCCACTGAGTCCAACCTAGTGTACTCCGAAGCAGTGGTTACTCCCGAGTCTCTACACCTCTCCGACCAGGCGGAGGACCTCCAGTTGTCTCCAGAACCCTTCTGGGTGCCACCTGGTGGTGAATGGACAGAGACTTTCCTATATCCTAGATCTGATACCTCGCTTGCTTCGTTCAGTGAGTCCGACCTAGTGTACTCTGAAGCAGAGGTTACCCGTGAGTCTCTACACCCCTCTGACCAGGCGGAGGACCGCCAGTTGTCTCCAGAACCCTTCGGGGTGCCACCTGGTGGTGAATGGACAGAGACTTTCCTATACTCGGTACCCGATACCTCGCCTGCTTCGTCCAGTGAGTCCGACCTAGTGTACTCTGAAGCAGATGTTTTCTCTGAGCCTCTGCACTCTTCTGACCTGGCGGAGGACCTCCAGTTGTTTCCTGAATCCTCAGGGGTACCACCAGATAACAAAGAGACAGTGACTTTTCCTCATTATGTACCTGATAACCCGTCTATTTCTTCCTGTGAGCTTGACAAGATGTACCTCGAAGCAGAGATTACCCCCAAGTCTCTGTCCCCCTCCAACCCGGTGAAGGACTTCCAGTTGTCTCCTGTACCCTCTGGGGTGCCACCTGAAAATATGTGGAGAGAGACTTCCTTGTGTGCTGTTCCTGGTACTCCACCCATTTCGTCTGTTGCTGAGGATGGCTGGATAGGAGGTAGCATCCTAGCTAACCAGATGAGATCAGTTTTTCCTGTGGACAGTGGAAGTGATCTCCTTGAAGTGAACGACTGGTCCTCGAATTCCCTGCGGAAGATTTTGGCAGGCCTGAAGAAGAGGGGGCGTAAGGGGGGGGTACTGTAACATACCTGGCGGCGTCCTTGCATGATGGTCCATCTCCCACTGTGCAAGAGCGCGCACTTGATCTCCAGTCCAGAATGTCTCTCTGGCTTCCCTCCATGCTGTCTGTTTGTGTCTGTTTCTGCTGCTTAAGGGCGGCGCCCGATCACTTCCTGCTTTTTGTACCAGCTGTGGGTCACACCCCTTGTGCGTCCTCAGCCTATTGCTGTCTGTCACCTGGTATATAGCTCAGCTGCTCCCATCTATCCCTGCCTGAGCATAGTGTTTCATTCAGTGTGTGCTTTCACTCTGAAGGTGCCAGGTCCCGTTCTTTGTCTCCTGTCTTGCGGTATCAGTTCCCGTGTCTGAACTGAGTCCTGTCTATGTCTCCTGCCTTGCGGTATCAGTTCCCGTGTCTGAACTGAGTCCTGTCTATGTCTCCTGCCTTGCGGTATCAGTTCCCGTGTCTGAACTGAGTCCTGTCTATGTCTCCTGCCTTGCGGTATGAGTTCCCGTGTCTGAGCTGAGTCCTGTCTTTGTCTCCTGCCGTGCGGTATCAGTTCCCGTGTCTGAACTGAGTCCTGTCTGTGTACTCTTGCCTGCTGCCTTTCCTGGAGGCTGTATTTCCAGGCCTGTCTGAACACGCTCCTAGCCTGTTCCTCCCGCCTTCTAGGGGCCGATTACCTAGATCCGTTCCTGTATCTTGTCTGTCCTGTCTGAACACGCTCCTTGCCTGTTCGTCCCGCCTCTCTGGGGGCCGTATTCCCAGACCTGCTCCTGTGTCCCGCTGCAGTGTCGGTCTCGTCCGTACATTCAGTTCCAGTCTGTACTCTCTCCTATCTTTCATCTGTCTTTTCTCTATGTCCGTTCCTTTCCTTTTTCTGCAG
This sequence comes from Phyllobates terribilis, assembly GCF_046119375.1. Lineage (NCBI taxonomy): Eukaryota > Metazoa > Chordata > Amphibia > Anura > Dendrobatidae > Phyllobates > Phyllobates terribilis. Next base: position 514,332,197 of record NW_027362763.1, on the reverse strand, counting down.
AGTCTGAACTCGTACCTAACTCCTGCCTGTTGTCTCTGTACTCCCGTTTGTGAGTTTGTGGTCCACTCGCTACTTCACTGCAAGTACCCTGTGGGTGTCTGGCTCTGCCTTTCCCTTCCTGTCTGTTCCGTGTGAACAGAGCCCTGTCCCCCCTACTCAGCCTTGCCTGCTCTGACTCCTTTGCTCACTGCTCCGGCTGTTCTAGCCTGCTCTGACTCCTTTGCTCACTGCTCCGGCGGTTCTAGCCTGCTCTGACTCCTTTGCTCACCGCTCCGGCGGTTCTAGCCTGCTCTGACTCCTTTGCTCACCGCTCCGGCGGTTCTAGTCTGCTCTGACTCCTTTGCTTACCGCTCCGGCGGTTCTAGCCTGCTCTGACTCCTTTGCTCGCTGCTCCGGCAGCCTTGCTCCGCTCTGACCCTTTTGCTCGCTGCTCCGGCAGTCTCGCTCCACTCTTGCTCACTGCTCCAGGCGGCCTCGTCCTGCTTTACTCTTGCTCACTGCTCCGGCAGTCTCGCTCAGCTCTTATCCTTTGTTCACCGCTCCTGGCGGCCTTGTCCTGCTCTACTCTTGCTCACCGCTCCAGGCGACCTTGTCCTGCCCTGTTCTCGCTCACCTCTCTGGGCGGCCTCACTCTGCTGTGTTTGTCCGCCACATCTGTGGTTCTGTTCCTGAGTCCCAGTGTGTACTGGGTCCTATCCCGCCAGTGTCCCTACCTGCTAGTGCCTCCCTGTCTGCACTCTAGCTGTGCTTGCCTGTACCCCTCTGCCTGTATTGTTCCTGAGTCCCAGTGTGTACTGGGTCCTATCCCGCCTGTGTTCCTACCTGCTAGTGCCTCCCTGTCTGCACTCTAGCTGTGCTTGCCTGTACACCCCTGCCTGATTACCCGCCTGCCTGCATACCAGTCGTGCCTGCCTATACCCACCAGTCTGTGTGCCAGCCTACCAGTCTGTTCCTGTATTCCCCTGTGTGGGTCAACAGCCGTGTCCGGGGTCTGTCCTGGAGTAGCACCTGGTCCCTCTGCTCGGTTCCTCCTTGGTGCACTGGCGTCGTATGCCGTCGTGCAACCCTGGTCGGATCGGGTGAATACCTAGTTAAGCCCCTCCAGGCATTCACTCTCCGGCACGGTCCAGTGGAATCACTACAATCACACGCACACGCCGCTCAGCCCGGGCGTGTGCATTACAAAGAGTTGTTGTAGAGATGTGTCTGCGGTTAGAACTCTGTGTGGCATTGACCTGGTCTCTAATCTGAGCTGCTGTTAACCTGCGATTTCTGAGGCTGGTGACTCGAATAAACTTATCCTGAGAAGCAGAGTTGACTCTTGGTCTTCCTTTCCAGGGGCGGTCCTTATGTGAACCAGTTTCTTTCTTTGTAGCGCTTGATGAGTTTTACAACTGCACTTGGGGACACTTTCAAAGTTTGCCCAATTTTTCGGACTGACTGACCTTCAATTCTTAACGTAATGATGGGCACTCGTTTTTCTTTACTTAGCTGCTTTTTTCTTGTCATAATACAAATTCTAACAGTCTATTCAGTAGGACTATCAGCTGTGTATCCACCTGACATCTGCACAACACAACTGATGGTCCCAACCCCATTTATAAGGCAAGAAATCCCACTTATTAAACCTGACAGGGCACACCTGGGAAGTGAAAACCTTTTCCGGTGACTACCTCTTGAAGCTCATCAAGAGAATGCCAAGAGTGTGCAAAGCAGTCATCAAAGCAAAAGGTGGCTACTTTGAAGAACCTAGAATATAAGACATATTTTCAGTTGTTTCACACTTTTTTGTTAAGTATATAATTCCACATGTGTTAATTCATAGTTTTGATGCCTTCAGTGTGAATGTACAATTTTCATAGTCATGAAAATACAGAAAAATCTTTAAATAAGAAGGTGTGTCCAAAATTTTGGTCTGTACTGTGTATATATATATATATATATATATATATATATATATATATATATATATATACATATATACAGTATATATACATATATATATATATTTATATATATATATATATATATCCATATACATACATACTACTATCAATATACCTCAGATTAGAATACCCCTTCCAATTTTATGCAGCTCTTGAGAGTGGTTCAATCACAAAATTTGGCAATTTATTTTACCAAAAACTCTTTTACACCTCTGCCCCATACATTGAGGATGTCTTTGTCCCTGTTACAGACCTAGGTGTTAAAATATCATTACAAAGATCTCTGTACTGTCCCCTCATATATTTGAACATTGTAATAAGTTCTCCCCTAAGCTTTTGTTTTTCTAAACTGAATAACCCCAAGTTTGTTAATCTGTATTGGTATTGCAGTCCACCCATTCCCTTATTTAACTTGGTTACTCTTCTCTGCACCTGCTCTAGTTCAATTATATCTTTCTCATACACTTGAGCCCTATATTGTACACAGTATTCTAAGTGTGTCGACACTAGTGACTTGTAAAGAGGCAAAACTATGTTCTTCTCAAGAGCATCTATGACTCTTTTAATGTATCCCATTATTTTATTTCTCTTGGCAGCAGCTCATAGAGACTGGTTACTAAATTTGAGTTTGTTGTCCATCCTTATTTTTTTTCACATTGAACTGTCCACCCAAGTTTTTTCAGTGACAGTCTTGCTCAGTGTTTTATCACTTACTTCATAATTATACTTTTTATTCCCTCTGCCAAGTGCATAACCTTAGATTTATCTACATTACACTTCAATTGCCATTTCTCAGCCCAAGCATCCAGATTACATACTGTAGATCCCTTTGTAATATTAAATTGTCCTCCTCTGTGTTAATTACCTTGTGGAGTTTAGTATTATCTGCAAATAATGAAATTCTACTCTTTATGCACTCTGCAAGGTCATTAATAAATGTTGAAAAGAAGAGGGCCCAATTCTGATCCAAGTGGTACCCCAATTTTAACTATGACTCAATCAGTCTGTTCCATGAATAACCACTTTCTGTTTCCTAGAGCCAGTTGTTAATCCCCCTCACACATATTTTTCCCAAGTCCATATACTCTCATTTTATATACTTACCTTTCATGTGGTACTGTATCATATGCCTTGGAAAACTCCAGATAGAGGGTATCTTTTTTACTTTCTTACTGTTTATGTAGTTGAAGAATATTTTTAGATTATTTATTCTTTCTTTGGCAATAAGCCTCTCTTTATTAACCTTTGGTGCCTTGGTTTGCTTTTAACAGAATTTCATTTTTTTAATTAGTATAATTAGTTAGTGTCTTGAAATTAGCTTCTTTAATTTCCGGAAAGCTTTCTTTTTGCATTTATTGTTCCCCTTATTGTGCTATATTCAGTGAGTTTTCTCCTTTTTCTAGCTAGATTATTCCTGTAGGGAATATATTGTGCGCTGGTGCTGTGTAGGCTGTTTGTAAAAGTTTCCCATTTGCTTTCTGTACTTAAATTTTCAAGGAAAAAAATAATCTCTTACCATTTGTAAATTATCCTTCCTGGATTTTAGTGTCCTTGTAGCCCCTCTCATAGCTGGGTAAGGTATTTACATGACTTAGGCAGTTGAGACCAATATCATATCCACTCCATACCCAGCAAATGAATTGACGAGAGCATAAGATAACAGGACCCTGATGTGTCTTCCCCTACTACATTCCCCAAATGGGTCAGGTAACAAGGTCTGACCACTACTTTGTTTGCTTCCATCATAGGACAAATACAGCTTTTGCAACAAAAACTGATGATTGTTCTTGTGCAGTATTCATGCACTGAGGTTGATACCGTTGAAACCAGAAGTTTACATACACTATATAAAAAGACACATATGCATGTTTTTTCTCAATATCTGACATGAAATCAAAATAAACCGTTCCCGTTTTAGGTCAATTAGGATTACCATCATTTTTAATATTTGCCAAATGCCAGAGAGAAAGAATGTTTTAAGGCATTTTTATTACTTACTTCAAAGTCAAAAGTTTGCATACACTAGGATTACTATGCCTTTAAACATCTCTGGACATCCCATATGTTGATGTCATGTGTTTGGAAGCTTCTGTTTTTTGGCAACATCTGCGTTAATTAGAGACACACATGTGGATGTATTTAATGCACACTTGAAACACACTGCTTCTTTGTGTAAAATCATGGGAAAGTATAAAGAAATCAGTCAAGTTATCAGGAAGAGAATTGTAAACTTGCACAAGTCTTGCTCATCCTTGGGTACAATTTCAATACACCTGAAGGTGCCTCGTTCATCTGCACAAACAGTTATATGTAAGTACAAACAAGATGGGAATGTTCAGCCATCATACTGCTAAGGAAGGAGACAGGTTCTGTGTCTCAGAGATGAACGTGCTTTGGTCCGACATGTGCATATCAACCCAAGGACAAAAGCAAAAGACCTTGTGAACATGATGGCGGAAGAAGGTAAGATTGTGTCAATAACCACAGACTAACGAGTATTGTATCAACAGGGCTGAAAGGCCACTCCTCCAGGAAGAAACCATTACTCCAAAAGAAACATAAAAAAGCCAGATTAATGTTTGCAAATGCACACAGGAACAAAGACCGTAATTTTTGGAGACATGTCCTCTGGTCTGATGAAACTAAAATTTAACTTTTTGGGCATAATGACTGTGATGAACCTGTAGCCGCCATCTTGGTAATGATAAATCATATCCAGGGATGGCCACACTTCAGCAGCCCCCACCCTTGGGACCTTCTGTTAAACGTCAACTAGATAGTTTCCCCCCATCCAGGCTCCTGTAAGATAAGAAGCCTACTTAACACTTGAATGCTAGGAGCTTCAAAGACTTCGAGAGGAAACACAGCCAGCAGGGGGGGGTGCTTCGTCTATCTGTACCTGACCATTTGTCCCATAGGACTAGTTTCTTTGTCTGTCACAAGCATGGAGGCATAAGATATAGAAACATGAAAAGTACACGCATGTTGCATGGGATGGGCCAATAAAAAAATATCACGGCGTCCCGGAGCCATTGCGCACACAAGCCTCCGCGGTAGACGTTTGTACGTGCTCTGGAAGCCAAGATATAGCGCGGAGCCATTCCTGAGGACCGTATGGTATCATAATTGATATCAAAAGGTCGGTTACGGCGGCCCGACTCCATGGGAACCCCTGGGGGTATCATGAGACCATCCCAGAAGAAGTTATTGGGTTCCATAGAATTTGGGCTTCTGATCGAAGTTAGACCTGAGGGTGGAGACTGAGCCCGCTGACCTCACCAGCAGTGGGCGGGACGGGGCAGGTAAGATAGCAGGACAGACAAGAGATAAGTCAGTCTTGACCCAAGAGTGGGGTGCTGAACATCTGAGCACCAGCTGAGGCCACCAAGGGGAGGAGCAGTTTGACCATGCGGTGGTAGGCCTCAGCCTGTAACAAAGAACCGTGCCTGCGACCGCAGAATCCTCTCCCTGCGTCACAAGAAAATCAAGAAACCGGTAACTGATATGCTGTGGTGATTCTGTGTGTTGTATTCCATTGTTGTATAGTTTAGCCTGACCTTATACCTGTGTATATTTAGTTGTATATCGTGTATCTAGTGTATTATTATAATCAATTACCTCAAGTAATTGTGGGCCTGCCTTTTATTCTGCATAACGAACGCACGTCCGTGTGAGCTCGGCTCAAGCCAAAACGCTACCCAGGGTTGGTTCCTGACCCGATATAGGCCCATTCACGGACTGGGCGTATATCTAAAATAGGGACTGGTGGCAGCATACCAACTGGGGATTGGGGAAGGCTGGTAGTGACGGTCGGAGGTTCAGATATATATATTCCTGGCGCGGCCAAGGAAGATATATATACCGCCCTCACTACAGAGGGCCCCGATACCCAGTAGGTTACAGGACAGTCTCCCTGGCGACCGCTTATCCTAGGTGCAGTTCCTTGACTGACCTGAGGCTAAGAGGGCGCTAGCGAGTTGTGCTGTGTAGTGACGTTACGGTTTAGTGACGTTGAAGGGATAACACACTACCGTGTTCCCTGCGCTGGTTGCAGCTTCCTGGCACTACTTTCTCTAGGTGCAGTACCTTGACTGACCTGAGAGGTAAGGGGGCGCCAGAGAGCTGCACCCACCGGCCGGCTTTCATCACATTGGTGGCAGAGCGGTGGGATTGCAGAATAATAGTGTTGTGGGACCCCTACTCCCAGGCACTAAAGACTGCCAGTGGTAACTTCCACTGCTGGAGTCTTAAGGTCAGCCCAACGTTAGACGGTCAGGCTAAAAGTATAACAAGGTGTGTGCAAACTCAGGGTTGCAGCGGTGTCGGTTACCAAGATGGCAGACGGCACCAGGAGCAAGACCCTGCAGGAGGCTAATGCTACGGTCCGTGTGGCAGGAGGGGAGGACATTGTTACTCATGGCGAGGAGGAGTCCAGCCCGGGCACCTCAGGGAGCCAGTCCCCAGTATACGGTCCCGCAGTGGGCTGCCCACCACCTACCCAGCCCAGCCTGTCCAGATCACAAGCCCTTTTACAAGCGGCTATGGCAAGTCTCCAGTCTCATGGCGATGCCGTCTACAAAACCCTCCTGGCAGCATCAGAGAAGGCAGCGGAGGAGGAGCGCGAAGCTGCGGAGCGCCGGGAGGCTGCGGAGCGTGCAGAGCGGGCTGCAGAGCGCCGGGAGGCTGCGGAGCGTGAAGCTGCAGAGCGCCGGGAGGCTGCGGAGTGTGCAGAGCGAGCTGCGGAGCGCCAGCACCAACTGGACCTGGCCCAGCGGGGGCTTCCGCTAGAGCAACCAACCCATCAGGAGACCAAGTCGTCCAAAGTCCGAGCTGAGGACTTCCCTCTACTGGAGAAGGATGGGGACCTGGACTCCTTTCTGGTGGCATTTGAACGGACCTGTCTTCAGCACCATCTGGCCCGGGATCAGTGGGCCAGATACCTGACCCCCCGTTTGAGGGGTAAGTCCCTGGATGCCTTGGGGGACTTACCTGCCGGGGAGGTACAGAACTACGACTGCATCAAGCGGGCCCTGATCCGGCAGTACAACCTCACTCCCGAGTCGTACCGCCAGAAGTTCCGGAGCCTGCTGCGTGGCCCCAAGGACACCTGGACCGATCATATGCGGGCGCTGTTGAGAGCCGCAGAGCACTGGACCTCGGGTCTAGCGCTTACTACCCGCCAGGAGGTCCAGGAACTGTTCGTCACGGAGCAGTTCTTGTGGAACTGCCCAGAGGACCTCCGACAGTTCCTCCGTGACCGAAAACCAACAGGGGCTTCTGCTACAGCCGCCCTGGCAGACGAGTATGCCAATAACAGGGCGCCTGAGCTGAAGAAGTCTGCCAGCAGCACCTGGAGAGGGGGTAAGCCCAGTCATGCCCCTGTTTCCCCGGCCCCTAGAACACAAGGGGTGTATCCCCCTGTTGCCCTCTCCAGGCAAGGACCAGACGTAAGACGTTGTCATCTATGCAACAAACCAGGACACTTTAGGGCTGAGTGTCCCCAGCGCCAAAAGACCCCATCCCAGTCCCAGAGAGCGCCCAATGTTTTGTGTGTGGGAGGGGGTGGTGGTAGGTCCCTGGACAACATCCAACCCGTCACCATAGGCCGTTCTGCGGTCATGGGACTGCGGGACACGGGCGCTGAACGAACACTGGTACGGCCTGAGGTGGTGTCCCCCCAGGACTTGGTACCAGGAAAGACTCTTTCCGTCTCCGGGGTTGGAGGCGTGGAGCCGGCACTTCCCGTTGCCATGGTGTATTTGGACTGGGGTGCCGGAAGGGGGATGCGGGAGGTGGGAGTAACGCCAAATATTCCCGCAAATGTTTTATTAGGGACCGACTTGGGGCGTCTAGTATCGCAGTATGTACCCTCTGAACCCCCAAGTTCGGCCCCCCAAGAGTGTATTGATTTGTCTGCTGCTAATGCCAACCATGTTGTATGTAGTGTGTGTCCTGCTGAGGAGGAGGGAGTGAAACCTGAGGGTAACACCTGCACAGACACAACACAAACAGGGTTAGTGAAAGCAGGTGGGGAGTGTGGGGATGCCCGCAGAGGTGCTCAGCCGGCGTGCCGTGACCTCTTGTCCTCCGGTGAGGGAGGGGGCGGGCAGGATTCTATGGAGGGAAGCTCAGGGATGGAGAGGGGGGCAGCTACCGGCAGTGTAGGGCTCCCAGGGGTATCCAGGCTGCTGAGTATAGGCCCACTGCAGGGGGAGGAACAGGCCATGGGAGGTGGGGGTGTCCCAAGAGAGGAGCCGCCAGGTAAGACCCCAGGGCAGGAGTTCCCCACATCCGAGATGTCCAAAGGCCTAGGAAGCCTGCCTGATCGGGCGGCTTGGTCAGAAACAGAGGGGAAGCAGGCACTACCCACGGTCACAGCGGTCATAGCCGCTGTCACCAGGAGTGGGAGCGCCGGAGCCCAAGGAGCCTTGCAGAGGTCCGACGGCTTCCCCACTTCTGACCAAGTGTCTGCCGGGTCAGACAGCGGCCAGGTGACATGCCCGGAGGGGCTGACGGAGGATGTGGCAGTTTCGTCGATTCTGGCCACATCAAGTCAGGAATTTCAGGCTGCGTTGGAAGCAGACGACAGCCTGAAAGCTCTCAAGGAACAGGCGGCACAGCCTCCCATGGAGTCAGACTGCGAGCGTGTGGTCTGGGACCAGGGACGGCTGTACCGGGTAACGGTCCAGCAGGGTTCACCGGAGGCGTGGCCCAGGGACCGACAGTTAGTGGTACCCTATCCGTTCAGGGCGGAATTGTTGCGGATCGCACACGAGATTCCGATGGCCGGACACCTAGGGATCGCTAAAACCAAGGCCAGGATAGCTCAGCATTTCTACTGGCCTGGGATGGGAGCCGCGGTGGGTGCCTACTGCCGTTCGTGTGACACCTGTCAGAGGGTGGGGAAGGCGGGGCCGCGCCCCAAAGCCCCACTGGTAACTCTGCCAATCATCGAAGAGCCTTTCTCGAGGGTCGCTGTGGATCTTATTGGACCTCTGTCCACTCCCAGCCACTCCGGGAAATGCTTCATACTCACGGTAGTGGACTATGCCACCCGGTACCCGGAAGCGGTAGCTTTGTCGTCCATTCGGGCCGACAAGGTGGCTACCGCCTTACTGGAGATCTTCTCCAGAGTGGGTTTCCCCCAAGAAATGCTCACCGACCGAGGGACCCAGTTCATGTCGCGGCTGATGGAGTCCCTCTGTAAGCAAATGCAGGTGCAACATCTGGTGGCCAGCCCGTATCACCCACAGACTAATGGCCTGTGTGAGCGGTTCAATGGCACCTTAAAGCAGATGCTTAAGATGTTGGTCGACTCCCACGGGAGAGACTGGGAGCGTTACCTCCCACACCTCCTATTTGCTTACCGGGAGGTTCCGCAGGCCTCAACGGGGTTCTCCCCCTTTGAGCTCCTGTACGGGCGACGGGTACGGGGCCCCCTGGCTCTGGTGAAGGAAGCATGGGAAGGGGATTTGGCCACCCCCGAGGTGTCGGTCATCGAGTATGTCGTGCGCCACCGGGACAGGATGATGGCCTTGGCAAAGCTGGTGCAGGACAATATGGCCCAGGCCCAGGCCGACCAGAAGCGGTGGTACGACCAGAATGCTTGTGAGAGGACCTACCAGGTGGGTCAAAAGGTGTGGGTACTGGTCCCCGTACCACAGAACAAGCTTCAGGCAGCCTGGGAAGGTCCCTACTTCGTGCACCAGAAACTCAATGCCGTCACCTATCTGGTCACCCTGGATCACGCCCGTGGAAGGAGGAAGGCCTTCCACGTGAACATGATGAAGGCTCATCATGAGCGGGAAGCGACTGCCCACCCAGTGTGCAACCTTCCCGAGGAAGGAGAGGTAGAAAGCCTCCTGGATCTGCTCACCCAAGCCAAGGCGGGTGGGTCCATCGAGGATGTGGGGGTTGGCCACCAGCTCACGGAGGACCAACGGTCCCAGCTGGGGACCACCCTGCACCCCTTCCGGGGGCTGTTCAGCAGCCTGCCCGGAAGGACTGAGATGGCTGTCCACGACGTGGACACTGGCGATCACCCGCCGATCCGGCGTTCAGCATATCGGGTCTCTTTCGAGGTGCAGGGAAACATGCGCCAAGAGATAGACGAGATGCTGAAGCTGGGGGTGATCCAGGCATCCAGCAGCGCGTGGGCCTCGCCTGTAGTCCTCGTACCAAAGAAGGACCGAACTACACGGTTCTGCGTGGACTACCGGGGGCTCAACGCTGTAACGGCCACCGATGCGTTCCCCATACCACGCATCGATGACCTGCTCGATCGGATGGCCGCGGCTAAGTACCTGACCATCATGGATCTGAGCCAGGGGTACTGGCAGATTCCTCTGACCCCCGCGGCAAGGGAACGCTCTGCCTTTATCACCCCTTTTGGACTGTACGAGTCCACAGTGATGCCATTCGGCATGAAGAATGCCCCTGCCACTTTTCAGCGGATGGTCAATACGCTGCTTGAGGGACTTGAAGGGTACGCGGCTGCGTACTTGGACGATATTGCAGTCTTCAGTCCCACTTGGGAGGATCACCTAGAGCACCTGCGGCAGGTGCTCGGTCGGATCCACCGGGCAGGCTTGACCATCAAGCCGGAAAAGTGCCAGCTGGGCATGAGTGAGGTCCTCTACCTGGGTCACCGGGTAGGCGGGGGGGTTCTGAAGCCAGAACCTGGGAAAGTGGATGCCATCGCATCCTGGCCCACTCCTAGGACCAAAAAGCAGGTGATGTCCTTCTTGGGGACCGCCGGGTACTATAGGAGGTTCGTCCCACACTATAGCACCCTGGCCAAGCCCCTGACGGACCTCACCAAGAAGAAGCTGCCCGTCGCAGTCGACTGGACAGTCGCCTGCGAGACAGCTTTCGGGGCACTCAAGGCCGCCCTAAGTAGCTCCCCTGTACTGCAAGCTGCCGACTTCGACCGGCTGTTTGTGGTACAGACCGACGCCAGTGACTTTGGCCTCGGTGCTGTGCTAAGTCAGGTCAACACGACAGGCCAGGAACATCCTGTCTTGTACCTGAGCAGGAAGCTACTGCCCCGGGAGGTGGCTTACTCCACGGTGGAAAAAGAATGCCTGGCAATTGTATGGGCCCTGCAGCGTCTGCAGCCCTACTTGTACGGGAGCCATTTCACCGTGGAGACGGACCACAACCCCCTCAGCTGGTTACACACGGTCTCTGGGTCGAATGGCAGGTTGCTACGCTGGAGCCTCGCTCTCCAGCAGTACCACTTCTCCATTCGCCACAGAAGAGGCCGTGACCACGGTAACGCTGACGGGTTATCCCGGCAAGGGGAGGGTGCAGAAGGACGCACGGGGGAACACAGGAATGTGCTACCCCCTCGCGCCCTCGTATAGGGGGAGGTGTGATGAACCTGTAGCCGCCATCTTGGTAATGATAAATCATATCCAGGGATGGCCACACTTCAGCAGCCCCCACCCTTGGGACCTTCTGTTAAAACGTCAACTAGATAGTTTCCCCCCATCCAGGCTCCTGTAAGATAAGAAGCCTACTTAACACTTGAATGCTAGGAGCTTCAAAGACTTCGAGAGGAAACACAGCCAGCAGGGGGGGGTGCTTCGTCTATCTGTACCTGACCATTTGTCCCATAGGACTAGTTTCTTTGTCTGTCACAAGCATGGAGGCATAAGATATAGAAACATGAAAAGTACACGCATGTTGCATGGGATGGGCCAATAAAAAAATATCACGGCGTCCCGGAGCCATTGCGCACACAAGCCTCCGCGGTAGACGTTTGTACGTGCTCTGGAAGCCAAGATATAGCGCGGAGCCATTCCTGAGGACCGTATGGTATCATAATTGATATCAAAAGGTCGGTTACGGCGGCCCGAATCCATGGGAACCCCTGGGGGTATCATGAGACCATCCCAGAAGAAGTTATTGGGTTCCATAGAATTTGGGCTTCTGATCGAAGTTAGACCTGAGGGTGGAGACTGAGCCAGCTGACCTCACCAGCAGTGGGCGGGACGGGGCAGGTAAGATAGCAGGACAGACAAGAGATAAGTCAGTCTTGACCCAAGAGTGGGGTGCTGAACATCTGAGCACCAGCTGAGGCCACCAAGGGGAGGAGCAGTTTGACCATGCGGTGGTAGGCCTCAGCCTGTAACAAAGAACCGTGCCTGCGACCGCAGAATCCTCTCCCTGCGTCACAAGAAAATCAAGAAACCGGTAACTGATATGCTGTGTAGTGTTGAGCCACCCCCGTAGTGTTCGGGTTCGGTTCGGTTCGTCGAACACCGGGATGTTCGAGGAACTGTTCGTCGAACTGTTCGTCGAACACCTTAGAACACCGTCGAACACCGTTAAAACCAATGGCAGGCAAACAAAAACACATAGAAACACATAGAAAACACCTGCAAAGGTGTCCAAAAGCTGACAAACTGCTCAGAAGACACTCTGTTTAAAAAAGCCGGCCGGCAAATTCAGCAGCGGCATACACCGGTACCCGACAATTTAGACAAGAAGGAATAGAGCCTCACACATAGATTAGATAGATAGAAACATGTCAGTCACACATATAAGAAGCACAGTGACAGTGTTGGTTACTGCATTTGTCATTTAGTGTAAAGGATTTATTAAAAAAAATATTAGTGTTTTCGTGCACCGTCTCTTTAAAAAAGCCGGCCGGCAATTCAGCATCTGTACCCGACAATTTAGAACAGAAAGAATAGAGCTTCACACATAGATTAGATAGATAGAAACATGTCAGTCACATATATAATAAGTACAGTGATAGTGTTGCTTACTGTACTTGTCATTTAGTGTAAAGGATTTATTTAAAAAAATAATAGTGTTTTCATGCACTGTCTCTTTAAAAAAGCCGGCCGGCAATTCAGCAGCGGTACCCGACAATTTAGAACAGAAAGATAGAGCATCACACATAGATTAGATAGATAGAAACATGTCAGTCACATATATATGAAGTACAGTGATAGTGTTGGTTACTGTACTTGTCATTTAGTATTAAAATAAAGGATTTATTATTAAAAAAATTGGCGTGGGGTTCCCCTTAATTTTAGGCTCTAGCGGAGGTTAAGCAGACGGCTGGGGCAGATGTTTGAAGCCTGGGAAGGGGGTAATACCCACGGAGCTTCCCAGGCTACTAATATCAGCCCCCAGCTGAATACATAGCCTTTACTAGCTATTAAAATGGGGGACCCCCCAAAAAAAATGTCGTGGGGTCCCCCCTAATTTAATAGCTAGCAAAGGCTAGGCAGACAGCTGGGGGCTGATATTAATAGCCCAGGAAGGGAGCCATGAATATTGGCCCCCTCCCAGGCTAGAAACACCAGCCGTCAGCCGCCCCAGAAATGGCGCATTCATAGGATGCGCCAATTCTGGCACTTAGCCTCGCTCTTCCACGCTGCCCTGGTGCGGTGGCAGGGGGTAATAGGGTTGGGGTTGATGTCAGCTTATAATGCCAGCTGACATCAAGCCCAGGTTAGTAATGGAGAGGCGTCTATAAGACACCCCCATTACTAACCCCATAGTCAAAGTTAAAAAAAACACAAACACCCAGAATAAAGTCCTTTAATTGAAATAAAGACACAATCCTTTATTGTTCTAAATTAAACCATACCTACCATCACGCCCATTCCAGCTGAAGCCAACGATCTCCTGCAATAAAAGAAAAATAATAAAGCAACCTCATCCTTACCTTTCCATGGTTCCCACGACAGCTCCAGCTCTGCTACATCGAGATGACAGGCTGGACCGCAGCAGAACGCCGCCATCCAGCCTGTCATCCCGCAGACACTGAGAAGCGCAGGCTTGCTTGCGCTGCTCAGCGTCTCTCTGTGACGACATCCAGATGAGCCGAGTTCATGTCCAATGAACTCGGCTCACCTCATGCACGTCACTGACAGCGTGGGAAAATTCTCACGCTGAAGCGCTGATTGCAGGAGAATTTTCCCACGCTGTCAGTGACGTGCAGGAGGTGAGCTGAGTTCATTGGACATGAGCTCACCTCATGCACATCACTGACAGCGTGGGAGAATTCTCCTGCACTCAGCACTTCAGCGTGAGAATTTTCCCACGCTGTCAGTGACGTGCATGAGGTGAGCCGAGTTCATTGGACATGACCTCGGCTCATCTGGATGCCGTCACAGCGAGACAGTGAGGAGCGCAAGCAAGCCTGCGCTTCTCAGTGTCTGCGGGATGAGAGGCTGGATGGCAGCGTTCTGCTGCGGTCCAGCCTGTCATCTCAATGTAGCAGAGCTGAAGCTGTCGTGGGAACCATGGAAAGGTAAGGATGAGGTTGGTTTATTATTTTTCTTTTATTGCAGGAGATCGTTGGCTTCAGCTGGAATGGGCGTGATGGTAAGTATGGTTTAATTCAGAACAATAAAGAATTGTGTCTTTATTTCAATTAAAGGACTTTATTCTGGGTGTTGTGTTTTTTTTAAATACTTTACTAGAAATTCATGGCGGTCATGTCTAATACTGGCGTGACCCCATGAATTTTGGGCTTGGGGCCAGCTGATAATACCAAGCTGGCCCTAACCCCTTTATTACCCAGTGAGCCACCGCACCAGGGCCCTGGATGAGTTGGGTACAGCGCCAGAAGATGGCGCTTCTATGAACGCGCCATTTTCCGGGGTGGCTGCGGACTGCAATTTGTAGCGGGGGGGGCCCAGAAAGCTTGGGCCTCCCTGCGCTGCAGATTCCAGCCCCCAGCTGCCTAGTTGTACCTGGCTGGACACAAAAATAGGGCGAAGCCCCACGTACTTTTTTTTTAATTATTTCATGAATTTCATGAAATAATTAAGCAAAAAAGGCCTTCCCTATATTGTTGTGTCCGGCCAGGTACAAATAGGCAGCTGGTGGTTGGGGGCAGCCCGTTCCTGCCTGCTGTACCTGGCTGGACACAAATATAGTGCGAAGCCCCACTTCAATTTTTTTTAATTATTTCATGAAATTCATGAAATAATTAAGAAAAAAAGGGCTTCCCTATATTGTTGTGTCCGGCCAGGTACAAATAGGCAGCTGGTGGTTGGGGGCAGCCCGTTCCTGCCTGCTGTACCTGGCTGGACACAAATATAGTGCGAAGCCCCACTTCAATTTTTTTAAATTATTTCAGGAAATTCATGAAATAATTTAAAAAAAATTGACATGGGGCTTCGCACTATATTTGTGTCCAGCCAGGTACAGCAGGCAGGAACGGGCTGCCCCCAACCACCAGCTGCCTATTTGTACCTGGCCGGACACAACAATATAGGGAAGCCCTTTTTTTCTTAATTATTTCATGAAATAATTTAAAGAAAATTGACGTGGGGCTTCGCCCTGTTTTTGTGTCCAGCCAGGTACAACTAGGCAGCTGGGGGCTGGAATCCGCAGCGCAGGGAGGCCCAAGCTTTCTGGGCCACCCCCGCTGCAAATTGCAGTCCGCAGCCACCCCGGAAAATGGCGCGTTCATAGAAGCGCCATCTTCTGGCGCTGTACCCAACTCATCCAGGGCCCTGATGCGGTGGCTCACTGGGTAATAAAGGGGTTAGGGCCAGCTTGGCATTATCAGCTGGCCCTAAGCCCGAAATTCATGGGGTCACGCCAATATTAGACATGACCACCATGAATTTCTAGTAAAGTATTTAAAAAAAACACAACACCCAGAAAAAAGTCCTTTAATTGAAATAAACACACAATTCTTTATTGTTCTAAATTAAACCATACTTACCATCACGCCCATTCCAGCTGAAGCCAACGATCTCCTGCAATAAAAGAAAAATAATAAAGCAACCTCATCCTTACCTTTCCATGGTTCCCACGACAGCTTCAGCTCTGCTACATCGAGATGACAGGCTGGAACGCAGCAGAACGCTGCCATCCAGCCTGTCATCCCGCAGACACTGAGAAGCGCAGGCTTGCTTGCGCTCCACAGTGTCTCTCTGTGAGGGCATCCAGATGAGCCGAGTTAATGTCCAATGAACTCGGCTCACCTCATGCACGTCACTGACAGCGTGGGAAAATTCTCCTGCACTCAGCGCTTCAGCGTGGGAGAATTCTCACGCTGAAGCGCTGAGTGCAGGAGAATTCTCCCACGCTGTCAGTGACGTGCAGGAGGTGAGCTGAGTTCATTGGACATGAGCTCACCTTATGCAAGTCACTGACAGCGTGGGAGAATTCTCCTGCACTCACCGCTTCAGCGTGAGAATTTTCCCACGCTGTCAGTGACGTGCATGAGGTGAGCCGAGTTCATTGGACATGAACTCGGCTCATCTGGATGTCGTCACAGAGAGACGCTGAGCAGCGCAAGCAAGCCTGCGCTTCTCAGTGTCTGCGGGATGAGAGGCTGGATGGCAGCGTTCTGCTGCGGTCCAGCCTGTCATCTCGATGTAGCAGAGCTGAAGCTGTCTTGGGAACCATGGAAAGGTAAGGATGAGGTTGCTTTATTATTTTTCTTTTATTGCAGGAGATCGTTGGCTTCAGCTGGAATGGGCGTGACGGTAAGTATGGTTTAATTTAGAACAATAAAGGATTGTGTCTTTATTTCAATTAAAGGACTTTATTCTGGGTGTTTGTGTTTTTTTTAACTTTGACTATGGGGTTAGTAATGGGGGTGTCTTATAGACGCCTCTCCATTACTAACCTGGGCTTGATGTCAGCTGGCATTATAAGCTGACATCAACCCCAGCCCTATTACCCCCTGCCACCGCACCAGGGCAGCGTGGAAGAGCGAGGCTAAGTGCCAGAATTGGCGCATCCTATGAATGCGCCATTTCTGGGGCGGCTGACGGCTGGTGTTTCTAGCCTGGGAGGGGGCCAATATTCATGGCTCCCTTCCTGGGCTATTAATATCAGCCCCCAGCTGTCTGCCTAGCCTTTGCTAGCTATTAAATTAGGGGGGACCCCACGTCATTTTTTTGGGGGGGTCCCCCATTTTAATAGCTAGTAAAGGCTATGTATTCAGCTGGGGGCTGATATTAGTAGCCTGGGAAGCTCCGTGGGTATTACCCCCTTCCCAGGCTTCAAACATCTGCCCCAGCCGTCTGCTTAACCTCCGCTAGAGCCTAAAATTAAGGGGAACCCCACGCCAATTTTTTTAATAATAAATCCTTTGTTTTAATACTAAATGACAAGTACAGTAACCAACACTGTCACTGTACTTCATATATATGTGACTGACATGTTTCTATCTATCTAATCTATGTATGATGCTCTATTCTGTCTGTTATAAATTGTCGGGTACCGCTGCTGAATTGCCGGCCGGCTTTTTTAAAGAGACAGTGCATGAAAACACTATTATTTTTTTTGATAAATCCTTTACGCTAAATGACAAGTACAGTAAGCAACACTGTCACTGTACTTCGTATATATGTGGCTGACATGTTTATATCTATCTAATCTATGTGTGAAGCTCTATTCTTTCGGTTCTAAATTGTCGGGTACAGGTGTATGCCGCTGCTGAATTGCCGGCTTTTCATGTTTCACTGTTGGCACTGTTCCCATCGATTTGGGCAATCACTGTAATGCCACAACCACCATGGCTGTGGCATTACAGTGAGTGGCAGACAATCCCTGCATGATTGGTGCTCTAAATAGCGCCAGACATGCAGGACACGCTTTTGGTGCACGAACAGTTATCGAACATAACCTCGAACAGCCGAATTTTTTGCAAATCGTTCGGGTTCGTCGAACAACTCGAACACCGCCCAAAACAGCTCGAATTTGAGATTGGCGAACAGTTCTAGTCGAACACCGCTCATCTCTAATGCTGTGGTGATTCTGTGTGTTGTATTCCATTGTTGTATAGTTTAGCCTGACCTTATACCTGTGTATATTTAGTTGTATATCGTGTATCTAGTGTATTATTATAATCAATTACCTCAAGTAATTGTGGGCCTGCCTTTTATTCTGCATAACGAACGCACGTCCGTGTGAGCTCGGCTCAAGCCAAAACGCTACCCAGGGTTGGTTCCTGACCCGATATAGGCCCATTCACGGACTGGGCGTATATCTAAAATAGGGACTGGTGGCAGCATACCAACTGGGGATTGGGGAAGGCTGGTAGTGACGGTCGGAGGTTCAGATATATATATTCCTGGCGCGGCCAAGGAAGATATATATACCGCCCTCACTACAGAGGGCCCCGATACCCAGTAGGTTACAGGACAGTCTCCCTGGCGACCGCTTATCCTAGGTGCAGTTCCTTGACTGACCTGAGGCTAAGAGGGCGCTAGCGAGTTGTGCTGTGTAGTGACGTTACGGTTTAGTGACGTTGAAGGGATAACACACTACCGTGTTCCCTGCGCTGGTTGCAGCTTCCTGGCACTACTTTCTCTAGGTGCAGTACCTTGACTGACCTGAGAGGTAAGGGGGCGCCAGAGAGCTGCACCCACCGGCCGGCTTTCATCACAATGACCATCATTACTTTAGGAGAAAAAAGGGAGAAGCTTGGAAGCTTAAGAACACCATCCCAAATTTGAAACACGGGTTGGCAGCATCATGTTCTGGGGTTGTTTTGGTGCAGGAGGGACTGGTACACTTCACAAAATAGATGGCATTGTAAGAAAATTATGTGGCAATACTGAAGCAACATCTCAGACATCAGCCAGGAAGTTAAAGCTTGGGCTGAAATGGGTCATCCAAATGACCTGAAGAATACTGCCAAAATGGTAAGAAAGTGGCTTAAGGATAACAAAATCAGTGTTTTGGTGTGGCCATCACAAAGCGCTGATCTCAATCCTATTGAAAATTTATGGGCAAAGCTTAAAAGGCAGGTGCGAGTAAGGCGACCTACAAACCTGGATCAGTTACACCAGTTTTGTCAGGAGGAATGGGCCCAAATTCTGACCAACTATTCTGAGAAGCTTGTGGATGGATATCCCAAACGTTTGACCTATGTCATTCAGTTTAAGGGCAATGGTACAAAATACTAATGAAATGTATGTAAACTTTTGACTTTGCAGTAAGTAATAAAAATGCCTTAAAATATTCTCGCTCTCTCATTATTCTGGCATTTGGCAAATATTAAAAATTATGGTAATCCTAACTGACCTAAAACGGGAAAAGTTTATTCTGATTTCATGTCAGATATTTAGAAAAACATGCATATGTGTCTTTTTATATAGTGTATGTAAACTTCTGGTTTCAACTGTATATTCATGTACTGATTATGGTTCTGGCAATTTATTGATCACAATAAATTATTGGAGCTGAATACAGCTCCACAACCATCATCAGTACATAAATATGACACCAAAACCACAATAAGTACTTAACTATAAGAGCAAAGCTTATAAAACCGTATCTGTAAATCAGATAACCAAATTAGCCTGATCTGTAAAGTACTTGCCATGAGGTATTCAGGATGCAGTCCAAGGACTTCTCGATTATGTTTTTATCTAGAACATTTACTACTTATAAATTATTTAATGATGTTCTAAATTAAAATGGTCTTAATCTTACACATTGGCTACTAGTTTGCATTGATTGATAACACTTGGATTATATAAGAAGACTGGGGCCATTTTGTCTTTCTGCATCCTGAATACCTCAAGGAAAGTACTTTATATATCAGGCTAATTAGGTTATCTGTTATACATATACAGTTTTATAAATCAATAGCTGTGAATTGCTTGAAGAACAAAGCTTCAGCAATCAATTGCAATGTCAAGACAGAACCTAATGTGTTTGTTTTGCATAAACCTACAACTCTCAGTATGACCATAACAATGGTATGAACATGCTGGGAGTTGTTGTTACTGGCCATCAACAAACTGCAGACCATTCTGGAACCACAGTACTGATTAGATGCAGTCCGTATTACAAATAAACAATTATATCCAGGTATCATACAGGTGACGAGTTCGCTGATTGGAATTATTCTTATTCCTTTCATCTCCATCTGGTCCAGATGCCATGTTGAGTTTTAACAGCTACAGCTTGTCTCTGCAGACTTTACACTTCTCTTGCCTTCTTCGGCATATCCAGACACAGTGCCCTTAAAAATCAGAGTGTAATTATAGTGCCCTCTACAGAAAATTATCTGTCCATACTGTGCCCTGAATAAGCCCCTCAAGATATATGGCTCCACACTGTCCATTCTTATGAGCTATAATCACCACACAGTCTGCCCTTATCAGCTATAACTGTCACACAGTCCACTCTTATAAGCGATAACCAACACACTGTCAGCCCTTATGAGCTATAACTCACACACCATCTGCCATTAGGAATTATGTCCTATACTATGGCTCTCCACTCTTCACCGTTTCCCTTTAAGGTATCTTTATCTCCACACTGCCTCCCGCAATACTAACTGTTCTCCATAATGTGCCCCCAGTCATGCTGACCCCACTCCATATCCATAATGTGCCCCCTCTTTGGACTATGTGATCATACTACCACATGCTGCCCTCTTCAAATTGTGCCCCCTCCTCACACTCATCCCCAACCACAGTATGCTGGTTACCATGGTTCTCTACACAGTATGGTGTCCACTACAGCCCCCAATGCACAGCATGATGTCATCTTGAGCCCTAAAGGACATATGTCTTCTTTCAACTATAATAGTTATACAACTATGAAAAAATTTGTGATATATTCTAATATCCAAAAGTAGTAGTGGTGTTGAATTGTACATAAAAAATTATTGCATATAAAACATTTAATTGTATATAAAAATTATAACAACATTTTTATCTACAATTAGTACTAATATTTACCAGTGGAGGAATAAGAGTCAACCATTTCACCTTGAAGTGCTCTTTTGTACATTTCATCATTGCTGCACATTTCATAACATGCTGCATTATTGCCATTTATAAAATATAAAAAATGCCCACAAGATATCCAAGACTCCTGAAAAAATACTGGATAAGGACAGCAGCTTGTAACTTGCCAGTACCTGTACTATTATTGAGTTGCCATGATCAGCTTTATTGCTTCCAAAGAAACATGGCTAAAGATTATTGCTAAAAATAAATATCCTACTGTGCAACTCTAGCTTTTGAGATAGCTTAGGAAATTGTAGACATCATATATTGACCCTTTGGTGTACAACCCCAGTTCCAAAATAGTTGGGACACTGTAATATATATACAGTATATAGATATTTTTATATATATATATATATATATATATATATATATATATATATATATATATATATATATATATACCCAATGCTCAAAAACATAAAGGGAACTCTCAAATAACATATCCTAGATCTGAATGA